>NC_143053.1:6740000-7365000 GCF_052426305.1 Pelodiscus sinensis | reverse complement strand
TATTAGGATCCCCTCCCCAAACACATGAACTTCTGAAAGAAAATTAACTCTAATTTTCCTGCCGGGCTTTTCATTAGCATTAGGTTATTCTGGCTCTGTAACTGCACTCATCTAATGGATTCCAAATAAAGAGTGACTCAGGTCATGCTACATAGCAAAGAAAACCCCAGGACGGGCCAAGCCAGTTGCGTCGGGTTTGTGGGACTCACACTGCAGGACTTTTCATTACTGTGTAAACTTCCGGGTTTGTGCTAAAGCCTGTTTGGGGACCCTCCCACTACACAGGGTCCAATAGTCAGGGCTCCAGTTCAAGTTGGGAAAACTATCTAGCAATCACTGAATCATAGAATTGGATCATGAAGTCCAGCCCTCTGCCCTCGTGGCAGGACCAAGCCCCTCCTAAGCCATCTCTGACAGGTGTTTGTCTAACCTGCTCTGGAAAATCTCCACTGATGGAGATTCTACAACCTCCCTAGGCAACTGATTCCATTGCTTAACCAATGTAACAGCCCCGGCACTTCAGACCTGCGAGCCCAAATCAACTGGCATGGGCCAGCCGCAGGTTTTTCTTTCCTGTGCAGACATGCCCTGAAAGGCCTTATATGCTTCCAGGTACAGCCCTGGGTGATACAATTTGTGATTTCCGGGAGCTGAGAATGTTTGAATTGTATAGACCAAGGTCACTACAGACTCACACTGGATTGGATTTTGTTCTCAGACATATAAGTCCAGAGTAACACTATTCAGGTCACTGGAGTTAGGCCAGGGCTGATCAGAATCTGCCCTGTGGAGCTTGTTTATAAGTGAGGGGGCTAAAGAAATTGCTCAGGAGAAAACAAAACCCACCAGAGATAAAGTGAGCAGTTTCGACAGAGCCCTGTTTGGAGGGCAATGCAGAGCCAGCTGGACCAGGAGGAGAGGACGGGATGGTAGCTCAGGAAGTGATGTATCCCTTTGACAGCTGGGCGTGATGAAGGCCTACCCAGTGTGTAAGGTCTATTCATGGTGCAGATTGTTCCCCTGATATGGGAAGCAGGAGGCACGGCTGTAGCGCCCTCACATGGGCCGTGCAGTGAGGGGGAGATTTCTGCAAGCCCACCAAGGGCTGATCTCAATCTGAATCACAGAGTCCTAAAGCTGGAAGAGACCTCAGGAGTCATCGAGTCCAGCCCCTGCCCAAAGCAGGACCAATCCCAACTCAATCATCTCAGCCAGGGCTTTGTCAAGCTGGGACTTAAACACCTCTAGGGATGGAAATTACACCCCCTCCCTAGGGAACCCAGCCCAGCACTTCATTACCCTCCTAGGGAAATAGTTTTTCTAATATCCAATGTAGCCCTCCCCCACTGCAACTTGAGACCATTGCAGGGCTGGCCTTACCATGAGGCGAACTGAGGCGGCCACCTCAGGTGCCAGACTATGTGTGTGTGGGGGGAGGGGTGCCACTAGGACCCACAGTGTAGAAAATTGTGTCTGCTGCTGGTGCATATGTGTTCTCTCTGCTCTAGATGAGCAGAGATGGAGGAGTGCTGTGCTGGAGGGAGGAGGGCACAAGAGACGTAACAGGCAGGCAGGAGAATAGGGGTATGGGAAGCAAAATGCAGGACAATGTAGCACTTTAAAGACTAACAAGATGGTTTATTAGATGATGAGCTTTCGTGGGCCAGACCCACTTCCTCAGATCAAATAGTGGAAGAAAGTAGTCACAACCATATATACCAAAGGATACAATTTAAAAAAATGAACAAATATGAAAAGGACAAATCACATTGCAGAACAGAAGGGGGATGCGGGGGGGGGGGTGGGAAGGGGGAGGAAGGAAGGTAAGTGTCTGTGAATTGCTGATATTAAAGGTAGGGAGAGTGGGATGTTTGTGAGTTAATGGTATTACAGGTGATAATTGGGGAAACTGTCTTGGTAATGGGTGAGAAAGTTCAAAGACTTGTTAAGTCCTTGTTGGTAAGTGTCGAATTTTAACATGAATGACAGTTCAGAGGATTCCCTTTCAAGTGCAGATGTAAAAGGTCTTTGTAGCAGAATGCAGGTGGCTAAGTCATTTAGAGAGTGTCCTTTCTGGTTAAAGTGGCAAGAAACTGTTTTCTCTTTGTGATCTTGTCTGATATCTGTTTTGTGGGCATTAATCCTTTGGCGAAGTGTCTGAGATGTTTGTCCAATGTACATAGCAGACAGACACTTTCGGCACATGATAGCGTAGATTATATTTCTGGATGTGCAGGAATATGTGTTCTTGATCTTATAACTCACTTGGTTAGGTCCAATAATGGTATCAGCAGAATGAATATGTGGACAAAGCGGGGGCATCATTTGAGCTCCCCTGCCTCAGGTGCCAAAATGTTGTGGGCTGGCCGTGGACCATTGGCCCAACATCAGATAGGCTTCAGCATGCATAGAAGGTTAGTAAAAGATGTCAGGAAAACTGCACTTGAGTCTGAGTGCCTCCTTTTCTTCAAAGCACGGGCACAGACTAGAAAACAGCAATGCAAGATTCCCCATGTCTACTGACAATTGGGCTGTGACCACTCACCCATTTCATTAGGCCTCGCAGCATCCTCTAGAGGGTAACGATTGTCACACCTAACTTCTGAGGGCTAGTTGTGAACCAACCAATTAGAGACACACCATCACATGCACTTATCCCAGGCTTCCTCCCCATCCTATGATAAAGAGTCAGACACAAGCTCCTACCTGTCGAAATATCAGCAGGATCAGTGTTTGACTGAGACAGCAATAATGACCACCACCACCAGCAGAACGGCCATTCCAGTAGAGAGGAGGCAGCACTTCATCTTCCTGGCTCGTTGCTAAGAGACAAAAGGGAAATGGAAATAAGCACGTTTGTATTTTCATGGGACGATGCAGAGAAAGTTTGTGAAGAAATAGCGCTACACATCCACTTCCAGGACTGGCGGAGTGGCACATAGGACGTGAGGCTACAGAAGATAAGTGTGCTCCTCAGTGTAGCTCAACCCTTCTGTGCAGCCTCCACATTACTAGCCCAACCACATTACTAGCCCACTGCTTTTCCCACACAGCCTAACACTGACTGATTGCCGGCACTTTCAATGAGGGATTTAAGCAGTACTGGTTGGTTGGCGAAAGGGGTCAAGGCTACCTTCCTACTGCCAGAAGAAGCTGTCTCAGCACAAAATTGTAATAAACCCAGCCATGCAAAAACACAAGGTATTTCTTAGGCTGACAATGATGCCTTCAGCATCCAAGCACCCTGATTTCCATTCAAATTAAGATGAAAAGCCAGATTTTTGCTCCCAAAAGTTGTAACCTTGATGTCCACTTTTGACTAAAGCAAAAGAAAATGAGGCCAGGTAGCCGGGCAAAAAATTATACGTGGAATTCAGTGTTGATAAATGCAAAATAATGCACATTAGAAAACATAATCATGGCTATTCATACAAAATGATGCGGTCAACATGAGTTATCACCACTCAAAAAGGAGATCTTGGAATAATTGTGGATAGATCTGTGAAAACATCTGCTCACTGTGCAGCAAAGCATTCAAAAAAAAAAAAAGAGAATGTTAGGGACCATTAAGAAAGGGATGGATAATAAGATTGAAAATACCATAGAGTCACTACATGAAATCATGGTATGCCCACACCATAAATACTGGGTACAATTCTGGTCATCACATCTCAAAATGTCTATAAAATCATGAGTGGTGTGGAGAGGGCGAATAAAGAAAAGTTATTTATTAGTTCCCATAATAGAAGAACAAGAGGACACCAAATGAAATTAATGGGTAGCAGGTTTAAAACTAATAAAAGAAAGTTCTTCTTCACACAGCGTATAGTCAACCTGTGGAACTCCTTGCCAGAGGAGGCTGTGAAGGCTAGACCTATAACAGAGTTTAAAGAGAAGCTAGATAATTTCATGGAGGTTAGGTCCATAAAAGGCTATTAGCCAGGGGATAGAAATAGTGTCCCTGGCCTCTGTTTGTCAGAGGCTGGAAAAGAATGGCAGGAGACAAATCGCTTGATCATTGTCTTCGGTCCACCCTCTCTGAGGCACCTGGTGTCGGCCACTGTCAGCAGACAGGTAACTGGGCTAGATGGACCTTTGGTCTGACCCAGTATGGCTGTTCTTACGTTCTTATGTCCTTAAAATGGATATATTAGAACTGGAAAAAGTACAGAGAAGGTCAACAAAATGATTTGGGCTATGAAACCACTTCCACATGAGAAGAGATTAAAAAGATTGGGACAATTCAGTGTACAAAAGAGACAACTAAGGGAACATAAGTTAGAAGGTTGGTAAAATTACAAATGGTTTGGAAAAAGTCAATAAAGAGGTGTTATTTACCCCTTCACAGAACAAAAGAACTGGGGATCATCCAATGAAAAGGCAACAAGTTTAAAACAAACAGAAGAAAGTACTTCTTCACACTAAAAATATAACTGAGTTCAGAAAATAAGTAGCTAAATTTCTGGAGGATTTGGTCCATCAATTGTCATTAGACATGATGGTCAGGGATGCAACCCCATCCTCGGGGTGTGCCTAAATCTCTGACTACTGAAAGCTGAAACTGGATGAGAAGGGATGAAGCACACTGTCAGAAGACTGGATACTGAACTCTATGAACTACTGGTCTGACCTGCTGTGGCCATTCATAGGTTTACCCAGTATTTTCCATCTCTGTAATGCCACCTTTATCTATTATAACCTCCCTCTCAGGGGGCAATTCCTTATTTCCTGTTTAACTGGATACAATAATGGAACTCCCATAAGGCCATTAGCATCATGGGTTCACCTCACTTAAGCTCTTCCTTGGATGCACTTATATAAAAGGACATTAAATGAATTTTCCAATATAGCTCATGTAAAATAACGCCATTCACCCTTAGAACCTGCCAGAGAAAGTGAGCACTTCCCTCCAGCTTGGTGCTCACCAGCAAAGATGACAACAATTAGCCGTAATCAAACAATGACATCTATGTCCAGTCTTTTCTTACAACTCCAGCAGGACTTTTAGGATAAAGAAGTCAGCTCATCTGAGTACTTTGTCATCTACTTTCTTTCCCGGTCAGTGCTATAAACACCTTCCTACTCCACACACATCTCTCAATGTTCTTTGTTCAGAGCATCATACACATCTGAATTCAATTTCATTTGCTATCATTTAACACCAGACCAGTGGCTCTTCAATGATCTGCAAGTGACAGGAGTTCTCTCATGGACCCATCTCCTCTCCCAATATCCAATTCCTCACTTCCTGTTTCTCCAGTTACCTCACCCTGTGGGCCATCAAGCCTACGGTACATAACTTGTGAAGACTGAAATAGATGGGGCTTGGGATATAAAAGGACCCATGCTTTGCACTTCAAAGCCATTGAGAAACTTGAAGGTTGATGTTGTTTGGTTTCTGCAGGCGTTTTCTAGCATCAGTTATTAGAGATTTGTGCCTGTTTTGACAAGGAACCCCACCCCCGGCACACTATCATCGATGGATCTATAGATGGATTTTCATTTTCCTCCCTAGTTCTGAGTGAGGAGCACCCATTTTGACCATGTCTACATATGTGTGTCAGTCAATTTACCGGCATCGCAGGGAGACAAATGCCAGTGGGCCTTGGTCCTTCCTGCTTTCATTCTCTATCATTTGAATTATTTTTTCTGCCCATGAGATAAAGGGCTTTCTGCATCCTTTTGTTGACCTTTAGCCTTAAATAATTTCATGTCAATGAGGGAGCATCACCTCTGTTTAAAATCACAATGACTATCCTGCAAGAACTAGTTCTTGTCAACATCTAAACATCTTTTGCAGCAGTAGGGGATGCTAGCTAGTCATTTAGCTTAGAGCAGGATTGACTTCATTATGCTTAAACATTGCTACCAGTGAGTTTCAAAGACCTTCAATATCACCTTCAATGGTAATTTCATGATTCAGCCATGCCAGACTGTTTCACTGTTCAACTGATTTTGGAGCTACAAAGTCCAATTCCCCAATTTTCCCTGGTGAAATGTGAGTGAAAAACGGGATCATTCCAGATGGCTACACACAGTTGTAGGGCAGTGGAGGAGCAAGGCCATAAAATGTATCCTAATATTTAACTTAACATTTTGTAAGTTCCATCTGGTTGACAAATTGCAATAATGGATCCTGCTCTTTTTACCACCCCATTATGGATTTAGCATGTCGCTCCTACATGCTTCTAAAATTTGTTTTAGGGGTGAGACACTTTTCCTCTTAATGCCTCTTCTCTTTCTTTCATCAATGCAAATGTGCATTCTATTGCAAAGACAGTTTGCACTCTGAGTCTGTACTCTCCATTCCGAAGATACCTTACTAGAATATCTGAATAGGTATATATAAAGATATTGTGCATATATGTTGCATTCTTATACCACCTTTTATCCAGAAGCATCCACAGGAATTTCATAATTATAATCTCTTCACGTGACACAAAATGCAACCAATTTAACGATAATCCAGGAAAAGAAGTGAAGAACATCAGACCCAAAGGAAGTCACAAGAAGTCTTTGGCAAGCAGAATATCAGTACCTAAACTAGAATATGGCTAGGGCACAAGGACATTTTTGGTCATCAAGGACACATCAGCATGCCCGTTTTACATGCAAAAGAGGGTAGCTCTATCAGTACGCTACCCTCTATTGCAAACTACGGTCTTTGGTTCAAGGCCTATTGATAAGGAGAAATATCATCTGCTAAACTACCAAGTCCAGTTCCTGTAGGATCTCTGCTTTCCCTCGAGGATTTTTCAGCACTTATCAGAGCATAAGCACTGTAGCATATGACAGCAGAAGCTGGAGTGGTTTGAGTGAAAAACAGCTGAAGTCCGTGCTATTAAGCCCAATCAGCAATGATTTCAGTGAAGACCTTGTACCTTCTCCATTAGACTGACAAAGGGATCTTACAAGATCAGCGTGGTACCGGCTAACTTAGAAGCTTAGTGAATGCCAGTTTTCTAACTGCCTCGCTCACTATCTGTTACGCCAGAGGTTGTAATGGAAAGGACACAAAGGGGCCAATTTGTTCAGAAAAATCTTTGTATTTTTCTTATGGATGCTGATGTAAAGCAGCCAGTGCCACTGACCTCCAATGGTAATGGAGGAATGGCAGGGTCTCCACAGGCCTTGCACCACAAAGCACTCAGCTCCTTGGGAATATTAGCAATTCGCTTCTCAGTAAACGCGACACAGAAATGAAAGCCACAATGGCTCTCTCAAGCCATTTCCTTCTTTTGCATGGAGACTCTTTAACCCATAATGCGGGTAGCCAAAGGAAACAACATGTAGTTTTATTCAGGCTGTGCAACCTCATCAAGAGTGAGCCACCGTCTTCATGATCGAAGACCTGTGGTGGAAACTTGTCCATGCTGAAGTCAGTGGCAAGACTCCCATTTGACTTCACTGTGTGCATGGAATCTGACGTTCAATCCCAACCAAAGAATCCCCATGTACAAGTTCCTGCGTCTCCTTTCCCTTGACATGCAATCTGAAAGTGACGTTTACTCTTCTTTAGGAGTAGCCTTCGGGATCCCTTGTTTACTCTATTATCCTTTGCCCCATTCCTTCCCCCTGGGCCAGTCTAAAAGATCTTGCACTGGGCTTTCTATCAGACCCCAGACTCCCTGATTCCTGGTACGGCCTATTTCTACGCTCAACAACATTTGCAACATAAAGAGTGTAGTATTGTGTGAGCTCACGAGCACATCAGTTTTTACTTCTAAAAAAAGCTATCACAGAACAAAAGATATGATGGCACAGGAAGGACTTCATAGCTAGGAAATGCCAGATACACGTTGCCTATGTTAACTTAAGAACGTAAGAATGGGTCAGACTAAAGGTCCATCTAGTCTAGTACCCTGTCTGCCGACAGTGGCCAATGCCATATGCCCCAGAGGGAATGAACAGAAAAGGGAGTCATCAAGTGGTCCCTTCTCCTCTCATCCATTTCCAGCCCCTGACAAATAGAGGCTAGGGACACGATTCCTAGCCTTTCTGGCTCATAGACATTGATGGACTTAACCTCCATGAATTTATCTAGCTCTTTTTTAACCTTGTTAAGTCCTGGTCTTCACAACATCCTCTGGCAAGGAGTTCCACAGATTGACTATGTGCTAAATGAAGAAAAACTTCCTTTTGTTTTAAACCTGCTACCCATGAATGTTGTTGGGTAACCCCTAGTTCTTATGTTATGGGTGCATATGCATTACAGGAGCCATACTATTTTCCTCCACAAAGTTCCCACTTCATTAACTAAATTCAATATTTCTTATTATCCTTCATATTCTCTATAGGTGGCCTCTTTACCTCACGCCATCCAAATCACACACTGACCACAACGTTATTCATACCCTTGGCAACGTTTCTCACTATAATAATTGAGTGCATCTCAAATGTTCATTAATTTACCATCATGGCACCCTTGTAACCTAGTGTAACCCTGGCTACATCTAGACTGCATGCTTCTTGCGTAAGAAGCTTTTATCGGAAGAGATCTTCTGCAAAAACTTCTTGCTCAAGAGCGTGTCCACACTGCAAAAGCGCGTTGAAAAAGCGATGCGCTTTTGTGCAAGAGAGCATCCAGACTGCATGGACGCTCTCTCACAAGAAAGCTCTAATTGCCATTAACAGAATGAGACCTGTGCTTCTTATGATAGGCTGTTTTTGTGCAACCCGCTCCCCCCCCCATTTCCTGTCCCCACACACCATTTTTTGAAAAAGCTCTTGCTCAAAAAGGAGTTATTCCTCATAGAAAGAGGAATACTTATACTGCAAAAACCCTTCTGTTCTGTCGATTTACTGTAAATTTTCTTGCGCAAAAACACGCTTGAGGTGTGGATATGTCGCGTTTTTTTCACAAAAACTCTGCAGTGTGCACATATCCCTTGTAATCCTCATTTCATGAGAAGTAAGGGAGGTTGGAGGAAGAGTTCTCTAACTCAGACTTCCTGCTGTGTAGACAGCACCAAAAGACTAAATAAGCTACTTCAACTTAAGCTACACTATTGACGTAGCTCAAGTTGCGTAGCTTATTTTGGTTTTAGTCCTGCTGTGTAGAGGTGCCCTAAATGTGTCATGTGGAGTAACACCATATCTTCCCTGCTCTTGGTCTTGAAACTGCCTGAAGCATTTTAGCTGAAATTTAAACTAAACCAAACAGCAAACAGCAACCAATAACCGAACCAAAACAAACATTTTTAGGCAGATGACTCCGATGGAAAATTTCATCCTGAATTGTCTGGCAAAGTTTAAGCAGAACTTAATAATGGAAAACATTGGGCAACTATCTGCATGATCCAACTTAGTGTGGTGAGCAGGCAGGCCAGACCCTGGTCAGGGGCAGATCAGTGTAATGCCGACAGGCAGAACCAAATCGAGGATCTCTGGAGCTTAGTGCCTGAGCCTCTAAAGCTTGAGCTAAAAGCCAGCTATCTCTCAGCTAAGGCTGTAGAGCAATCTCAATTGGTCTCTCCGTAAGTGGTGTAAGTGCCAGTGCATAGGACAGTGAACCACACCCAGTAGGGCTACGTCTACACTGGCACCCTTTTCCGGAAATGCTTAAAACGGAACAGTTTTCCGTTATAAGTATTTCCGGAAAAAGCGCGTCTACATTGGCAGGATGCTTTTCCGGAAAAGCACTTTTTCTGGAAAAGCGTCCATGGCCAATGTAGATGCGCTTTTCCGGAAAAAAGCCCCAATCATCATTTTCGCGATCGGGGCTTTTTTGCAGAAAAGACTACTGTGCTGTCTACACTGGCCCTTTTCCGGAACAGTTTTTCCAGAAAAGGACTTTTGTCTGAACGGGAGCAGCATAGTTTTTCCGGAAAAACACTGACAATTTTACAGTAGATCGTCAGTGCTTTTCTGGAAATTCAAGGGGCCAGTGTAGACAGCTGGCAAGTTATTCCGGAAAAGTGGCTGCTTTTCCGGAATAAGAGGCCCAGTGTAGACACAGCCTGGGTGTATAGGTTATAACAGCACATACCCACATGTGTGCACTAGATCTCATTCCAGTCCAATGTGTTTTGAGCCTATTTTAATTGCTGTTTCTGGCATCATGCAAGATGTGGAGGACGAAACTGTCCAAAATATTTTGATCACATTAGAAGAAAAAAATTGCAAAAACCGCCCTAAAGAAATAACAGATTGTAGTAGTTTTTTCACATTAATCTCAGGATTTATCAGTAACCTGGTATAGGTAAGGACCTGACAGTGCCCTGCAACACACAATTGAAACAATGAATATCAAGCGGCAGGGAAGGAATCAGTGAGGCTATTTAGGGACACGACTAGAAAGTGCTTTATAGTGACATGAGAGGTGGATGTAGCTGTGAGCCTGAAAGAACCCTTTGCCTTAACATTCAACAGAAGACGCTGTAGGTCACGTCCTACTGCCTGGAATCTATTTATCTGTGGGAGGGAAATGAAACGTTAAAAGGCTTTTTAATTATGCCACAACAGATAGTTAAGCAATTAGAACCATTAAAAGCTGCTGAGGCACAGGGCCCAGAGGAGCGAGTTACATCCTGGAAATTAGTAGGAAAACCTAGTTGCAAGGGCAAAACTAAACGTTTTTTTGTTGTGAAGAGTTTCAAAAGCTTGCCTGGAATGAACAATAGAAATGGAGGGCTGGAAGGGACCTCAAAAGGTCACCTAGTCCAGTTGTTTGTGCTGAGGCAAGATCAAGAGAACCTAGCCCATCCCTGACAGGTTTGTCTAATGTGTTCTTAAAAATCTCCACTGATGGAGATTTCAAAACCTCTCTTGGAAGCCTATTCCACAGCAACCATGCCTGGCTGTTTCTGGCAGCTGATTGACTTCAACAACACACCAACACACTCTTTCCCCCACGCCCCACAGGTTCCTTCAACATACACGCTGTTTCTCTCACATACCCACTCTCTCACACACGCTGTCAGCGGCTTTTCAACTCAAGAGGGGAAGGTTGGGAGGAGAGTATGTGATGGCAGGGAGACACAGACAATCGTGTGCATGGAATGATGGGATTGAACAACTTGCATCACGTGATGGTGTACCTGCCTCGTGAGGCATTGTGGCCAGTTGCATGGTGGGATAGTTATCCACAATGCACTGGTCTCTGGATCGATACAAGAGCTACTAGCATGGCTGTGCTCAGCCGACTCAAGGAGCATAGTGTGGACATGCAACAGGGGGTTAATTTAAGCACATTAATGAAAACGGCATAACTTTTGTCCACAAAACTCTGCAGTGTAGTCATAGCCTTACTTCTGTAAATATTCTTGAACCAAATATCTTGGTTTGTATTCCTTTCCCCTCATTGTTAATCTGAACTCTGTTACGTATCTGGTCACAACTTACCTTTTCAGTGAAGACAGAAGCAAAACCTAAATGCCTCAGTCTTCTTGATGTCAGCAATTATTAGCTCTCCTTCCCATTTAAGTACAGGGCCTGGACTTTCTTTCCTCTTTTGCTTTGTCTTAATATATTAAGAGAACGTCTTATTGCCTTTTATGTCCTTCACAATCTCTAATTATTTTGAGCCTTAGCCATTCTGATTTTATCCTTCCATCCTTGTGCTATTCTTTTGTATTCATTCTTAGCAATTTGTCCATGTTTCCACATTTTGTAGGATTCCCTTTTGATTTGATAATCATTAAATAGCTCCTATTCTTCCCATCTCTCCTTTGAATCAGGATAGTATGGTGCTGTGCCCTTAATATTCATTATGAACTACCAGCTCTCCTGAAGTCCTTTTCCCCCTAGATTTTCTTCTATGGGATCTTAGCTACCAGTTTTCAGAGTTTGTTAAAAGTTCACTTTTTTGAAATCCATTGTCCTTATTCTGCTGTTGTGAAGGATTAGTGAGTCCAGGGAAAACTGGTGATATTCTTATATCAAGAGAGTCAAGAAAATGTTGAGTCAGAAAATGGTGGGGAATTTTTCACAGAATTGGCAAGAGCTCGTCTGTCTGTAATCTCTATGATTCCAGGATCTTTGTTTTTTTTCCTCTCAGCCTACTGATAGACAAAAGCATTGTCAGCACTGCTTCTGTCTGTCATGGGTCCTCCAGGAGAATGGACGAAGGACCTACAATCAATGGCAGTTATTCATGAAGGCATGGGATCATTAGGTAAGTTCATCTCCACAATGACCTTATTTCTCTGTGTTGCTCCCACACATAGCTCCTAGCTCCAGGGGCATACCAGGTACAAGAATAATAGCAGCAAAGGTAAGTAGTTCTGTATGCAAGGCCATCAATAGGGGATGACAAAGAGGGCAGTTGCCCCGGATCTAGGAATTTAGTGATTTGGCAGCAGCAGTGCCTGCGTTCCATCCAGTGCAGTCTGCTGAGGACTGGTTGTCCTTAGCTCTGCCCCTTCCACGTGAAGCCCCACCCCTTCCTGGCAACGTCTGTTGCCAGCCCTGAGCGTACAGAGCTCTATGAATCCACCACAGAACTTCACCCTTCTGCCTCACATTTCTACTCTGCTACCAGATGGCAAAAGCCGGGGTGCACCTACCACTTGGGCTTTATGACACAATGCCTCCCTCTCGGTGCAAGGCGAAGACATGGCGATCCACCTTTCGGACAACAATTCTTAGAGCAATGCTGACGTCAAGCAGAGAAGAAGCCATCCCTCTCCCCTCTTCCCGAGCAAGGAAGGTTACAGTGACCTCATCTGCTTTACACTGGCAGAAATATTTCATGCACATTGCACAAAATAACTTCTACCCAGAAAGGACTGGCTACATATGACCAAGGGAGAGAAGAATTTGAAAACAGAGCAGTAATATTAAAAGATTTTCTGGATGGCACAAAGAATCACTTGAGAAACAAAGGAACCTCTCAGGATTTATACATCATGAAGAACTCTGTTTCCTGCATGGCAACCCTATCCTGAGATATCAGAACCAGCGTGACCCTAAAAAATAACACTCCTTGTTACAGTCTGCAGTTGTCATGATGGAGTTTTTTAAGTGCCCCTGTTGGGCAATGAAAACTCGTCTTCGTTGATTTTCAGGTCAATGTTTCTTTTGCTGCAAAAAGGAAAACTGGTACAATGTAAGATGGCCTATTTCATATAGAATCTAAGGAAGAATCTGAGAATTAGACTCTGCAGTCTTAATACAGGTGAAATCATAGAATAGAATCCAAGAACTGGAAGGGACCATGAGAGGTCATCAAGTCCCATTCCCTGCCCTCACGGCAGGACTGAGCACTGTCTAGAATGATCCTCCCTGACAGGTGTCTGTCTTACCTGCTCTTAAATATCCCCAGTGATGGATATTCCACAACCTCTATAGGCAATTTATTCCAGTGCTTAAACACCCTGGGTATGTCTACACTACAAAGTTAGTTCGAACTAACGGACGTTAGTTCGAACTAACTTTAATAGGTGCTACACTAGCGCTCCGCTAGTTCGAATTTGAATCGAACTAGCGGAGCGCTTAGTTCGAACTAGGTAAACCTCATTTTACGAGGACTAACGCCTAGTTCGAACTAGCTAGTTCGAACTAAGGGCTGTGTAGCCCTTTAGTTCGAACTAGTGGGAGGCTAGCCCTCTCCAGGTTTCCCTGGTGGCCACTCTGGCCAACACCAGGGAAACTCTATGCCCCCCTCCCGGCCCCGGACCCCTTAAAGGGGCACGGGCTGGCTACGGTGCCCGTGCCAGGTGCAAGCCTGCCAGCACCCAGCTAGCAGACCCTGCACCTGGCACGGCACAGAGCCACCCACCCGATGCCCCCCAGCCCTCCCCCTCTTGCCGGGACCAGGCTGGCGGCTCCCGGGAGTTTGCCCTGGACCGCAAGAGGCGGGCACCTTCCTGGGCTAGTGCGGACATCGTGGACCTCGTCCACGATCTCCGCACTAGGCACAGGAAAGTGGCCGTCTAGGCCAGGAGAGCTGCCAGCCTGGCCACCCAGGACCAGGTGTGCATGAAAATCAAGGGGGTCCACTGAGACCCCCGACACTGAGCCCTGAGCTTACAATGGCCGTCCTGGGTCAGACCAAAGGTCCATCTAGCCCAGTAGCCTGTCTGCCGACAGCGGCCAACCCTAGGGACCCTGGAGGGGATGGACCGAAGACAATGACCAAGCCATTTGTCTCGTGCCATCCCTCTCCAGCCTTCCACAAACTTTGGGCAGGGACACCACTCCTACCCTCTGGCTAATAGGACTCCATGGACCCAACCTCCATCACTTTATCTCACTTCCCTTTAAACTCTGTTCTAGTTCTAGCCTTCACAGCCTCCTGCAGCAAGGAGTTCCACAGGTTGACTATTTGCTTTGTCAAGAACAACTTTCTCTTACTAGTTTGAAGCCTGCTACCCATTCCTTTCCTTTGGTGTCCTCTAGTCCTTCTTTATGGGAACTCAGGAAGAACTTTTCTGAATGCACCCTCTCCACCCAACCCCTTCTTTTAGAGACCTCTATCCTGTCCCCTCTCCGTCTCCTCTTTTCTAAGCTGAACAGTCCCAGTCTCTGTAGCCTTTCTTCATCTGGGACCTGTTCCCAACCCCTGATCATGTTAGTTGCCCTCCCCTCTCCCAGCCTTTCTCTTCCCCTCTCCCACCTCCTTTTCCCACTCTCCCCCAGTTTTGTTCAATAAAGACAGAGTCAATGTTGGAAGAAACGTTATCTTTATTTTGTACATCAATAAGAAGGGGGGCTAGAGAAGGGTAAGTGGAAGGAGGTGAGGGAGGAATGGGGTACGAGCCCCCGATGGGGAGGACTGGGCTGGCTCTGCGGGCTTCTGGGGGTGGAAGCTCTCCTGCAGCCCCCCAATTACTCCCTCTCCCCAGATGGCAGCCTGCGGCAAGTGCAGCCGGGCTGATGGCCGAGTGGTGTGATGTGCCCAGTGTGGGCACTCAGGGCACTCCAAGCCAGAACTTCTTTGCAAGCGGGGCACCCCTTAGAACTGTGTGTCCGGGGTGGGGGTCGGGACCCTTTAAGCGCAGCCCTCGGCTAGCCTGAGACAGCATCTCCATGCTCTAAGTCCTCCTTTTATGCCCTGCCGGCACTGCTTCCGGCCATCCTTAAGCCCTGTCCAGAGTCCACTCAATGTGGACTTACTAGTTCGAACTAGCAAAACGCTAGTTCGAACTAGTTTTTAGTTCTAGATGCGTTAGTTCGAACTAGCTTAGTTCGAATTAACTAATTCGAACTAAGTTAGTTCGAACTAGCGCTGTAGTGTAGACGTACCCCCTGACAGTTAGGTGGTTTTTCCTAATGTCCAATCTAAACCTCCCTTGCTGCAATTTAAGCCCATTGCTTCTTGTCCTATCCTCAGAGGCCAAGGAGAACAAGTTTTCTCTCCCTTGTAACATCCTTTTAGATACTTGAAAATTATCATGACCCCTCTCAGTCTTCTCTTTTTCAAACTAAACAAGTCCAGTTTTCAGCCTTCCCTCATAGCTCATGTTTTCTAGACTTTTAATCATTTTTGTTGTTCTTCTCTGGACCTTCTTCAATTTCTCCAGATCTTTCTTGTAATGTGGTATCCAGAACTGGACACAATACTCCAACTGAAGTCTAATCAGTGCAGAGTAGAGCGGAAGAATGACTTCTCATGTCTTGGTCATAACACTTCTATTAATGTATCCCAGGATCAGGTTTGAGTACATACCCACATGAGTAACACCACTAATGTCAAGACTAATCATGGTAGCAGATGCTCATCAAAATGAGTTAAGACAAGTGCTCTGGGAGCAGAGAGCAAGAAGAGACAAATACACAATTATAAATGACCAGGGCTCGCCGCTGCTCGGTTCTACGCTGTGCGCGTACGCAGATCGTTCTGCGCATGCGCAGATCGCTCTGTACCGGCTCTTCCCGGGTGTAATCTACTCGCCACGGGTGAGTAGATTACACTATTTGTCGAGCCCTGTAAATGACTACATCTCTCTAAACCCAATGATTTCCCTGGACTTTGTGGGTAAAAAGCACACATGGGGATCTGGTCTTTTGTGGCCTCAGCTCTACTAAAATCTGAACTATGACAAAATGATTTCCTGATAAAAAGGTATTATTAGTATTATACTCCATTGTATTCAATCAGTTCTTTTAGTCATGTTGTACGTAATCTCGCCTTATAATAAAATAAACAGGCCGTGTTACTGAAAGGGAACTGAGGGCTGTAACCTTTAAAGTGAGTATAAATTAAAACACATTGACCAAATCTGGTGACCTTTATGACACATCTTCTTTAAAAACTAGCATAAATATACCATTTAATATCACTTCTTCTGAAAGAGGGGCTATAAAAGGCTAATAATATTGGAATGCACCTTTTGGTGTACTTAAATGAGAAGGAAGCAGACAATTTGAGTGTAAGAATATAAGATTTTTAGCAGGAAAAGGAAGTCCCACACCAACCTGACATATAGCTTTGGTTGATTTTGTGCCGTTCAGTCCCTTCATATCCTGGACATTAATCTGTATCGCAAGGACTAATTTATCATTTTCTTCTCAACATCATCTATGTATCTATCACTTAGCTCCTGATAGAATTCCCATTCCCTCTTAATTTCCCAAAGGCTACAATAATTTGTTAATCTCCTATAAGTGTCCTATAAGCAGAGTTGGTAGCTTCTCTGATGTGTTCCATTATAATTCCAGAAAGTCTCTGCTGAGCATGTGTCAACTGAGATGTTACAGAGGTTCATAACTTTCAGTTCCATTCACCGTTGCCAAAAATTTGCCATTCCAGCTGACATTTTTCATGCTGGATGTCTGCTTCAAACTGAATTTTTAAGTTTCAGGTGATATGGCTCAACCATGTCTGAGAATAAGATTAGGGGGAACCATGTTGTTTTCCCACTGTTACAAATCTTTACAAGATTGAATTTAGAAGCTCTAGTGCTACCTTGCCTAGAAACAGGAATTTGAAATTTGACCAGGGGGTTGTTCTGTTTGCCAGAAGCTGGGAATAGGTGACAGGGGATGCATCACTTGATGATTGGTTCATTCCCTCTAAAGACCTAGGATTTGCCAGTGGTACGAAGCCAGATGGATCTTTGGTGTGACCCATTGGAGCTGTTCTTATGTTCTCTGTATCAAGGATATACTTTTTTGGTATTTTTGTGAAAACTCTCCTAAATCTGGCTAAAAGTTATGAACCTCTGTAACATCTCAGTTGACACATGCTCAGCAGAGACTTTCTGGAATCTCTAGAGAATTTAGCTGTCAAAGTCCATTTGCACTGAGCCTGTTCCAGCCAACGGCTGCCGGGTTTCAGCAGGCATTTCCCTGCAATAACTCCTCCCGCCAATTAAGGGCTGCTATCAAGGCTGCATAATGTGCCTTCGTTTTGGCATTCCCTAACTTTGGAGTGCTTGACTTTGCAGCTTATGTTCTTTCAGTTTTGCTTTGCCTAACATGACTGACAATGCCGAATGCCAACAGTGCTTGGAGAATATTGATGATAAAATAATTCTCATTCAGAAAGTTGCCAGATCAATATGGGGAGACAATGTAAAAAATACTCTACAGACCTCCTCACGGGCCCTTGTGTGCTCTACCACAGAATACTGCTCACTCATGTGGACACACCAGTTCTCAGTACCACTGTGTGGATCCGTACAGGCACAGTAAAATCGGCTGTGGCTTCCTGTACTGCCAGGCATTCATCTACCCAAATTCATGAGAATCTTTCACAAGTTTCACTGAATGAGGAAACAAAACAAAAATCTAGATTGATGATGTACCATTTCCAGAATACCTCTTCAGGAGTCTCTGTCCCTTATGGATGCCCCAGAGGGTGAAGGAAGCATACCTACCTAAATCACTCAGGGTATGTCTACATTCTCCCCCTAGTTCGAACCAGGGGGGGTAATGTAGTCATACGGAGTTGCAAATGAAGCCTGGGATTTGAATTTCCCGGGCTTCATTTGCATAAAGCCGGCCGGCGCCATTTTTAAATGCTGGCTAGGTCGGACCCCGTGCTGCACGGCTACACGCGGCACCGACTAGCTAGTTCGGATTAGGCTTCCTAATCCGAACTAGCTGTACACCTCGTTCCACGAGGCCGGCTTTATGCAAATGAAGCCCGGGAAATTCAAATCCCGGGCTTCATTTGCAACTCCGTATGACTACATTACCCCCCTAGTTCGAACTAGGGGGGTAGTGTAGACATACCCTCACTGGTTGCTGGGTTTGTGCAGCAAGGCCTTGACTGGGTGGAGTCAGACCTGCTGAAGTGTCCACTTTGTTCTGAAGGTCTGCACTGGAGACCTTCACTAGAATCCTGCATTTGGGATGGAAGAATTCCAAGCATTGTTACAGGCTGGGGACTGAATGGCTATGTAGCAGTTCTGCAGAAAAGGACCAGGGGATTGCAGTAGATGAGAAGCTGAATATGACTTAACAGTGTGTCCTTGTAGCCAAGAAGGCTAATGGCATATTAGGGGGCATTAGGAGGTTCATTGTCAGCAGAGCTAGAGAAGTGATTATTTCCCTATGTCTAGAAACCTCATCTACATGGCTCCGTCGATGGAGCCATGTAGTCTAGACATACCCCAAGGGTTTAGGGGAGGATGTGTCTTCTAGCCTGCAATTCCCTAAAAGAGAACTTACCCCAACCAACAGGCCACACATTCAAAAAGTGCCATAGGATGTTTTATAATTAAATGTGATCAGGACATTAGTTTACTATCTGCTTTGAAACAACACACCTGCACCACCAGAAAGCCCAGAGGTTTTTTTACACTTATCCAGTACAGACCCAGAGAGAATCCCAACACTGCTTCCTATAGCATCCTGAGCTTTGGCTTTTTTATCCAAGTATTAACAAGGTCTAACCTTGCTCAGCTTTAATTCTGTATAATGTGGAATGTACTAGGCTAGATACTTAGCTAGTGCCTTATGGCATAACTCCATTAACTTCAATGGAACTACTCCAATACACATCAGCTAGGGTTCTCACCCGCGGCTAGTCTCAATCCCATTCATAGCTCTCATAGTTTATCTCTAGTACCATCTTGTGGGGCAATGCAGAGGGGTTAATATTTGTACACAACAATTTATTCCAAAATTTTAGACCACGTAACAAGTGCGAGTAAAATGAACCACCCTCACCACACTTCAGTAAGGTAATGCGGAGAGCGGACATCTTTGTGGGGGGAAAGTAGCATGAATTGTAGCAACACCCACCCTTCACAATATTTTCCTCCTTATAGCCTATATATGTTGAGGCTAGAACAACAGACCTTCTCTCATCAATGCATAGTGCTTTACAATTCTTGCACTAAAGGCTGTTCACCTTTAACGCTCAGCCGTGGTCACATGGTATCTCCAGTGCAGACCTTCAGAACAAAATGGACACTTCAGCAGGTCTGACTCCACCCAGTCAAGGCCTTGCTGCACAAACCCACCAACCAGTGAGTGATTTAGGTAGGGATGCTTCCTTCACCCTCTGGGGCACCCATCAGGGACACAGACTCCTGAAGAGGTATTCTGGAAATGGTACATCATCAATCTAGTATATATTTGGGTATGTCTACACTACCCTCCTATTTCGAAGTAGGAGGGTAATGTAGGCATACCGCACTTGCAAATGAAGCCCGGGATTTGAATTTCCCGGGCTTCATTTGCATAAGCCGGGCGCCGCCATTTTTAAATCCCGGCTAGTTCGAACCCCGTGCCGCGTTCGTGCCCCGTTCGAACCTCATTCCACGAGGAGTACAGCTAGTTCGGATTAGAAGCCTAATCCGAACTAGCTACTCCGTGCCGCGTGTAGCTGCGCGGCACAGGGTTCGAACTAGCCGGGATTTAAAAATGGCGGCGCCCGGCTTATGCAAATGAAGCCCGGGAAATTCAAATCCCGGGCTTCATTTGCAAGTGCGGTATGCCTACATTACCCTCCTACTTCGAAATAGGAGAGTAGTGTAGACATACCCTTTGAGAGAGTGTGTCTGTAAGTCTGTCTGTCTGTTTGTTCAAGAACGCCTAAAGGGAAAGAGCTAAGGCCACCAAATTTGCTATGCAGCTTCCTCTTACCATAATTTAAAGCAAGGGCGGGGTTTGGTTGTGTCAGGACAATGGGATGTGCCTAGAATGGGATTGCTTCTCAGAAAACCATACAGAAAAGAGGCAGAATCACCATGCAGGCAAAAGGGGCTGGCTGGAGATGCCCTCCCCAGCCCCATCCAGGACTGCCCCAGTCCCCCACTTCCCAGGCACACTTTGGGGACTGAAGCTCTGCTGCTAATCCCAACAGGAACATTGCTGGCTGTTCCCCTTTATCAGGGAGTGAGGGGAAAGGGAACAGTTTGCTGCATTCCTCACTCTAGCGCTGGGAGCAGATGAACCTGGACCTGCCCCAGGTGAGGGACATGCACCCTCCTTCGGCTGTGCCTGCTGGAGCTGCAACGACCATGAAGAAGTGATTTTCAACTGACCCAGTGAGAGGGGGCTGGGGTTGTCCTCTCTCCCTAGGTCAGCCTGCATCCTGAACCCCTCATCCCCTGCCCCACCCCAGAGCACTGATTCTAATGGGCGGGGAGGGGGGGACGAAGGATTTTAGTTACAGTTCTGAACAACACTGAACAACAATACTACTGAACAACAATACTGAACAACAATACTACTCTATAAAGTCTCTGTTAGGAGTTAGTGAATTCCCATGTTATAAAGTGTACAGGAGTTTTCTATAGAACAGGAGAGCCGTATATAAGTATACAATTCAAAGATATGCTAGAAAAAGGCCCTCAAGAATATGTAGCACTATTACTGGGTTTGTAGGACAAATAACACTTTTTATTGTTGTACACTCCAAATGGGCCTTTTGCCTTCAGCTGTTTACATGCAGCTCTTAATAAACCTGGGAGGTGCAGATTTTACTATGGAACACAGTTGGTTGACACCAAAAATCAAAGCATTTTAGCCTCATCGGAAAGAGACTTACTAGAGATGAGTTACAGAAGGCTTCTTTAACAGGCTCCAAAAAACCGCAGTGGTTTGCAGCTGAGACTATTTTTAAAACCACAGCACACAATTTCCTCCCAGGCATGTTATTTTTCACAAGTTTACAAGCGTTTATCACTTTGCGGCTGATACTTTGCAGTAGGGATGCAAGCGACTAGTTGACAATCCGATAAGCAAAAGCTTATCAGATAGTTGAGGGACTAGTCAACTAATTGCTTCCCCCACTCCGTGCTGCCTCTATCAGAGGCAGAAAGGTGGGGGGAGGAGGAGCCGGTATTGTGGGGAGCCGGCTTAAAAGCCGGTTCTGCCCAGCACCATCTTCGCGGGAGGCAGGAGGGAAGCGGGGACCGGGTGTGAGCTGAGAATCAGCTGATTCCCAGTTTGCGCCTAGTTCCTGATGCACCTCTGCTTTTAAAATGTATTAAGAGCCGACAGACTTTTAAAACATTTAAAAGGCTAAAGGGCAGCAGGGGGGACCCAGCACAAACCGGGACAGGCTCTTAATCCATTTAAAAGGCAAAGCCGCAGCAGGGTTAGCTCCTTGCTTATCGAGTAATCAGTGATGGAAAATCCATCAACTAGTCGAATAGTTGATTAAACTAAATTTAACATCCCTACTTTGCAGCATGAGAACTAGTTAGGAGAAAAGTGCAAAATACCAGTGAGTAAACTACATTGAGAACAGGCATGAGAGTCTGACTAGGAAAGAGCAGTAAATCCTGTAATAGACAGTAAAGAGATGCACAGCTTTGCACTAAGCATGACATAGGATGGATTTACAAGCTGACTCTATTGCTACATTACATTTTCCAACCCCCCCAAACCCTGAGTTAAAGTGTGCAATGAAGACCTAAAATGTGGAAAAAATAGCAAGAGACGATCCTTTAAGAATGCAGAGTTCATTTCCCATACACTCTGATTCAACGTCCAATCTGTTAATTGTTATAGTGAACAGTACTGGACAAGTTTGCTCTGGTGCACCTCAACTGAAGCCAATGGAGTTACAGCAAGGAATAATTGGGCCCTGTGTGTCTTGGGTTGGTTGGGATGGAAATAGATTTGAGTCTGAAAACGAGTGACATTTTTTTTTAATCAGCACTGATGAGAAAACTGGTTAGGAGAAAGTAAGCCCCAATGAATTTTTCAGCATCTGAATAATATCGTCTCCTCTGTTATTTTTCATTTTTCACAGCAGCCTGTGTGCCTTCATATTTCAGATGGAGCAGAACTAGGAAAGCCAGGAGAGAAGCAGTATATTTCTGCCTCATCAAGAAGCAGGATGTATTGGCAATTTCAGGGGAAAGAAATTTCTCATGAGATTGCCTCCCCGGTTCTGCAACTAGAGATCCAGATAAAGTTTGACAAAGAATCAGAGGACAGCTAGGAGCTCAGCATTAAAGGGAAAATACAATCAAACAAAACCTGTGCATCATAGAGCAGATAAAGCACAGAACTGTGCATTAGACTGGGGCTCTGGTTGTTGTTGGTGGTGTTTTTTTTTTTTTGCTCTGCAGCTGAATTGCCATATGAGCTAATAAGAGCCACTTTACTTTTGAGCCTTATTTTCCCCGTCTGTAAAATTACACGTAGTACAGATAGCAACATCAATAGTTAAGGTTTCTATTTCAAGATCCTGCTTTCAGTTGCCTTTAACTTTGCTCAATTTGTATTGCTCAGGCTGAAGTGTTCCATGCCAAAAGTCTGCCTAATAATCATTTAAAAAATAAATTAATAAATTAGTAAATAATAAATAATTTCACCTAAAATGGTTCAGTCTTTTCTGAGAAGTATAAAGGGGGTTATTCTAGGTGATGTCGTTCTAGGTGATGACATTTCTGGAATAACTACATTCCCAAATACTATTTTTTCCACAAGAACTTTGCTTCATTCAACACCCAAGATGCATCAGGTCTGAGGAGGAATGAGCATGGTCTTGGAAAGTAAACTGTTGTTAGGTCCCTGCCTCTTTGGTGCAAAGGTGGAAAGTATACTGGAATGAGGCAGGGGACTGCAGCAAGAGAAAGTCTCAGAGTGAAGACAGTTAAATGCTTCCCTAAGGAAAGTGAGTCTATCTTTGGTCACAGCATTTCCAAGCAAACATCATGAATCTCTGAATTCAGGCCCTTATCCAATTTCCATTAAAATAAGTGCACATACTCCCTTGTTGGGTCTAGCCCTTAGTTCTGCCTCACCCCCATAAAACATGATGTACCACATAGTTGATACATGGCTCTAGCACATTTCAGGTGAATAAAACAAAAGGACGTTAATTTTTCCATAATTGAGTTTTCGTGGAGATGGTATGTGCGGGTGTGTGTGTTGCGACTATGTCACAAAGCTAATACATAAAATCCCTGAAAAAAGTAAGATGCCGCCTGTCACGAAGACCCAAATCTTTGTTTATTCACAGAATTGATACCATCTACATGTTTTGTGAGTCTCTAAGGGGCTATCTAGACTACATTCCTCTTTCGAAAGAGGCATGTAAACGAGGAAAATCGAAAATACAAATGAAGCGCTGATTTACAAATCTTGCACTTCATTTGCATAATCTCTTCCGATAGCTTTTTTGGAAGAGATTTTTTTGGAAAAAAAAGAAAAAAAAGCAGTCTAGACGGGGTTCTTTTGACCCCCACCATCTTTTCCGAAAGAACCCCGTAAACCTCACTTTTTTAGGAATAAGGGTTCTTTCAAATAAGATTTTTTTTAAAAAGAACCCCGTCTAAAATCTCTTGCGAAAAAGCAATCAGAAGAGATTATGCAAATGAAGCATGAGATTCGTAAATCAGCGCTTCATTTGCATTTTCTATTTCTCTCATTTGCATTCCTCTTTCGAAAGAGGAATGTACTCCAGACGCCCCCTAAGGTGCTGCAAGACTATTTGTTGTTTTTTAAGTTTTTCCAGTTACAGACTAACACGGCTATCCCTCTGAAATTTTTATTCACAGAATAGTTATGGTCTAGTCAAGAGCCATTCAAGTTTCCTTTACACTCTTCAATGTTAAGGTCCCGGTAATCTGACCCTCAAGAGTCGCTTCTAAGGACAAAAGGGAAGTTCTGTTTCCATAATCTACTCAGTGCTTGGCCTCTTTCTACCAAGTCTGCCAACGATAAGGCTCAGGAATGCCAATAGTATGGTGATAGGGTTCTAACGCGGTGGATAGCTCAATGGGGCTCAGCTATATCCTGCAGCAATCAATGACACCAAACACTCTACAAAGTAAATCCACTAACAGGAACAATCACAGTACATTCTGTACACATTTATGATCAATTAGCTTTCCACACAAGGAGCAACATTATTTTTGTCCTTGAGTGGGTCTCACATGGCCTGCAGAAAACCAGTGTTAAAGAACACAATTCGTGACATTTAAAAGAATCTGCCAAGCTGTGGTCAATTTACAAAAGCTATAATAGCAAACAAGCATAATAAACCCATTTAGACTGTGAAAGTAAACATCGATCTCTAAACATTCTGTCTGATGGATAAAGAGAGTGAAGAAACAGAATACCCCAACATGGTGGAAGCAAGAGGGTTATGCTAAAACTCATTTTGCAGGTCAGTTATAAAGAACCTTTAGCCCAAGAAAAAGCTTTTCAGTTATATGTCTGTCTAAAATAGCTTTATAGTGATGCGCGCGCACACTCACACACACAATCTGATGCCCTAGAAAAAAGACTTGTCGATTTGAAATAATACAGTGGCCGATGCAGTCTTCAGGCCAGATGCAGAGCTGTAACTCTAGAGCTGTTGGCACGAATCATGTGTGTGCAAGGGGGTATGTGCATGCAACGGTACAGTGTGATCTCTCCGTGGGTACGCCTAAATGACATTCTATTTTCGAAAGAGTATATGCAAAGTCCCATGGATCTCATTCTATTTTCGAAAGTGGATCTTTCAAAAGTGAAAGTAGTCTGGACGCAGTTTTTTTTCCAGGAAAACCTCCCTTTTTCGAAAAAATAAATAAAAAAAACCCCTACCCCCCCCCACGTAAACCTACTTTTTTAAGGAACAGCAGTTTTTTTCGAAAAAGGGATTTTTTCCCCGAAAAAACCCATGCCCAGACTACTTTCACTTTTGAAAGATCCGCTTTCGAAAGTGAGATCGGAAGAAGATATGCAAATTCCCACTGAATTTGCATATCCTCTTTCGAAAATAGAACGTAGTCTAGACATAGCCTTTGATACATGGCTCTGTCAGCACCAGCCTGGTCCCCAAGCACAGATCCAAAAAACCTGAAGCTTCCTCGGGAGAGAAGGAGGCTCACCAAAGTTTCAGATGAGGTCCACTGCATCCAGGCTCGTCTTTGGGAGTGTTCAATTTGGATAATATAACTCTATCCAGGCTTTATCCCAAGCTCAAACCACAATCTGTGTTGAGCTGAGAAAGGCTCGTATGCACTCCTGGGTTCCAGTCAAACAAAATAGACCATGAGAGACAATGTTCTGATGATCTTGACTGGAAAATTCAGAGCCAGAAATCTTCTGATTAGTCCCGTTGAGGTATTTTGAGGTCAATATTTGTGATCCCAGGGGCTTTGAAGACTTTTGCGATAAGTGCTTGCAGTTTTAGGTGCTCTTGTGAGCCAGACCTCTCAACTTTTTTGAGCTCTGGTTATGTGGAGTTGATCAAAGCTTCTAACACTCCATTTCTCTTTTCTTGGCACCCATGACAGGATCTTAAATCATGGCAGAAGGAAAATATATATAAATATATTTCCTCCCTTTCTCTTGTCATAACCTCCATACTTACCATATTAATTTACTGAGTTCATCTTTTTAATGCTAGCTTCTTTAAGTCATTAGCGCTCCTTTTTAGTTCTAATCCTCTTATTTGATAATCAGTCTGCGTCTATCTTATGCCGGATAATTTAAGTTTCTTGTGGAGATCAAGGAAAGTTTTCTCTTGATCTAGTTTACAGACTCAAACTTATTTGTCAGTGGCCCGGAAGGACAATTAGGCCTTAAAATGCTTTGCTAGGCTTCTCTCTTTCCTGTTGTTGGCCCTTCTATATAGGGAAAGGCAGGTTTGTAAAAGTGCATTTAAGGTTGTTGAAAAGTGCCTCATTGGTAATTAGCGATACTAAAGTTCCCAAAGGATCCACAGCACAGGGAGAAGCAGCTAACTGAGCTCCACATGACCAATGTACCTCTGCTGGATGAGCCAATAGTCATTCAAATTCTATTCTGATCATTCCCAAAACTTGTGTGCAGGTGCTGGTTTTGTGATGTGCACCCTATACACTGGGAACTCGGCTGAGCCCGTGAACTAATTTCAGGGCACTGGAAAGATGTTATATTGTAAAACATGTAAAACAATGTTCAGTTGCCCTGATCCAATTTTTCCTATTTTAACTGCTAAAGGGGTCCACTCATCATCATTACCTATCTTTCATAAGAGCATAAGAACGGCCATACTGCATCATACCAAAGGTCCATCTAGCCCAGTATCCTGTCACCCAACAGTGGCCAATGAAGGGACGCCCCAGAGGGAGTGAACAGAAGAGGGAATCATCAAGTGATCCCTCTCCTGTCATCTATTTACAGCCTCTGAATCATCCATTGTGTGTGTGTGTTTGTGTGTATTACTAAAGTCATAGAATCAGACAATCATAGAATACTAGAACTGGAAGGGACCTCAAGAAATCATCAAGTCCAGTCCCCTGCCCTCACGGCAGGACCAAGCACCATCTAGATCATCCCTGAAAGATGTTTGTCTAACTTTCTCTTAAATATCTCCACTGATGGGAGATTTCACAACCTCCTAGGCAATTGATTGCAGTGCTTAAACACCCTGACAG
Source organism: Pelodiscus sinensis (assembly GCF_052426305.1). Taxonomy (NCBI): domain Eukaryota; kingdom Metazoa; phylum Chordata; order Testudines; family Trionychidae; genus Pelodiscus; species Pelodiscus sinensis. The sequence goes on along the minus strand of NC_143053.1, from coordinate 7,338,292 downwards.
TTAGGAAGTTTTTCCTAATGTTCAACTTAAACCTCCCCTGCAGCAATTTAAGCCCATTGTTTCTTGTCCTGTCATCAGAGGTTAAGAGAACAATCTTTCTCCCTCCTCTTGTAATACCCTGTTAGGTATTTGAAAACTGCTATCATGTCCCCTCTCAGTCTTCTCTTTTCCAAACTAAACAAATCCAATTCTTTCAAAACACGTAGATGGTGTTATGAGCTTTCTTGAATACAACCCACTTCTTCAGATGAATGGAATAGTTATCATGAGCTTTAGTGGGTACAACCCACTTCTTCAGATGAATGGAATAGTTATCATGAGCTTTAGTGGGTACAACCCACTTCTTCAGATTAATGGAGTATTTATTAATACTCCATTCCATTCATCTGAAGAAGTGGGTTGTACCCACGAAAGCTCACGATACCACCGACATGTTTTGTTAGTCTTTAAAGTGGTACCAGACTATCTGTTGTTTTTAAAGTTTATTCTGTAAAGACTAACTCTGCTACTTGTTTTTAAGAGACAGACAAGTCACTAAATTAACTCAGCATCAATCCTCAATTTGATCCTCTCAAACTGACGTCTGGGCTATGTGTTAGCAAATTAGCATAAAGAAGGCAGCAAGCTATGTAGAGCAAGGGGCGGCAGTAGAATGAACATGCAGGTTTAACTGTTTTGCTATTCCCAAGATCTCTTTCAAAAGCCCAATTTGGGAAGGGCTTTCATTTACCCACTTAAACAAAGAGCAGTAGGCAGAATGCTCCTTTACCTTTCTCTTCAAAACCAAATGTTCAGTGGGAGGGGGCATTGGGGACCATCTCACGTAAACTAACCTCTTCCAGTGAATTAATTAAACAATTATATTAACCGGGCCTGCCCTCCTGACATGGCACAGCTGACATTAATTGGGCTACAATCAAGATAGTAATTCAGGTTAATTGGATTCCCACTGTCAGCAGCTATCAGCTTGTTTCAATATGCTAGTGTCATTTAGGAATAATTAATCATGGATGACTTTATTGGATGGTGCTGCTTGACAGCTGATTGTGTGGTGAAGCTTGAAAAAGCTGGTGGATTGCTGAGGGCCCGCTGAGGAGGAAAACTGGCTACTTTCCTAGGGATTACGACACTGCCACTTTATTCTCTAAAACTTATATACGAAATGAAGTGCTGAAGTGATGGAATCTGATGAGTCTTTCACATGTACGAGAAGAAGAGAGAGAGAAGGAAAACCAGTCAAAGCCCTTGAGTCACTGTCGTCAGAAGGCACAGGTGTCTACATGCCACAAAGGCTTTGGGCACATAGATTCAACGATAGGATTCGACAACATCCTGGGGAATGGAATGATGATACTCACCCGTTACATGCTCCATCTTAGTTCCTTTTCTCCAACCTTTAAAATGGAATTCCTTCGAATGGGAAGTGAAACAATCTATTGGTGGAAAATGTGCACAGAGTGACAGGGAACTGACAAATGAAAATATTTGCTTAGTAATGACCAAAGGGATGGCTTACAAAGTTGTTGTGGGGGCTGTGGGGGAACAGCTAGACATAAACGCACAGGACCATAACAATTTTGGATCCTCCACGAGGAGTAAAAGGAATAAATTAAGCCTATGAGAAATTGAGGCTAGATTTCAGCCTCACTGTGGAATAGTTTCCCTGCAAGAACAGGAATTCCCATCACCTGACGCTTTCAGAACTGTACTGGACAAAGTACAAGAGAAACCATCAGAAGGGGCAGTGCTGTGTAGGAATGAGAGTTTTTAGGGAGAGAAGACACCTTAGCAGGAGTTCGCTTTCAGATTCCTTTGATTCTTTTAAGACCTAGTGTTATAGCCACAAGAAACCATCCCTGGGTGGCCACAATGCTCAGCAGCAGAGACTTCTGATGGAAGTCAGACAATGCAGCGGAGGAAGAATATGGCTTTCTCTGCAAAGAGATATACGTCACGCAATTTACCAACTTCCAGCTCAGAAGGTATTTTCTTACCACATTCAATTGCAGAAGCAGGATTTAGGAAAAGATAAAAGGAAGGATCATATGATATCCTTTTTGCATAGCAAATCTAATTTAGCTATCAATACTGATGGACAATGGAAGTGATACACTTACTTTGAGACTGTTTTTTAATGATCCCTTCCCTCCTTTCTAGTTTCCTGATCACTGCTATCTGCTATCTAGTTCCCCCCGTGCGCCCCCGCTGCCAATCTGGTGGACTCAGTGCCTCTTTGGCTTCACTAACTTTATTTGGTACAGACGTAGAGAGGTCATCTGCCCGTGTAGCATGCTACGTTGTTCACAGGCCAATCAGTATCGTCTGTATCGCAATGCAGAGATCTTTGCTGGTAATCCATTCCCATGAACACAATGTCCAAAGTAATCCAAATGCAAATCCAAATCCTAATTGCATCCAGTTATCCCTTTGATCCAATAACTAATGGTGCTTCTCAGGACACAAAGTGAAGGGAGATGGGCCTTTGTTACTTGAGAGACTCCATTCTATAGCTACTGTGATTTGTGACTGATATGATGGACAGATGGAATGTTCAAAGACGGAGAGATCAGCTTTTCCAATGTTATATATTTATCTTCACAATGCCTCTGTGAGGCAAGGCACTGCTCTCAACCCCATTGGACAAATGGGGTGAGTGAGATACAGGGAGACTTAAACAGCTAACTCCTGTTGAAACCAAAGTGGCTTGCCCAACGTCACACAGCAAATTTATGGTGGAGCAGGAAATTAAACCTAGGTCTTTTGAGTCTGAAACTAGCACCATAACAAGTTGATCAACCATTGGTTTGAGAGCTTGCTAACTCCAGGATGAAGCACCATCAAGAACATCCCTGAGGCTACAGCTACTCTGCCATTTTTTTGCAGAAGAGGATATGCAAATGGTGCTCTCATTTGCATATCTTCTTCCGATTCTTTTTGGAGAAGAGATTTTGCCGATAAAAAGACCTGTGTAGATGGAGCCATTTGTCGGAAAAAAAAAACCTTTTTTGCAAGATCCTTTTCTTCAGATTCTTTTAGTGGAAAAGTTTTTGCCAATAAAAAGCCCCGTGTAGACGGGGCCATTTGTTGGGAAAAAACCCTTTTTTGCAAGATCCCTTATTCCTCAAAAATTGAGGTTTAAAGGAGCTTACCTAAGAACGGCTGTACGTATAGTTGGGGTTATTTTTCCCAATGTGCATTATTTTACACTTATCCACATTAAATTTCATTTTCCATTTTGTTGCCCAATCACTCAGTTTGGTGAGATCTTTTTGTTGTCCCTCACAGTCTGCTTCTGTCTTGACTATCCTAAACAGTTTGGTATCATCCGCAAACTTTACCACCTCACTGTTTACCCCTTTCTCCAGATCATTTATGAATAAACTGAACAGGATTGGTCCCAGGACTGAACCTTGGGGGACACCACTAGTTACCCCTCTCCATTCTGAAAATCTTGTGAAAAAGGATTTTTTTCCGACAAATGGCCCCGTCTACATGGGGCTTTTTATCGGCAAAACCTCTTCTGCAAAAAGAATCGGAAGAAAATATGCAAACAAGAGCGCCATTTGCATATCCTCTTCTTCAAAAAAATGGCAGTGTAGCCGTAGCCTGACACTATGACAAATGTTTGTTTGTCTAACCTGATCTTACAAATCTCCAATGATGGAGCAGCATTTCATGTAGATTACTGTGAAGTGAAGTACCTAAAGTATAAAACTGGGGGGGGGGGTGCATATAGACTGGCAAGATTTTGCGCAAAAGCAATTGCTTTTGCGCAAAAACTTGCCAGCTGTCTACACTGGCCGCTTGAATTTGTGCAAGAGCACTGACTTTGTAATGTACAAAATCAGTGCTTCTTGCGCAAATACTTTCATGCTCCCACTCGAGAAAAAGTCCTCTTGCACAAGAATACTCGCTCAAGAGGGCCAGTGTAGACAGGGAAGAATTGTTTTGCGCAAAAAAGCCCCAATGGCTAAAATGGCGATCCTTGCGCAAAATCACATCTAGACTGGCCACGGATGCTTTTGCACAAAAGCACTTTTTGCGCAAAAGCATCCATGCCGATCTAGATGTGTTTTTGCGGAAATACTTTTAACGGAAAAACTTTTCCGTTAAAAGTATTTCTGCAAAATCATGCCAGTCTAGACACAGCTGGGATGTCTAATTTAAATGAAAATCAGTATATTTTTTACAACAATGAGTCATAACAGCACAACACACCGCATTAGGCATTAAAATCGTCACAAAACCATCACAATTGTTGGGAGCATGGAGGCCAAGCATCAAAAGGGTCATGGACAGTCAACTAATTTCTCATCCCTAGTGGTGTGGGTGGATTGAACTACATTGGCAGTGAAGAAAGGCTATCCCAGCTCTGCCTTTGCTCAGACATTAGTGGCTCTGCTTGAAAAGAGGGAACTTCATTCTCCAGGGCCCTCAACCACATACCTTGCACGAGGAAAAAAAGTCACTACATATATTTAAAATAGTAAGCCAACAAAAATAAATGAAGCACACTTAGCAGTGAAACCTGCAATCAAAGGAGCCTGTTTCAGATATGACAATGTAAAGTGAACTGTTGGTTGATGTCAAGCTAGCTCAACTATGAAGGAAACTCACGGACTTCTTTTGGTTTCCAGCCACCCTCTACCATCTAGTCTGTCTTGTTCGAACAATTTGGAGACTATGTGAATGATACAAAGGGCTGCCATGCTTAAAACTTTGGCTCTTTCACTGGGCACTAATGCCAAGACATAGAAAAGAGAGATCTCTATTGAGCATCTTTATTCTGGGCACTAATCCATAAATCTGGCTCCGTTCTCTTTTGTCGATTTTCATTCTTTTCATGAAAAGCTCTTTCCAAAAATGTTGTGTTTAAAATGAGGCTCAGAAGAAGATCCAGATGGCAGTTGGATGTGCCTGTTGCTTTTACTTTCCTGTTTTATTTTTCTTGTCTGAAAAAAAGATACGTGCGATGCCTCCCAAACAGAAGTCTTTGTCAAATACAAAATAGATGCTGTATTATTTTGACTTCTAGGCATATTTGCAAAAAAGCAGGGTCGTTGTTTCATCACACTTCCTCTGCTCCCCAGAAACAATAATTCATACTGGACAACTTTCAACCGTTTCAGAGGTTCCGCTTAGATAATCGAAATATTTAGATTCAGAGGGATAGCCGCATTAGTCTCTCTCAGCAAAAGCAATGAGGAGTCCTGTGGGGCCTTAAAAACTAACAAATTTATGAGGGCATCAGCTCACTTCATCAGATGCACAAAGTGGAAGCTTCATCAGATGCACAAAGTGGGACTTATAGGGTACATCTACACTACATGCCTCTGTCAGCAGAGGCATGTAGATTTGTTTGTTCAGCAAAGGTAAATGAAGCCGCGATTTAAATGATCGCGGCTTCATTTACATTTACATGGCTGCCGCGCTGAGCCGACAAACAGCTGATCAGCTGTTTGTCGGCTCGCCGCTAGTCTGGACGTTCCCCCTGTCGACATCAAAGCCCTTTGTCGGCAGCCCCGGTAAACCTCATTCCACGAGGAATAACGGGGCTACCGACAAAGGGCTTTGATGTCGACAGGGGGAACGTCCAGACTAGCGGCGAGCCGACAAACAGCTGATCAGCTGTTTGTCGGCTCAGCGCGGCAGCCATGTAAATGTAAATGAAGCCGCGATCATTTAAATCGCGGCTTCATTTGCCTTTGCTGATCTGTCTAATCTACATGCCTCTGCCGACAGAGGCATGTAGTCTAGACACAGCCATACAGACATACAGAGATGGGAGTGTTACCTGAATGCAGTTGTTACAGCTGTGAGAGCTGATGAAGTCACAGACTACTTGAGTAGTCTGTATACCTCTGTCATTTAAACGATCTGTGTTGATGAGGGTACAACTGGCATCCTTACTGAGTTTTGCAGTCCCTGTGTTGCTCTCAGTAGCTGGGCTCAAGTATCAGTCCTGATTATCTGCTCAGCACTTCAGTGCATCAGCAGAAGCTAGAAATGTGGCTTGTGGATAAAGAACCCAGTTGTGCATCCAATGCAGGTTCAAGTTCTTAAATCTTTTCCTTACATTTCGTTGGTTAAACTTCAAACTGACAGATTCAAAATCTGTCGAGATCTCTTTGTACTAATGCAGCTTCTATGATTCACAACACTTGATCTCTGAAGTACCATAGTGATGGTATGTCTGTTTCACAGGTGAAGAAACGGAAATGCAGAAAGGTTAAAGGTCACACACCGACCTCCTGGCTGGGCTGGAGATAGACTGCAGGTGTCGCCGCCTCTCTGATTTAACCACTAGACTGCACTCCCCTCTCTAGGCACAGGACCCAGCATTTTCCAAAACTGCTTGACTATAAACATGCACAGCTGAAATTTCTGTGATTTCTCATCAACCACACAGCAGCAGGTGATGAGGTACCTCCGAAGCTGCCTACACCAGTGCCTGCTAAATCACATCCTCTGGCTAGCGGATGATTAGGCTCAGCAGTAACTCATCACCGCTTGCTCCCATGTTAAAACATATCATATGTAAGGCTGGTCCTCCATTAATGGACCAGTAGGATCCTATTTCCAAATTGATATGGGGCAGCTAAACAAACATTATTCTGTCATAGCCATTAGGCAGTGAACTACATTAGGAAACTATTTCGAAATAACACAATTCTAAATAATAACTTGAAATAACAAAATCAAATAGCATGTCCCCACTACGGGAGAGACTCGAAAGTAGTCCGAGGCAGGCTCCGTTATTGCAAAGTACTACCTCCACTTAGAGCTCCAGGAAGCACTGGGGAGTAATTACTTCGAATTATTGTTGGGAGTCGTTATTTCAAAATAGTGACAGTGAAGTGTCCACATTAACACTATTTTGAAATAAGCGTTATTCCCTGAGGAAAGCAGGAGTGCAGATTTCAAAACAACCAGCCCGTAACAGGCTTGGTAGTGTGGACGTTCCACTTATTATTTGGAAATAAGGGGATTATTTTCAAATAACTCCGTAGTGTAGACCAGGGCCAGGTGAGTTTCTGGAGAGGGATTCTGAATGTCCCTGCTTTAAAGCTAGGAAGGGAAAGAAAAGGGCACATGGTGTGGGAGAGGATTCTGAGCGTGTCTGAGAAGAAGAGCAACTTTACTGATTGTTCAGATGCCGGGCTGGTCATGAATAAAAGCCTCATCATTCCCAAATGGAATTATTAAGATTATGTTTTCCATGTAAATGTATGCACAAAATGAAGCATTTTAGATAAATCTTTTTATATGTACTTAGACTGCATTTCAGATAAATTATTCAGATACGCAATTTAGATCGATCTGTATGAAGAGTATTTATTTCCTAAGTAATGTTGTCTAACATCCCATATTTTCTAAGTGGATGACAAAAGCTATAATTTTTAAAGCAGTGCATATTCCACTGGGGGAAATGACAGCTTGTGTAACCACCAGGAACGCCTCTTTGGAGGAATTAGGCTTACAGGAAGCATTCTTAGCCCCGCAATCAAGGGGCTATTTCCATATTGCTTTTTCCTGCAAATCAAATTAGGCTCCTGATCCCCCAATTTGCTGAGTTGTGGCCCAGCTGCTGCACCCACAGTGTTCCCCGACTTTGGTGCGGCCCTGTGTGAACACAGCAAGTCACAAGTCACAAGATCAAGGGGTAAGACCTCGCCGTAGCAGGCCCCTCCACTTCTGCGGAGCACCAGGATGTTCAAGGATTAGAAATTATCCCTCCAAACAAGTTACGAAGAAGAATATGAAAAGCAAAATGCTCATGTTTGTTATTCTTCCTCTTCTCTCAGGATCACACATCACATTATCTTCTCACATACTAGGGAAGTTAAATTTAAATTAATTAACTAATTGAACAGTCGATGGGATTTCCATTGACTATTCGATTAGTCTATAAGGGCGCCTCCACCTTTGAACTGTGGCACTAGCGCTTCCAGGCTCTTGCTACAGCTCAAAAGCTGAAGCCCCTCAGGGAGTGTGGGGCCAGTAGGGCTCTTGTACATTTCAAAAGCAGAACTGCAACAAATGCAATGCAAGTGGAGACTGCTTCAGTACTAACTTGCGCCATTTCCCGCTGCGCCTCTGCCTCCTCTGCCCCCTGTCGAGATGGTGCTGGGGTGAACCGGCTTTTAAACCAGCTCCCCCCAGGACTGGCTCCTGCTCCCACCCTCCGATGCCTCTCTCTGATAGAGGCAGAAAGGTGGGGGAAGCGACTTGTTGCATCACTAGTCAATTATCCGATAAGCTTTTGCTTATCGGATAGTCGGCTAGTTGACTTGTTTTTTACATCCCTATTGCATCAAATATCAGAGGGGTAGCCATGTGAGTCTAAATCTGCAAAAGCGGCGAGGAGTCCTGTGGCACCTTATAGACTAACTGAAGTATAGGAGCATAAGCTTTCATGGGCAAAGACCCCTTCGTCAGATGCATGTCTGACGAAGTGGGTCTTTGCCCACGAAAGCTTATGCTCCTACACTTCAGTTAGTCTATAAGGCGCCACAGGACTCCTCGCCGCTGGTGTAAATCAGGAGGGATGCCAGTGATGTTATGCAATAATGTGTGTACAACCTGGTGTCCACGCTTCAGAAAGAACGCTGACAAAAATGAAGTTTTCAGAAGGGAGCCACAAGAATGAGCCACATTCTCAAACACCTCCTGAAGCTATGAAATTAAGAGTGGATGGCTGAGAGATCCACTTTAGATCTTTCAGAAGTAGTGGTCTAGATGCAGGATCTACTGAGTTAAACTCTATGGTTTGTTATGCAGCAGATCCGAGTAGATTACCTTAATGGTTCCGTCTGGCCTTAAAGTCAATGACGTGAATGGAGTTATACTGGTGCAAAATGGTGGGAGAGGAGTATTCAACTTCATGTTGGTGAGTGCTGGGTTCTCCTCCAGAGTCCACACCCTACTCACCTCCAAAACACCAACCTCCTGCCCCAGCCCAGAGCCCCTTCCCACACTCAAACTCCCCCTTGCCCTGCAATCTTGTACCCTATCCTGCACTCCCCTTGCCTAGGCTCATCCCAGAGGCTCCTCCCAACTCCAGCTCCCTGCCCCAGCTCATGACAGTGAGAGGGTGGGAGAGCATGAGCGATGGAGACTGCAGGATGTAGTGAACAGAGAAGGGCCTCCGGGAATGGGCGGGACAAGGGTTTTTGGGTTTGTGTGTTCAGATAGTTGACAAGCCTCGGAGTGGGTGAAAGTTAATTTGTTTGATGTTGTGTGCTTGCTGTTGGTCGTTTGCCTTATTGATTGAAGTGTGTAATGGAGTCTATTTGGGGACCTGTATGCTGAACCTAGCAGCATGCTAGAAAACGCTCGGAACGTCCTAACGAGACTCTAGCCTGCCATATTCTGACCCCTAACCTGTTTAGGATCCCTTGACAAGAGGGCAGAGCTACTCAAGGGGCACAGAGGGTTTAAAGCCCGCTCTCAAGTGACCAAAAGAGCGATTTAACAGGAGCAGCACATGGAAGTTTTGTGAGGGAACTGAGAAAGGAATCGAGCCAGATACACCAAACAAACATTATTAATCTTAAGCCAATAAACATCCCCTTTCTTCCCCCCAAAAAACCACCACAAAAAACGCCCCCTTCAAGAATAAAAATAATGGAGGCAAAAATCTCGCAGCAGAGTGAGGGCTATCTAATGTATTGCACTGAATGAAGCATGCATGGTTACCTGCCTTGTGGTGTATGCGCATTCGGTGCAAATAGCTCATGGCCCTCCGAGACCAAATACGGGCTCTTGAGGGTAGAGCAGCTGATCAGGAGAAGTAAGGGAGGCAGAGAATATACAGAGGGGACTTTCTGGGATGCAATAAAGCTCCCTACTGTCTACTCCCAGTCTGACAGTCTCTGTGCTGTAGAGGCCAAGGAAAGTGTTAGGGAAGAAGAAGTGGAGTTGATGAAAATGAGCCCAAAGTTGGGACCCTCCTGCCAGATGAGGACATGGTTTCTTCTCACACCGAGGATACCTCATCACTGAATGGGAGTCCAGTTATCGGGAAGAGACAGGTAACAGTAATGGGAGATTTAATTATTAAAAATACAGATAGTTGGGTTTCAAAATAAGAGACGACTTATTCCGACTGCTGTAAACCTCATTGTACGAGGAATAATGCCTATTTCAATACAAGTGGCGAGGAGTCCTGTGGCACCTTATAGACTCACTGAAGTGTAGGAGCATAAGCTTTCGTGGGCAAAGACCCACTTCGTCAGATGCATGTATTTCAATATAGTGATAGAAATGTAGCCGTGTTAGTCTGGTCTAGCTGAATCAAAAAACAGGACTATGTAGCACTTTAAAGACTAACAAGATGGTTTATTATGTGATGAGCTTTCGTGGGCCAGACCCACTTCCTCAGATCAAATAGTGGAAGAAAATTGCCTCTTCGGGCTCTGAATAGAGATAAAATGTCCACATTCAGGAAGCCTCCTTTGCACTAATGTTGAGGCTTTCCTGTAGCGTAGATATACTATTTCGAAATAAGCTATTTTGGAGCATTTCTTCCGGAATAGCTTATTTCAAAATAATCATGCAGTGTAGACGAACCCTAAGTGATAAAAGTCCATGACCTTCATTGTAGGATTCTTTGAAATGCTTCCTTACATGCCCTGGTGTTTATACATGGAGTAACATCGCTGAGACCTCTGGGGAAGGAAGTTCTCTTTCCATGACCAGTTAGTCCTTGCCCTTTCTAATGAGAAGGCTAAAAGGGCAATAATAATCCCAAGCTTGGACACTTTGCACCACTGAGAATGAAAACAGAAATGGCTCACTCATTCCATGCTACGCCACAGAAAAATGGAATGTAACCCACACACCTCTGGGTGTGGCGCACTGTGCCATCCAGTGGCACTGAGAAATCTTACAGAGAGAACAATGAGTCTGCTCTACCGCTCAAGCTGTAGAGGTTCATGGACTGAGGTCCCAGGTTCAGTTCCAATCATCGGCATCACATGAGCACAGTAACAAATTTTGGTCTCAAAAAGCTTGGGCTGGATGTGAGCTGATGATTAGCTCTATATTCCAATTGCAAATGGGTGGCGGTATCAGAGAGGTGAAAGACAGGCAGCTGAGCAATGTGGCCCCTGAAAAGCCCAGTCCACCTGCAATCTCCTCACACCCACTACCAGAATGAGCATCCCTCTGGTGGAAAAGAGACTAACTTGACCACTTCTCTGCGACAGGTCATGTGCAAAACCCGGAGCATCTCACTCTCCTGTTTAAATGCAGACTGAGCAGTACCACCTCATTTTTCAGTTCATGCTATTCTGAAACAGGAAGCACAATCAATCATTTACTTATCACAGGAGCAAAAACAGACTTTTTTTGTGGGGGGGGGGGGCGGAATGCTACAATAAAGGAATTTTGCCAATCTGAATGTTCCACTTGACAACTATTTGCATAATAGGGTTTTGCCAAGATAAGAAGATTGGTAATTTTCAGCAGCGTGGAAGAGATTGAAGTTTTTAAGCTCTGTGCCCACTATCTGCACACTCACAGCTTTCCTCTCTTGATCTATGGTTCTTTTTAAAGTCCTCCGTCTGTCTCCATTGTGTAAGGAATTCCATCACTCTCAATTGTGTTCTTGAACAGGGGAAGGGAGTTTGCATTTTGATTATAAAAAGGTGCCGTCAGCTCTTATTACAATGGGAAACCCGTCTCCATGTGAAATTCTAGGGCACTTATAAGGCGAGTCCCCTTCTACAGAAGCTGCCTGTAGATCATGCTGTCACCATTTGACAGGTCCCTGAATGGGTACGGAAATCAGCAAAGTCAGGTTGCTTTGGGAGAAGAGAGGTCTGGAAGAATGGAAGCAGCTGCAAATCCAGTTTCAGACGTAAGGAGCTCAAGGGATGATGGGCGGAATTTAGCAGCACGAATGCCTTCATGTAAACGTTGTTACACATGCGACTTGAATTGGCGCATTGACTGGCTAACTGAAGGGAAAGGCAGGCAGAAGGATTTCAGGCTGTCAGCTTAAGTTAATTTCCTTCCACCCACCCGCTTGAGCCGGTTTATCTAACTCTAAGCCTCATCAGCAGTTTTCTGCCAGGAAGTGTGGGAGAGCAGAAGAAGATAGCCAAGGGTCTAACGGGTCAAATACTGAATACGACTAGACATATCACAGAGAAGTGCACCAGAAAAAGTAGGATGCTGGAGGGGCAATGGAGGAACAAATCAAAGCCCATCAAGTATCTCCGTACATTTAAAACCAAGCCCAGAGCCAAACAACACTCTGCCAGGGGGGCATTTGCATTCATTATTCAAGTCTCAGATTCAAATCTCACCTGACGTCCTTTCTCAGGGTACAATTAAAAACACAGATCTGAATCTCTCCCTGGTAAAGTGAACCCTGGTCCAAATCTACACTGGGAAGGTCAGGACCACTTTTACATACTATTTATCCTGTCCTCATCTCTGTACTTTCTTATTATTAGCACCCAGAAGTCTCTCCTGAGATTAAGGACCTACTGGTTGGGCACTCTACCAGTTGTTCTTGCTCAGTAGCGCTCACAGTCTGTGATGGCAAGACAGAGAACAGATAGGGAGGGAAGGAGAATCCCAAAGATTTGCCCCAGATCACACAGCAGAGCCAGGTGGGACCCAGTCTTTCCAGTCTAGTGGCCCAACCACGTCACCATGCCTCCTGCCGTGTTCAATTCTGCCCTCTAGTGCTTACCACTCCCGCCAGCCTGTCTGCTCTGAAATCCACTTCATAAATGACAGCTCCTTGCAGACATTTAGTCACGCAGAGATTTAAAAAAAATATTCACAATAACTAAAGCCTTCATTATCTCCCTGATAATAACAGTAATCCTCAGCATTTCCACAGCACTTTAAATATTCAAGCACTTGGCAATAATTAACTAATTAGTCCTCATGACACTCATCTAAATAATGCTATCCCCTTAATATAGGAGGAGAAGCTGCATGAGGGAATGGAACTGACTTGTCTAAGGTCGCAAATCAAGGTGGGGGTAGAGGCAGAGTTTGAACTCATGTCTGTCTGTCTGTCTCCCACTACTGTATGTGAGAAAGAACTTCTTCCCTGGACCAGCCTCATAGCAACCGGTCACCCAGGTCCGAGAAGACATCATACCCCTCTTCATGACAGACACTGCCACTATTACCATACATTTGGTTAAAAACTGGGGGAGGGGGGGAGCAAGACAGAGGACAGAGCAAAGGGCAGCATGGTGCACTGATAACAGTGGTGTGCCAGGACAAACAGGAAAAATCTTCATAGACTCTTAGAACTGGAAGGGACCTTGAGAGGTCATCGAGTCCAGTCCCTGCCCCTACGGCAAGACCAAGCACTGTCTAGAGATCAGGGGTGGGCAATAATTTTGGAAGGGGGGGGCCACTTCACAAATTTTGGAAGTGGTTGCGGGTCAACCCGGAAGGAGCAGGGCCTCAGGCGGAAAGGGCGTGGCCTCAGGCGGAAAGGGTGGGGCCTTGGGAGAAAGGGGCGAGGTTGTGAACTACCCTAATGGGTACGGAGACCTTATTTTCTGAACCTGCTGCAGCTGTCATTAAAATCAGGGAATAAGCCACTGGGTGGGAACAAAACCCTGCACCGCACAGGTACAAAAGAGCGTTTCTCTGAATGCTTCATGCCAGGTGGCACCAGGTTAGAATATGCCAGAGAATGTCTGTAGGCTCTATGAATGTATCGCTGATAGAGTGAGGCATCCTCCTTGGGGCAGACTGCCAGAGAACAGCCTGCAACTAAATGGGGTACCCCCACATGACCTGTCCCTGTTCCTCTGGGTGGCCCTCTTTACACTCCCCACCCTGCCCAGGCACCAGTCACCTCTCACTAAGTAGAAGATCAGCCATACTGTCACTGGTACATTCTCCTGCACATCTACCAACGTAATATATGCCATCATGTGCCAACAATGCCCCACTGCTATATACATCGGCCAAACAGGACAGTCCCTACGTAAAAGAATCAATGGACACAAATCTGATATTAGGAATGGCAACATACAAAAACCTGTAGGGGAACACTTCAATCTTCCTGGACACACAATTGCAGATCTAAAAGTAGCCATCCTGCAGCAAAAAAACTTCAGGACCAGACTTCAAAGAGAAACTGCTGAGCTACAGTTCATCTTTAAGTTTGACACAATCAACTCTGGATTAAACAAAGACTGTGAATAGCTTGCTAACTACAAAAGCAGCTTCTGCTCTCTTGGAATTCACACCTCCAGATCAGCTGCTAGAAGTGGGCCTCATCCTCCTTGACTGGATCCACCTCATCATCTCCAGCCTGATCCTGGCCTGCATATTTATTCCTGCCTCTGGAAATTTCCACTACCTGCATCTGACGAAGTGGGTCTTTGCCCACGAAAGCTTATGCTCCTACACTTCAGTTAGTCTATAAGGTGCCACAGGACTCCTCGTCACTAAGTAGAGTCACTGGGCTTGTCCTTCTTAAAGACACAGTACCCTCAGGGAAGAAAAATCACCACCATTCCTTTGCTATACAGCACAATACAAAAGAGACACTGGTGCCATAAACATAGAAGTTCATTTTCTAACAGCAGACTGGGAAGGTCTGAGATGTGAGCATTTTCCCAAACAGTCTCATTACCAATCAGTTCTTTAATTACAGCCACTAAAGAAGTAAAGCAAAGTGATGCTCCTGAGTTTGTCCCTAATTAAAAAATACAGTATTTAAAGCCTGCCCGATTCCCTGTTGCTGAAATCTTTAATCTGTAGGAGAAAGAGTCTTCTGAAGCCTTGATTAATAACAGGACCGAGTGCTACACAGCTGAAAATGCCAGGGTATTAAATTTCCCTGTCGCCCGATGTCCCCATCTAATAGAGATACTGGCAATGTTACTTATGTGATAGTGTGCAGAATAATTGAGGCATAAAGTTATAGGGCCCGAATGAGACAAATGATACTAATTCTCCTGAAGACAAAGCTGACGTAGATGTGGGCACTAATGCAATAAACAAGGTACCTGGATAATTACATCATTAAATAAAATAAATGGCCTTTCCCTAAGTGTTACCCATGAAATCGGATGCAAGGGTAAGTAAGATACATTGAAATCCCAGCAAATTACACTATAGGGAGAGAGGGAAAACACACAGACATAATCATCTTAAACAGAACTGCTCACCATTCCAAAAGCTGACACTTAATTTAAGTAAAATGGATTAAAAACCCTCTGAATTATACAAAGGGAAATGCATAGGATGATTCTTACCAAAAATTTCACTTTGCTGGCAAGTAAAATCACAGACGCTATGGATCTGCTGCCAAGGTTGTTTGGGGGCAGTCTGTACCAGGACAGACTCCAAATACCCAGTAGTCATATGCTTGCAAAGGTACATTATTGGCCGCTTTCTCAAGCTATGTCTGTTTGCATCTGGTTATAACTTACATGGGAAACCTTCCAGAAAGCATAGGTGTCAACAGGCATGAGTTGACTTTATTTACTGCCACATGGTTTTTGCCAACACTAGTTATTGCAAATCCCATTACATAAATTATCGCAGTGCTGGTAATTTAGTATGCGGACCTCTTATTTCAGTGTCAGTAATAAACCAGTGGCCTGGCACTGAGTCAGCGGGCACTCTGCTGGCTTTTGGCTATGATGGAAAATCAAAGTCCGCGCCATCTGTGGTCATTAAAAATCCCTATTTTGTTTTGTGAAAGATTAGGGGAGTTAACCCCAGTATTAACCTCAGTGTTCTGGCCAGACTACAATATCTGCCAATTTGTTTACAGGTTGGATCTCCTTCATCTGGCACCCACAGGAACTGACTAGTTCTGGTTGAGGGATTTTGCTGGACCAGTGGAGGTCATTTCTGGCCCCCCAGCCCGGGTCCTCCTGGCCTGGGTGCTGGCCTCCCTGCCAGCTGCCCCCTGCCACCTGCCCTCCCTCCCCAGCTGTCTCCCTGCTCCTGGCCTCATCAGCCCTGCTGCAGCACCCCATGGTCCTGTTGCCAGGTCTTCCAGCCCCACCGCCGCAGACCCCAGACTCAACAGGCCTGCCATGGCTGACCCGCGGCTCCCAGCCCTATTAGTCCTGCTATGGCAGTCTGCAGTCCTGCCACCAGGGCTCCTGACGTCACAGTGGCTAACCAGTGCCCCACTGGTGGGACTCCTAGCCGCACCAGTCAGACCACTGCCCACCCCTCTCCTGGAGTCCACTGACTCTCCGGCTGCTCTGCCACCAGCTCAGGCTGGACTCCAATGGTAGGGCTCCAGGCCACCGGCCAGCCCGGCTGAGCTTCCAGCACCCACAAGGCTCCTGCCTCTGGCCTTCCACTGCGACTCTCTGGTCCAGCAACATCCGTGGTCTGTGCCGGACCAGACAGTTGCAGTTTAGAGAGTTTCCACCTATATATCAGAAACTACAGGAAGTATAATTTCCTTCACTTCCTGTCCTGAACTGGAGGCTAAACAACTATTGAGTTCCACCACCAAGGTGCCTGCATTACAATGGATTGTATTGTGATCCGCATGCACAGAACCAGCGAATGATCCCTTTACGTGAAGGAACTGTTATGCCTGTAACATAAATGACTTTGGTAGTACCAAAGAAGACGGATTTCCATGTGTCGCCAGCTGAAGAAAATATAGCACTTCTGAAAACACTAAGTTTCTACACAGTTAACATTGCAGGGAAATAATACTCAGGCCACATGATCTTTGCTGGACTGTAAGGTGTATAACCTACTTCTGGGTGCTGTGAAATAAAATAATAGAATTAATCATCATTATTATAGTAATGCCAAGGGGCCACTCAAAAAGGGACTCCATTGTGTTATGTACTGGATGCACACAGAATTCTACTTCCTCCCCCACCCTAAATATCTTGCAACCTTGTAACAGCTACACACAATCTTATGAGACCATAGTAGAGAGGTAGCTGTGTTAGTCTGATCTTGCTAAAACAAAAGGAAAAAACTATGTAGCACTTTAAAGACTAACAAGATGGTTTAATAGATGATGAGCTTTCATGGGCCAGACCATATATACCAAAGGAATATAAGGAAAAAAGTGAACACATTATTAAACTGACAAATCAGATTTAGAACAGCAGGTGGGGCGAGAGAGAGGGAGGGAGGGAATAGCTGTTTATAAGTCAATGAATGGCTAATCAGGGGTGATAAGTGGGGAAGCTGTCTTTGTGTAAGGTAATTAGCATCTTTGTTAAGGCCCATTCGTAAAGCGTCAAATTTAAGCATGAATGAAAGTTCTGAAGTTTCTCTCTCTAACCTGGTGTTAAAGTCTCTTTGAAGTAAGATGCATGTAGTAAGGTCATTAAGACTATGTCCAGGTAGGCTGAAATGCAAACTGACAGGTTTTTCCTTGTGAAGATGTCTGATTTGTGGGCATTAATTCTTTGGAGAAGTGTCTGAGAAGTCTGTCCAATATACATAGCAGAAGGACACTGATGGCACATGATGGCATAAATTATATTTCTGGACAAACAGGAATATGTGTCCTCGATCGTAGAACTGACACGGTTAGGTCCAGTGATTGCGTCACCAGAGTAAATATGTAGACGAAGTTGGCAACGGGGTTTGCTGCAAGGGAAAGTTCCAGGGTTGGTATTAATGTGGTATGTCCTGTGGTTGTTGGTAAGAATCTTCCTGAGGTTAGGTGGTTGCCTATAGGAGAGTATGGGTCTGTCCCCCAGAACCTCTCGGAGTGTAGTATCCTGTTCAAGTATAGGTTGTAGGTTATTGATAATGCATTGGAGGGGTTTAAGTTGGGGGCTATAGGTGATGACAAGTGATGTTCTATTGTTGGTTTTCTTGGGCCTATTTTGAAGTAGATGGTTTCTAGGTTCCCTTGCAACAAACCCTGTTGCCAACTTTGTCCACATATTTATTCTGGTGACACCATCACTGGACCATGCCAATTCTCTTTCAGAATATGATTTGAGGAAGTGTATCTGGCCCACGAAAGCTCATCACCTATTAAACCATCTTGTTAGTCTTTAAAGTGCTACATAGCTTTTCCTTTTGTCTTATGAGACCACACAGTCTTAGCTGTCCCTATGAATGGGATGAGTCCTCTGTCGTCAGGACCTGCCTCTTGCTAACAGCTCTACTTTGCTCTCTATTAGCAAAGTCTTGATCCCTTTTACCAAGGTTTCAGGCTTCACACCAGGTCTGTGATACATGGGCTTATATTTCAGGCTCTTTTCTTACTAAATCCTCCAAAGTTATAATAGGAAAATTCCACCCCATACCTGAAATGTACAGAACGATGGAGTCTCTCTGCAAAATTTCCTATCCTTCTTATCTCTGGGTAAACTGGAAGAAGTGGAACAGTATTTCTCATGGTATCTATCAATATCCCAATCCTTTGGTGCTTCAGGATCTACCAGATTTCAGGACATACAAGTTTCTTGTCCGCTCTTCTACACAATCTACAATCTGGGCCCCCCTTATCCTTCCTTTGTTCCAAGGGTGCCAGATCCATCCATTGTCAAACTTGTGTTGGGTGAACCCACATTGGGTGGTTGGGGCTTGAGCCCTCAACCTCTGGCTCCCCACCTTAAGTGCATGTGAAGACCTGCCAAACACTGCCAACTGGTTGATGCTTTAGGAACTTATCGACTAGAAGCTGGTAAAGTTTTTTCTTGTAACTTTAATCCCGTTAAGAGAGGTTCAGTGAAAGAGCATGAAGCAGTAAGCTATCCAACCAAAATTCAATCTCTCTTCTAGTCTAGTGACAGTGTAGCACTTTAAGTGTAATTAGAATCGTAGTATTGTAGGGTTGGAAGAGGCCTCAGAAGGTCATCGGGTCCAGCCCCCAGCCTACAGCAGGATCAACCCCAACTCAATCATCCCAGCCAGGGCTTTGTCAAGCTGGGACTTAAAAACCTCTAGGGATGGAGATTCCACTACCTCCCTAGGTAACTCATTCCAGTACTTCACAACACTTCTAGTGAAATAGCTTTTCCTCATATCCAACCTAGACCTCACTCACTGTAATTTGAGATCATTGTTCCTTGTTCTGTCATCTGCCACCACTAAGAACAGCCTCTCTCCATCGTCTTTGGAACCTCCCTTCAGGTAGTTAAAGGCCGCTATCGAATCCCCCCTCATTCTTCTCTTCTGTAGATGAAATAAGCCCAACTCCTTTAGTCTCTCTTTGTAAGTCATGTGTTCCAGCTTCCTAATCATCCTTGTTGCCCTCCATTGGATTTTCTCCAGTGCATCCACATCCTTTCTGTAATGGGAGCCCCAGAACTGGACACAATACTCCAGATGTGGCCTCACCAGTGCCGAGTAAAGTGGAATAATCACTTCTCTAGATCTGTTGGTAATGCTCCTCCTAAGAGGGGATATGATAATGGTTTTCAGGTATCTAAAAGGGTGTCACAGGGAGGATGGGGAAATTGATCTCCTTGTCCTCTGATGATAGGACAAGAAGCAATGGGCTTAAACTGCAGCAAGGGAGGTTTAGGTTGGACATTAGGAAAAACTTCCTAACTGTCAGGGTGGTTAAACACTGGAATAAATTGAGTACGGAGGTTGTGGAATCTCCATCACTGGAGATATTTAAGAGCAGGGTAGACAGACAACTATCAGGTATGATATAGGTGGTGCTTGGTCCTGCCATGGGGGCAGGGGACTGGACTTGGTGATCTCTCAAGGTCCCTTCCACTTTTATGATTCTATATTTAATCCCTTTGCAAGCTAAAGTTGTGAACAAAAGTGAGCACTATGTGATAAAAAACTACTTCGGTGAGAAACTAGTTGAGGTTGATTCAGGTCTTGGTCAAAATTCTCAGACACATTCATTTGCATTGATAAAAAAGAAAATATTTTTCAGTTCAGAAAATAGAAGGTGGCCCTGTCAAGAATACTTTATCTGGCTGTTTCCCTCTTTTATTCCTGTACACAAATTTCACAAATGTCTCCATTTATAGACTCTGTACCTTTCCCTGAAGATACAGTGCAGATAATGTCAATAAAATACTCTCCATCAAGTCAGTGAGTTGGAAAAAAGATTTTGTACCTTTCAGATATTCTTGGAGGCTAAACTCCTGGATGGCTGAGGAAGGTTAAATAAGGTAAGTGGGCCTGTCAGTGCTACACGCTCTCTGCTTCTAATAACTGTGAGCTTCATTAAAAATTGAGGGCTCAGATTAGCAGATTCTAACAATATATTTAAGACCCATGGGCTCATTCAAACTTTAAGATCTTTGCAACAGAAAACTACTCTTGGAGGCGATATGAAGGAAGCTGGACTTTCTAGATTTGCTTGAAGTTATAGTTAAAGAACAATAAGAACAGCAGAACACCAATCTTTCTTCCAAATCATGGCCCAGATGCTTCTCTCCAGCGGAAACACCCACTGGAATATCAAAAAATTGGAAAGGGCTTGAAGCCAAGAGGAACACATCGTATGACATGGTAAATAGAGAGATGGTGTAACTCCTGGTGCACAGGCAGTGTTTGTAAGTCTCCTAGTCTGCAGAGAACCATCATCATGTGGATATCCATCACGTCTTGGGGCATACAGAGAAGGCTAAAGCATCTGTGCTATACTGCATGTACCTCGACCATGCCAACTATGCCTTCCAACACAAGGTGGGAGCCCACATTACATGATGCTGACACAGCCAAGAGAAAATTCGATTCAAACCCTGCTCTATTACTGCTTGGGATGGGGTTTGGAAGAGATCCCTTGACCTCCCTGTCCCATAATGCATCCATACAGAAAGAGCAGGATTCTGTTCATCGGTTGGTATTACATGGTCATTCAAAAATAGTGAGAAGTCAAGCAATGAGAGAGCGAGAGAGAGAGAGAGAACGTTCTCTTCATTGGCTAATCTAAAATTGATGATTTTTTCCTGCAGCATGTTGCACATTCCTAAGAGGTGCATAGAGCCTTTTAAAGACTAATTTTTTTTCTTGAAAGCAAAGTACAGAATATGGATCAAATTCAAACTGTTCATTACAAATTCTCTTAACATGGAAGGATTCCTCCAAACTAGGTCTTGATCACTAGTTATCACTTACTTTCTTTTAGCAATGAGAATGAAAGGCAGCCAGAAAATTCAGCACAACTCACTATCACCAAGCGATTGCACAACGCCATTAGCAGCTGATCCCAAGTTATCTTCACTCATGAAAACCAACTGTCAATAATAAAACCTAACCTCATCTACAACATCTGCCAATTTGGGCCCTTCTGTGTGAGATTTAGATATATAATAGGAAGCCATATTTGATACCTGTGGCCACTGGACAGAGAGCACTTTGCAGTGCTCTGGAATGAAAAGTCATCGTGTCATCTTGTTTGCTGGAG
Organism: Pelodiscus sinensis; assembly: GCF_052426305.1. Lineage (NCBI taxonomy): Eukaryota > Metazoa > Chordata > Testudines > Trionychidae > Pelodiscus > Pelodiscus sinensis. The sequence goes on along the minus strand of NC_143053.1, from coordinate 7,316,964 downwards.
ACAGAGATTGGTTTGGACATTTCTGCATTAACACATACACTGAAAGGAAAGGGTCAGTCTCAGCCAGTTTCTCTTCTGGGAGAAAGCCATACGCATTTCATTCTGCGTATAGGGCGGGGCCTTTTATTGGTCATGATAGAACCAGCTGAAATATATACTGGATAGAATAGCTACGTGACAACCTGCTCACTTCTTCTGCAAAAGGTCCAGAAGAACTGTGAACACTGAACTTCCAGTACAGATCCAGATCTGGAGTTGCATCCGGAGTACATTTGTTCTTCTCTCTCTGCATATGGTGTGTAAGTAACCAAGGGTACATCTACACTGCAACACTATTTCAAAATAACTAGTGCTATTCTGAAATAACTTAGTCCGCGTCTACACAGCAGGCAGTTATTTCGAAATAGTGTCAAAATACTGTCAAGCTGGAGGACTTCTTACTCTGACCCCTGTATCCCTCATTGTACGAGTAGGAGTAAGGGAAGTCGGAGGAAGAGTGCTCTATTTCAAAATAAGTGCTCCCTATTTCACAATAAGCTATGCAATTGACGTATCTCAATTTGTGTAGCTTATTTTGATTTAAGCTCTGCAGTGTAGACGCACCCTTGCGAGGCACATAGGGCTCCATACACTCAGCCAAGACATGACAAATGTAACAGCTTATGAACCATCTCTCTGGGAGTAGCATGGCATGAAGCAGTGGACAAGGGAGACAAAATGTCTCCCTCTTGCGCTAGCAGCTCTAATGATGTCGTTTAGCAGGATCTGGCCAGCAAAGGAGAGAAAAGGCAGGCACCCAAGCCCGAGGATATGATTTCAATCTCATGGATAGGCCGTCCTTGAGGGACTGGAGGTTGGGAATAAAGCGGAGCTGAGGTATAAGCAGATGGTTCAATTCCAGGCGTCAGAGTAAGTCTGAGAAGTGGAGTGGTCTCTTGATGCAAATAAGCATGTGTTCTTGTTGGAATAGCCTGCTCTTTTCAGTAGTTCCCATTTTGGGGCCATTCAGCCATGCAAATCTCCTGTAGAGGGAATAACTACTTCCCTGGAAGAGTGTATAAGGAGCACATGGAATTGGAAGTACTAGCTTGGAGAACACGGGTCATGTGAGCCAGTGCACAGTGACCAGAATGATCAGGGCTTTTTCTGTTTAGATATTTTTACACCACTTTGGATCTAAGGGAAGGGTGCATCTCTGTGCTAGCCTATTATTCCCTATCCATGAATACCTTAATGCAGGATTCCCTCTGACAAATGCTGAGCTTGGCAACCATTGATGCAAAGATATTTGGGTAACCCAGGATGCATTCCCATTTTTGTGCCTCAAGTAGCTATGTAGGAACATATGGTCCTACAATTGACAGGTAACTGCTTTTGCTGTTCTATATCTCTTGGATTCTGTTCTTTCCTCGCCAGCTCATCTGATGAAGTGGGTTTTACCCATGAGAGCTCACGATCCTATATATTTTTGTTAGTCTCTAAGGGGCCATAGGACTACTCATTGTTATTCATATACACGTTTCGTCATTCCACTTGCCCTCAAAACAGCAACAAGGCTTCTCGTTGTTTCTCCTCTATGGATTCATGAATGAGCTGGCGGTGGTGGAGTCTGACTTCACTGTGATGTGTCATTGTTTGAGGCCGTGTGGGAAATGTAGTTGGATCAAGACATCTATTACTTCTCTACAGAGCATATGCTGGTTTTGCTTTGTTGGGAAACCAGAGCTCTCGCACTGAGCCCACCCTTCAGCCTCACAAGCTGGGTTTGATGTTCGTGTTCCCCCACGATTCACTTGACTTAGTACTCCTTGTAGAACTTTTTTTGTCCCCATCTGCCAGCAATCTAATCCTGTGGGGTGTATTCAGGCAACACTCCCACGGAAGTCATCAGGAGGTTTGCCAATATACAGGCTGCTTCGTGACACCTAGCATGCCGTACCATGCTGGCTTCCAATACAATCTGCAAAACTGTGGATTTAGTTAAGCCTTTCGGGCCCTAAATTAAGAATCTGATGGATTTAAATATGATCCTACATCTTATTAGCACCAAGCAAGTGTGCATAATTGAAGGTCCTGGGAAACCTATTTGTACTGATTTATGTGTAATTGCTGCAAAATCCTTTGTAAAAGGGCATCAGTTCCACATGTCCAGTGGGAATAAGAAAGCAACAAGCATCCTATAGAGGCAAATAACGTGGTGTAAATCTTAAGAAAGGTTGGAAAGTGGAGCAAAGGATGAGGTGTGTGTGTGGGGGGGGGGGAGGGAGAAGTGCCGGTTATAACAATAGCAGCGAGGAGTCCTGTGGCACCTTATAGACTAACCAAAGTGTTGGAGCATAAGCTTTTGTGGGCAAAGACCCACTTCGTCAGATGCATGTAGTGGAAATTTCCAGAGGCAGGTATAAATATGCAGGCCAGGATCAGGCTGGAGATGACGAGATGGATCCAATCAGGGAGGATGAGGCCCACTTCTAGTAGCTGATCTGGAGGTGTGAATTCCAAGAGAGGAGAAGCTGCTTTTGTAGTTAGCGAGCAATTCACAGTCTTTGTTTAATCCTGAGTGGATTGTGTCAAACTTGAAGATGAACTGTAGCTCAGCAGTTTCTCTTTGAAGTCTGGTCCTGAAGTTTTTTTGCTGCAGGATGGCTACCTTTAGATCTGCAATTGTGTGTCCAGGGAGATTGAAGCGTTCCCCTACAGGTTTTTGTATGTTGCCATTCCTAATCTGAGGAAGTGGGTCTGGCCCACGAAAGCTCATCATCTAATAAACCATCTTGTTAGTCTTTAAAGTGCTACATTGTCCTGCATTTTGCTTCAGCTACCCCAGACTAACACGGCTACATTTCTATCGCCATTCCTAATATCTGATTTGTGTCCATTGATTCTTTTAGGTAGGGACTGTCCAGTTTGGCCGATGTATATAGCAGTGGGGCATTGTTGGCACATGATGGCATATATTACGTTAGTAGATGTGACCGTATGGCTGATCTGGTTAGGTCCTGTGATGGTGTTGCTGGTGTATATATGTGGGTAGAGTTGGCACCGAGGTTTGTTGCAAGGATTGGTTCCTGAGTTCGAGTTATTATGGTGCGGTGTGTAGTTGCTGGTGAGAATATGCTTCAGGTTGGCGGGTTGTCTGTGGGCAAGGACTGGCCTGCCTCCCAAGGCCTGTGAAAGCGAGGGATCATTGTCCAGGATGGGTTGTAGATCACTAATGATGCAATGAAAACTTACTCAAGGAATGAATCAGCTCTGGAATGATCCCTCTGGTCACCAGAAAGACCCTCGGTAGCTGTTAGTGAACAGTCTAGCTGTTGTGCTGCTGAAGGAAACACTGAATTTTTTCCTGCACAGCCACCCAGCTTTGGAATGGTGGAGCTGCTCTCTCATGTTACTGTTCTGAGGGGGTAGCTCATTACATAGAAGGTGCAGGGCCTGTGTTATAACCTTGGTGCTAGCACCTGCCACAATTTCGACCAATAAGGGACAATGCTAGTATGTGCAGCTGCACAAAATGCTATCCTGGGGCAAGACAGACGAGAGGCAGTTTTTGCGGGTGAGGAGGCAGTTGGAAGATAGGTAGAGAAGGATGTGAAAAGAGGAGGTGTTGGGATAAAAGGGAGATTTGCTAAGGAAGCTGGATCATGAAGGGCCATGAGGCAGAAGCCCAGCTGTAAGGGGCATAGAGTGTATGACCAGAGAGGCTGATGGATGACTGCACTGAAGAGCTTGTTCATCACAGACTGTCTACGGACCAGCACAATTGCTTTGACTGACAGATTAGCGCCGGAGTGTTCAGTTCGATATGGTTATACAGATCTAGCTGCAGATAGGTTCATTGGAGTTGGAGTCCGTATGGGGAGCAGTGGGGATGTGGAATGCAGGGCTCCTCAGCAGGGCTTACCAGCTCAATGGTGAGACAGAGGCACCCCAAACCCAGGCAGCTTTCTGCCATATGGCCAAACCCTACGCTGGGTCTGAGGCTTGTGGGGAAGGAATGCTGCCCCAGCTCCACCTATGGTGCGGTGAGGCACTGAGGTTGCTCTGTCGATAATAAGAACATAAGAACAGCCATGATGGGTCCATCTAGTTCGGTACTCTGTTTTCTGACATCAGAGGGAGTGAACAGAACAGGTGATCCATCTCCTGTCACTCGTTCTCAGCTTCCGGCAAACAGAGGCTACGGACACTGGAATGGGTTCCCTAGGGACATGGGAGAATCTCCATCCCTAGAGGTTTCTACGTCCCAGTTTGACGAAGCCCTGGCTGGGATGATTTAGTTGGGATTGGTCCGGCTTTGGGAAGGGGGCTGGACTCGGTGACCTTCTGAGGTCTCTTCCAACCTTAGGATTCTATGACACCATCCCTGCCCATCTTGGCCAATAGTACTCCACTCTCTAAGTAGTAACAGTCTTTCCCACCTCCATTCCTCCCATTCCCTACACAGGCTAGACACAGCTATGGAGTCTCACAGAAGTGGATCCACCCACCCACCCACTTTCAAGTCCTCACTGCACACTGCTGAGCAGAAGCCCCCTTCGAACTGGGTCACACTCCCTTGCTCTGCTGTAAAAGGGACAGCTCTGATCCAGAGGAAGTTAGTTACTCAGTAGTACTGCCTTGGGTGGGAGGGGCAGTGATGACCACACCCCATGCCTTTCCTCCACCCTTGATCACTCAAGCAGCCCAGCCCAGGACAAAGCCAGTAGTGTGGCGGCTGCAATTTTGGGCGCAGCTTTCATTATGTGTTGGAGTGGTGATTTGAATATCATCAACTGCCAGGTTCTGCAGTCTTTTAATTGTCCATCAGAGCATTCACCACCAAGGACGATGCAAATAGCCAGTGAGTCAAAGTTGTCTATGCTTTTTACCACTGCGAAGGAACCAACAGCACAACACGCTTGTATGAAAAACAGTTCTTAGTGCCTGGCTCTGTGGCAATCAATCCTTTTACACTCTGAAAAACATATATAGGAAGGTTTAATATTCTCCATCTGTTAAAACTCCTGTGCTGCTGCAGCAGCCTCCTCTCCTTTGTACTGAAGCAAGAAACAAACCATCTTCCTTGTAAGGGGGGGGAGGGTGTTTTTGTGTAAATAACAGAAACCCATCACCCATCGGGGATCCTGTGACTAATTGCGTGCTATATGCACAACAGCCAAAGGCAAAAGACTATTACTGTGCACTTGAGATCACTTAGCGGAGCCCAGGGGGAAATGTGAGAGTATTACAGCCAAAGTAACACACAAAGAAACTACCTCTGTGAACACCGTGGGAGAGGGGCGTGAAAATGAGTTTGTCCCAGAGGTCAAATATTAACATTTGGTGGGCGAGTGCTTTCGGTTGCAGTTTCATCCTCTTTATTTCAGCAGGGAGGGAAAATATCACATGACGAAACTCTGATTCAAATAATAAAGGATTCAATACAATGTGCTGCACCAGGGTAAAGCTTACCCAGGAAAATATGGGCTGTGACAGCTGCAATATTTAATAAGATGAAAAGGAGGAAAAAAGGCTAGAAAACCCTCACAGTGATCTTATCCAACCTGATGGCTTGCTCTGTTATCTGTGCCAGAAAGCAATGAAGGTTGGGTCTCGCGGTGTTCAGCTGGCGCAAATATGATTGCTCTTGTTTTTGAATATTTTTACTACTTTAGGCTATTCTGGAATGATTCTGCGGCGTGGGTATGAAAGATACAGAGAGGGAGTTGGGATGGAGACGGGTCAGGTGGGAGAGCGAATGGGTGGAGTGAACTAGGCGAGGGCCTTGAAGTGCCGTATTGGAGTCAGCCAACATATATGCGGGAGGAAGGCACATCCTCACTTACTCAGCTTCAGGGATCATTGGGTCATGGATAGACACTGTTGCCTCGCAAGGTTCTACCATACATCCAGCATTGTTTAGTGAGTAGTGATAAAAGGACACATTACAGGTTGAACCTCTCTAATCCGGCACCCTCTGAACCTGACTGGTTCCTAACCAGAGAATTTGCCGAACCACAGGAGGTCAATATTATCTAGCAGCATTATCAACTCTTCTGCTGCTTACTGAGCTGTTAGAAGACATGTTGAGGTAAATTAGAGCTAATTAACAGCACAGAGCAAGGACTAGTGACTGTCAACAAACTTTACAGGACCACAGGAAAGTTGGTCACACCCATGATAAGTGGACATCCAACTGACTAAAATCATGCCAGACTACAGATGTTGCTGGACCAGAGAGTGCCGGATTAGAGAGGTTCAATCTGTACTCTTATATGTGCTCTGCTGGAAACACTTGAAACGATTTTAATCAGGGTCACCTGAATTACTATTTACTTAGGCAGCTCTTCACTATCCACTGCTGCCCATTTTGATCCAAATTAGTAGCTCTCATTCCCAATGTTCTTTCCAAGCTGGGACTCTCTTAGTTCTCTCATTACATGGTTGACAATATGCACATTAAAGGGCACTGAGTTTTAAGGCCAATAAAGAGCCAGGCCCGGTGTGAAGCTATCCCCAAAGTAGGCATTATTTCATTTTCCAAATACAAAAATGCTGCAGTTTATAAAAGAGGATAGCACACACTGTAAAGCAAACTATGCTTGCTATGTTGGTACTAAATTTGTAACAATGCCTTAAGAATCAGCAGAGCATATAAAACACACCACTGTCCTTCAGGTTTGGTGGTTACTTTTCCCCCTTTTATTTGCAATATGTGAATTCATTTTCTGCGCGCAGGGATCTCAGGTGCAGAGACTAGCAAAAATAGCCTGAGCAGATTGGTGGTTGCAGCTGTGCAGATGGCTTGAGACAAGAGACCCCATTCTGCATGAGCAGGAGCTGGAGGTGGGATGCTAATGCAAATCTGTAATGATAATTTCTATTCCCAGGTTTGTTAAGCATCCACAAAACAGAGTCCCATTTCATGCACTCCATACTGCAGGTTGTCAGTTTCACCTGTTACAGCAGTACAGTTTGAACCTTGCTAGTCCAGAACTCTCTGGTCCAGAAACATCTATCGTCTGGAATGATTTTAGTTCACCGGATGTCCACTTTTCATGGGTGTGGCCAAGTTTTCCGCAGTCCCATAAAGTTTGTTTACAGCCACCAGTCCTGGCTCTCCGTGTTTTGTGTTGTTACTTAGCTCTAATTTACTCCTAAATGGCCTCTAACAGCCCAGTAGGCAGTGGAAGTGTTGACAGTACTGCTAGAAAATACTGACCTCCCATGGTTCGGAAAATTCTCTCATTTGGAACTGGTCAGGTCCCAAGAGTGTTGGACTATAGAGGATCAACCTGTAGTAACAATACAGTAGCCTACATGTACATTGCTGTATACGTTTTTTATACCAAAGGGTGTGGCCAATCTCTCTAGTCCAGAACTCTCTTCTCCACAAACCGAAGGGGAACATAGAGTATTACAGGGATCCCTAAATGTAGTATGTGCACAAATATTCACCAAAAGAGAGCATATAAGGTCTCTGCTGAGAGCCAACAATTCGCGGGTCATCATAATCATTACAAACTGCGTGTATGGATATTTAAAAAGTTGTATATCTATACTTAAAATCATGCTCTTTAAGCATTGAAGTTAAAGACAGATTATCAGGAGGTGACATACCTTGGACAGGTTTGGTTCAGGCAAGGGGTGATAGAATCATAGTTCTGCCTGGTCATTGTGTATCACACCATGCACATCTGTTTGCATATGGAGCCATCAGGTAATCAAGACTGTAAAATTGGCAAACAGGAAAACACAGTAGTTTATGAATGAAGATCAAAGGGTTGTTTTGATATACAGTGCACTCCTGTTATATGAATGACATTGGTCCTGGATGGATTGATTCTTATAAATGGGCTATTTTAATATAGCAATGATTTTGTTTCAGTGGTTTTAGTCACTATGGGTGTGTCTAAACTACATGGCTCCGTCGATGGAGCTGATCAGCAGAAGGAAATGAAGCTGCGATTTAAATAATCGCGTCTTCATTTAAATTTAAATGGCTGCCGTGCTGAGCCGACAAACAGGTGATCAGCTGTTTGTCGGCTCAGCGCGCTAGTCTGGACGCTCCCACGCCGACCTGAAAACCCTTTATCGACCTCCCCATTATGCCTCGTAGGATGAGGTTTACCAGGGAGGTCAATAAAGGGCTTTCATGTAGACAGGGGAGCGTCCAGACTGCCCCGATCTGCTGACAAACAGCTGATCGGCAGAACGGGGCAGCCATTTACATTTAAATGAAGCCGCGATTATTTAAATCGCGGCTTCATTTCCCTTTGCCGAACAAACAAATCTACATGGCTCCGTCGACGGAGCCATGTAGTCTAGATGTACCCTATATGTGGTTGAGTCTGATATCAGTGATTCTTATAAATAGAGTGCACTGTCCCTGGGGTTGCAAGAAGACAGACAAGTATACTTTATTAGGGGACAAGTTGGCCACATGTTTTGTCTCATGAAAAAGGATCTTAACCAGCCTTGGCTGAAAAAAATGCTGGAAGTCTTTGGGGGTGAGCTTTAGCTGAATAAAACTAAGTTGTAGAATAGGTTTTAAGATTTTATTGTAGATGTAAGCATCTGTTTCCAATGTTACTACTTGCCATCCTTTGAATCTCTTCTCTTCCATTAAGTAAGTGTTGGTGTGTTTTTATCATAAACATATTTAAGTGCTGTGTTAAGCAGAGCAGAGATCTGATGTGGGATTGGAAAGCTAGAGTGCACTGCTTTTTTGGAAGCCTCCAAACTATAAATACTGTGAGTGTCCAGGGCCTGGACACATCAGGGAAATGCTCTAAGAGCTCGGGGTTGGAGCGTGCCAATCACTGACTTCAAGGACAGCGGGCGAACTTGTGTTGCTCGAAGCTGGTGGAGTCAGGGACCTGATCCATAGCAAGAACAGCCAAACCTTCCTCATGCTCAGGCAGGTGGTTATAAGAGGTACCTCATACCTAGGCACACCGGGCATCATCACAGTGGCATCAGCAGCAGGACCTGGTGAAATTCTCCCTGCAGTACGTAAAGAACTAGCTGAAGCAATCTTCAATTGCTTGCAATTATCTTCAAAAACTTATGGCGGATGGGTGAGGACCCAGAGGATGGGAGAAGGAACACCTTTTTCGCCCATAAAAAAGGAGAAACTGAGGCACTGAGAACTATAGCAGGGTTTGAACAGGTAGGATATCAGAATGATCTGCAATACCATTCCCATTTTGAGTGAGAGTTTCCAAGGCAAAAGAGTTTCCAAGACTGTGAATGGCTCGCTAACTACAAAAGCAGCTTCTCCTCTCTTGGAATTCACACCTCCAGATCAGCTACTAGAAGTGGGCCTCATCCTCCTTGATTGGATCCACCTCGCCATCTCCAGCCTGATCCTGGCCTGTATATTTATACCTGCCTCTGGAAATTTCCACTACATGCATCTGACGAAGTGGGTTTTTGCCCACGAAAGCTTATGCTCCTACACTTCAGTTAGTCTATAAGGTGCCACAGGACTCCTCGCTGCTTTTGCAGATTCAGACTAACACGGCTACCCCTCTGATACAAGGCGAAAGGGCATCTGATAGGCATCTTCCTCCCATTTGTGCCTTTCAAAAATTACCCTCCTATTGCCTAAGACTCAAGCCAGACATCATGAACAATGGTGTGTGAACAGGGAAGTAATCAAAACAAAAGCAAAAGAACCCTGTTCACTTCATCTTCAATGGAAATAAAGGCAAAGGCCAAAATGGTAACACAGAAATGTAAATATGGGTGAAGCTGATTGCAGTTTGGTTAGGAAGCCAGGATTAAACTTTCACATTCTCGTGAAAGATGTGAAGATTCTTGTGAAATCTGAAATGACCACAAAAGGTCAGGACCCTGGTATCAGAAAGACAGCAGGCCAAACCCTCACCTGGGGTAAATCCATATAGCTCCATTAACGCTGATAGAGGTACAGTGCTTTACACCCGGGGAAGAACTGGGCAAACACCACCAGCAGAACTGTCCCTGCTCACACCATTTAGGCGTGTTGACTCTGACAGTGCTGCGGACTGAATGTCCACTTTCACCATCACCTTGGTTTTGCTCCATCTTTGACTGGTCCCAGTTTTGCTTTGGGCCTGGTCCTGCGGGGAACAGAGTGCTTCCTTCAAAACAAAGTGGTCCCAGGATCTTGCCTGAGGCATTCAGCACTTCTTAAAGAGACCCCCGTCAATGTCATTGGGCTTTGGATCTGGTGTGAGGCCCTTAACTTGTGAAATCTGTAAGGTGATAGCCCTGGGGTGAGCAGCTGCTGACAGTCCTGCATAACAGAAGACCTCAACTTCCATTACGACAGGATACAAGTCTTGAATACAGTAGTCGTGGCAAAAGAAACCTCCAAAACGCTCTTCGATCCTTACCCTGGCAAGTGGCCATTCCCCAGTTGCATGAAGTCCTAGAACGGTGGCATCTCCATCCCTAGAGGTGTTTACGTCCTGGCTTGACAAAGCCCTGGCTGGGATGATTTAGTTGGGGTTGGTCCTGCAGCTTCTGAAGTCTCTTCCAACCCTATGATTCTATGATTTTATGGAGCTGAAGTGATTTGAACAAACCCAACAGAGAAACCATCTGGGCTCCCCCTTTGCTCTGAACAACAACAAAAAATTATTTAGGCATATGAAGAAGACAAAACATATGCTCAGAGACACAGATGGGCAGCTCATTCTCTGTGTTTCATCTGATGGCATGTTTTGTCTCCCCCCTACTTGCTCTTCTCAATACCTTTCCTCCATGCACGTTTCCCCTTGAAATATGCTTGCCGGTTTCCTCCTTTTACTCAGAATACAGCAGCATGCACAGTTTTTATGCAAATTATTTCCTTAAATTTTTATGACGTATGCTGAATGAAGCTCTTTGCCGTGAACATCCTTTATGATGCTATAAATGTAAAACAGCCTTCAAATTATCCACATTCCATTGACATGGCGGAATGAAAACCTGCTGAGGAGGCATTGACTGGAACGTGCAGGAATTCAGGAATAAAATGACTTTTATTGGTTGTAAAAAATCAAGGCTTTAAATGGAGGTATTTACATGTTTAAAATAGTAAGGAAGGCGCCTGAGAAACTGAAGAGCCATTTCATTTTTTCCCTTTTGCGACATGAAGATTAAAATAAGACATAAAATAGTAGAATTACTGCAATGCTTTGTACTTTAATCGAACCTTTTGCGCTAGGATCCCAAATCCTGTGATAGCTGGGAATTTTCAAAGACGTCTAAAGGATTTAGGGACCCATATTAATGCAAATCGGTTGCCTCACTCCCATAGGCTGCTTTGAAAATCCCATCCTCTAAACGTAAATTAATTAACCCTAATTCACAACACTCCTGAGAAGCCGGTATTTTTTTCCTCAGATGGGAACATTGCGGCCCATGGACGTTAAAAGGCATTGGCGACTGTCAATGGGAATGGGAAAGCAGAACTCTGGAATCACAGCATCCACCTCGATCATACTCCATTTCACCTTTTTCTCATTGCAGGCTAGGACGTCTGTGCGTGCTCAGTGCTTCAGTGGGAGGCAGAGCAAGTAAACAGTCTTTGCACAAGAAAGTCCAAAATGGAGACTTTCCTGAAAAGTCTGTGAACACCCCCTACCATTTCCCAACTTGTCAGGAGGAAAGACCGGAGGACTAGAGTGCAAAAAAGGTAAAATCACAGGACTTCTCTGTGAGTCTTGAAGTCACTGCTTGAGTATTTTGCTGGGGACAGATTTGTTGCCATGATTGGCATTCACCTTTCCACCGCCCTGATCAGGAAATTGTCAGCATTGGCCTTCTGGACACTGGTACTAGACAGAGATTAACTTCAGGGGAAGGATATAGCTTCCATGGTGAAAAAGAGGATCTCCTTTGGCTGGGCAAGATATGTTCCATGGGACGGAAGTAGCCTGCCTAACACTTTGATCCGGTCCACAGATTGCATCTGTCTGCTTACTATTTATGTCCTGTTGCTGGTGCCGCACAATTCCTAGGAGGTAGCCCAGGCAGGAGGACCTTATTTAAGAGCCCCTGGTCATGGTGTTACCCTGGCAACGTGAACCTTTTAAATAGTCACAGCAACTCCAGGAGGCAGGCCAGCCACACAGCAGCACCAAGGCGAGGAGCTATGAGCCCTTTGCTGCTTTTTTAATTCAAAGCTTCCAGGCCAGGCAACACTGGAGGGAGGAGGGGAAGGTTAGCCTTCACCCCCACCCCTCCTGCTCTAAGGACCCATCCCTCCCAGAGGGGAGCAGAATTGGCCCGTGACCAAAATTCATGAAGTGAATTTTGCTGCAAAAATTATTGCCTGCCTGACTATAGGTATATGAGTACAGCTGTAAGTGGTGGTTTGAAATGATTCCCAGAGAAGGGGTTTGTTATTTCACCTGTGCAATGTTTAGCTTACACCAGGGATCTGCTCCATCCTTGCCCTCGCTCAGGGCTTTATCTCAAAGCCCCAACAGCCCCTCTCCAGGGTTCTGCAATTCTTCCTACCTGCCACATCCGGTCTTCAGCCACCAGCCCTGGGTCTGCAATCTACCCTCCACACTGACCTAGCCAAGGTTCTGCTGCCTTTCCAGTCAGCCAGGCCAGCCATCCCTGGGTCTGCCTGGCTTAAGCTTCAGTGAGGAACAGACAAGACCTTGGCCCAGTAGCGTCTTTATACTGGCTTGCTGGGCCCTGATTGGCTGCAGCAGAAGCAGCCACTCCAGCTCGCCTGGAGGACTTCTCCTCAGCTCTCTTCCCTAAGGCAGGATGTGGCATGGTCACAAGCCTCCAGCAGGGGGCTTCGGGCCTAGTCCACCTCGTCACAGGTATCTAGCACAATGAAACCCTGACCTCAACTGCGGCCCTTAAGGGTGGCTAGAACATGAACAACCAACAACATAAAGCCTTATGTGCTGTAGAATCCCAGAGTGCATCGTAAGTGTAAACTGATCTACACAGAGGGCAATTACTCTCCCTACTCCTGAATTGCTGTAGCCTCTGGGGTGGAAGTTTGTGCCTTATAAACAACACGCAGACACTGCACGGGGGGCGCTGGGACTGACTAGTGATCTCTCTCAAACTTGTTCCTCAGCTGTCTGCACTTAAAAGAGAGTTAAAATGCAAGCCACAAAACAGATGACAATAAATTAGAAAGCCAGCAGTCTGCAGAGTAAGTTGCACACACTCCACAACAAGCTATTGAGGAAGAAATATTGCCCTACATTGTAATAAGTGCTGCGAGTGAAGATGGAAGCGCAGCCTTTGATGAGAGTTACAATAAGGGTCTGAAGACCAGCCATTTGTGTCCTGCAGAATGCCGAGCAATAATCTTACTATCTAAAAAGGACGCAGGCTGATGGGAAATGGTGGGTGTGCAGACATCACAACACCAAGCACAGGAGCCTCGGCCTATGGGTACCACGTCCTCCTTCCTCACAGTGACTGCAGCAAATCAGGATACTCCGCATCTTTCAAGGTCTCAACCTTTGTATTTGCTTCAGCGGAAGCAGGGTCAGACCTGAACATCACCTCTGTGAAAATACAGCTTGGCAAAACCCACCCTGAAATTGTATCCGCTCATGCACAAAGTGTACTTACTTGCCCCATTTATTTGTGATAATTACAGTATCCAGAGGAATTTGCATGAAAAAGGTAGAGCAATTTTTCAGTCCAGAGTTCCCATATAGTAGAAATTGCACTTTTGTTGGGGTAGCTCCTGCACCCAGCTCACTATAGAGGGGGCTCATCTAGACTATGCTGAAGTGTCAAAAGAGGATATGCAAATTCTCTGGAAATTTGCATATCTTCTTCCGATCTCACTTTTGAAAGTGGAGCTTTCGCGTTTTTTTCGGCACCCCCCCCCTTTTTCGAAAAGCCGCTCTTCCTCAAAAAACGAGGTTTACACGGTTTTTCGAAAAAAAGGGAGGGATTGTTGAAAAAAACAAGTCCAGCTCTGCTTTCGAAAGTGAGATCAAAAGAAGATATGCAAATTCCTGCTGAATTTGCATATCCTCTTTCCACACTTTAGTGTAGTCTAGATGAGCCCAGGGTGTTTCAGGAGAGGGAAGGAATGTGCCCAAGAATGGCAGAGCCCTGCTCTGCTACACCGATTCCCTACCGATATTAGGTCTCCTAGGGATTTTATGCCAGTTGCATAAGCTCCCTGACTGCTGTAATTAATGACAGGAACAGACTGGTGCTCAATCAGGAAGCCCTCGCCAGCTCCCAGATACCCCTTCCACCATAACTGTGTGGAGGCTGAATTCATTTTCCTCGTGCTGTTTTTGAAGGCGCTAAGGACAATAAGTCATGTCTGGTTTCCATTATAACTTTTCCTGCAATTAGATCGAAACATAAACTAGGGAGCAAGCTTGGTCTGAGAACCGCACTTCCCTCTCGGCTGCCCCCAGCATTCACTGAGAGGGCCATAAATGAGCCAGCAGCAGTTTCATAATTCTGGACTCTGTTCAATACCAGTCCTGCCAACATACACAGAAAACTACAGGCTACTCTGGTCTATGCTGCAGAATTATGGCTCCCCAGGGCGGCAAACCTGCCACTGAGAATACCTGGCGTACAGCTTTGGGTTCGCTGCTTTTGTTCCACCTCATCCCCTATGCCAGGGGCTGTGGGAATGTGTGTGGGGTGGGGGAGGGGGGCGACATGATGCCTGCCAGGCCAGTTCTATGCCAACAAGGGACTTCCTCCACAGAGTGACCGTATTTCCCAGAACAAAATGGGACATCATGTGGGATTAGCCAGAGTCCTTCCCCCAACCCTGTGCAGGGCTGGCTTGAGTCGCTTGCCTAGGCCCAATGACACAGGGGTGGGGGAGGAGGGGAAGGAGCCAGTTTCCCCAGGTCCCAGCAATTCAGAGGGGACCCCCATCCTCCCCCTTTGAATTCGTGTGGCTCTACGGGCTGAGGGGGGCACTGGCTACTTCACCTCTACTGCCCGAGGCCCTTCTCGGGTTGCAGAGACGCCCCCCACACCTTGCCCCGGGGCCCACAGCGGCTGTCAGCCATGTTGCGCTCACCCGAGTCAACTTCCCTCAGCAATGCTGGCACAAGCTACTCACTCCAGTACCCTGCCCTACACAAAGCTGGAGCTAGTGTTGCTGCTCGCTCAAGCCCTGCCTTCCCCCCATATGGAGCAAGCATTGCGCTATATTCCCCCACATGTTCCTTCGCACCCTACTATTTTGACAAAAATTGACATTTGCCCAAGAGCAAGTTCCCTTTTGTCCAGGACGCTCAGGCCAAGGCTTAAAAAAGGGACAGTCCTGGCCAAAATGGGGCATATGGTCATCCTCTCCCATCTAGGAAAAGCTTTCGTGTCTTTTTGATCTGCCAGATCAGCACAAAAGGTTCTGACGGTAGCAGAAGCCTGGCCTCCTGTATTCAAATATTTAAATACATTATCCTTGATATTTCTCACGCATGCAAGGAACACGGTGCCAGCCCTCCAGTGGCTAATTTAATAAATCCAACTTAGTATAGCTTTGTGAAGTCGATTTAGCCTAATTGCTAAATTGTTTCCCTTACATTTCAAAGTTCAAACAATCTTCAGGAGGTGTTTTTATTACAGTCTCCTTGTCATTATTTCCCCCCCTTGGGTCAAAAATGGACCATTGTCTCTACAGCACTTAATTATCTTTATGAGCCCCGAATTTTCTGCAGCCATTGGAAAATAGTTAAACTCTTTTGGATGAAGAATCAAAATGCCATGTTAATTTTTCCCAGGACATTGTGACATGAATTAAAGGAATCGTCTTTGCTCTGTTGCCTTTAGTTTACATAAAAGTTTGATTCATTTGTAATTCTCATTATATTTTTATGGTATTCATAGAGCAAGATGAGCTCCCTCCTATGGCACATTTAAGAGTGATACATATCCATGCCTGATAACTACACACTCTGAAACCTAGACGCAAAATGACCAACCTGGTCCTGCACTCCTGACGTTAATAGCTCGTTTGCCATTGAATTTAGTGTGAGAGGCATCAGGGCTTATAATCTGACAGAATCAAGGCCAATGCTCTAAATTGGCTGCCTACAGCTAAACACCTAAATCCACATTCAGGCACTTAAATAAAAGGGGTCTGATTTTCCAATATGATGAATGCCGGCTCTTCCCACGGAGGTCAATAGGAGCTACAGGTGCTCAATACTTTTGAGATTGCAGCTACTTTCATTTAGGCATTGACAGAGGCCTAAAGCTAAGCCCCCAAGCTTTATCTCTATTCGCTATCAATTAAATGATTACATTTCATCATGCTGGGCCAAACTGACGCGTAGTTTCCTAGACCTGAAGGACCTGTTGTGATTGTCTGGTCTGATCTTCTCCATAAAATACCCCTCAGAAACTTCCCCCAGATAATTCCTTTCTGAATTTGAGCATGTCTTTTAGAAAAACCTCCAATCCTCATTTAAAAATTGCCAGTGATGGAATTTACTCATGTTTGCAGCGGCTTAGCAGAGGGAGGAGTCATAGGTGAATCCTGAATTATGTGGATTATCTAAAAGTACTTTGCACTATGCCAAAATTTTTACCCTGTTCTAGTAGAAAACAATCCAGAATGTTCTGCCTGTTTTTTGATGTCATAGGCTTTCCCGTAGACCTTAGAGTCATAAATAATAGACTAGTGTGAGCAAAACTGCACCTGTATTTACACCCTGCACAAAACTGTAATAGTCTTTGTGAAAAAATATGCCATTTAAAAACTAATAAAACACCGATCAATGTTCTTACATTATGTATGTAGACAATATGTATTGAGCATTATGAGTGTAAGTGCAAATAACGACTAAAATGTGTTTACCAGAGAAGCCTGGGGTTTTTCAAAGTCAAATGAGAAGTTGATGCTTCTAGCCACGTGTCAAAGTTGATTGGCAAACACCTGTAAAATGGATTTTTTTTGGCAACAAAGAGGGACAACGGCATTTTAGCAGACAACATGGATACTCCTTCACCACAAGGCTCCATTTATATTTCCTCACAGCTGGAATGAATTTTGTTTAGGGTTTACTGAACTGTAAAAGTGAGGGGCCCAAGCATTCCAAGCTCTCTCACCTCTCTCACACACACACCTAAGAAGATACAAGAATCAACGGTTGGGGGACTTCTTGGTCTGAGAATTTGGTCTGCAACATTGCTGGCAATCTGTGGTAAGGGTTTTAACTGGACCAAATATAATTTGTTAAAATTTAGCTACCAGAAAGTGTTTTTATTTTATTTCTCTTGCAAGTACATTTAACTTTAATACCTTATACTTGTAAAATCTCTTGTAATTACATCTAACTTTAATACCATGTACCTCGTGCAAAATCTCTCTCTCACACTTGTGGGTTTTTTTTAGCCTAAACTAATCCAGTATTGTGTTTGAAGTGACCTGTTTGGCTACCTCCATTTAAAATAGGAAACTGCTGCATATTGATCCCTTAGGCTACATCTACACTGTGGAGCTACTTTGTGATACCAAAAGTATCCCAAAATAGCTATTCCATATCTTTTGAGCAAGCCCATTATTTCAAAATGTAACAGGCTCGCTATTCCGACATCCCTATAAACCTCATGGCACAAGGATTAAGAGATATTTCAAAGTAGCGCTCTATTTTGCAATTAACATGAAATAAGGTATGCAATTTGTGTCGCTTGAATTCCATAGCTTATTTCGAGGGAAAGGTGCAGTGTAGACACCCTTCTAGAGGGAACAGGCCTTTAATATTTGAGCAGGAAAAGGTGAGACATGAAAACGTGTTTTGGGGAAAATTCAGGAGTCCAAGGTGTCTGGGGGGAGGGGGACTCTGTTCTGCTGATTCGCTTCAGTCCAGAGATAACTGCTCAGCCAAGTGCCATTTTGAGGTTCACTTGCCTGTGATTTCAAATCCATTGCCACCACAATGTTTGTTTTGCTGTGGCATGAGCTTTGCTCCATCTCTGCTATTGGTCTCCCTCGCCCAGTCTTACTCAGTCCATCCCCACCCACCTTGCAGGGGTAGAGCAACCTAGTAGGGAATCCAGATCAAAAGACGTTCTTGATGCCTGGGATAGGGCTTCTCACTTCTAGAACAAAGCCCTTTCCATTCTCTGATGTGCCAGAGCTTATTACCCATCCCAAATCCATTGCTGGTGCACCCAGTAACCTTCCCCAAAGCATATCCTGCACAATTCCTCTGCCCTTCATGAATACAGTTATGATAATAATTCATTCTCACATTTACATAGCAAACCAAACACATTCCAGAAAAAAACAACAACACTCGGTAGTGGAACGATGGGTAAATGACATTATAATTTATGTCAATGAAGCTGGCCAATGCTGGCTTGTTCTTTTCCCAATAAAGGAAGCAGACCACTCCACGGGGTCTTCTAGCAATGGGTCCTATACATGCATTTTACTATTGGCGCCAGAGAAAAACCTGCTGAACTGAGTCTCAGAGCCTGTGTCAATAGATTTGGACCTGCAGGACTCAGGCCATGGGGCTAAAAATAGTTGTGTAGATGTACCAGCAGGGGTTGAAGCCTGGGCCCAAAACCTGGCAAGGGGGGAGGGTCTGAGATTCCAGCTCTAGCAGGAACATCTACTCTTCTATTTTTTTCTCAGAACCCGAGCCCTGAAAGCCTGAGTCAATGGACCAGGCTTTGAGATTCAGTACCAGGGTTTTTCTTTGCATTGTGGACATACACAAGATGACTCAGAACCCCTGTGGTAGCAGACCCCAGAGAAGCAGACTTGTTTTGGAGAGGCATTTCCTCTCCTCAGTGAGTGAAGTAATGTAGCCACTGATGTACTGAACTGACCACAGAGTGGGAAGAAAAAGAAGTAAATAAAAAGCTTTACTCAAAGAAGGAGGGTCTGCAAGCTAAGACTCCTGCGTTCCATTGCTAGCTTCCTGACTGGCTCTTTTTTTATAGCAAAAAAGTCCTCAAATAAAACTGCTATATAAATGCTAATTATTATTGTTGCAGGCTCAGCAACAAACGAAGGGGAAGGTGAAAACTCTACAGACCCCACCTGTCAGGAATTAATGAATCTGTAGGCTTTGCCGTTGAATGCTAAAATTCCCTTTGATGTGATGAAGGATGATCAGTTGTCAATGCACACACAAAACTGAGAGGGAAAACTGATTTTGCAAGAAGCAGTTCACAGCTAAACTCTGCCCCATTCTCTCCCATTTCATGGGATACTAACCAAAGAAGTGACTCCAAGTAGCTATTAATTTGCCCAATTACGGCTGATAGATGTTGGTTTTCACTTTCCAGAACCCATCTCATTCCTTAAAAGTTGTCAATTAGTCCCTGTGTGACATTACGGCCTTCACCAGACAGGGATTTCAGGGCTTATTTGGGCAGATTTTTATGTCATTCAATAATATGTGTGTGTGGGGGGGGGTATCTGTTGGTGTGTGTACTACGTCCACAAATTTATACTCGCAGGCATGAAAAAAGAGAGAGAATTTAGCTTCTTAGCATTTCTACTGTGGAGTAAACAAACATGCTATTTAATCTTAATAAAAAGAAAGGTTGAATAACGCAGTCTGCTTTCAGTGACTGAGACCAACCAGATGTAAAATGCCCATTAGCGTTAGTACTATATGACAAATTGCCTACCTACTCCAGTACTTTATTTGATATAGAGTCTTTCCAAACAACTGTGCCCCCTGAAATACTTTAGAGTTAAATAATAGCATCACATAGTTAAATACCATCAGAGGAAGGCAGAAATTAGCAGGCGAGGAAGAGAGAAGAGCTTTCAATTGAGGTTTGAAATGAGACAGAACAAATGAGGAAAGTGCACAAGCTGTAGAGAAGGCTTTCCAGCCTGCAGGCGCAGTACTCTGGGTTGTAGCAAAGAGGAGGCCATTGCTAAATAATCAGAGAGAAAGAAAGTCCATGATGGAGATAAAGCCATTTTCAAGGATGATAAAGCCATTGCAGAGAAACTAAATGATTTCTTTGCTCATGGCTGAGGATGTTGGGGAGATTCCCGAATCTGCACCATCCTTTAAGGGCGATGAATCTGAGGAACTGTCCCGGATTGAAGTGTCATTAGAGGAGGTTTTGGGACAAATAGAGAAACTTAATGTTAACAAATCTCCGGGACCAGATGGCATTCATCCAAGGGTTCTAAAAGAACTCAAATGGGAAATTGCTGAACTATTATCTGTGGTTTGTAACCTATCCTTTAAATCGGCTTCCGTACCTCATGACTGGAAGGTTGCCAACGTGACACCAATATTTAAAAAGGGCTCTAGAGGCGATCCTGGCAATTACAGACGGGTGAGTCTAAATTCAGTACCGGGCAAATTAGTCGAAACAATAGTAAAGAATAAAATTGTGAAGCATGTAGAAGAACATAGTTTGTTGGACAAAAGTCAACACGGCTTCTGTAAAGGGAAATCCTGTCTTACTAATCTATTAGGGTATGTCTACACTACAGCGCTAATTCGAATTAACTTAGTTAATTCGAACTAAGCTAATTCGAACTAACGCATCCAGACTAAAAAATTAGTTCGAATTAGCGTTTTGCTAATTCGAACTAGCATGTCCACACAGAGTGGACCCTGAACCGGGGTTAAGGATGGCCGGAAGCAGTGCCGGCAGGGCATCAGATGAGGACTTAGAGCGTGGAGCTGCTGTCTCAGGCTAGCCGAGGGCTGTGCTTAAAGGGACCCGACCCCCAACCCGGACAGACAGTTCTCAGGGGTGCCCCGCTTGCAAAGCAGTCCTGGCTTGGATTGCCCGGAGTACCCACACTGGGCACATCACAACACTCGGCCATCAGACCGGCTGCACTTGCCGCAGGCTGCCATCTGGGGAGAGGGGACAATTGGGGGGCTGCAGGAGTGGTTCCACCCCCAGAAGCCCGCAGAGCCAGCCCAGTCCTCCCCATTGGGGGCTCATACCCCATTCCTCCCTCACCTCCTTCCACTTACCCCTCCCTAGCCCCCCTTCCTGATGTACAAAATAAAGGACAATTGTGTTCAAAAATAGAATCTCTCTTTATTGAACAAAACTGGGGGAGACTGGGAAAAGGAGGTGGGAGAGGGGAAGAGAGAGGGTGGGAGAGGGGAGGGCAACTACAATGATGAGGGGTTTGGAATAGGTCCCATATGAAGAGAGGCTAAAGAGACTGGGACTTTTCAGCTTAGAAAAGAGGAGATGGAGGGGGGATATGATAGAGGTCTATAAAAGCATGAGTGGGGTGGAGAGGGTGCATACAGAAAAGTTCTTCATTAGTTCCCATAATAGAAGGACTAGAAGACACCAAAGGAAAAGAATGGGTAGCAGGCTTCAAACTAATAACAGAAAGTTGTTCTTGACAAAGCAAATAGTTAACCTGTGGAACTCCTTGCTGCAGGAGGCTGTGAAGGCTAGAACTAGAACAGAGTTTAAAGGGAAGTGAGATCAATTCATGGAGGTTGGGTCCATGGAGTGGTATTAGCCAGGGGGTAGGAGTGGTGTCCCTGCCTGAAGTTTGTGGAAGGCTGGAGAGGGATGGCACGAGACAAATCGCTTGGTCACTATCTTTGGTCCATCCCCTCCAGGGTCCCTAGGGTTGGCCGCTGTTGGCAGACAGGCTACTGGGCTAGATGGACCTTTGGTCTGACCCAGTACGGCCATTCTAAGCTCAGGGCTCAGGGTCGGGGGTCTCAGTGGACCACCTTGATTTTCATGCAAACCTGCTCCTGGGTGGCCAGGCTGGCAGCTCTCCTGCCCTAGACGGCCGCTTTCCTGTGCCTAGTGCGGAGGTCGTGGACGAGGTCCACGATGTCTGCACTGGACCAGGCGGGTGCCCTCCTCTTGCGGTCCTGGGCAAGCTCCCGGAAGCTGCCAGCCTGCGCCCGGGAAGAGGGGGAGGGCTGGGGGGCATCGGGTGGCTGGCTCGATCCGTGCCAGGTGCAGGGTCTGCTGGCTGGGTGCTGGCAGGCTTGCACCTGGCACGGGCATCGTAGCCAGCCCGTGCCCCTTTAAGGGGTCCGGGGCCGGGAGAGGGGCATACGAGTTTCCCTGGTGTTGGCCAGAGTGGCCACCAGGGAAAGCTGGGGAGGGCTAGCCTCCCACTAGTTCGAATTAGGGGCTACACACCCCTTAATTCGAACTAGTAAGTTCGAACTAGGCTTAGTCCTCGTAAAATGAGGTTTACCTAGTTCGAACTAAGCGCTCCGCTAGTTCGAATTAAGTTCGAACTAGCGGAGCGCTAGTGTAGCGCCTATCAAAGTTAATTCGAACTAACATCCGTTAGTTCGAATTAACTTTGTAGTGTA
The DNA here is from genome assembly GCF_052426305.1 of Pelodiscus sinensis. Taxonomy (NCBI): domain Eukaryota; kingdom Metazoa; phylum Chordata; order Testudines; family Trionychidae; genus Pelodiscus; species Pelodiscus sinensis. The sequence continues at coordinate 7,294,723 of NC_143053.1, read as the reverse complement.
GACATACCCTTAGAGTTCTTTGAAGGGGTTAACAAACATGCGGATAAGGGGGAGCCAGTAGATATAGTATACTTGGATTTTCAGAAAGCCTTTGACAAGGTCCCTCACCAAAGGCTCTTGAGTAAATTACATGGCCATGGGATATAAGGGAAGGTCCTTTCTTGGATTGAGAACTGGTTAAAAGACAGGAAACAAAGGGTAGGAATAAATGGTAAATTTTCAGATTGGAGAGGGGTAACTAGTGGTGTCCCCCAAGGGTCAGTCCTGGGACCAATCCTTTTCAACTTATTCATAAATGATCTGGAGAAAGGGGTAAGCAGTGAGGTAGTAAAGTTTGCAGATGATACCAAACTGTTTAGGATAGTCAAGACAGAAGCAGACTGTGAGGGACTCCAAGAAGATCTCACCAAACTGAGTGATTGGGAAACAAAATGGCAAATGAAATTTAATGTGGATAAGTGTAAAGTAATGCACATTGGGAAAAATAACCCCAACTATACGTACAGTATGATGGGAGCTAATTTGGCTACGACAGATCAGGAAAGAGATCTTGGAGTTATCGTGGACAGTTCTCTGAAAACTTCCAAGCAGTGTGCAGCGGCGGTCAAAATGGCAAATAGGATGCTAGGAATTATTAGGAAAGGGATAGAAAATAAGACCCAGAATATCTTACTGCCCCTGTATAAAACTATGGTACGCCCACATCTTGAATACTGTGTTCAGATGTGGTCTCCTCACCTCAAAAAAGATATTTTGGCCTTGGAAAGGGTTCAGAAAAGGGCAACTAAAATGATTAGGGGTTTGGAACGGGTCCCATATGAGGAGAGGTTAAAGCGACTGGGACTTTTCAGTTTAGAAAAGAGGCGACTGAGGGGGGATATGATAGAGGTCTATAAAATCATGAGTGGTGTGGAGAGGGCTGATAAAGAAAAGTTATTTATTAGTTCCCTAAATAGAAGAACTAGAGGACACCAAATGAAATAAATGGGTAGCAGGTTTAAAACTAATAAAAGAAAGTTCTTCTTCACACAGCGTGTAATCAACCTGTGGAATTCCTTGCCAGAGGAGGCTGTGAAGGCTAGGACTATAATAGAGTTTAAAGAGAAGCTAGATAATTTCATGGAGGTTAGGTCCATAAAAGGGTATTAAGCCAGGGGATAAAACAGTGTCCTTGGCCTCTGTTTATCAGAGGCTGGAGAGAGATGGCAGGAAACAAATCGCTTGATCATTGTCTTCTGTCCACCCTCTCTGGGGCACCTGGTGCTGGCCACTGTCGGCAGACAGAATACTGGGCTAGAAGGACCTTTGGTCTGACCCAGTACGGCCGTTCTTATGTTCTTATGAGAGCAGAGTCAATCCATGGAAGGTTTTGAAACCCAGACAGATAATATTACTAACCTGGCTCTTGAACAGAATGGGAAAATATCTGGAGATGGGGTTAGTTTGGGCTCTCTTCCTTGTACACATAGGAAGTGGGCAAAAACATTCTTTATATTCTGTTGTCTGGTGACCTAGAACTGAGGTGGCAACAGCCAAGATAAAAGAACAGTTTATAGTAGCGAGTTGTCCTTAGGTACCTTAGGATGAGTCTACACAGCAGCGTTACTTCGGAATAATGGCTGTTATTTTGAAATAAAAATGAGAGCGTCTACACAGCAATTCTATTATTTCAAAATACATTTGAAATAACGGACGGCTTATTTCGACTTCTGTAAGCCTCATTCCACAAGGAATAACGCCTCTTCCAAAATCACTATTTCAAAATAGCTGTAGTGTTCAAAATAGCTCCACTTCTGCTATTGAAATAGCTCCTCCCCAGGGCCATTCAAAATAATTACTCCCCAGTGCTTCTTGGGGCTCTAAATAGATGTAGCATGTCCACATTAGGGGAGCCTGCCTTGGACTAATTTTGAGGTTTCCCTGTGGATGTGATATTTTGAAGTAAGCAATTTCGGAGTATTACTTCTGGAACATCTTCTGCTGAAGTAAGGATGCAGTGTAGATGTACTTTTAGAGATTAACATAAATATATCATATCATGTGCTTTCGTGGGTAAAACCCACTTCGTCATCTATAAGTTCAAGATACTAAATTTTTTTTAGTTTCATAGGGTAAGTCTACACTACAGGACAAAGTCGAATTAAGATACACAACTTCAGTGACGTTAATTGCATAGCTGAAGTCAAAGTACCTTAACCCGTCCACACTGCAGGAAGTCGAAGGGAGAACACTCTCCCTTTGACTTCCCTTACTCCTCGTGGATGCAGAACTACCGGCATCAACCAGAGCACCTCTCTCAGTTCGAATTAGCTATCTTCACTAGACCCACTAATTCGAACCCTGGAAGATCGACAGTGACAGTTATGATCTTCGTCTGTAGTGTAGACGTACCCTAAGGGTCTAAGGGTTATTCTGAAATAACAAGGAGAGCATCCACACTACCAAGCCTGTTATTTCGAAATAATGGGCTTGTTATTTCAAAATAACAACTCCTGCTTGTGAAGAGGAATTATTTTGAAATAGTTATTTTGTGAATTATTATTTCAGCCTAAGGTGCCACAGGACTCCTTGTTGTTGTTTTTTTGGGGGGGAGGGGGTTAAGTTATAGACTAACATGGGTCCCCCCTGAAACAATTTGTAGTAGGTTAATTATTATTATTCCCACATGTTCTGGGTTACACTGTGACAAACTATCATACGGAGGAACTGCAGCCTAAAGGGCAGGTAATGTCCCACACTGCAATACCAGGGTGGAGTCCAAGGATGTAGTCCAAGGATGTAGATTTTTTGAAACCATTTACCTTTGTTGGCTAAAGTCACATTCTCAGGCCAAATGTTCTGCCCAGGCATTGTGCAGCAAGGCTCCCATCTAAGGAAATAGGCATTAGATGATTAGCCCTTGGGGAACTAATCAGATTCTAGTTAACACATAGAAATCACTCGGATTTGTAAGTATGGTGAGGTGCTGTGTCCGAGATTAAGGGGTGGAGGGTGCTCTGGCAGTGGGAAGGGAGAAATAGGAAAGTTTTCCCAGAATCTCTTACCTATCCCAGCCCTTCACTCTTACAGGGACCTCATTACGAGTTCTTAGCATGTCCCTACAACCAGGAATCAGTGGGGAGGAGTTGTGTAGAGAGGAATCTAGCAAGGTTCCAGGAGAAGGAACGGACCTGCAGTGGGGATAGCTAAGCATTAAAAAAAAGAAAATGTGAAAATGACAGATGGGTGAAGAGAATGGAACAAGCAAACCAAGCTGTCAAGATGATGATAGACACAATCCTATCTTGTTCCATGGGCTTTAGTAAGCAAAATTATCATCTTGGCTGTGTCCAGACTCAGGTTTTTTTTTCGAAAAAAGTAGCCTTTTTTCGAAAAAACCTCACCTGCGTCTAGACTGCAGCCGCGTTCTTTCGAAATTAAATCGAAGGAACGCGGCTTTTCTTTCGATGGCGGTAAACCTCATTTCACGAGGAAGAACACCTTCTTTCGAAAGTTCCTCTTTCGAAAGAAGGCGTTCTTCAATGTAAATAGGGCTTCTTCGAAAGAGAGCATCCAGACTCACTGGATGCTTTCTTTCGAAAAAGCAAGCCGCTTTTTCGAAAGTTCAACGTGCAGTCTAGACGCTCTCTTTCAAAAGAGGCTTGCAGTCTAGACATAGCCCTTGAGTAAATGACAGAAACTTCACTGAAGTTAATGGAACTACATCTTTTACACAAGGTTTTCACACACTATGGCTATGTCTACCCTGGTCCCTTCTCCGGAAGAGGCATGTTAATTTCCAACTTCAGAATAGGGAAATCCGCGGGGGATTTAAATATCCCCCGCGGGATTTAAATAAACATGTCCGCCACTTTTTTTCCGGCTTGGGGAAAAGCCGGAAAAAAGCATCTAGACTGGCGCGATCCTCCGGAATAAAGCCCTACCTGAAAGTAGGAATAAGAGATCCTCCAGAAAAGGGCTTTATTCCGGAGGATTGCGCCAGTCTAGACACTTTTTTCTGGCTTTTCCCCAAGCCGGAAAAAAAGCGGCGGACATGTTTATTTAAATCCCGCGGGGGATATTTAAATCCCCCGCGGATTTCCCTATTCTGAAGTTGGAAATTAACATGCCTCTTCCGGAGAAGGGGCCAGTGTAGACGTAGCCTTTGTATATATAACCCATCACCTGGCCCCTGTAAGTACTGCACTACTTATTCTGTGTTCACTGTTGCTGTTTGATGGCTTAGTTACACGCATACATGAATGGCAAATAGGGTTAGGAGTGGAAGGAAAAGGAAGGAGTAGAGAAAGAAAAACAGTGGTAGAGCAAAAGAAGTGGATAATTGGAGGGATGATGTAGCTGAACCTGGAAAGATGGTATTTATGGGCTGTGATCTCCCTTGTGAAAGGTTCCTGGAGAAAAAGGATTCACCTAGGATACTGTGGATGATTTTGTCACTCATACTGGTATGCTTGTTTCACTGGTATAACTGTCTGAAGAAAAACACGCCATTTCTTTCTTGCAAATCTTATTTTCCAGAATCTTCTCTTCAGGAAAAAAAATTGTCCTTGTCTGTTCTTACACACTTAGTTAAAATCACAATCAGGAAGTGATAATAATAACAACCTTAATAATATATTTAACGTGTCTTCACGTTATTTCCCTCTTGTGAAACACAAGCAAATATGGCTTTGATTTCCAGCTAAGTGTCCAAATATCTCAATAAACTGAAGACCTTAATTCCTGAATTCATGAGTGCATCATCCTCCTCCATAGCTCCCCCACATATATTGCCCCCTTCTGCCCAAAGTCCTGCTGCATCTTCCTTACCTGCCATGCCAACCCCACCAATCCCCTCCATGAAACCCTCTCTCATTGCTATGGCACCATAGAATAATAGGACTGGAAGGGACCTCGAGAGGTCATCAAGTCCAGTCCCCTGCCCTCATGGCAGGACCAAATACTGTCTAGACCATCCCTGATAGACGTTTATCTAACCTACTCTTAAATATCTGCACAGATGGAGATTCCACAACCTCCCTGGGCAATTTATTCCAATATTTGACCACCCTGACAGTTAGCAACTTTTTCCTAATGTCCAACCTAAACCTCTCTTGCTGCAGTTTAAGCCCATTGCTTCTTGTTCTATCCTAAGAGGCCAAGATGCACAAGTTTTCTCCCTCCTCCTTATGACACCCTTTTAGATATCTGAAAACTGCTATCATGTCTCCCCTCAATCTTCTCTTTTCTAAACTAAACAAACCTAATTCCTTCAGCCTTCCCTCATAGGTCATGTTCTCTAGACCTTTAATAATTCTCGTTGCTCTTCTCTGGACCCTCTCCAATTTCTCCACATCTGTCTTGAAATGCGGTGCCCAGAACTGAACACAATACTCCAATTGAGGCCTAACCAGCGCAGAGTAGAGCGGAAGAATGACTTCTCGTGTCTTGCTCACAACACACCTGTTAACGGATCCCAGAATCATGTTTGCTTTCTTTGCAACAGCATCACACTGCTTACTCATATTCAACTTGTGGTCCACTATAACCTCTAGATCCCTTTCTGCTGTACTCCTTCCCAGAGAGTCGCTTCCCATTCTGTATGTGTGAAACTGATTGTTCCTTCCTAAGTGGAGCACTTTGCATTTGTCTTTATTAAACTTCATCCTATTTACCTCAGACCATTTCTCCAATTTGTCCAGGTCATTTTGAATTATGACCCTATCCTGCAGATTAGTCGCAACCCCTCCCAGCTTGGTATCATCTGCAAACTTAATACGTGTACTTTCTATACCAATATCTAAACTGTTGATGAAGATATTGAACAGAGCCGGTCTCAAAACAGACCCCTGAGGAACCCCACTTGTTATACCTTTCCAGCAGGATTGTGAACCATTAATAACTACTCTCTGAGTACGGTTATCCAGCCAGTTATGCACCCACCTTATAGTAGCCCCATCTAAGTTATATTTACCTAGTTTATTGATAAGAATATCATGCGAGACTGTATCAAACGCCTTACTAAAGTCTAGGTATACCACATCCACCGCTTCTCCCTTATCCACAAGACTCGTTATCCTATTAAAGAAAGCTATCAAATTGATTTGACATGATTTGTTCTTTACAAATCCATGCTGGTTGTTCCTTATCACCTTCCCACTTTCCAAGTGTTTACAGATGATTTCCTTAATTACTTGCTCCATTGTCTTCCCTGGCACAGAAGTGAAACTAACTGGTCTATAGTTTCCTGGGTTGTTCTTATTTCCCTTTTATAGATGGGCACTATATTTGCCCTTTTCCAGTCCTCTGGAATCTCTCTTGTCTCCCATGATTTTCCAAAGATGCTAGCTAGAGGCTCAGATACCTCCTCTATCAGCTCCTTGAGTATTCTAAAGGAAAATGCAGGACAATGTAGCACTTTAAAGACTAACAAGATGGTTTATTAGATAATGAGCTTTCGTGGGCCAGACCCACTTCCTCAGATCTGAGGAAGCGGGTCTGGCCCACGAAAGCTCATTTTCTAATAAACCATCTTGTTAGTCTTTAAAGTGCTACATTGTCCTGCATTTTGCTTCAGCTACCCCAGACTAACACGGCTACATTTCTATCACTACTGAGTATTCTAGGATGCATTCCATCAGGCCCTGGTGACTTGCAGGCATCTAACTTTTCTAGGTGATTTTTAACTTGTTCTTTCTTTATTTTACCTTCTAAAATTACCCTCTTCCCACTAGCATTCACTGTTAGGCGTTCCTACAGACTTCTCGGTGAAGTCCGAAACAAAGAAGTCATTGAGCATCTCTGCCATTTCCAAGTTTCCTGTTACTTTTTCTCCCTCCTCACTGACCAGTGGGCCTACCCTGTCCTTGGTCTTCCTCTTGCTTCTAATGTATTTATAAAAAGTCTTCTTGTTTCCCTTTATTCCGGTAGCTAGTTTGAGCTCATTCTGTGCCTTTGCCTTTCTAATCTTGCCCCTGCATTCCTGTGCTGTTTGCCTATATTCATCCTTTGTAATTTTTAGATCATGCAAGATCTCGTGGTTAAGCCAAGACGGTCTTTTGCCATATTTTCTATCTTTCCGATGCAGCGGAATCACTTGCTTATGGGCCCTTAACGATGTCCCTTTGAAAAACTGCCAACTCTCCTCAGTTGTTTTTCCCCTCAGTCTCAATTCCCATGGGACCTTACCAATCAGTTCTCTGAGCTTACCAAAATTCACCTTCCCGAAATCCATTGTCTCTATTTTGCTGTTCTCCCTTCTACCCTTCCTCAGAATTGTGAACTCTATGATTTAATGATCACTTTCACCCAAGCTGCCTTCCACTTTCAAATTCTCTTTCAAAATCATACTCAAGATTGTTACTAACTAGATCAATCTGGCTCCACTTTCCTTTTCTCATGCCACCTTAGCCCTCCACCAGTGATTGCAGCCTCATCCAACCATCTATCAAGTTCTCACCCAATCATCTTCATTATCTTCTTTCATGTTGCCCTCTACACTTGAAATGCCCTTCTTGAATTCATCCATAAGGGTCTTACTCTCCTCAAAGTTACAACCCCATTAAAGACTTACTTCTGCAGAGTCTCTCCAGGAACTCCTTAGATGGGCAAGTAGTACATATTTATATTTCACTAAACAGGCATTCAAGCCCCAATTTGGCAAGTTTATGGATAAACAGAATTATACAGAATTATAAAAGTGTCGGGCTAGAAGAGACCCCTGACCTGAGGCACAACCAAGTAAACATGGACCATCCCTGACAGGTTTTTGGCAAACCTATTCTTTAAAATCTCCAGTGGTGGGGATTCCAACCCCTCTGGAGTCTTAATCCATTGCTTAACTACCATTATAGTTAGGCCTCCAATTCTGGGATGCCTCTCCACTCCATGCTTGCTACTACTGACTGGGCGATGGTTAACTGATCCAATTTCTAATGGGACAGTGGTTGGGGGAGTAGACGTGGTGAAGGTATGCTGAGGAACCCAGATTGCTTTAATCCAGGTCTGGATGTTTGCAAAAAAATTAATCAACTCGTAAGGTTAACAGAAATTAAATTATTTGAGAAAGCGCTAATCTGTCTGTTTTAGGCATATATAAAGATAGCCCTTTATTCCTGCAGGATCTCGTTAGTGATAAAAGCTTCCAGGTTATTGCAATTCGTTTGTTTCCATTAGTGTGTGTGTGATATGATGACATTGGTTGTATGTACATTATGGTGATATTGCTATTAAAATAAAAGATTAAAGGGGGGTACAAGCAGAGGCCTTCCCAGGATGTGTATGCATCACACTGCTGTGCGCTTTTCATCCCGAAAATTTGCTGCAGCTCTAGCTCCCAAACTTGAGCGAACATTCATCTTCCTTCCTTTACATATATAACCAAACAATGCTGAGCTGCCAGTTTGTGGCAATAAAGAAATGAGACTCACATTATTGGCTTTGCATTCGGTTTGTTTATAAAAGACAAGGCATATTAATCATTGATATCTGTGCTGGGAGAAGCATGCAGCAATGCAAGAAATGTATTCATTACAGAAAGCGGGATGTCAAGCAGAGGAGGAACTGCTATGGATTGATGCCCCGGCTCCTCAAAAGAAAGCTAAACATGATTTTGTTGTAGCTCAGGTTTGAAATGAGCATTAACCTCTTCCTCTGCAAAGTCTCCAAACAACTTTTGTGCCGTGGCAGAAGCCAGCTTCTGTTCTTTGCTGTGCGCATTAAATGATCTGCTGACATGTCCTTTGGCAACACAGGACTAGGGACATGCTGCCAGGAATTTAACAAGAGGCTCTTACAAAAATCATCCCTCTTTGACGGTAATATGCATGAATGGGCAAAGCATGGATGAGCTACTAGAAAGCAGAAGGGACAGACTAGCAAGTTTATGTGTATACTTCTCCTTTTGGGGAAAATTCTGTCTTGATATACACTATGCAGTGGTCCCCAACCTTTTGGGGCTGCCGGGTGCCTGGAGGCAGGGCCATTCATGCGCCGTGCGCATGGGGGTGGTGACCGCGCATGTGCTGCACACCCAGGGACCACTTTGGGGACCACTGCACTATGGAATCCCACTTAAAAGTCAGTGGGATCCCATGGGAAGTAAGTCAAGGACCAATTAACTTTTAAAGAAAAACACTTTTGTAAAACCTTAAGAAAGAAGAGGCAGCGTGCTACCTGGCTACTGAATATTAACATTCGTTTGTCTGGAAATGCCAGTTACCTGTTGTTGACATAGACAAGCGTAATAAAGTATATAACTCAACTTGTGTAAGTCCAACGTGAGGGAAAGGGATCACAGGATGATCTCTTTCCAGGGAATACCTACCATTTGGTGCTCTTCCATTCCAAAAGAGAAAAAAAGGCTCTTCAGAATTATTTATGAATGCTAGAAATAGGAAATCTTCAGCAAAGAAGTACTGGAATGGGTTACCTAAGGAAGTGGTAGAATCTACATCATAGAGTTTTTTAGGTCCCGGCTTTGGCTGAGATGATTTAGTTCGGGTTGGTCCCGCTTTGGCCAGAGAGCCGGACTCAATGACCCCCGGCGGTTTCTTCCAGCCCTAGGGTTCTATTGTAAGATTTTGCTGCACCAAACAAAAAATGGTACAGTCCATCAGATACTGAGCAATCATTCAAACCCATTTGTTATTTTCATGGCAGAAATGTAATGAGGCTCAAGAAGCTCTCATTGAGCACATGGTCTCCCTTAGGGCATGTCTAAACTAAGAAACTATTTTGAAATTACTACATTTGATTTAATATCTCCTGATTTAACAAATTTGAACTAGCGAGTCCCTACAATGGGGAAGCCTCAAAAATTAGTCTGAGGCAGGCTCCGTTAAAGTGGACGCACCCCCTCGGATTTAGAGCCCCAGGAAGCACTGTGGAGTAATTATTTCAAAATGGCAGCAGTGGAGCATCTAAACTACCGTTATTTTGAAATTATTATCTCAGGATCAGCATGATGAAAAGCAGAAATTCAGATTTTGAATTCCGTGGCCCGTCATTTTAAAATAACGGGCTTGGTAGTGTGGATGCTCCGCTTATAAATTCAACCTTGGGGGGGTTATTTAAAAATAAAGTCTTAGTGCAGACCAGGGCCCAAAGAGTTTGTTTGCCAAGGACAAACTCGGCCATCACAATCGGGTTGTGTCTTTTGTCCGCATTGAGATGTCACAATCATAGAATCATAGAATACTAGGACTGAAAGGGACCTCGAGAGGTCATCGAGTCCAGTCCCCTGCCCTCACGGCAGGACCACGTTCTGTCTAGACCATCCCTGATAGACATTTCTCTAACCTACTCTTAAATATCTCCACAGATGGGGATTCCACAACCTCACTGGGCAATTTATTCCTTATGACACCCTTTTAGAATAGGGCATTGCTTCACACTACCATCATGCTATGATGCATGGTGGTGAAACAATGATATATTGCAGGTTATGGTACCCGTAGACATCCAGAAACATGCAGGAATAATGGTTAATTGTGGCACAAGGATGGGTGGCAACACATATGCAACACTTGCAGTTCGTTTTGTCCCAACATGCCAGGTACATTCAGCAGCATTGAAGCGGTTAAGAAATATCCTTCGATAGAGATGTTTAATGGGAAGCTTGACTGCACATGAACATTTTGCACAGATGTCAGCTCATGAATCCAACCGCGGGGTATTTTTGCTGAGCAAAGGAGTGTGCAGGGGTGTTAATGGCAGGCGGAGCAGATGAATGTGGCAAAGGAATTGAGGACAGAACAAGACTCTTGAGCAGTGATTCTCCCACCGGCATCAGCATGAGAAGAGAGAGAATGTTTACGCTGAGACCCCAGCACCCATTCTTGCAGAAGAAAACTTTATGTGCTCACAAGCTTTGAGCCATAGCACAGACATGTGGCTGAATTCCAGTGAAGGGCTCACCCTCTCGCGGGCATCCCTTTGTAGCTGATGGCCTGTCTGCTGCTCCTCTGTCCCAGCTGTCTTGGGGGGTGTAGGTGTTCCCAGTGACTTTCGGGTCTGTTGTCTGGGACCACGCTTCCTCTGGGTCCCGGCCCAGGACTGTGTACATAGCAGTTGCCTGCTAATGTCGCTACTGTCTGCTGCTACTTTGCTCGCTACATCGCTTCCTCAAGATGATCCTCCATCCAGTCCCATCTCTCGGGGCTTTGAGGCCCAGCTCTCAATGCACCTTGTCCCAGGTTCTGTAGAGTTTTGTAGTGGCTAGTCTTCTGCCATGGGACCGGGGTTTCACCAGGTCTAAAATTTAGCCCACTCTTGGAGCTGTCCGAGGTGCTGCTGTTCTCCCAGTCAGCCCCTAGATCTGGCTGGGTAAAGCTCCAGAGAGGAACTACAGGACCTGGTGCAGCAGCTGCTTTTATATTGCCTTGCTGAGCCCTGATTGGCTGCAGCAGAAGCAGCCACTCTGGTCTGCCTGGAGGACTTCTTTCTGCTCTTCTCCCTGGGGCAGGGTGCAGCAAGGTCTCCAGCCTGGCTTCAGGCTGAGTCCACCCCGTCACAAGGCCCTCTGGTGTTGTTCCTGTTGTTATGAGAGGTTAATACAGACAGAAGCAGGACAATGGGGCCCGGCATACAAAACAAATAGTTAATTGCTTTATTCTGTCAAAAGAGAGCCAGGGTGTAAGAACTGCGGTGGGTGTTGAAGCGAAGAGTCAGTGGCCTGGGGTAAGATGATATATCTGTATGAACAGCAACTGCTCGGTGAGAACAGCTGGGACCCACATCTTCAATTTATAATCACAGGATGGCCTTTGGGTGAAAAGTCTGCCCCTCTTCTGGCAGAGAGCAGATCTATTATGGATGCATATGACTCTTCTGGGATACGCTGCTCTCGCTAGTCAACCTGAGACTTGATTTCAGAAGATGGAGGAAGGAAATTCACACTAGTGTGCCTGGGGAGTGGGGAATTTGGGAAAGGAAATGCGCTGCATTCTCACAACTGCCTGTACTGCCTAGCTGCCTGAGAGGGGCTGGAGCCATGGAAGGCTGGAGCTACGCTGCACAGTAGCCTGGCTCCCTGGTGGCCATGGAGGGCTGGGGCTGCACAGTGTGGGAACCTGACTCCCTGGTGGCCAGGGAAAGCTGGGGCTGCGGTGTGAGGCAGCCCTGGCCTTCAGCTGCGGTTGCCACGGCTTGGCTGGGGGGAGAGGTCATTGAAGGGGCATGGTCTGGGGAGGAAGGGGGTGTGGCTTCGGGTGGAATGGGCGAGGCTTCGGCTTGCCTTCCCCAGCTGGGCCTTCACCTGCTGCCCATGCTAGCATGGGGAGGAAGTGGGGGAGGGTTCAAAATTGCTTTTGTGCAGAGAGCTAGTAAAAGGACTGTACAGAATGTGCAGACAAGTTAAGCCTTCAAAGTAGCCCCTTGAAATTCCCCATTGCACTGGGGTGAATTTCAACAAGGATGAACACCTGTAGTTACGGAAGTGCAATCCATTTTCTTTCTTGTAGCCTCTATTCCTGCTCACTTTGCCAGGCCCCAGCAGAATACAACATAGGTTACAGAAGGCAACACAACAAGGCTACATCTACTCTGCAGTGTTATTTTTGAATAACTGACGTTATTCCAAAATAACAAAGAGCACGTCTACTCTGTGACCCATTATTCTGAAATAATGTCGAGCTGGAAGACCTCTTACTCTGAATCCTGTAACCCTCATTTCAGACAAAATAAGGGAAGTTGGAGGAAGAGTGCTATTCCTTCAACTTCCTGCTGTGAAGATAGCACGAAAAGCTGAATTAAGCTATTTCGACTTCAGCTATGCAATTGATGTAGCTCAAATTGAGTAGCTTAATTCAATTTTTGCCCTGCTGTGTAGACATGCCCCAAGAGTGTGTAGGAAACCTCATAACTGCACAAACAGAGCATGGGGAGAGTTTGTAGGACAGAAGGGATTATATGCAGGCCTTTTCTATGGTCAGGTATGTTCTCTAAAGTTTTTGTTTCTCTGCTCTACAGTGGGATGGAACTATTCATCCATCCAATTCATCGTCTGTCTCTCTAGTGTGGCAATTTGGCTCTTACAGCCAGCAACTATGACCATGATGGATCAACACCTCGTATCCAGGCAGGTTCTCTTTTCTCCAAGAAACATCACTCTCCCTCTTTCCTTTCCTGGTAGTTACCCCAGCAAAAACTGCCGGAAGGAACAGAGAATGCTGGAAAGACAAGCAAAATGAGTCACACCCCTTCTAATCAAACACAGTCAGCAGCAGCTGCAGCCCAATTCAGCTCAATAGTTTACAGGTGCCTCCAGGAACGACTCTCAGAAAAAGTTCCCGAAATACTTTCTTCCCCCCCTTTTTTTTTATTCCAGAGCAGTTTAAAATTTGTTCACCAACAGTTACCGACTGAAAGCAGGAATTAACAGAACCGAAAGGAAGTGAGAGACACTGAAGGAAAAACAAACATAATCATCTCCAGCTGCAGCTCAATTAAACAACCGTTCAGAGAAAACTACTCATTCACGAGTTACCCACAGAAAGCCACTTTCTGACAGGCTCTTCAGGCTTTTGCACCACACTAGCAGATTCCTCTTTCGGGCTCCTTAAAAGGCAATTTAGGGCTCTTTGGCTTTTAGAGACAGACAGCAACTCCTTCGCACTCCGGTCAGAAGGAAGCAGGTGAGGGATTAGGCTGGTGAGGTGAGTCTCTGTTTAGACAGTGAGTCTGGTTCTTACCTGCGCGAGGGCAGGGATAGAAAAAGGAGGCTTGAATGTCTCCAATTCAAGATGTGTCCTTATGGCTATTTTACATTGTGGATCTATTTTACCGGCCCTTCCTGGCTCCTCGTGCTGGCCTCTGGTGTATCCTTTCAGCAGCTGAAATGCTGTTTGCACCTGGACTGCAGTTCAATTGGTTTAGACCTGGCACAATCTAGCTGGGTACAGAGTCTACCTAGGACTCTGATGAATCAGGCCCAAAGGCTTTTGTTTCCAAGCCTGAAGTGAATGTTTTAGTCTCTCTTGTGCCTTCCCCAGCAGATATTGGTTCCTTTCCTTGTAACAGTCTGAAGTGACACCAATCTCACAATCCTCTGATAAACGGCAGCAATCTGAAGCCCCGGTGGAAGAGAACTCGTATCCTTCCATCTCCTTCCTAAATGTAGCTGCACCAGTCAGATTATCTAGTGTCCTCCAGGTGTCATCTCATCAGCCGCCGTGGCCACTCACAAGGGTGGGACTTAAAATGGGAGAGGATTAATGGGAAATGCTTTCGGAGAGCCTGTGTGATTAGCTGAAAATTCTCCACAGTCCAGATTCTGCTCAGGCCTAGATCCAGCTCTATCAACGTGTACAGGGTTACCCCAGAGGTACACAAATGTAACCAGCGAGAACAGAGTTTACCCCATGTTTGAATAAAATAATGAGGCTCCCCCCTGGAGGCTGGATCCAGCCCACCAAGCATTTCTCTCCAGCCCACCCAGCTGATTTGCAGAGTGTGCATACTCACAGCTGGCAGCCTGTGTTCAGCTGCCCCTCCCAAACTTTACAGTCGAGCTGCTCCCAGGATTCTCCTGCTAGCTCTGCAGGAGGGTGGGGTGAAGGGGAGAGGGAGTGCTGAAGTCAGCATGTCTTCCTGCCCCTGCGCCCCATCTCTGCAAAGCAGGGGTCACAGCCGGAGACACACAGTCAGGGAGGCTGTTCCAATCTGAAGCATGTGACTCAGAGGAGTGCAGAAGGGGGGTGGAGGGAGTCAACAGAGCAGGACAGATTTCCCTTAAAGAGACAGAGTGTGGCTTCTCTCAGAAACTTAGCCAGCACACACACACACACACTGTGTCACTGTCACACACATCGGCTGTGTCTACACTGGCATGAATTTCCGGAAATGCTTAAAACAGAATAGTTTTCGTTATAAGTATTTCCGGAAAAAGAGCATCTACATTGGCAGGCTGCTTTTCCGGAAAAGCCCTTTTTCCGGAAAAGCGTCTGTGGCCAATGTAGACGCGCTTTTCCGGAAAAGAGCCCCGATCGTCATTTTCGCGATTGGGGCTTTTTTCCAGAAAAGACTACTGGGCTGTCTACACTGGCCCTTTTCCGGAACAGTGTTCTGGAATAAGGACTTATGCCCGAGCGGGAGCAGAATAGTTTTTCTGGAATAGCGGCTGATTTTGTACAGTAGAGCATTGTTGCTTTTCCGGAAATTCAAGGGCCAGTGTAGACAGCTCGCAGCTTATTTCGGAAAAGCGGCTGATTTTCCGGAATAAGTGGCCCAGTGTAGACACAGCCATCCAGTCTGTGCCACACTGTCTCTGAGCCACACACACACAATCACTGCCACACATACTTTCCCAGTCTCTGTGCCACATACACAGTCACTGCCACACACATACGGCCGCATTCTCCAATCTCTCTCTCACACACACAATCTGAGTCACAGTATGTCTCACACACAAAGTCTCGCTATCTCTCTCTCTCACACACACACACTCTCTTTTTCTCCCATTAGCTCTAGCCCCACCCTTTCCATTCAAGGCCCCGCCCCTTTTGGGGGGGCCGGAGCTGGCCCATGGCCATGTAACAACATTTGTGAAGTGCTCCACCCCTTGCAAAAATTATCGCCCGCCCCTGATTTAACATGATTTTCAGAAGCCCTGAGCACCTAGGACTCCAACTGAAGTTTTTGGAAACTACAGGCTTTCCGCCCCTATGGATATCTGACCCTAACTGTCCAGCATTGGTTACCCCAAAACTGAGACACCCCAAAACAAGGACTACTTCTCAAAAAGTTGGTCTACATGATTTTCTCTAGGATCACACAATGAGTCAGAAGCAGAACCAGAAATAGACCCAGGATGCTAGGTCTGCTCGAGCCACTTATCCAGCGCATCTCATCCAAGTGACACTTTTGATTTCCCCATCTCCCAGTCAAGCCACAGAACCAGAGGTACAAGTGACACGCCCTTGCAAGTGACGTTCTCAGTGAGCAACAAATACCTTGCTGTTGGTCTGTTTTTAGTAGAGGAGTACCCAACCTACTGTCTCCGTACCAGGCCAGGGGTATAATGGATGCGTGAGACTGGAAAACATGAAAACTACTACACGATCATTGTAATTACCATTACCTGGGTCCTCGCTTATAAAAACAATATTTGTGCTACTTGGAAAGTCTAGAAACCACTGAAACCGGAATAACCATCTTTCTCTGAACTCGTTCCCTTGTGAAAACTGCCTTCGCACTGATTCAAATTCTTGTATCCTGGCTGAGTACAATTACCTCAGTTATACAACGACATGTCGGAGCAAGCTTCCTACGCACAGCTGTTGGTTTTATTACGTTCAGGGTAATTAGGCCGGATAGAGAATGGAGGCGAAGAGACCAATCACTGCTAGGAGGAAGACCAGAATGAGCCCTTTTCTTATGGTGATCAGTACAAAGCTATGAATCCAGGCTCTGGTCATCTCCCAGCTCAAGTGCTGCAACTTTCTTCGCCTCTCCTCATCTTCCTTTTGTCTCATCACGAAGGCACCATCAACATTATCTTCCTTTTTCCAATGTTCTGACCATGTCCATATGCCTGGAACCAGGTTCTATAGCTGGTTCAACCATTTCTTCCTCACCTTTGAAGGACCACACTACAGTGCATTCACTCACCAATTGTCTTGTGTTTCAGTCTGCTCTGGGACTACTGAGCTATGTCTACACAGCATTTTGGAGTCCAAGGGAATGAGCCTCCCAATTTGAGTCTGGGCTCATGCTAGCATACTAAATATAGTCCTATAGACTGCACTTTTATGTCACGGCTTGGATCTTAGGCATCCAATCCAACAGTCCAGCCTGAGTTACAACTTCAAAGCACCATCGATATAGCTATTTTTAGAGACAGGACAAGCCATGCCATACCAAGTTCACCAACCCACTGGGTTCCCAACTGCATTGTAGACATATCTAGTGAGGCCCCAATTTCAATCAGGGCTCCATTGTGCCAAGTTCTGTGTATACAACTGGAGTGAGGGAATCACTACTCAAAGAGTCCTGACAGTCTAAGTAGCCTGCTAAACTCAGGGTTGTGGGTTGAATTCTTGCAGAGGCCATTTGGGGCAAAAATTTGTCAGGGATGGTACTTGGTGCTGCTATGAAGGCAGGGGACTGGACTCAATGACCTTTCAAGGCCTGTTCTAGGAGACAGGCAATCTCCATTAAATCTTTGTATTTTTTTTAATAAGGTGAAGTGACTTGACCAGAGTTACACAGTAAGGGTATGTCTACACTGCACACTTATTTCAAAATAAACTATTCCAGAATAGTTATTCCAAAATAGCTTAGATCAAAATAGGATGTCTGCACTGCAGGGAAGCCTCAAAATTAATCCAAGGCAGGCTTCTCTAATGTAGACGTGCTATCTTGATTTAGAGCCCCAGGAGGCATTGGGGAGGAATAACTTAGAATGGCCCTGGTGAGGGGCTATTTTGAAATAGCAGCAGTGGAGTGTCTACACACGCCTTATTTCAAAATATCTATTTCGGAATAGGCATTATTCCTCATAGAATGAGGTTTACAGATTTCAGAATAAGCCATCTGTTATTTCGAAATTATTTCTAAATAACGGAATGGCTGTGGAGACGCTCGCATGTTATTTCAAAACAACACTAGTTATCTCGAAATCCAAGTGCAGTGTATATGCACTCATAGTCAGTAGCAGAGCTGGCTATAGAGCCCGTCCCAGGACCCTTTCCACTGGGTCACATTACCTGCATTTTGTCCTAGTTCCCTGTCTTCCACACTCCTCTCCTCAAGCCATCTTTCCCTCTGCCTCTGTCTAGAACAGTCTCCCAGTTAATGTATGTGAAGCCCCAGCCTTTTCCCTCTAAAACAGACCAGTTTGGAAGCACTGACTACCATGAGCACCCATTTCACTGAATTGTCTGAGAGATACATATCCATGTCATCATGCCTCTTTTTTGGCCTATACTCACTCAGGGGAAGGAGAAGAGATTTTGTACCTGACATACCAACCAACTGCAAAGTGCTGGGCACAACTTTTGGAGCTCTGTAAATGCTAGATGAATAATAGTATTGTGACCAAACCAAAGTTTTCTATTTTTTACTTTTCTGATTCCTTGCAGTAAATTGCAACCCTGTGAAAGTCACTGAATTGAGTGGAAATGCTAAAGAGATGTTATTGATTAATGCTCTGGCACTGAAAGGTGAGAATTACTTAGCACAATGTCTGATTTAGTTTATTTAAATTGCTTCTGTGCTAGAGAAAGATGCCCTCAGACACCGAAGTTCTCAGTAACCAGGTTAATACTCATTTAAAAAGTGGGCTCTTAACATGAGTGAACTTAGGGTATGTCTACACATCAAAGTTATTTTGAAATAACAGCTGTTATTTCGAAATAACTTTCCTAGCATCTACACAAGCCAACTGCTATTTCGAAATTAAATCGAAATAGCGGAGGGCTTATTTCGAAGTTGGTAAACCTCATTCCAAGAGGAATAACAACAATTTTGAAATTACTATTTTGAAAAAAGTGCTGTGTAGACACTTATTTCGAACTAGGGGGCCTCCAGCACTTCCCAGGGTGCCCTCGTGGCCACTCTGCCTCAACCAAGAACACTCCTCTCCCTCCCCCCGATCCCCGGAGCCCTTAAAGTGGTAGACTCCAAGCCTGCCAGCCGAAAGCCAGCAGTCACTGCCCCTGACCCAGTGGCCCCAAACCATAAGCCAGCAAGCCACTGGCAGCCAGCCCTCCACCACTCCCCAGGAGCAGTCTGCCAGCTCCCAGGAGCCTGCCAGGGCCTGGAGAAGGCGGGTGCCTTCCTGGTCCACCATGGAGATCACGGATCTTATTCAGGTTTGGGGGGGATGCCCCCAACGTCCATGATCTCCGCACTAGACAGAGGAATGAGGCCGTCTATGGCAGGATAGCTGCCAGCCTGGCCACCAAAGGCCACATGCGAACCCAGGAGCAGGTCCGCATGAAAATCAAGTTGGTCCGGCAAGACCCCCAACCCTGAGCCCTAAGCGTCCCCTCCCCCTTCTTTCCCTTGCTTCCCCCTTCCAGCTCCCTCCTCCTAGGTTTCCCCCTCCCCTCTTCCACCCTCTCTTCTCCCGCCTCCTTTCCCCAGTCTCACCAGAGTTTCATTCCCTCCCCCCTTCCCCCGTTTTGTTAAATAAAGAGAGTTTGTGTTCATGAAAATACATGTATTTTATTTGACATCAGAAAGCGGGGTTAGGGAGGAGTAAGTGGAAGGACGTGAGGGACAAATGAGGCACAAGCCCCCAGTGGGGCAGACCAGGGAGGCTCTTAGTGCTCCTCAGGGTGGAAGCTCTCCCGCAGGGCCTCCTGGATACTGACAGTCCCCCGATTGACCTCCTGGATGGCAGCCTGCAGAAAGTGCAGCCTGGCTCGCCGCAACGTGTCCACAAGAAGCACCAGAGTGCCCAGGGGCAGCTCTGGCTCCAAGTTGCAGAGTGCTGTGGTGTCCCGAGTGAGGGCAACGAGAGCACACAGAGACAAAATGCTTTGCTGTCCCTCATCGAGGTAGGCAAGCAAGCAGGGAAACCTGAGACCTGGCTGTTTAGGGGGGTCCCTTTAAGCACAGGCCTCAGATAGCCTCAGGCAGCAGCCACACAAAGTAACTCCTGACCTGATGCCCTGCTGGACCTAGTTCCAGCCAGCCTTAAATGTGATTCAGCATCCACTTAGTGTGGATGTGCTATTTTGAAATAGCCAAATGCTAAAGGCCACATGAAGGTAGCTGTAGGAGAAGTTGACAAATGGACCAGCAAGGCTGGGGCTATAAATCGAACAGAGGCAAATCTTCTATGTTCAGACAGGACATATATCTATATATCTATCTATATGCAAATAAATAAATAAACAAATACCTCTGACAGGTTTTTTATACAGAGGCAAGAGAGAAGATAATAGCAACATGAGTGCATGCACGCTTCACTCAAGAAAATCATGCTCCAGCCTCCCAGAACCCATGTAAACATTGTCAGATGTTTCCCTTGGAACATAAAAATGTAATTTGGAAATTTGGATGAGTGGGGATGAAAATGACAAGCCTGCCTAGCAGAGTTAGTGGAAATCTATGGGGGGAGGGGGAGAATAAAGAGAGAAGGAGAGAGAGGAGCAAAGTTAGCAGTAAGGAGGAGAACTTTTCCAGATGTGGAGATCGTTTTTGTTCAGAGTCTTCCCAGCCTTTTCATTTAGGAGGCCATGAAATTCTATTTGTCCCCTGTTCATTTTCTACATAAAATGCCACTAAGCTACTAGCTTTCGGCAATGGCACAAAATGTAATAGGTTAGGACTGAACATCTTAAAATATGTTAGGGTTTTTAATGAAACCAATTTATATCCATTTGTGCCAGTGAAAGGGCTGAGGCAACTTCATTTAGTTTCATTTTCACACATTTGTGGCCAAACCAAGGATTCGCTTATTTCTAATTCAGGTTTGCTTCCATATGCCTGCCTAAGCCATTTCCAACTGATTTAGCTGGTGACCTCTATTAAATAGCCAGGTGTTCAGCTTTATTAAATGGATAAACGATTGGTACCTATACACCAAAGCTGCAGTCAGCTCCTCATCTGCACACTTTAAAAAGAAGGATTTATTTATTGCATATGTGTCCAATTGCAAACGCGAGTTCTTTTTGCAAACGACAGGAAAATTTGTATTTGTAAAGCGAGCTATTCGCATGAGTTTAAACTGGCATTCCACTTGAGAATGATAGATGCAACATCATCAACTGATCACAAAACACAAAACAAAACAACCCAGACATATAAATAAAATCATCTCCATTAGGACATAATTCTGATCCAAGTTTTTCTAGTTTTACATTATTTTAACTCCTTTGATTTCAATAGGGCTACTCCTCATTTATGTGAATATGAGGACAGAATCATAGAACTGGAAGAGACCTCAGGAGGTCATCGCCTCAGGTATATATTGTTTGATCATTTTTTTTCAAAACTTCTGCCATAGCCACAAATACTTATTTTGTACTATTTACCTGAGAATAACAGAATTGTAGGATTGGAAAGGACCTTCAGAGACACACTGATCAATGAAATGACTTTTCAGGAAGATGAATACTAATGTCAGATAGCTGAAAACATAGACTGAATGAGTAAGGGTGTGTCTGGATGAGTAAGGATGAGACTGGATGAGTAAGGGCTTAACTAAGCTATGGAAATTGAGCTACCTCAATTGCATAGCTTATTTCGAAATAGAGAGCATCTACACAGCACTTATTTTGAAATAGAGCACTCTTCCTCCGCCTTCCCTTACTCTTCGTACAATGAAGGTTACTGGAATTGGAGTAAGAAGTCCTCCAGCTTGACAGTATTTTGACACTATTTCGAAATAACTGCTTGCTGTGTAGACTCGGACTAAGTTATTTCAAAATAATGTTGCAGTGTAAAAGTACTCTAAGAGAACTGGAAATGTGTAAGGGAGCGTTCTATCATTCCCCACTGAAATAAGCAGATTGAAACTAACCTGGGTTGCTAGTGACTGAAAAGCAATGGTATCCAGTGGCCATTATGTTATGTAGCTCTTGGCCCTTTGTGAGCATTCTTATGGGAATGATGAAGGTTTGAAGTTCTTCTCTCACCCTGGAGGTTTGTCCTTCCATTGAAAGTGAGGCTGAATGAGGAAGTAGCTTGCAGTGCTGTTTTATTTGATCTGTGACTGATCAAGATAAACAGAGGACTTTAGTCTCAAGAGCTAAAACGGAAAGTGAATGCTAAATTCACTTACGCATTTAAATAAAATGGAGGAGACCTTGACTGGGGGACATAAAATATGTAGACTTGACAGTTCTGTTGCCTGAAAGAAAGGTTGGGCAAATCAAATGAAGCAACTTAGATCAAATAAGATTCAACCTGAGCATTTATTAGTCATAAATCCATTCTAAATCAAAGCTCTTGTGAGCTCCAACAGAGTTGGGTTAATTTCCCAGACAGCCTGTTTTTATGTTTATGTTTTGGATATGCAGAATTATGTTTTGGATTACAGAAAATCCTCACAGAGATGACGGATGAGATAGACTTGATGAATGGTTGATCAAGTCCAATATCCTGCCAGTGCA
Organism: Pelodiscus sinensis; assembly: GCF_052426305.1. Lineage (NCBI taxonomy): Eukaryota > Metazoa > Chordata > Testudines > Trionychidae > Pelodiscus > Pelodiscus sinensis. The sequence goes on along the minus strand of NC_143053.1, from coordinate 7,272,680 downwards.
TAATGCCGGATATCTGAAACTTCAATGGAAAGCAAAATGTACCCAACAGCAGGCAGGTAGGTGCTAAAACACCAAAGTAGAGGTCATCTTAGTGGTTTTTACAGCCTGGTTTGATGTCATCAACGGAACTCCTGTTGGTGTATAGACATTATGCTTGTCCTCTGTCCAGCAGTGAGTTTTAGCAACAGCACAGTTTCTAAATTGAAATAAGGAAAGAGATCACTACTCTCCCTTCCTTTATAGCAGGTATGTCGAAGAGAACAACTTATCTCTTCCTGGGTCATGGATGCAACTGCACGTGCTCAAGTGTATAATGAATTCATCAGATAACTCCTGAACTTGGGTGTCTGTTCTGCCAATCGTTTCCAGATCCATTTTAAAAAGCAAATGTACATACCATGCTGGGCTCCCATCCGATTTACTACCTGATCTTTAATAATCATCTGTGCTGTATATTTTGAAAGCACAGTTGTAATCAGAAATGTGACTGTCAAAATAACCTCATGGCTTTCCATATTTCATCTCGCTCAACGCTGCCTGAACCAAGTTCTTTTACTTTACAAGGCAAATGTTGATTTGTCTAACAGCCGGTGCCATAAAATTTCCCCAGGATTTGACCATCAAAGTGTCTGATATTTTTGCCTCTTATATCCTCATGAATAACAAAGATTCTACAAGGAGAACTTAGATGGCAATTTTGTCAGGGAGGTACAAGGCAGACTAGAAACTAGTTCATTGTTTTATATCTATATTGGAACCTGCAGCACAAATAGGAATAAAATATTTTTCAGTAAATAAGGAAAATTGGACTTTAAGTCACTAAGGGACAGATCCTCAGCTGGCGGAAAGTACCATAGATCCATGAGTGGAAATTACACCTGTTTCTACCAGCTGAGGATTTCGTCCAAGGGGAGGAAATGGTATAAGTGGAATTAAAGAGCATGTTATTTTACAGACTGCAGTTACATTATATGAAGATTGATGGTGACAAGGTTGTCAAACCTGACTTTAAAAAAAAAAAAAATCCTGCATCTGTTTGCAAACTTTAAGTCCTTAAATACAGGTTTCCTTTTAAAAGCAAATTCCTTAAGGCTTTATTTTTGTAATGAACAGCAAGAATGCTGCGTTCTATTCCCTCCTCCATCCCATTGACTTGCTTTTCAATATTAACCATTTAACCTCTCAAGGAAGAATCTCACTTTAATTAATGAAGCTTAATTAAAGCCTCCCTATCAACGACACCATTCTATGTCTGTGTGTAGCCACCACCAACATATATTATTAGAACTTGACATTTAATAAATCACATTTACTTTTCATTACATACACTCTATTTAGTTTTGCTTTTCTCTCAGCCTAGATGCCGAAGAAGATACCTTCGCCTTTTGTTTATTCTTCTTTTCATGTTGGGGTTCTCAGTTCTGCTGCGTTTGAGCTTCAATCACGGGTGTCTTGCGCTTCCAGTAGGTTTTGGTAAACAGCAATAGCAAGTGGCGGGTGATTTTTTTTTTAAATGATGAAAAAGTTCTTTGTAAAAATCAAATTCCTTTCATCTATATCAGATGATGTAAAACTGTTGGCAAGCAGAGCTGACTCCTGCAGACCCAGATCCCTCTCTGAAAGCCAGCTGTACAGGGTACAGTCTGAACATCATTAGTTTTCATCATTACAGCTTGCCAGTGATAATGGTGTCCAATATTCATGACCCTATGGGCTGATGTTTTCATGTCCTTATTGTGCTTCTCATTCAGTCTTTTCCTGTACTGTGCAATCCAGTGTACGGGAGGGATGCAGCCAATCTCATTGAGTGGAGCAGGGCACACGGTCAGCAGCATTGGGAGCTTCTATGATTCAGCAACCGCTTGAGCTACACTACTTGCCGTCAAACACTCACCTGCCAACAGGTTCAAGTTGGGTACTTTGGCATTTCTCCACCATGATTATGCATAATTACTTGCATAGGGATTGCATCCAAGGGAAGAGGAGTTGGTGGAAATGACTGGAATTGTCCTGCTGTAGCACTGAGAGGAGTATGATCAGATGCAGGCAGGATTATAGACTGTATACATCTGCTTCCAAGAGAATGCTGAATAGAGATTTGGATGCATACTTCACTTTCCCAGAGACCAAGCATGCTGAGGTGAAGAATTTTGGTTTGGTTAATTATAATAATGGGGGCCAGCCAAGGAGTTCAGCTCCAGATCCCAATGTCCTCCACATTTCAGGGTGTTTGGAGCTGGGATTTTGGTTTGGCTCCTTAGTGAGGTGGAGGCCACATATGAAGTTCATGAGTGCTCAGAGCAGTTGATTGTTCTTGGCTTCTATGTCCTAAACAGCACAAGAAACATTTTGCGGTGGGGGACATACAGTTTGGGGGAGCAGATACTATATAGAGAACACGGCAGTAAGTATTTTAAAGGTCAGTTGATACATTTTGCAAGTGAGCCGGAAGGCCATCAGTTCAAGTACTGTACCAACAATGTCTTACGGTCATCGGCCATGTTGTCAAAGAGTCCGTTCCCTTCTGGTGAGTGACAAACCATATGAAGCTGCCCTCAATCGATCTTGTCTTCTACTGCAGTGGACTGATTGATTGAGGATACTGTTTGGATACTGTTAATTAAAATTCTAAAACTTAAGCTAACAAGCTACAGTATTGGTTTAAGTCTCCTTTCTGGATTTTTACAGGCTGGCCTGGCCAGGATCGTTCACAGAGATCAAATCACTTGGCTCCTAGGTAGAGGAAAAAGATAGTGTCTCTGTTCCTTATATCTCCAAAGAGATTGTCTTTGTCTTACAAGTCAGGAAGGCTTCATGAGAACTCAGTCAGCTGTCTTTCTCTGGGGTATAGGAGCCATATTAATTCTCTGTCTCTCATGCGCTGGATCAGGATTAACTCTACTTGCTAAGCTTGAAGATTTTGTTTACTGCTAATAGGAAATTTGAGATAAACCCATATTCCTTAGGCTAGGGCTGAACTGTTTATCACTTTTCCTTAGGCTAGGCTTCCCGGTCTAAAATGTGTACAAATAACATCATATAGGGTGTGTCTAGACTACAGGGTTTTGTCAACAAAAGTGGCCTTTTGTTGACAAAACTATACCTGTGTCTACACTACCAGTGAGTTCTGTCGACATAACGTCAACAGAACTCGGCAGTTTTGTCGACGGCGGTAAACCTCATTCTACAAGGAATAACGCCTTTTGTCGACAGAGTTCTGTCGACAGAAGGCGTTATTGCATCTACGCTGTCCTTTGCGTCTACATTCTCATGTCGACAAAGCGGCTTGCTTTGTCAACAGAACTGGATGTAGTCTAGATGCTCTTTGTCGACAGAAGCTTTGTCGACAGTATCTGTCAACAAAGCCTCTGTCGACAAAAGCCTGTAATCTAGACATACCCATAGAGAGGGTTCATATGTCACATAAAATGTTAACACATCCATTTTACAATTATATTAACAGCCCACTTTCATAGGATACCTCACAAGGCACATTTTTTACAAATATTAAAGCAGCAGAACACAGGGTAGACCCATAGCGCCGTGGGTCATATCTGTCATTAATAGACTGCTTTTGAGTGTATATATCCAAGCACAAACCACTGCTCTTGAGACTGGCTTTCATCCAAAGGCTTTGGGAGGTCAGTCAGCAAACAGGATTCTTAAGGACAGTCAGTCTTGCCAAAAGCAATTCACTAAAGTGATCTAGGCAAATAGATGGAGGGACAGAATTTCAAGGTATTTAGGTACCTAAAGTTGCAGCAGGCACCCAGTGAAACTGTCACAAGCATTAGGAGCCTAACTCCCCTAGGAGTTACCAAGGTGACTAATCTCACTGGGTGCCTGTCTACCTCTGTACTAGTATAAATACTTTTTAAAATCTGGCTTTCAATAAAAACAAAACACACATCCACCTTCTCAGCATGAGCGTGCGGAGGTTAGGGAGAAGTCACGAAAGATTCATCTGTGTTTACAAAGAAGCCACAATCATTGTCAGATACCTCAGTTTTTTATATGAATATGTGTGTATATATAATTTCACATTTTGACAGCTCTTCAAACAGTAAGAGGTTTTTCGACTGAGATAGGAGCAGATCAGTTAATTATCACCATTTCTGAGCAATGGGAAAGCTATTAAAGTAGACTTTTTGAGCACTTTTTGACATTAAGCCAGCAGAGGGATGACTGAATCATTAAAACACATTTAAAGTTGTTTTTTTAAAATCCCTTTCCCCTTAATTTTAGTGGTCAAGTTAGGTACGCTACTCCTTCTAACCCATTCTCTAAAGCAAATGGAAGTATTTTACTCTGTGGAATTATTTCTTCAACCACTACATTCTGGGCATATCTACACTAGGAAACTATTCTGAAATAATTAAAATCGAGTTAACAACTCCCGAAATAACAAAATTGAAATAGCAAGTCCTCACTACAGGGAAGCCTCAAAATTAGTCCAAGGCAGGCTCCGTGAATGTGCATGTGCTACCTCGACTTAGAGCCCCCGGAAGCACTGAGGAGTAATTAGTTCGAATTACTCTGGGGAGTCGTTATTTTGAAATAGCAGCACCGGAGTGTCCACACTGCTGCTATTTCAAAATAATTGTTTGAAAATTAGCTTTATTACTTCAGGAAAGCAGGAGAACAGATTTCAAAATAAGAGGCCGGTTATTTCGAAATAACGGGCTTGGTAGTGTGGACACACCACTTACTAATTCGACCTAAGGGGGGTTATTTCTAAATAAAGCCCTAGTATAGTTCAGGGCTCTGATGTTTTATATCTCAGCCCCTTTAGCCTCCTGCAGTGGCTCATAGATTCAGAGATTATAAGGCCAGAATGGACTACTGTGGTCATGACATCCTGCACAGCACAGGCCACCAACCTTCCCCCAAATAATTCTTAGACGACATTTTTTTAGGAAAAAAAAAAAGAAATAGTGATGGAGAATCCACCACAACCCTTGGCAAATTGTTCCAATGATCAATCGCTCTGTTAAAAATGTAAACCTTATCCTCTGAATGTGTCTAGCTTCAACTTCTGGCCTTTGGATCATGTTAGACCTTTTCCTGCAAGACTGAAGAGCTCATCATTAAGTATTTGTTTCCCATGTAGATACTCATGGACTGTAACCAGCTTATCCATTACCCTTCTCTCTTCCGTTTTGCTAAGCTAAACAGATTGAGCTCCTTAAGTCCATCATTACAAGGCACGTTTTCTAATCCTGTTATCATTTGTATGGATCTTCACTGAGCCCTCTCCAATTTATCAGCACCATTCTTGAACTGTAGGCACCAGCACTGCACGCAGGATTCCAGCAACAGTCGCATGAGTGCCGAGTACAGATGTCAAACAGCCTCTCTCCTCTTACTTGGGATTTCCCAAGATTGCATTAGCTCTTTTGGCCACAGTGTCGCACTGGGAGATCACGTTCAGCTGATTATCTACCGTGATCCCTAAATCTTTTCCAGGGTCACTGCTTCCTAAGATAGACATCTTGTAAGTTTGCCTGACCTGCTTTGTACCCAGATGTATGCATTTACACTTAGCTGCATGAAAGCACACACTGTTTGCCTACATTTAGCTGTATTACAATGTGTGCAGTTCGATTCGAGGATACAGCAGGTTCCTTTACTTCCTCCATGATTGATCAGCACCTGAAATGGGTTCCAACCTAGTTGCAGGAAGTCCCCGATTTATGAGCAGGTTGTCTTCCAAAATTTAGTTTGTACATTGGTTCTTTGGAACCTGGAACACATCTTCCCACAGAAATAATGTTATCAATGGTGGTGAGGTTCCCAGCCTCGCCCACAAAAGCCTATTCAACCCAATAATATCGCTGAAATACTGTATATTTGTAATGAAAAACAGTAGAAAAAGGGTGGGTTTTTTAAATTTAGCCTTGAATGCTGGTGCTTGAAGAAAGGCAGGTTTAATTAGAGGAGGATGAGGAGGTAGGTGGAGATTCTGAAGGGGACTTCTGGGCAGCCCCTGGCTGCCACCTGACACCCCTACTCCCTGCGGGCTCTACGCTGGCTCCTGTGGATAGCCCCGGGCCCTGGCCGCACGCCCCCCCTCCCACAGGCTGCACCAGGATGTGGCTAGTGGCATAAACAAGGCTGAAGGACTCCACAGGAGCAAGGGACGGCTGTGCAGCCTGCGGCTGGAGAGAAGTGACGGTTTCCACTTCAAAGCATCACTTCTCTCCAGCCTCTGGCTACGCGACTGCCCCCTGCTCCTGTGGAGTCCTCCTGTCCGTGGTCACAATGCTTGCCCCCACCTGTGTCTCCTGCCTGCTTCCCTGAGGCAGCTGGTTTATACGTGCGGATGTTCGTGTTTGTAACTCGGGGAGGACCTGTGTTTCTATCTATTGGACAGCACGAATGACATGACTTCTGTGCTTTCCAGAAAAGCATTCAAGAGACTCATAATGGGCATATCAGAGCAGTTTTGATTCAGATTCTTTCTTTGGATGTTTGCATTTGTTCCGGCTAGTGGAAGTACAACAGAGATGAGAAATGGAGCAGGCAATACTCCTCAAAGGGGTTGGAAACCTCAGGAAGAGAGAAAAGATTAAAGGGCTTTCGCAAAGCCTGACTCCCACTTGAGGGAGTGAGCCAGCTATGGCATGCCATTGCATTGTATTTCAGCAAAGGATGCAACTTTGACACGAGCACTGACCTGCCTTGAGCGGCTACCAGTTGGTGAAAAAACAAAGTTAGAGAAAGTATTTTCAAGGAGACACTTTATGGGGAGTACAGTGAGAATCCTCAAGCCTGGCAGTATCTTTTAAATAAGAGATGCTGTTTGCAACCTTTGTTACCAGAGCCAAAGGCAACGTATTCCTTTTTCTGTTTTCATAGCAACATTTTAAAGCAGAGACAGTTTAGAACAACATGAATCTGGGTGCAAAATCAGCCAGATGGGCCAAGGGAAAGAGAAAGTGAGGAAGTTTGAATTCAGATGTTTCTGCGTTTCTGATCAGATTCAGCAGCAGCTGACTCTGGGACACCTGGGGCAGAGCAGCTGGGGTGCTGCCAGGTTGGTCCCGTAGCGCCGCTCCTCGGCGCTGCGGGACCAACCCGGTAGCACTCCGGCTGCTCTGCTCCAGGCGTCCCCAAGAGCAGCTGGGGTGCTGCCGGGTTGGTCCCGCAGCCCCGAGGGGCGGCGCTACAGGACCAACCTGGCTGGACCCCAGCTGCTCTGCCCCCGGCTTCTCCGATTCTGCTACTGGTCAGTTTCAGTAGCGGCTGAATCGGGGAAGCTGGGCACAGAGCGGCTCCAACTGTCCGGCTGCCCCGAGCACTTCCGGGTTCCTGATGGTGCCGGACCATCAGGAGTGCCGGAGCATTGGATGCTGGACTAATGGAGTTTTACTGTAACTACTCCCCAGGGTAATTCAGACGAATTATTCCCCAGTGCTTCTTGGGGCTCTAAATTGAGGTAGCGCGGCCAGATTTACGAAGCCTGCTTCAGACTAATTTCAAAGCTTCCCCATAATGAGCACACACTATTTTGATTTTGTTAAATCAGGAAGTAAGTTGATTTAAGTAATTTCGATATTGTTTCCTAGTGTGGACATGCCCACAGAGTGAAGGGGGAGAGGGAGTGTTGGTAAACAAAGCACAGGCTACCGAGTAGTTCTATGTCAGGTTGATGCAAAACTGAAGCCAAAGCTGGCACTTATAGGAAAGGGATGGGCTCAAACTCAGGATGGCCTGAACTAAATTAATGGTTGAAAACTAAACTGCTTGACCTGTTGAAGTCCTTGCTCTACACAGGAGTCACACCAATTTTTCCTTGGGCTTCTGTCCTTGAGCAGCTCTATATTCCAAGGTCTGAGTGATTCCCTTTGCAACTCCAGCTCTGGAAAACTACCATTTAACCTTCCGATCTCCATGGCACAGATCCTGTGCAATGCACTAAAAGTAATCCCGCTTCTTTGCCTTTCCACTGCATTGCAATAAACATGCTCCAAATAATTAAGAGCTCTTAGGCAGGACTCCCACAACCCCTGGGAGCGAGGGAAGTATAACTGGACCCATTTAGAAAGGGGCAAACAGAAAGGATGAAGCGGTCTACCTAAGATCAGATAATGCACTGGCAGGCTTCATGCATATGAACTCCCAGGGCACGGTACTAACCTCTAAACAACATCCTCTTTGGTCTTTGGAGTGTTGCCTTTGTCTGTATCTGGAGATAACTACTGATTGACACGAAGAACTGCACTGCCATGTGTCAACCAGCACAGAACCTATGGCAACTGGGTTTCATAGACCACCAGAGCTTTGTACTCATCCTGAGCCAAGCTGGTGAAAAAGCATTGAACTTCTTAGCTGGGACAGAACATACTTTTTGTGTGGTTTTAGGGCCTGGAGCTAATTCATGTTTAACCCTCATTAAACACATCAACCTTCCTGGCTAGGGGTTTACAAAAGATCCCTTGTTAGCTTTTCAAAAAAACCCAGTTCCTGCTGGGGAAGCCACTTTTGCAAGATTAGCCTAAATGCTTCAGAGCCAGGGCCAATTGTTCTCATTGTTCATAAGATGGAGCTAGGGGTTGCTTTGGCAGCTTTGACATTGTTCAGCTGTATTTAACACTGAATAGCTACATTAGTTCTCTCTACCGTGATGAGAAAAGATTATCAAGGAGCCAGACCTTACAGGTCTCACTCAGGATCTGCTTCTCCTCATATGTTCTGGTGTAAATCAGGAATAATGCCACGGCAGACATGCCAGATTTGGGTAAGTGTTAGGAGAAATTGCCATCAGTTTTCACTTCATCATTTCATAGATTCATAAAATTTAAGGCCAGATGGCACCATTAGATGTGACTACCGCAGTCCAATACATTTCACCCTCTTACTCCTGTATGGAGCCCAATAACTGAGGGTATGTCTACACTGCCACCCTAGTTCGAACTAGGGTGGCTAATGTAGGCATTCGAAGTTGCAAATGAAGCCCGGGATTTAAATATCCCGGGCTTCATTTGCATCTTGCCGGGCGCCTCCATTTTTAAATCCCCCTTAGTGCGGACTCCGTGCCCGCAGCTACACGCGGCATGGAGTAGGTAGTTCGAATTAGGCTCTCTAATTCGAACTACCGTTACTCTTCGTGGAACAAGGTGTACCGGTAGTTCGAATTAGAGAGCCTAATTCGAACTACCTACTCCGTGCCGCGTGTAGCCACGGGCATGGAGTCCGCACTAAGGGGGATTTAGAAATGGCGGCGCCTGGCAAGATGCAAATGAAGCCTGGGATATTTAAATCCCGGGCTTCATTTGCAACTTCGAATGCCTACATTAGCCACCCTAGTTCGAACTAGGGTGGCAGTGTAGACATACCCTGAGAGTTGACTGAGGCACATTTCCAGAAAGGGGTCCAGTCTGATTGGAGACAGGGAGAGATGATGAATCTATAGATTCCCTTGGTGCTTTCTGCCAATAGCTAAATCACACAGTCCTGGTCTACACTAGGACTTTATTTCAAAATAACCCCACTTTGGTCGAATTAATAAGTGGAGCATCCAGATTACTAAGCCCGTTATTTTGAAATTATAGGCCGCTTATTTTGAAATCTGTTCTCCTGCTTTCCTCGAGGAATAACGCTAATTTCGAAATAGTTCTTTTGAAATAGCGGTAGTGTAGACAGTCTAGTGCTGCGATTTTGAAATAACGACTCCCCAGAGTCATTTGAACTTATTACTCCCTAGCGCTTCCTGCAGCTCTAAGTTGAGATGGTATGTCTCAAGAGCTAAACAAATGGAGCTCTTGACATCTCTCACTGGAAGGCATTTTCTCCAGCCCTCAAATCATTTTTTGTAGCTCTTCTCTGTCCTTTCTCTAGTTTTTCAACAGCCATTTTAAAACGAGGCACCAGAACTGGATACAGTATTCCCACAGAAGCCTCACCAATGCTGTGTACAGAGATACACATCACCATCCTAATTCTTCTTCTATCAGAGGGGTAGCCGTGTTAGTCTGAATCTGCAAAAGCGACGAGGAGTCCTGTGGCACCTTATAGACTAACTGAAGTGTAGGAGCATAAGCTTTCGTGGGCAAAGACCCACTTCGTCAGATGCATGCATCTGACGAAGTGGGTCTTTGCCCACGAAAGCTTATGCTCCTACACTTCAGTTAGTCTATAAGGTGCCACAGGACTCCTCGTCGCTTTTGCTAATTCTTCTTGCTACTCCCCTGTTTACGTACTCAAGGGTCACAGTAGCTCTTTGTGGCCGCAGCATTGCATTATTCAATTGTTTGCCTCCTAGGACCCTTAAATCCTTTTCAAAGTCACCGCTTCCCAAGATACAGGCCCTGAATTTCTAGAAGTGACCTGTAGTCCTTGATGTATAACTGCATTTCACTGTAGTACAAATAAATTGTGTTTGAATTAGCACAGGCTACCAGACAATCCACATCGATTTGTACATCTGCCCTGTCTTCATGATTATTTACCAAGCTTTGTGCCAACCGAAAACTGTATCTGCACGGATTTTATATTGATTTTGATAGCATTGGTGAAAATATTCATTGGGAGGAAACTTGCTTAATATTAATAGCCCAAGGCCTATTACAGAATCCTGCAGAATTCCTCTTAGCAACATCCCCCATTTGATAGTGATGCCCCATTGACAGCTACTTTTTGAGATCTTTCTTTTAGCCAAATCTTAATCAATTTAATGTGTGATCCATTGGTATCATATAGTGCTGATTTTTAATCAGACCATTGAGGGGTACTAAGTCAAATGTCTTACAAAAGTCTATTACATTTCTCTGTGCCAACCAAACCTGTAATCCCATGAAAGAACCATTAGGAATAGAAAAAGAAGTAAGAGAAAATATAATAGTATCCCTATATAAATTGATGCTTCGCTCACTGTGTGCAGTTCTGCTCCCCCCATCTCATAAAATATATTAGAATTTGAAAAGTACACAGAATGGTAACAAAAAAGGTTCTGAGTATGAAACATTTTCCACATGAGGATAAATTTAAAAACTCGGGACTGTTCAGCATAGAAAAAAAAACAACTAATGGCGCTTCTGAAGGAGGCCTATAAAATCATGACTGATGTGGAGAAAATATATAGGTAAATGTTATTTACCCTTCCACATAACACAAGAAATATGGGCCACCTCATAAAATGAATAGGCAGCAGGTTTAAAACCAATAAATGGCAGCATCTCTTCACATAGCACAAAAGCAACCTGTGGACCTCCTTGCCAGGGGACATTGTGAAGGCCAAAAGCATACCTGGGTTCAAAAAAAGAATTACATACGTTACTACTGGAGGATAAGTCCATCAATTGCTGTTAGTCACGATGGTCCGGGATGCAACCCCGTGCTCAGGGACTGGGCAATTAACCGTGAAACATCTAGCATTGGCCATGGTTGTCAGATAGCATATGCGGCAAGATAGATCCTTGGTCTGACCAAATGTGGCCAATCTTGTGTTCTTGTGTTAATGAAAAGCGGCTTGTTGACAAGGCTTATTTTCATAAAACCATCCTAGCTGGCATGAATTATATTCCTGTCCTTTATCAACTGAATCCCCGATCAGCTATGCCAGTGTTTGGCCCAGGACTGATATCATGACTCAGGTTATCTCAGTTGCCTTTGTTGAGTTTCACACGACATTGGCATTCTGGATCCCAATGCCAACAAAGCTGTAACCTGTACTATAAGCAAGAATCTGGTTTGCGCTCATTCCTTCCTTGTCTTCCCGAACCATATCGCTTTGGCGTCTCCAACAGCAGACACTGTACTGGTGGCTGCTAGCTCCATTATCTCATCTCTCAGAGGATTTGGAATGCATCATAGTGAGCTTTCTTCTAAAACTGAGTCTCTTCCAGGGCTGGGTGCAGCCACCCCATCTGTGAGCTATTTTTGTTCCAGCCTGATATGGACAGTGACTAAAGTGCAGCTCTATTGATTAAATAACATTTTTTCCCCTGTAACAGTCTGAGGCATTTAATCAATATGGCAATGCCCTGTATCATGGTCCAAAGACACAATCCCCAGTGATCATAAATGGCCTCTAAGAAACAGAGGGAAGTATTTTATGACTTGACATCTATTGAAATGTCTCTGCATTGTTGTGACAGATACATATATTTTCCTCTACAAGCCCATTACATAAACAGAACTAAATATCACTGTGGCACAGGCGTTTATTTTCAGCTTGAGATACAAGGCTCCTTTGACACAAAGATCTGAAATATATCCAAAGGGTCTTTTGCACCTCTGCTCTGGATACCAGACATATACTGAAGGCATATACTGAACCTACTGAAGGTCTGCTCATGTCTTCTGCTCTGTCTCCCCAGATGGTCTAGAGACCTTTTCCTGTTAACCCTCAGCATGTAGTTTATTTACATTGCTCTTCCCACCTTTTTACTGGACTATACACCACATTATATACAGAAGGAGATTCACCTCAGATCTCTAAGCTTCCTCTTGGTACAGATTCCTCTAGATTTCCTCTCTTCCCCAGCCATTCCTATCTGTGCTGCCTCCCTGCCAATAAGATAATTAGATCTTTTAGGCCTTCCCAGCAGATTTTAATCCACTAATTAGACTGGGGAAGGGGGTTTAATGTGTGTTTGTGTCATTAGAAAGCTGGTTCAGCTGTTGGCTCCCAACATTATGTCACAATGTCTCACAAACACACTGGGAAAGGGAACAAACATGGTAATTCTCTCTAAGGGTATGTCTACACTGCAAAGATAATTCGAAATAACAGCCATTATTTCAAATTAACTTTAATAGCGTCTATACATGCAAACCGCTATTTCGAAATTAATTCGAAATAGCGGAGCACTTCAAATTTGGTAAACCTCATTCTACAAGGAGTAATGCCAAATTCGAAATAGCTATTTCAAATTAAGTGCTACGTATACACTTAATTCGAAATAGGGGGCCTCCAGCCCTTCCCAGGGAGCCCTGGGCACAACCAGGAAAACTTACTCTCTTCTCCCCCAGCCCCGGAGCCATTAAAGAGGTAGACCCTGTCCACAGTGCCTGTGCCAGCTCCGAAACATAAGCCAGCAAGCCACTGGCAGCCAGCCCTCCACCATTCCCCAGGAGCCGTCTGCCAGCTCCCAGGAGCCTGACAGGGGCTGGAGAAGGTGGGCGCCTTCCTGGTCCACCGTGGAGATCATGGACCTTATTCAGGTTTGGGGGGGATGCCCCTAGTGTCCATGATCTCCGCACTAGATGGAGGAATGCGTCCGTCTATAGCAGGATAGCTGCCAGCCTGGCCACCAAAGGCCACATGTGAACCCAGGAGAAGGTTTACATGAAAATCAAGTTGGGCTGGCGAGACCCCCCAACCCTGGGCCCTGAGCTTCCCCTCCCCCTTCTACTCCTTGCTTCCCCCCTCCAGATCCTTCCTCCCAGTTTTCTCCCTCCCCTCTCCCACCCTCTCTCTTCCTTTTCCCACCTCCTTTTCCCTGTCTCCCCAGAGGTTCGTCCTCCCCCCAGTTTTGTTCAATAAACCCAGTTTTTATTTTTGAACATATGTGTCTTTTGTTTGACATCAGGAAGGGGGGATAGGGAGGGATACATGGAAGGACGTGAGGGAGGAATGGGGCACAAGCCCCTGGTGGGGTGGACCGTGGTGGTTCTGAGGGCTCCTCGGGGTGGACGCTCTCCTACAGGGCCTCCTGGATCCTGAGAGTCCCCTGATGGACCCCCCCCCCCGATGGCAGCCTGCAGGAAGTGCAGCCGGGCTGATGGCAACGACCCCACGAGATGCACCGGCGTGTCCAGGGGCAGCTCTGGCTCCATGTGGCTGAGTGCTGTGGTGTCCCAAGTGCAGGCACTTAGGGCACTCCAACACAGGACTGCTTTGTCCCTCATCAAGATAGACAAGCACGCAGGGAACCCTGAGAACTGTCTGTTTGGGGTGGGGGTAGAGTCTCTTTAATTACAGAGCTCAGTTAGCCTCAGGCAGCAGCCCCACACACTAAGTCCTAACCTGATGCCTTGCCGGCACAGGTTCCGGCCAGCCTTAACTTCAGTTCAGGGTCCACTCAGTGTGGACGTGCTATTTCGAAATAGCAAAATGTTATTTCGAAGTAGGTTTTGTGTGTAGATGCGTTAATTCAAATTAACTATTTCGAATTAAGTTAACTCGAATTAACGCTGTAGTGTAGACGTACCCTAAGGTACTTATATGGCCCCATCTATCATAGTAAGCATCTAAAACATTTTTTCCATTTTTTTTTTAATTTCACAACATGCCTCTGAGGACCCACATGCCATTATCTGGAGGTAGAGGGTACCAATGGAATCAATGGAACTTATGAGCCTACATACTTTTGAGCATCTGGGCAGAGAAATTAAAGCTTTGGCCAGCATGGTAATATTGTGTAATCTTTGGTAACATTTTTGTATCAGCAAAAGTGCTACTCTCCTTTGAGTGTCGACATTTTAACTTCTCCTCATAGACCTGGATAGGAATTGCTGTAAAGTGAAGGCAGATAACGGTAACTCGATGTCTGGGAGCTATTCTGAATGACAGCATCTCATTGCAAACAAGTATGTTAGATTTTCCCCCTCAGGATACGCTGCAAGAAGAGGCACAGGCATCCGGCGCTCACTAATAGCACTGTGCACATGGGAGAAATTGTAAATTGACATTTAACAAATGAGAAAGACAAGGTGGGTGAGCTGGCATCATTTATTGGACCAACTTCTGATGGTGGAAGGTAAAGGCTTTCAAGCTACATTCACTTTTCTTCACGTCTGGGAAAGGAAATCCCACTAAATACAAACTGGGACAAACTGAAATAATGATTCTTTATTACTGCCAAATGCCCATAGTAGGAGCTGATGAAGGAGTAAAGTGCTCATCCCACACGGACCGCCAATAAAGGTCAGTGGGCATTGGCGTCTCCTTCCCTGAGATGCTTCTGAAAAAGTACATTGCAGACATATAATCACGGAAAGAGCAGTTCAACTGCAGTGTGTACATAGCCATTTTTAGTGACAGCTTTCTGCTTGCATATATGAGTTGAGAGCTGGCCCCTGAGGGGATGTCTACACTACAAAGGTATTTTGAAATAAGTTATTTCGGAATAACTACTCCCGAAATAACTATTTTGAAATAGCGCATCCCCACTACTGGGAAGCCTCGAAATTAGTCCAAGGATGGCTCCCCTAATGTGGATGAGCTACCTCGATTTAGAGCCCCAGAAAGCACGGGGGAGTAATTGCATTGACTGGCCCTGCGGAGGAGTTATTTTGAAATATCAGCAGTGGAGTGTCCACACTGTTGCTATTTCGAAATAGCAATTTCAAAACAGGCATTATTCCTCATGAAAGGAGGGTTTATAATGCTGGAAGAAGAAGCCTGCTATTTCAAAATAATGGGTTTGCTGTGTGGACACTCCCCTTATTATTTCAAAATAACGTGAGTTATTTGGAAATAACGCTGTAGCATAGACATGCCCTAAGTGTGGCATAAGATACCCACGTCCAACATGTAGGTATAATTCACATCTGCAATTAATACGTCTCTCGTGTTCCAATGACTCAGAGCAACACTGAATGTCCTGGTTTATAAGAATACATGCAAAATAACACGTTATACCCTTTCCCCTTTTACAATATGGTCAGTTTGAGCTCTGCTGGTGACACATTCACACTCAAATGCAGGGATAGGTCAGATGTGTCCGTGTGGTGGGAGACCCATGGAAGATTAGAATCCCCCGGGGCCTTATAAGGCTACTAGCATCTTCAAAATTCTCCCCAAGACAGCCAATAAAGCTGTCAAAGAAACAATGTGCATAAAAGTCAATGGCTCCCATATCAGGACTCTATTCGGAAAGAGACAAAAGGGCTGGGATCTTCGTCTCACAGTTTCATGGAGCCATAAAGAAAGGGAGAGTTGTCCTAATGCTTGTTCCCTTACCTATTTGTGATCCCCAGATTGAGAACACCAGGGTAAAGTTATTAAGAGTAAGACTTGCTAAAGAGCATGGCACACATGCACTCTGTACCAAGAAGAATTCCATCACAGAGGGGAGGAAAAAGATTACTCCATAGGCCGGATACTTATCCTTGAGGACTGGACTCCATTACTGCCTTCGCCACAGGCTTTCAGAGTGACCTTGTGCAAGTCACTTAGTCTCCTTGAATCTCATTTCTCCTTTGAAAAGCGGTAATAATAGTACTTTGTCCACTTCCTACTGTGAGGATACATTCAAGGTGTGGAGATGCTCACATCAGTCATATAAATACTTTAGGGAGAGAGAATTGTAAACATTTCTCCTACAGCCTTCCGCAGCATAGCTAAAGGCCAGTGAGGGCTGGAAACAAAGTGGCTATTGAAATGCCAGGATAGGATGAATGAGGAAGGAACTTTACAGAGAGATGGATAGTGCCCTGCTTGAGATTACTTTACACTTACCCAGTTGTAATGGGTGTCTGAAATAAATAAATAAATACAATTGGCAGGCTGCAATGTTATAAAGCTGAAATATGACCTTAAATGCAGTGTAACTTTACTTGGAATGGCCTTTCCTCCAACCCCGTAAACGTTTTGCAATGACTCAAAGATTTTTCCTCTGCCTACGGGTATCTGACTTCCCCGTATTTATTCAGCATGGAGCAGATTGATTTAAATCTTTGCCCAGGGTTATTTTTTCTACTTTGCTTTAATTTCAACACGTAAGAGAAGGTCATATACATGGTAGCGTGTCCCGTTGAGGGCAGCAGAAATAGCTGATCGACTGGAGGGAAAATATGCACACATATTTTAAGGGACTCTTTAAATATACAAATGCTCTGCCTATATGAGGAGGGGGGGGGGGGTTATATTTACATTTCTCAGCAATGCAGCAGGGATGGTTTATAATGCCATGAAAGTGAGAATCCATAAAAACCTGATCAACTAAATGGCATTTGCAAGCGCTCTATTTGGAAAGGAGCTCTGACTTGTTAAGAGCCATTGCAAACTTTAATGCAATCCAATTACTGGCCATTTAATCTGATGTACCTGAAAATTAAAAGTATAAGCACTTTTGTTGTTGTTGCTAGTCACACAGGGGCCACATTCTGCTTTCATCTTCCCCACGGACAATTCGGAGTAACTATTGCTTTCAACAGTGACTCAAGATTTCCACTGGGAAAACTAAATGCCGCAAATGCAAGTGAACTGTCCGAACGTACCCTGGGAAGCGCCACTAGGCAATTCAGCTTCGCTTGACCAAAGGGTGGGAGGATTGACAACAGCAAATAATGCTCCTTGTCATGAGGCAGAGGCAGAAATTCTTTCTAGTTTTTCATTGTCTGGGGTATTCCTTGTGGGAAGAAAACTCAGTTAGAAACGGAAACCTCATTTCTTTGATTAATGCCCCAGAAAAGAAAACGAGAAAAAAAGAGACATAAATATGGAACGCATCTGAGAATGCTCAAGGATAGAAAATAATTGTTTTAATCCTATTAAGGAGATGATTAATAAAATGAAAGAAAACGATATTTCAATTAGGTGATGTTTAAAGCTGTTCCACTTACAAACCATTTCTCCCTCCTGGAGTTGCCATTTGCATTATTTTTGCGCTCCCTGGTAATGGCCCCTTTTACTTAGGCCTCACGGACTTGGAGATGCAAAACAGGAGCACAGAATCATTACCCACCCTATCATCTTCATGCTATTTTATGGGCAATTGGGTTTAGGGGGGTTCAACCAATCTTTGAGTTTCTCTTTGAGCAACCTGCCCTCTCTCCTTTGCTGCATATTGCTCCTCCCCTTTCTCCCACTCACCTTCATGAAGTGCTTCTGCTTAGGGCTAAGCGCTTCAGGTCCCACTAGCAGCTGAGCGTGCCAAGTACCACCCACAATAGGCCCTTCATGTAGGCTTTCACTGCAGAGTTATGTCAAGTTGTCTACACTCGAGCGAGTGTACCTCTGAGGATGGCCAGATCCAAGGGAAGGCAGCTGCACTGACAGATCATACTCGTTTGGCAGAGTAACTAGACTAGCGTCACAGAGGGTGTGTCTAGACTACAGGGTTTTGTCAACAAAACCCTGCATTCTGTTGACAGAACCGCTGCATTCTGTCGACAGTAAGTTGACAGAACGCAGCAGTTTTGTTGATGGCAGTAAACCTCGTTTTACGAGGAATAACGCCTTTTTTCAAAAGTACTCTTTCGAAAAAAGGTGCTATTGCATGCAAACTGTGCTTTTTCAAAAGAGAGCATCTACACTCTCTTTCGAAAAAGCACTTGCTTTTTCGACAGAACTGGTTGTAGTCTAGACACTCTTTGTCAACAGAGGCTTTGTCAACAGTATCTGTCAAAAATGGCGAGCAGTGTAGACATAGCCAGAGTGACCGCATGAGCAGATGGAGACTTGTGATAATTAAGCATTGGACAGTACTCCCTGGCGGGCTTACCAGCTCCAGGTGAAAGCCACCACACTCAAGTTACATGTGTGTGTTTAGAAGGGACCCCACAACTTGAGTTACAACTTAAACCAATGCTGCAGCAACGTTAAGTTCTGAATCTCTTGCTGGTAAGCAAGCCTTCAGCTTAGAGAACCTACAAGTTCCTTGGGCACAGAGACTGTAAAATGGAATGTAAATGGGCGAATGAGCTTCCTACACCAGCTGAAACCGGTGTTTGGTATTACAGGACACCCCTCAACTTTCTCTTCCCTCTGCTTGGGAAGGGAAAGGAGATTACCACAGGGTTAAAACAAACCAGATGGGCAATCCAAATTAGTGCACACAAATCTATGGCAGACATAAGCTGGGCTGTTGCGGGCTTCTTAGCCAACAGAAAACAAGTGGTCTAGGACCATCAAAAAGGAAAGGTGATGGGTGCCTGTCTCTCATAGGGTACGTCTAGACTACCGGGTTTTGTCGACAGAAGTTTTGTCGACAGTATCTGTTGACAAAACTTCTGTCGACAAAGAGCGTCCAGACACATTGAGTTCTGTCGACAAAGCAAGCTGCTTTGTCGACAGAACCCTGTAGTCTAGACGCAACCCTACAGGCAATAACACCTTCTGTCGACAAAACTCTGTCGACAGAAGGTGTTATGCCTCGTAAAATGAGGTATACCAGCGTCGACAAAACTGCTGAGTTCTGTCGACGTTATGTCGACAGAACTCAGCGGTAGTGTAGACGCTGGTATAGTTTTGTCGACAAAAGTCCACTTTTGTCGACAAAACTCAGTAGTCTAGACACACCCATAGTGAAGCGTCCCCAAGTAATCTCACCCATTGTTCAGCAAAGAGCAGCCCAGTTCTAAGGCAAGTCTCAATTTGTTTGAAGGTGAGGTTTGTTTGGATTTGGCAGTTTGTTTTGATCTGTGAACTGAGAGAATAACACAGAAGAAAAAAAAACCAAACAAAGAGGCAATCAGGAGGGGCCTGCTCTACCAGGAATAAGGCTTAGGACAAGAAAGCAACATAAATGAGTATCATCAAAAACAGAAGTGCAAAGTTTTGGATTCAGTTCCATCTTCTGGGAAGCCCAACTTTCCCAAAGTCACTCTCCCGCTCCGTCATCCAATCAGCCAATTTACCGCCCGACCCCCGAGTAGTTTGGTGAAGGAGAGGGAGGAGCTGAACTTAACTCCTTGTTAAGCAGGAACAGATACTTCCCTGCACGCTGTCACTGGGCCCATCTCCAAAGTAGAGCTGGCCTTTCCTGAGCCTCTATCTGGGAGGGGTCAGTCTGGCTGCAATTACTAGTAGAGCCTCTTTTATGGGCTGCATGGGAGATTGCAAACTACCGTAAGCTGTTTTCTTCCTGATTTAGAAGGGGATTTTGAAAGTGCAAGAGCACGTTCATTTTCCCTTTCATTTCATTAGGTGTAAATCCCACCCTTACTAAGGGTCAAAACATCAGGAGAACTTCAGTGTGTAAAAATTAAGGCTGCCGGGCTTAGGTATGGAGAACAGGCCTCAACACTGAAGTGGGCAATGAGGATTTCCTTCTCACTGAGTATTATGAAGAGACGCATTTTGGCATTGATTCATCATGTTCATTCTCCAACCTGAAGCAGATCTGAGTGGAAAACCAAGCGAAGAAAGCAGCTTTTCACCCAGAAAAGCAATTTTCTGCGTGACCAGTAAAACTATGTTAGACGGGATCCCAGGAGACCTCACAGATCTGGGACTGGAAAAATATAAATAAATACATGAAGTACAGAGGTGTTCTGATGCCTTAATGCTACTGGGGAAAACTAAAACCAAAATATAGTGAGTTTCCATAGAACATCGAAGGCCTATGACCAAGGACAGCATCTGCGGTTATGCTACAAAGACAACAGTGATAAGGGCTCTCTCATGTCAAGGGCTTGGGTATATGAAAATCACTAGCTGAGGTCAGAAAGGTATCTCCTCTACAAGGACAAATTCTAGCCATGGAAGGGTGAGTCTACACAACAATGTTATTTTGGAATAACGGACGTTATTCTGAAATAAATTCGTGAGCATCTACACAGCAATTCCATAGTTTCGAAATAATATCAATATAATAGGCAGCTTATTCCAGATTCTGTAAACCTCATTCCACGAGGAATAACTCCTCTTCCGAAATAGCTATTTCGGAATAGCAATAGTGTGGACACTCCACTGCAGCCATTTAGAAATAGCTCCTTCCCAGGGCCATTCAAAATAATTACTCCCCAGTCCTTCTTGGGGCTCTAAATTGAGGTAGCGCATCCACCCATTAGGGGAGCCTGCCTCGGACTAATTTTGAGGCTTCCCTGTAATGTAGAAATAAGCTATTCCAGAGTATTTCTTCTGGAATAGCTTATTCTGAAATAAGCGTGCAGTGAAGACGTAGCTGAAGTGTGCACACAATTCTCACTGGTTGCACATGGAGTTGCACACATGCATACACTTTAGGATGGAATTTAGTCATGGAATAATATTTTATAATTGGGTGCATTATAGGAGTTCACAATGTTGCATCTAATCAATACAATTCTGCTCACACTAGTTTTACTTCACTAAACTCAGCATCATTATTCCTAATGCATGCCAGTGCTTGTCATTAGTGCTTGTCAGAGGAGAATTAGACCCAATATTGCATTACAATTCTTTTGGCATCTAATGCTGGTCGCTTATAAAGTTTTGCTATCAGACTATAATGTCCATTGGAGTTCTTTGGTGCTGCAATTCATATATCTGTGTAAAACTGTCACAAAATAGCTGGCATTCCTCCCTTTTGCTTTCCTAGGTGTGTGGAGTGGTGTGATTTCTGGATAAATCAGATGGATTTCAGAGGGGAGCAAACCACATTTCTAAGAGGTTTAGAAAATAAGTTGTGTTGTCATATGGTCAAGCTCAGAAAAGATCTGGATTGAAAAACGGTTAATTGCCTATGAACTCAAATGTAAAAAAAAAATGTAAAGAAGAAAGGAGACAGTTAATAGAATTAGAATAGGATGTGCAGGGCTATTAATACTTTAACTCTTAGGGTACGTCTAGACTAGGGTTTTTTTCGAAAGGAGATATGCATATTCGGTGCTAATTTGCATATCTTCCTCTGATCGCTTTTTCGAAAGAGGTTTTTTCGAAAGTGAAAGTAGTCTGGACGTGTTTTTTTCAGAAAAACACCCTTCTTGAAAAAAATGCTCTTCCTAAAAAAAGGATGTTTACTCAGTTTTTCGAAAAAGTTTTTTGTCCAGACTCCTTCTGGATATGCCAAATTTGCATATCTCCTTTCGAGAAAAACCCCTAGTCTAGATGTACCCTTAGCAAAAATGCTTAGAGAAAAAACTGCAATAAGCATATTAAGTTTGCAGATGATACCAAACTGGGTGGGGTTGCAACTTCTTTGGAGAATAGGGACATAATTCAAAATGACCTTAGCAAGTTAGAGAAATGGTCAGAGGTAAACAGGATGAGGTTTAATAAAGAGAAATGCAAAGTGCTCCACTTAGGAAGGAACAATCAGTTCCATACATACAAGATGGGAAGCGACTGTCTAGGAAGGAGCATGGCGGAAAGGGATCTAGGGGTCATAGTGGACCACAAGTTGAATATGAGTCAACAGTGTGATGCTGTTGCAAAAAAAGCAAATATGATTCTAGGTTGTATCAACAGGTGTGTTGTAAGCAAAACTCGTGAAGTCATTCTGCCGCTCTACTCTGCACTAGTTAGGCCTCAGCTGGAGTACTGTGTCCAGTTCTGGGCACCACATTTCAAGAAAGATGTGGAGAAATTGGAAAGGGTACAGAGAAGAGCGACAAGAATGATTAAAGGTTTAGAGAACATGACCTATGAAGCCAGGCTTCATGAACTGGGCTTGTTTAGTTTGGAAAAAAGAAGATTAAGGGGGGACATGATAGCGGTTTTCAAATATCTAAAAGGGTGTCACAAGGAGGAAGGCGAAAATTTGTTCCTCTTGGTTTCTGAGGACAGGACAAGGAGTAATGGGCTTAAAGTGCAGCAGGGGAGGTTTAGATTGGACATTAGGAAAAAATTTCTAACTGTCAGGGTGGTCAAATATTGGAATAAATTGCCAAGGGAGGTGGTGGAATCTCCCTCTCTGGAGATATTTAAGAACAGGTTAGATAGACATCTGTCAGGGATGGTGTAGATGGAGCTTGATCCTGCCTTGAGGGCGGGGGGCTGGACTCGATGACCTCTCGAGGTCCCTTCCAGTCCTATTATTCTATGATTCTATGATAATTTGGCTCAAGCTGCCAACGGGAAGGTAAGAATTTGTCTTCACTAGAAGTGACAACTATCAGCAGATTTTAGCAATCAGGCATAGCGAGGGTCAATAAAATCAAGCCAGCTACAAGCAATGGAGACGAGACAAAGGGCATGTCTATGGGGAAGATTGATGCTGCCACGGTTGATTTTCTGGGGTTCTATTTAGTGGGTCTAGCGAAGATGTGCTAAATCAAACCCAGAGGGCACCCCCACTGGTGCCGGTACTCCTGTGGCTCACAAGGAATAAGAGAAACTGACAGAAGCATTTGCTCCCGTCAACCTCCCGCTGTGCGAATGGCGATTTAAGATGTGTCGTCTCCAGCTATGCAATTAACATAGCTAAGTTCTGTATCGTAGGTCGACCTTTCGTTTCAGTGTAGACCAGGCTTAGATGAGCCACATTAGGGGCTTGGTCCTGAACCACTGACAACGAGGGAGCAGGAGGAGGTTTCAAGTCTCGTTCAGAGTGGTGGATACTGGGAGATGTAGACAATATTCCTCAGCTGGCTATAGAATAAACTTGAAAGTAGGAATAAGAAATCCTCTGGAAAAGGGCTTATTTTCCGGAGAATCGCGTCTAGACTGGCGCTTTTCTCCGGCTTATCCCCAAGCCGGAAAAAAGCGGCAGCCATGTAAATGCAAATGCCGCGGGGGATATTTAAATCCCCCGCGGATTTGCAATTCCGACTCGTCTCATTAGCATCCCTTTTCCGGAAAGGGATGCCAGTGTAGACGTAGCCTATAGGAATAGTTAAAGGCTCTCAGCGTTCAAAGCAGATTTTCCCCAGTTGTTTAGCAAGAATCCCAATCCAACAACCTCCTCTCCCCCCACAAAAATCTAAAAGCCAAACATAACCCCTATATCTTGAATTGTCTATACTAGTGGGGGATGGGAAGTGATGTTCAAAGTCCTATCCAATCCAATGTAGCCTGGCTGCTTTTCCTCTTCTAAGAGATGTATGTGCCATTGATGCAGAAGGTCCTCTGGGCACTTTTTAAACAACAACCATGCTCTTCTGTTAAGTGCTGGTTTATTCTTTTCTCTGTTTTTTTCAACTCCCCAGTGTCAAAAACATCCTTTTTGTTTGAAAATGAATGTCTCTGGGGATCCAGGGAAAACTGATTTATAAGAGAAAATAAAGCGAAAAGTGCTGAGTTTTGCATCTTCTATGCACTGAACAAGCATGGCACAGTGATAGCTGCACTAACTTCCTACTTTCTGCCCAGGTGTGGGGGATGCAGGAAAAATTCCATCTCCACAGCCCAACCTGTCATTAGAAATCGCTAGACTTCCTAAGAGTTCCTAGTGTGGATATGACTAAAACCAGGAAAACTGTGGTGGAATAGAGAATTTCAATAGACTATTGGTACAGGGGTGACGCACACACTCCCGGGTGTAATAAGATACACTGGGAAAATTGCAGTTCTGCTGGTATAGCTTTGTCTACACTTTTGTCAGCATAGCTTATGGCAGTGAGGCCTTGTCTAAACTACACCCCTTTGTCGGCAGAGGGATGTAAATTAGATGTATCGAAAGTGCAAACGAAGCAAGGATTTAAATATCCTGCACCTCATTTGCATAATGGCAGCCCCCCCTTTTTTTCAAAACGGGGCTTTTTGAAAAAAAGCCGGCAGTTTAGATGGGGCATTTTCGACAGAAATGCCCCGTTTCGAAAGATCCTGTATGTGTAGGAGTATAGGATCTTTCGAGATGGGGCATTTCTGTCAAAAATTCCCTGTCTTAACTGCAGGGTTTTTTTCAAAAAGCCCCGTTTCGAAAAAAAGTGGGGGCTGCCATTATGGAAATGAAGCCTGGGATATTTAGATCCTCGCTTCATTTGCACTTTTGATACCTCTAATTTACATCTCTCTGCCGACAGAGGTGTGTAGTTTAGATGTTAGTGATCAACTTCTTCCCAACTTTGTCCAAAAGAGCTATGCTTGGAAAAAGTCGCAGCATAGATGTGTCCTTAATGACAGCTGTGGTAATGGGTTTTAAGACGCGGACACCTGTTCCATTGGAACTGGATTGAGACCCATCATGTCATTCCCCATAGACCACCAGGCTGACACCAACTGGTAAGAACTCTCAGACCCCCAGCAATTTGGACCAGAATTAAAGCAAACTGAGGAGAGAAAGCTCTGTATTACCACTACCAATATTCTGAGTAATCTGGTCATTCACACAGGGATTTTATTGTTTGTTTTTTGAAGATTTCCATTCTAAGTGACACATTAATCTTGTCAGGGATGGAGAATTCACCACACACTGGATAAACCATCTCACTGGTTAATTACTCTCACCATTAACATTTACATCTTACTTCCACTGAAAGCAGTAGACTGGTAATGAGAGGATCTGAGAATCAGTCTATGACTCTGTCCCAGATGTTCTCCACAGGGATGGTCCTTTACAACCTTACAGGGCAGCTGCAAGGCCAGATAATTTCATGCGCCTGAAGTGCGCAAATACGAAGGCAATGATGAGATCTATTAAGTCGACAGACCGTTGTTTCTCCAGTCTTCAGACATAATACTGTCTTAAAGATACATGCTTTTTTCCCACTAACTGTAGTGAGATCTCCATAGGTACGTGGAGGGCAAAACATTGGCTCCTGGGTTCTAGATGTGATGCAATTGATATTTTTGCTACTATGCAAACAAAGTGTGTGCACAGGCAGTTTAGGGTGTGCTTAAGAACAGCCACTGCACAACCTTTTGTTAGATTCTAATTAGCTTTTAATGGTAAAATGCAAGGAAGGCCTGAGCAAAGTGAAAACCAGACACATTCTCTCTCTCTCTCTCTCTGTAGGCTGCGTTGCCAAATGAGACTGTGGATTGATGTGGCGGGAGCAGTATAATTTTTGGCAGCTGCTGCGAGCATATGGGGACGTTTATTGATGCATGTGGGTACCATGCAGGACAGTACCTCTGAGCCAGGCAGGTGCTGCAGGTATTTCATTGCATCTCTATTCAGCAAAGCCTGAGCACAAAACTGATGAGGAAGCAAGAGATACTCCCCAAACAAGAAGCTTCCATGCTAGACTGTGCTCTGGATTCCTCCCCCAATGACACTAGGAGATTTCTGGTGCAATACCCCTGGAGTTAATCCAATTTCACAGCAATGCAACTCAGTTTGGCTTTCTGGCTCTTTTCTCATCTGTCTGCATGTCCAAAAGTGTTTCTATACTGAGTGTCCAGGATAAATTAAGGAGGAAGTGAATGAAATCTTGTAGAATCTCCACAGACACCAAAGTTAGCCCTCTTCCCCAACCCCACAGCTGTCCTATGGGCAAACTGTTCCTCACAGCCTGACTCGCACAATCCAATCGATGCAGACTGCCCTAGATGGCCTTTTCCTCTCACTTCTGAGTCCTTGATCACTACATTTCCACCTGCTGCAGACTCACAGCTGCAGCTAAGCCCCCTCTCCTTATTGCAGGACCCAGAATTCAGTGGGCTCCAGGAAAGAGGATGTGAACACAACATAAGAATGGCCAGACTGGGTCAGACCAAAGGTCCATCAGCCCTGTATCCTATCTGCTGACAGTGGCCAATGTCAGATGTCCAAAGGACTGAACAGAACAGGGAATCATGAAGTGAGCCCTCTCCTGTCACCCATTTCCAGCCTCTGACAAACAGAGGCAAGAGATACCATTCCTACCCATCTTGGCAGACAGTCACTGATGGATCTAACGTTCATGAATTTATCTAGGTTCTTTTCTTTTTTTTTTTTGAACCCTGTTAAAGTTCTGGTCTTCACAACATCCTCTGGCAAGGAGTTCCACAGGTTGACTGAGCGCTGCATGAAGAAAAAAATGTGGCTAAATGTTACACATATTTCCATAACCATACATACTTCCTGCAAGGGAAAAGAGTATTTTCTCCATGCTGCTTTGAACTCTGAATGATTTGCTGATTTATCTTTATCCTCCATCTTATATCCTGCAATCTTGGTTGCCATTCCTCTGTCTTTGGAGTTCATTAATTAACTTTGCCCAGTCATCCGCAGAAGAGGAATCTTTCTTGCACGTCACAAGGTATTACGTTCTCTCAGAGCCCTGGGCTGACTCCACATCCCTTATTGGTTTGTGGAAAATAACAGCCCCGGGAATCAAATCCATGTTTTCTAAATGACAGTAGTAAAGCAGCTTCTCCAGGCTATCAACTCAGCAGCCTCATTGTTGAGTAACAACAACATGAGAATCTACAGGTCAGGACAGGTTTGAAAAGTCCTTTTTATAGTACATCCCTCAGAGAATCCAAGGAATGACTGAAATGAAGTTGTCATACAACATGAAAATGAATTTTCATCTGAGTGATAAAATAGTGGGCACAGGATAAAATTCCTAAATCAACACACGTATCAAAGCCATGTGAAAGTGTCCATGTCTGTGGGCACAATCACATGCAATTTGTTTAATAATGGCAGGATTTTCTTCAGAGTAATAACCTTGCCTACACTAGGGAGTTATTTTGAAATAATAAGCGGAGAGTCCACACTACCACGCCCGTTCTTTCAAAATAAGGGGCTGGTTATTTCAAAATCACAACGCCTGCTTTCCACAAGGAATAGGGCCTATTTCAAAATAGTTATTTCAAAATAGTGGTAGTGTGGATGCTCCACTGCTGCTATTTTGGAATAATTACTCCCCAGAGTCATTCTGCCTCGGACTAATTTTGAGGCTTCCCTGTAGCGGGGACATGCTATTTTGGGAGTTATTATTTCGAAATAAGTTATTTTGAAATAGTTTCCTCGTGTAGACATGGTCACATGGTTTCTTTTAATCTACAGTCTATTTTCTGAAAGCACTCATGTCATGTTTTCAACTCTTTCTCTGCAATGCTAAGGGCTGGAAGCTTACTTTTTTGGTTAAAATGAAAAACCAAGTTTCTCATTTTGTCAGAGGCAACAGGAAAAGAATCACTTGAGTATTCCCTGTTCTGTTTACTCCCTCCGGAGCACCTGACATTGGCCACTGTTGGAAGAAAGGATCCTGGGCTAGATGGAGTTTAGTTCTGACCTAGTATGGCCATTCTTATATTCTAATTCTGTGGCTCCAGATCTTGCTTGAACACGAGGTTCAAGATATGATGATGAGACCGGGCAACACTGCTAGCATTGTGGCTGTCAATCACTGCAATATCTAGGCATGAATTTCCCCCAAATGCTTTA
Source organism: Pelodiscus sinensis (assembly GCF_052426305.1). Lineage (NCBI taxonomy): Eukaryota > Metazoa > Chordata > Testudines > Trionychidae > Pelodiscus > Pelodiscus sinensis. The sequence continues at coordinate 7,244,826 of NC_143053.1, read as the reverse complement.
TAAATGGGAACAAAATAAAACCCTGGAGATATTATTATTACCATCACTGAAGGCCCCATACACATGGGACTAATTGCATTTTACTACTAATTGCATTTTACTACTGTCATGCGCTTCTCATGAACCCACTCACCTATGGCTGGTTGGTTCATATTTGAAAATGCTGCTTGATGACAAAGTGCTATTTTTCTACAGCGATTCTACATGCTGTCCTCTTTGGCCTGCTGCACTCCCCTCTCCAGGCCCTGCTCCCATGACCTAGACCTGAACAAACTTTCTTAACCCTCCCCTGTGTATTTAAAGGAATCTGCAGCATTTCTTTGTGCAGTCTCACCTGGCCTCAGCTCCTGCGCTGTTCTCTAGGCAACATGATGCAGAGCCTTGGTTTCTGGCTCCTCCCCAGCTTCATCAGGTCTAGCAAACCAATCCCCCATGCCCATGCTTGGCTGTATGGGGAGTGCAGGGGAACAAGAGATGGGGAAGGCAGGGCTCAGCGGGGCAGGGTGGCAAAATAAAGTAGTTGGCTGCAGCAAAACGATTTTCGGGAGATGGGATCAAGTGCACCTCCCACCAAAGGTAATGGAGATGCTCAGCAGAGCAAAGATCAGGCCAGGCCTTAAGTAAGATTTATGTCCCTAAATGTAGCCATCTAAAAAAATGTACCCAAAGCAGAACAGCTTCTGGATGCAAAGATTTTTTATGAGAACTTAAGAACGGCCAGACTGGGTCAGAACAAAGGTCCATCTAGCCTAGTATCCTGTCTTCCGACAGCGGCCAATGCCAAGTGCCGCAGTGGGAGTGAACAGAAACAGATAATCATCAACTGATTCCTCTCCTGTCATCCATCTGCAGCCACTGACAAAGAGAGGCTAGGGATACCATTCCTATCCATTCTGGCTAAAAATTATTGATGGACCTAACCTCCATGAATCTATGAGTATTTTTTTTAACTCTGTTAAAGTCCTGGTCTTCACCACATCCTCTGGCAAGGAGTTCCACAGGTTGACTGTGCACTGCACGAAGAAAAACTTCATTTTGTTTGTTTTAAACCTGCGACCTATTAATTTCATTTGGTGACCCCTACGTTATGAGATAATTATTTCCTTGTGACACAGTCTGAATATGGCCTGTACTTTATGATCCACCCGACACTGTGATCTCACAGTGTTGGGGCCTGTGGGCAGGTGAATGAGAAGTTTGTAATGTACATCTAAACCCTTGAGAAAGAAACAGTAAAGAACCAACAGTCTTTTCTGTAAGCTACAGGGACGATGTCTAGTTGGTGATACCAGTTTTGGACTCGCGCCAGCATGGTTAATTACATTCCATCAGCGTAAATCCCCCTGCTGTTTCAACTAGATATGGTATACTTCTTTTCTTCCTTCACTAAACTGTTCTCTAATGGTGGTTTGTGATAGTGGAGTCTGATCTAACCATCATTATAGCCAGTGGGAGACTTACCCTGAAACAGTTGCTATGTTTCATTTCCAAGAGGGATGAAATTCCCGTGCTGGTAGAAATGATCTCTATGTCTAGTTTAAAGAGCAATTTGTAAAATGCTTTGTGATCCTTAGAGAGGAAGGAAACTATCAGAAACAGAAGATCATCACAAATGCGTTCATTAAATATATATATATACATTTTAAGTGCCTGCTGTTTAATACATTACAAATGTATCAATAAATGTAAACTCCCAGCTTTTTATGGTAAATGATCAGTATAATATGTAAACATCATTGTTGTGCAGTGATGTTAAAGTGTGTTACGCTCCAAAGGAACGTACTTGGTTCATTAGATGTTTATGAATATAAGGGGAGGGGAAGAAAAGGAAAGAAAATACTTTACGGAGCAATCTGAAAGATGCTTACGCCACAGAAAATAATATAATCTGTACAACAAGAGGGAATAAAAGAAACAGAGAGTGTTTCTCTTTGACACGGAGGACCCTTTACACCACTCTGACAGCCAAAACAGACCTTAAAGTGGGGGTATATTGCATTTATGATCCCTTTAAGGCGCCTTTATGCTGTTAAGAGTGGTTTAAAGCTTCCTGAGTGTAACTGTGAATAAGACCACAATGCAGCACTAATAACTGACTTAACCAAAGTCATTCAGTGAAGGTGAATCCTTTCATGCATCAAGCTATTTCAAATAACTGCCTTCTGGTTTTCAAATGTTAACATGGATTCTGAGATCAACAGAAGCATTGGGGCATGGGATCTATAGCTAAGTACCATTTGGTTTTTGACTTAACTCTTTGTAGTAGATAAAAAAAACAACTGGGATTCTAGCAAGACTTTGTTATTGAACTGTGGTCATTCTTCCCCAGCATTTTATTTGGTTATTACTTCAATGGAGATTTTAGATCCATTTATCCTTTGTATGGGTAGAGTGTGGCATTATTCTTAACAGCGGCGGATATAGGGCAGGGTGAGCGGGGCGGCTGCCCCGGGCCCCGCGCTTCAATGGGCCCTGCGGACGCACCCCACACACACTATTTCCGGTCGGCTGCTGCCGAAACGCATGAGCGAAATGCTACTTCCGGTCGGCTGCTGCTGAGGTGCATGCACAAAATGCTACTTCCGGTCGGCTGCTGCCAAGGCGCACGCACAAAATTGTGCCTCCCTGGGCCCCGCGGTGCAGCCCTGGGCCTCGCAAAATTATCATCCGCCCCATATTCTTAATAAACTGATTTGGTGATTTCACTCCCTCACACTGGACTATGGATTGGAATGGGAGGAAACCAATTCAAGCACAAAAACAAGGGGCTGTCCAGTGGAACTGAAAGGTGACAAATTCAAAACCAATAAAGGGAAATCGTTTTTTCGCACAACATATAATTAGCTTGTGGGCTCTCATTGGCATGTGATGTTGCTGAGGCCAAATATGTGGCAAGATTCCAAGAGGGATTGGACATGTATCTGGATAACAAGAATACTTAATGCAAACAAAAAGGTTTGGAAGGGATATTAAACCTCAGACTTAGCGGCATAAGCCATTCTCTTAATATTAGGGAGCAGGACGAGCCGGAGAAGGGCAGGATATCCCACATCTGCCACTGTGGGGTTTCTTGCCCCTTCCTTTAAAGCAGTGGTTTCCAAACTTTTTTTTCATGACCCAGTTGAAGAAAATTGTTGATGCCCATGACCCAACATAATTTGACTGGAGTGTGGGCTCCGGGATGGGGCTGAGGAGGAGAGCTTTTAGGTGTAGGAGGGGACCCAGGCTTTGGGGTGAGGGCTGGGGAAGGAGGGTCTGACCTTGAGTGGCTCCCAGGCAGTGGTACAGCAGGGGTGCTAAGGCAGCTTCCTGCCTGTGCTAGCACCGCAGACCATGCTGCTCCCCGGAAACAGCCAGCAGCAAGGTCCCAGCCAATAGGAGCTAATGCTCGGGGTAGGGGCAGTGCGTGGAGCCCTGTGTGCTCTCCCTCAAACCTAGGAGCCGGGCCTGCTGCCGGCTGCTTCTAGGGCACAGCGCATTCTGCAGTGCCAGGACAGGTAGGCAGTTGCCTTAGCGCGCCCACTGGTCACCTGATCCCCCTGCAGCAATGAGACCCAGGGCCCGACATTCCATGACTCAGTCCTGAGTTGCGACCACTAGTTTGAAAACCTCTGCTTTGAAGCATCTGGTGTTAGTCTCCACTGGAGACAGGATGCCAAAGTACATGGACCTTGCGTCTGGTTTGATATGTCATAGTGCAAATCTCCAGGGATATCATTCTCTGGAGCCACATGATGTTTTCAGTCTTTTCTCGAAAACCAAGAGGCCTAGAAATGTCGGGTTTTTAAAAGGAAAACTCAGGGGCTCACATATTACTCAAGAGCTGGGGTTTTCAGAAAAACACATAAATATCATGAGTTTTGTGACAAAAGGGGTGCAAGATGACAACACTGAACTGTACTGTTGAGTACAGTAAAACTTGTGTTATCCAGCATGCTCAGGGATTAGGGTGTTCCAGTTATCTAAAAATTCTGGTTATCTGAGGGTCCCATCAATCTGGGAAAAAACAATGGACAATAATAGTAAAACTCGAGTTTTTAATATTGGTAGTTTTGTAGTGTGAGGCTGTTGGTCTCACATTTCTATTTTGCGTTAAAATATACCTATCACCATATATTTTTTATATCTCATAGAACTGGAAGGGACCTTGCACAATCATCTAGTCCAGTCCCCTGCCCTCATGGCGGAACCAAGTAACATCCCTGACAGATTTGCTCCAGAACCAAGTAACATTCCTGATAGATTTGCTCTAGATCCCTAAATGGCTCCCTCAAAGATTGAGCTCACAACCGTGGGTATAGTAGGCCAATGCTCAAACCACCAAGCTACCCCTCCCCCCGATTTGTACTTCTTAAATAAAAAATTGTTAAGTCAATCATGTTAAGCCAGGCCTGTGCGCCTGAAGATGTGACAGTATTGTGGGTGGGGGTAATGCTGGTTAACAAAGTTTTCTGGTGAACAGAGTGCTGGATAACAAAGGTTTCACTGTATTATGTTCCTAAATGTCTCATTCAATGGTACATTGTGTGTCATTAAACACAAAGCTGGTGAAGGGTTGGGACAGACTGAAGGGGGTATGAATGGAATGCTGTGTGTTTATATTTAGAAAACAAACTGTCTTATTTACTCATAAAAGAACTCTCCCAGGTATTAATAAATCAACAAACACAATCCAAATAGCAGTAAGAGCTCCATCCTGCACCTACCAATATCAATGACAAATTTCTCTTTGACATCAATGGGAGGAGGATTAGGCCTTAACTTTTTACAGCCTTAGAAATGATTTCTTCTGTTTTTTAAACCTGTTTCTAAAAATGTTTCCGGAAAAGAATAATATCAATGGGCGACAGACTCTTAAGAGTAAAGATAAATATGAACAGAGTTTATTTTATATGTTTTCGATTTCTGTAAGAAAAATATCTTTCACAATAAAAAGAACCGATACAAAATTGTTTCTCATAAATGGGCAATGCTGCTGGTTATAAAAAAGAATAATATCCTGTCCTATACCAGGCAACCAAAGAAGTCTATATGTAGAATATAACAGAGACTCGTGGCCCACTAAAAAAGAGCTACTGTAGCATTGACTGTGATCTACAAAACATGAGGAGGAATTTTTTACTCCCCATAAAACATGTTTGTTTTAGAGAATTGTCCTTAAAAACTACAAAAATGACTGCTGAGAAGAGTCGGTGCTTCTATTTAGATCTCCTCTTCGACTTTCAAGATCATTCCTGAGAACACCTCGATCTCAGGGTGCCCCACAGACTCGCCACCAGCAATCCAGGAGAGCAGACGGGCAGAAGTCCCAGAGGTGCAGTCTGTCTGCCAGCCTCTTGTTCTGTTCCACCAAGTTCTCCAAGATGAGGTTCTGCTGAATCATGAGAGAACTCTGCTGCTGGTACCAGGAGGACTAGAGGGTGCTTTGCTGCAGATGGGCATCCATCAGCTGCTTCTCAAATTCGGAGGCGCCGTGCTTGTGCTTCGGATGCTGGGCAGCCTGGGAGGACCTTCTCCCAGGGGCAGCCCGCCACTGCATCTGTGGGGAGGAAGGTGAGGAGGGAGAGGAAGCTGAGGTGTGCAGTGCCCCCCGCTGCTCTAACACATCTGTTTCAGCTGGCAGAGGCATTTCAATGGTCCTCAAAGGCACCCATGTGCAACTGGGCACTTCCTCCTCCTCATCTGTGAGGGATCAAAATATCAAAACTTGAGTTCTTTACACATCAGCAACATAGAAAGCAGCCCCTCCACTTAGTGCGCTAAAGGGATGATGTGTGCTGTGTGGGTGTGCACGTGAGCCTAGGAAGGGGGCATTCGTTTGACTGCGTGCATGCGGATGTCTAAATAGGTCTCATGCTTTGTATTTGTGAACCAGGGGGAGAGCTCCCTGTCTCTCACTCATGTCATTGTTTCATCTGAAATGCTAGGTGATAAGGTCCTGGGATGGTCAAATTCCTCGTGTCTTGTAGACGATTTCTTGCTTTGCAGGGTGAATTCCTTTGAGTAACTCCAAGGAGACATCCCTGACCTTGCGGACAGGGGTGAAACGTAAGACTCCACGAACCAAGCAGTTGTGTGAGAGGTTCTATGCATTTGGATCTGAGATTTCATTTGCAGTTCTCTCCTGCCATAGGGTTGGCTGTGGCAATCTAACATTGCCATGGTTATCATTCCACAGCCACCAAAGATTACCTCACAGAAAAAGGCTCCATGCCCTCCCCTCTTCCCTCAGCTTCCCCCCAGGCTGCTAGACTGTGTGGATGGGATGAATGGTTTTGCTTGGGATTCTTTACCTGACTGAAGCTGAAGAGTTATGTGAGGGCCATCAGTGTGCAGAACATCACCACCACCACCACCACCATCTTCTTGCTGTGCCACCACTCTGCCCTCAGCCTCTTCAACAGCCTCCGCCTGCCCAATCAAAGGGCTTTTCAAAATCCGCACCAGGACTCCCTCGACGAGCGACTCATCTGCATGAGCTTCTTCTTGGTGCGCCTCTTCATGTCATCCCACCTCCTCCAGAGGTCCCGGGTGGTCCTGGGGGACCTGCCCACGGCATTGACCTTCCTGGCTATGCTGCGTCATATCGTCTCCCTCTCTGGCTGGCTCAGGTTGACTCTCTCACTCCTGTAGAGCCTGGCGTGATTTCTGGTCACCTCTGCCACCAAAATCTCAAGCTCTTCAGGAGAAAATTTTTCCTTCCGCATCCGGGGGCCAGCAGCCATTTTAAACCTGCTCCTCTTGCAAAAAAACAAAGAAGAACAACAACAACAAAAACCACGAAAGAGGAAGAGGCAATTGGATACTGGATTCTCATCAGGAGCACCACACACCGAAACACTGCCACGAAGCCTTCCGACCTTAATCTTCTACGGATTCTAGGCAATACATGCGCCATGTTGATGCTGGTCCATGCCTGCTCGCGCACGAGGACAGAATGCAGCAAAGTAAACAGCGTCACTGCTAACAACGACAGTGACTAACAAACCGGTATTGCTACTGGAGTGCTGGAAAGGAGGAGACACGAAGATAGAAACCTTAGCTGGTGCAAATTGGTGCATCTCTGTGGACTTCAATGCAGTTATGCTGATTTACACCAGCTGAGGATCCGGCTCTGTGTTTAATCACTAGCTTGGAGATAACCGAGTAACTCCACTGAAGTCAAACTGGTACAGGTGTGAGGAACACCAGCCTCACTGTACAACCTCAGGCTCCGCTTCACACACAGCTAGAAAGCCCCATTTTTCTCTAGCCGCAGGTTTACACTGTGTACGTCCAATGACTTGAGGAGAGTTACTCCCGAATTATACAAAAGAGAATCGCCCTCCTTGAATCTGACCCTGATCTCACGTGCATTTTAACAACAGTTTAACCCCCTTGACTCCACAAGAGACGCTCCTTCTTTACAACGACTGACATCGCAAGCAAGCCTAGAGAGTCTGCATGTTAGACATTCGGCTGCTTAAAAAGGCAGGCTAACAGCATCAGATGGTAAGAATCATGCAAACAAGAGACAAAGGAGATTTGGGGACAGATTCACTGATATAGCCTGGTGGGCATAACACTGCTGTGTATCTGGTTTAGGTGGGTGGTTACACAGGGTTTGTAACTGCCTTGACTCACTAGAGTTACACAAAATACCTGGAGATATAGGCTCATTATAGCATCTTGAGCACTCCTTGCCAATGTAGAATTAATCCCAGAAAGGTCTGTTCTTCAGTTACATTGCTGGGACTACAGTTAGCAGGTACAACTCCATAGAAGTCCGAATGTCAAACTGAGCAATTCAGTAGGAGGGGGTGTACATTTGTCAGGGAATGGATGTAACTGTACCTTAGACCAATTTGGCAGTCAGAGGAAAGGGGATGTAATGATGAACAAGACAGAAGAGGGGATGTAGAGAGAAAAGCAATAGAAGATTCAAGATAGAGTGGGGGTAGGATGTGTCAGGGGAATGGGATGAGTTATCCGCAACCTCCTCGCTGGCAGCTTTTCTTGCTACAGCTTTCTCTTTGGGCCCTTCTGTACATGAGTAACTATTTCTTAAAACTTCACAAATTGCACCTGCTTTCTCATCAAGCTATAGGTAACTTTAATCACAGCATCTTTTTATCACTGTTAATTCTGGTCCACTGGATGTCACACTTCCTTCTAGGAGATTAGTGTCCAGCTATGTAGGTTTCTGCTGCTTTGTAAATTACAAAGAGGGCATGTCTACACCAGCAAAGTAGTTCCAGATAACTAAATTCAAAATAATAACTCCCAAAATGACTATTTCGAAATAAGCTTCTTCCCACAAGAAAGCAGGAGTACAGATTTTGAAATAACTAGCCTGAAATAACTAGGCTTGGTAGTGTGGATGCTCCACTTATTATTTTGAAATAAAGGGGGGGGCGTATTTTGAAATAACTCCCTAGTGTAGACCAGAGCAGAGTGTATTATGGGATGGAGGGCATTGCTTTGCCTATAACTTGCACTTTGCATAAATAAGCGCAACTAAAGTCAATTAAATTTACACTTGTGTAAAAATTGTGCAAGTGACAGGAGAATAGGGCCCAAATGAATCATTGTTGATTTACACTGGTTTAATTGAACCAAACTGTCTCTGGATCTGTGAAAATTTTATAGAACACAACATTCAAAAAGAAAAAAAAAGTAACTTAATGAATGTAGTATTTTAATGGCTCTGTTTTATTTTAAGAGTGTTACTAATATACCTAAATAGTCACCAATTTTAATTTAACAAACAAGTTACAGCCTCTGCTTAAAAAATAGGGGACATATCAGCTTTTAATTCTGCATGTGTCTCTGTAATGGGTTACTTTGTCAGATTCTGCACCACAATCAGTGGGGAAACAATCAGTTCCCCTCTTTTTGTACTGTCACATAATATGAAAAGCAGAAGGAGGGTGCTGGAAATTAAAAAGTAGCAATAGCAAAACTGATACTATGAAGAATCCTTAGCACTCACACAGCATGTCACATTTATCAAAGAGCAGCACAAATATTAGCAGACTGATCCTTACAACAGCCTTATTAGGTAGGCAAGTATGTTTGCATAAATACAGAAAAAAATATTTCTTTATGCTGTAAGGAATCCTCTTGGGGAGTTCTGTGATACTGGTACATTATTAGGTTTTTTTCAAATCTATATAATAGATTGGAGAGGAATATCACTATCAGTTATACAAGCTAGGAGATGAACAATCAAATTTCATGATTCAGGAGGTGGTGCCTACACTGCTCCATCTTGCGCAAAAACCCCTTGCGCAAAAATGGCAGCTCATTAAGTATCGCCGCACCTCATTTGCATACGTTCTTGAGCAAGAGAGTGCAATATAGACATAGACTAGGCGTCAAACAATGAACGAGATGAGATCATAGAATCATAGAATACTAGGACTGGAAGGGACCTCGAGAGGTCATCGAGTCCAATCCCCTGCCCTCATGGAAGGACCAAATACTGTCTAGACCATCCCTGATAGACATTTATCTAAATGTTTTAGATAAATGACATTTATCTAAAAGATACTAGAGGCTGGCAGATGGATTGATATTCTGATATGAATAGAGAAGAGACTTGGGTTTTCGTATTCGTCAAATAATTTCAGTTCCTCAACAGGTTGCTTATTTAGGACGCCAGTACTTAGGCCCACTAACAGGGGTGGCAGCTGCCTCGGGGCCCAGCGATTCATAAGAGACTGGGGCTCCTGGATGCTGTTGCTACTCTAGGAGTGGCGGTGGCAGTAGCTGAAGTCCTTGACTCTGGGTGGCTCTCAGGGCTGGCTCTTTCCAGTCTCGTTCCGTCCATCTTAGGCCGTGCGCCTTCTAGCAGCGTGGAGCCAGGCCCACCCTCCCCACCATCCCAGCAAGACTGTGCCCCCCTTTCCAATAATCGCAAAGAGGCACCTAAATTAGACACAAATCCTACATCAATGAAGTCATTTCAAAACTGTCCTCTGATTTCAGGATCACGATTTTAGGAAGGTTTTAACACCAAGTATCTGGTTTGCATATGAAATAGCTTGCACCAGAAAAAGAGCTTAAAAATAACAATGGGTTTCAATGGGCCTGATTCTCATTTAGCTTCTGGTGTGTCTACATGGACATTTGGGTATGTCTAGACTACATGGCTCCGTCGACGGAGCCAAGTAAACTAGTTTACCTGACATAGTCAATGAAGCGGGGATTTAAATAAGCTCTGCTTCATTAAAATAAAAATGGCCACCACGCTGTGCTGACAATCAGCTGATCCGGCACAGTATGGCAGTCCAGGCGCAGATCGGTCGACAAGGGAAGCCTTTGTCGACCACTCCCTTATGCCTCCTGAAACAAGTTGGCAGCAAGCTGAGGCATTGCACTGAGTGTCCTGCACACTAGCACTTCCTTAGGTGTATCTACACAGCAGAGTTATTTAGAAATAGCTGTCATTATTTTGAAATAACAATGCGAGCGTCTACACAACCATTCTGTTTTTTGAAATAAATTCGAAATAACGGACAGCTTATTCCGACTTCTGTAAGCCTCATTCCATGAGGAATAACACCTATTCCAAAATAGCTATTTCAAAATGGCAGTAGTGTGGACGCTCCACTGCTGCTATTTCAAAATAGCTCCTCCCAGGGCCATTCAAAGTAATTATTCCCCAGTACCTCCCGGGCCTAATGACATCCAAAGCTAAGTACCGGACACTTATAGCACACTCTTATTAGCTTCATTTTTCCCGGACACTCTGAGGGTATGTCTACACTACCACCCTAGTTCGAACTAGGGTGGCTAATGTAGTCATTCAAACTTGCAAATGAAGCCCGGGATTAAAATATCCAGGGCTTTATTTGCATGTTCCTGGGCGCCGCCATTTTTAAATGCCCGGTAGTTCAAACTCCCTGCCCGCGGCTACATGCGGCACGGGCTAGGTAGTTCAAATTAAAGCTCCTAATTCGAACTACCGTTACTCCTCCTGAAATGACAAGATTTATTTTTCTTCTCTTTCCGCCCCATCCCCTCTTTTTCTGCTATTTATTTGTACCTCTGGACCCTTTGCTCCATTCATCTGAAGAAGTGGGTTGTGCCCACGGAAGCTCAGGATACCATCTATATTTTTTGTTAGTATCTAAGGTGCTACAAGACCATTCATTGTTTTTTAAGTTTTCTGAGCTAATAAGTACAGGTTGAACCTCTCTAGTCCAGCACTCAACGGTCTGGCAACCCCCGCGGTCAGGCATGATTTTAGTTCACTGGATGTCCACTTATCATGTGTGTGGCCAAGTTTCCCACGGCCCCATAATATTTGTTTACGGCCCCCAGTCCTGGCTCTCAGTGTTCTGTGCTGTTGTTTAGCTCGAATATCTTCGAAGACCCAAGCGAGTAGTGCAAGGGTTGGTAATGCTGCTAGACAATACTGACCTCCTGTGGTCCTGCAAATTCTCTGGTTTGGCACCGGTCAGGTTCCAAGGATGCTGGATTAGGGAGGTTGAACCTGTACTATTTCTGTACCTCCTGAGCATATCCAAAAAGCAAAGCTGGATTGGGGGCTGAGTCAGTTTATTGAACATAAATATCCATGTGGAAAGAAGACACACGTTCACCCATGCACGTAGATATGCACCGCACACCCACTCACGTGTATAAGACGTCATACTGCATAAACTCTGATCTTCTATCAGCATCAAAGACATGAAGTCCACAAATGCTCTAGCTCTGACGATTTACCTGGCATTGCCTGGATTTGGCCTGGGAATGGGGGGAGCACAATGACTGGGGGGAGGACTGTGGAGGCCTCCTGCTGGTGCTCCTGGGGATTGGGGTGGAAAGCAGCATGGAGGCCTCCTGCCAGCTTTCCCCGAGCTTGGGTCCAGAAGCAGAGGAGGGAATGGCACGGAGACCTCCCAGCGGCACTCCCTGGGCCTAAGCCTGGGGAAAGAGAGGGATTCAGGCCAGCCCCAGCGGCACTCCCTGGGGCTGGTGTGACCACGATGAGCAGCCTGGTGGTGTTGTGGGGGTTCACCTGTGGATCCTGAGGAGGGGGAGGCTGTGCTGCCCCCAGGGCACAACGATAGGGGCTTCCCTCCAGTCTGGCGCTGGGGGTAAGGGCTGGGGGGAAGTGTTTGAGGGGGGGCAATTAGCTGGGACAAGAAGGTGAGCCCCATCCTCAGCTGGCCACTTCCTTCCTGCTGTGGCCGTCCCCAGTGGTCACTCTGCTGTACAGCTGTCCCCACACTCGCTGCTCCCAGTGGAGGCTGTGCAGTATCGTCCCCCTCAATCAGGCCCTTCCCTTTTCGTGTCATGGAAAACAATCACATTCCAGACACTTCCTGTTTTCCTGGCACAACCAAATACTGACCTTGCTTTAAGCAAGGAGAAGAGGAAGCTGCCTACCATAATTGGGGGTCCTAGCTGTTACCATTGAGGAGTTCTTGAACGAATGGTCTCGCAGAAAGACAGATGGACTCACAGACAGATGCCTCTAAAAAGATCACCCCGACTCAGGAGATATTGACTTCACTATGGGCTGGCCAACGCACCTAACTTTATTTAGCCATCTGTTTCCTGCAGGTGTCTGGTTGGTTTGCTAGCACTACTAAGGGTTGATGCCATGACCATTCTTTATAAAAGGTTATTTTCCTAAATATGCTACCATGAGAAATTTCGTTCACATAAAGCTGCTACATACTGTTGTCACTATGCCTGTTATGCATCTGTCTGAATTCACTCTTGGCCTGAGGTAACAGACTGCAACTCATTGGCATCTTCTGCTATAAAATCTATACAGTACATTTATCTCACGAGGACACAGAATCATTTGGGCCAAAACATGCGATGGACAAAGTTTGTCCTTGTACACATACCACTGGCCAGGATTCAGAAAATTAAGATGATTAAACTAACACCTCTCTACAGAAATCATTTCCCTGGAGAGTCCGAATGAAAAGCTTTTTAGGTGCAATCAGAATTTTCCTGCAAAATGGCACCTTAGCACTCACGCAAACCCATCAGAAAGCCCTAAACAATCCTACGCCCGATAAATATTTGATCACACAGATCCATTGTTTAGAGAAAAAGATGGGTTTAAATAAATGTTATGGCTCAGACCTTGCCAAGGTTAAATTCTTGCGTTCACTCATCTCATTTATCACTTGAACTGCAGCTGACTCGAATACTACTTCCAGTGGTGAGCTGCTATTTTGTAATGGGCTGTATTAAAATAAAATAAAACACATATACAGACAGAAGCGGCTTCAGAATAAACCGCTCTCAGATCTGTAATCTCAGCCTTTCATCCGTAGCCACTGGAGGAGAAAGCACACTTTTTATCAGGACCACCTGCACCAACTTATTTGCCATTGGACATTAATGCACCATGCAGTTTAATTGTCAAAAGACATTGCCCATATCAAAATATCTTGTGGTTCACAGCATGTTGCTACAATAAAGAAGTGTAAGAGGAGGCAGGAACAGCAGACAAGGAGTGGTGGGAAGGTGTAGCCACTCAAGGCATGGGATCATTCATTTATCGTGTGTTGTACAATGTTATGATTAACACATGCGCTATGTCAGATATAATAATTTTGTGCTAAATAGACGTAAGTTGTAGGACTATGCAACCTGGACTTCCCTGGTCCAGCACCCTCAGGACCTGTCTGGTCTCCAATCAAGGATTTTACCAGACCAGGGGAGGTCAACGCCAGCCCCACTGCTGCCACTTTCACCAAAAGGGCAGGTACTGATGGAGTGGGGATCGACAGCGCTTGGGGGGAAAAAGTGCCGTAGGGTGGCACTCCTTGCCCCTGGCCTCAGCTGCCCCACCTCTTCTGCTGAGTACCTCCTGACCCCACACCTCTCCCTTAGGTTGACCACCACAAGTAAGCAATCTGTGGTGCACTGGGAGGGCAGGGAAGGAGTTATGGAACACAGGCTTTTCCCCATGAATGCTGCCACCCCAGTGCACCCGCGGATGCCAGACAATAGATGTTTCTGGATGAGGGAAGTTCACGTTATAGAGGTCCAACTTGTAGATCACAGATTGATCAGTAGCTAGAAGGGCTAAGTACACCTTAGGGTTGCGTCTAGACTGGCATGATTTTGCACAAATACTTTTAACTGAAAAGTTTTTCCGTTAAAAGTATTTAACTTAAGAACATAAGAACGGCCATACTGGATCAGACCAAAGGTCCTTCTAGCCCAGTATCCTGTCTGCCGACAGAGGCCAGCACCAGGTGCCCCAGAGAGGGTGGACCGAAGACAGTGAGCAAGCGATTTGTCTCCTGCCATCCCTCTCCAGCCTCTGACAGACAGAGGCCAAGGACACCATTTTATCCCCTGGCTAATAGCCTTTTATGGACCTAACCTCCATGAAATTATCTAGCTTCTCTTTAAACTCTGTTATAGTCTCTGTTGAGCAAGAGAGCATCTATACTGGCATGTGCCTTTGTGCAAAAGATTTGCTTTTGCGCAAAAGCATCCATGCCAGTGTAGATGCTCTCTTGTGCAAGAAAGCTCCAATGGCCATTTTAGCCATCGGGCTTTCTTGAACAAGCAATTAACTTGTCTGTCTACACTGGATCTCTTGCGCAAGAATACTTGCACAAGAGGGCTTATCTCTGAGTGGGAGCGTCGGAGTATTTGTGCAAGAACCACTGATTTTGTACAGTACAAAGTCAGTGTTCTTGTGCAAATACTCGCGGCCAGTCTAGACAGGCGGCAAGATTTTGCACAAAAGTGGTTGATTTTGCGGAAAATCTTGCCAGTCTAGATGCAGCCTAGGTATCTAGATAAGTGGAACTGAAACACTAGAGCTATAAGATGAGACTTGCAAGTTTTAGATTAGCCATACTAGTCCCTAGTTTAAGAAATGCTGACATAAGCAAGTGACCAAAGAATGGTCTTATGCTACTAAATTATGGGGAGAAAGGTACCAATGGGTGGTATTGCAAAAATTAACTGTCAGAGTAATTTCGTCTTCAAGGCACAGGCACAGAGTATTATCAGAATCAAAAGATAAAAGAAGGTTGCCAGAGTGGGTAAGATGAGTTCCCTTTGGGAATACTCCTTCAGGAACCAGGAAGCCTCTACCGATGATCAATTGGCAAGGAATCCATCAAACCTTATGACTATTGTTAAGGATGTGAGTTTGACTATAGCTGTAGCTTGTGCATAGGTTTTTAGAGGGTTTCCATATGCTTGGGTAATCATAACCTTAGTGGTAACTTTAACAAAACATAAAACAAACTAGACCACGGACTTGCCAATGTATGTATGTGTCTTTCTGTGTTCCTAGAGACTCTAACTCTGATGCAAGTAGCAGAGGTCACTTTCACTTGGATAGCCTTGAAACCGCGACTGCCAGAACTGAACCCAGGATGGTGTGATGCAGCATCACCAAATCCACTTTACAGAAAATAAAAGGCTAGAAAGGATTCAGGTTCGCAAAAGGGGGAAAGACACTAGAGCAGCGGTGGGGGAACCTTTTTTGGGTCAGGGGCCACTGACCCACAGAAAAAATAAGTTGGGGGCCGCACACAAGTGAGAAGGGGGGAATATCCCTTCACTGTGGCCCCTTATTGGGAAGAAGAAAGACATTCCGCTACATTCCCTTGCATATCTGAGCCTGGGTGGGGGAGCAGGGAGAGTCAGCCTAGTAGATTGTGAGCTCCAGCTCTGGGGGAACAGCAGAGCGGTTGGAGCACCAGCATGGGGTACCCAATGTTGGGGGTGGGGGGGAGGCTGAGCCTTGGAGGCCAGATCCAGGCACGCTGAGGGCTGCATCTGGCCCCCAGGCCTGAAGTTCCTCCCCACCCCTGCACTAGGGCATGTAGAGGCATCCTTAAAAGAAGGATTTTTACCTACATTACACAAATGAGGAGGGTCAGTGCAAGTGAACAGCTTGTTCAAGGTAGCTGTGATTATTACAGGAATTCCTGTCACAGGGTATGTCTACAGAGCAAAGTTATTTTGAAATAACAGCCGTTATTTCAAAATAACTTAACCACAGCCAAACCGCTATTTCAAAATTAATTCAAAATAGCACAGCGCTTATTTTTAATTTGGTAAATCTCATTCCTCGAGGAATAATGCTAAATTTGAAATAACTCTCGAATGGCAGCCTGCAGAAAGTGAAGCCAGGCTTGCAGCAACATGTCCACGAGAAGCACCAGAGTGCCCAGGGGCAGCTCCGCTTCCATGTTGCAGAGTGCTGTGGTGTCCTGAGCGAGGGCAACCAGAGCATGCAGAGACAAAATGCTTTGCTGTCCCTCATTGAGGCTCTCGGGGGGGGGGGGGAGGGGGGCCTTTAAGCACAGGCCTCAGATTGCCTCAGGCAGCAGCCACACAAAGTAACTCGTGACCTGATGTCCTGCCGGACCTGGTTCCGGCTGGCCTTAAATGCGATTCAGCGTCCACTCGGTGTGGACGCACTACAGTGTCTTCTCAACATATCATAATGCAGTCTCATGGATGAAGAGACATTCTCATTGCATCATGGCTCTACCTCATCACAATAGGCACACACATCAATTTGGGATGATGTATGTGCTGTCTAAGTAAGATTCCAAGGACAAATCCATGGAACTAGGACTGCCCTACCAATGTCAGAACAGTTGCGCCCCTTCCTCAGAACACAAGTAAGCATGAATTGCATTCCGAGGCGCAAAATGCCAAGAGACTTCAAGAACCTGACAAATAAAACCGGAGCTAATAGCAAGTGAGGGGAACTTTTTTATTCACCCTTCTGTGCCTCTATTTGCCCATTTCCAATCCTCTGGAATTTCTCCCATCTCCCATGACTTTTTGTAGATAATTGCAAATGGTTCACCTATCTCCTCAATCAGCTCCAAGAGTATTTCATCAGGACTTGGTGCCTTGCATTCATCTAATATGTCTAAGTAATGTTTAACTTGTTCTTTCCCTAATTTAGCCTTTGATTCTAACACATTTTCACTGCCATTCATTATGCTAGACATCCAGTTGCTACAGTACTAACCTTTAGGTGAAAACTCAAATAAAGACACTCAGCACTTCTACCATTTCCACATTTTCATTTATTGTTGCCCCCCTCCACCATGAGTAATGGCTTCACTCTGTCCTTGGTTGTCTTCTTACTTCTTGGCTGTGTCTAGACTGGCCAGTTTTTCCAGAAAATCAGCCGTTTTTCCGGAAAAACTTGCCAGCTGTCTACACTGGCCGCTTGAATTTCCGCAAAAGTACTGACTTCCTACTGTGAGAAATCAGTGCTTCTTGCGGAAATACTATGCTGCTCCCGTTCGGGCAAAAGTCCTTTTGCGCAAAACTTTTGCCCAAAAGGGCCAGTGTAGACAGCTGAGATTTGTTTTCTGCAAAAAAGCCCGGATGGCGAAAATGGCGATCAGGGCTTTTTTGTGGAAAAGCGCGTCTAGTGCTTTTGCGGAAAAGCGTCCCTGCCAATCTAGCCACTCTGTTCCAAAAATGCTTTTAACGGAAAACTTTTCCATTAAAAGCATTTCTGGAAAATCATGCCAGTCTAGACGGAGCCCTTATGAAGTTGTAGAATGCTTTCTCATTACTCTTTTGGACTCTAGAATCACAGAACCATAGAAATGTAGGGATGGGAGGGTCCTCGAGAACTGAAGTCCAGCTTCCTTGGGCAGTGGCAGGAACAAGTAAACCTAGAACACCCCTAAGTGGTGTTTGTCAAATTTGTTTTGAAAAGCTTCCAGTGACGGGGACTCCTTGATCTCCCTTGTGGCCTCTTCCTGATCTTACCTAACCTTACAGTTTGAACGTTTTTGTTAATAACTCACCTAAACCTCCTTTGCTGCAGATTAAGTCCATTCCTTTGTGCCCTACCTTCAGTGGACATGGAGAAAATTTGATCTTTGCCTTTTTCATAACAGCCCTGAACATATGTCAAAACTGTTTTCAGGTATCCCTGAGTCTTCTTTTCTCAAGAGTAAGTTTGTGCCCAGTTTTTTTAACCTTTCCTCGTAGGTCAGGTTTTCTAAAGCTTTCATCATTTTATTGCTTTCATCTGGACTCTTTCCAATCTGTTGACATCTTTCCTAAAGTGTGGTGCCCAGAACTGGACACATTTTCACAACTAGGGCCCAGGTATTGAGCAGAGCAGACTAATTACCTCCTCTGGCTTATGTACAACACTCTTGTTAATACACCCAGAATCATATTAGCCTTTTTTTGCAGCTGTGCCATATTAAAACCACATTGAGTTTGTGATCCACTATGAAGCTGAACCAGTCCAATGTCGAACACACCATCATATGACCCAACTGAGCACCCCCTCTATAACAATTAACTTCTTGATGCCTCAGGGCGCCTGTACCATCTCTTTCACCCACATGATCATGGTAAGTAGAACTTCTTCCACCACTTCCTCTGTTTGGAGATCCAGACAAACCCGTGCAGATCTCAACTGGTGTAAACAAGAAGTCCATGAAACTAAACAGATTTACAGCAGCCTCCAAGGAGCCAAGCCACCAAGCCATAATATTAAGATATTATTTCTCTTCATTTAACTCCTGGATAGGTACAGACCATATGTTTATTAACCTTTATTTTCATGGTTGTTATACGGACCCCCATCACCATTATATCTGACCATGTCAGAATCTTTAAAAGAACCAAGAAATAGAGAGAGTAACACACAGATCTGTAAAGGTAATTAGGAGTTGCTACACTCAACATTATAAAGCCTAACTGATTTAGGAGCATAAATCCAGTTTTCTAAACGGATTTAGGCAATGCATAAAATCTCAGTCTAAACAACTTGCACGAGGACTCTCAATGAAATTTCTTAGGGAGCTGGGTCTTGAACCCATACCTCCTAAATCTTAAGGCAGTTTCCCAGCCAGTGGACTATCTAGCCCTTCCTACTACTAAACTGATAAATTATCATTTAGGTACCTTTAAACATACAGTACTGTGTCACTACATACACAATATGAAGCAGCTACTCCTCTTCAGCTAGTACATCAGTGGCAAGCTGAACATCTCTCCACAAACACAAGCAGAGCAGGCATCAAAACCACTGACAATAAGCTATGGTGTATTACTTGCATGGGATTTATGTAATGAGAAATATCCAGCTTGTTTTCTCCAGATAGATAGATAGAAGCAAGGATGGGGAAGACACAGCAAAAAAGCTAAATGCTGCCATCGGCATCGGCTAAGGAAGACAGTTGGCAAAAGTAAAGTACCAGACAAAGTTGCTCAGCAGGAGCGTACTTACACTTGTTTCAATATTTTTATCACTGTCTGAAACCTAAATGCCTTGTTTTACAAGAGACTCAAAGGGGGGGGGCTGTGTTAGTCTGTAACTTTAAAAACAAATAGTCCTGTCACACCTTAGAGACTTATTATATATATATATATATATATATATATATATATATATATATATATATATATATATATATATATATATATATAAAATCATGAGCTTTCATGGGTAAGATGTCTGGCTCATCTTCTGAAGTGGGTCTTATTAGGAAACCTCATGAGCCTATTTATTTTTGTTAGTCTCTAAGGTGCCACAGGACTACTCGTTGTTTTGTAAGAATGAAAGAAAAGCCATTTACTTATGTGTCGCTATGTTAATGTCTGGATTGCTGCCAGCAGTCCATGCTGCATTGTCAAAGCTACTGTTCTGTACTCTGCTTGAACACTATGCTAAGTAACTCATCACTTTACCTACTCCCAACAAGAAACCCCTTCGTTAAAGACTACAGTTGGTTGTAAACTCAAGTATTTCACCACATTCAAGAAGAATGTAAGAAAGAAACACATAACAAATGCATGTTAGCCAGCCTGCATTTATAGCAACGCTCCCCTCCCCTCCTCCATCATGCCATAGGTTGTGGTTAATAGCAAGATAGAATGGCAAACTGACAGTTTAATAAAGCAAGGGCAATACATAGAGAGATAATGTAGAGCACCGCAAACAATGTGAGTGGCTTCCAAGGATGTGACATTCCAACCAGTGCTTTCAAGTGAAGTAGTCTACAAAGTCATCCTACCCATAGTGTCTAAGTACTTAAAATAGGTTTAGATTTGCCCTAGATTTTCAATATTATAAATATACAAAACCATAGTATCTAAGTACTGAAAATAGGGGTTTAGCTTTGCCTACCATTGTCCATACAGGATACTTTGTTCACTGTTTTATGAACTTGAGCAATCTGGAATGCAGACTCTGCAAGGAACGTAGCTAAAATTTGTCCACAAGGAAATTCCGTTAAGTAGAGCTCAGTCATTTTTGGATTGTTCCAGGCATGTGGGGGTAATTCCACATAGCCAATTTATTCCAACTACAACATTTCCTGTAGTACATTATTGCCTGAGAGATTTGAGCATTAATGTGTAATTCAGGCCCACACATATATTATATGTTCCCCCCGCTATATGTTTAAATCATGCCAATGTTCCACAGAAATGCCTTCTGCCTGAAGACGCAGTATTATTAAGTGCCTAATCACCTACATTACCTATGATCAGACAATCAGGGCAGACTTTAAAAAGCATACTACGTAATCTCCTGTGAACAGAACCTTATAGTATCTCAATAAGGTTAGCTACAATCTTCAGAATTATGCCCTCTATTATTTAGCAAGGAGAAGGTTCTGTTCATTCACATGCATCTAAGGGTGTGTCTAGACTACAGAGTTTTGTCGACAAAAGTGGACTTTTGTCGACAAAACTATACCTGCGTCTACACTACCGCTGAGTTCTGTCAACATAACGTCGACAGAACTCAGCAGTTTTGTCGACGCTGGTAAACCTCATTTTACGAGGCATAACGCCTTCTGTCGACAGACGGTGTTATTGCATGTAAACTGTCCTTTGCGTCTACACTACCATGTCGACAAAGCAGCTTGCTTTGTCGACAGAACTCAATGTAGTCTAGACGCTCTTTGTCAACAGAAGTTTTGTCGACAGTATCTGTCGACAAAACTTCTGTCGACAGAAGCCTGTAGTCTAGACGTACCCTAAGCTATCATGCTGGGTACAAGCAACAAACCTTGTGCTTTAATATATTTATGTTTCAAAAAACCCCCAAATTTACCTCAAGAACTTTTGGTCACTAATCAAATGTAAGCTATCATGCAGTTTTAATGCATTTGGGATTTTCGCCCCATCTTCATGTCTAAAAAGTATTGAACTCCAAAAGTCAACGTATTCTTTTTGGTCCAGCTATTTTCAAACAAGTCTGACTTTTTGTGTGTGCAATTTACTTTTGCTCTGAAGAAAACATAATGAAAATTGCCTTAAAAAGCACTGAGCGCCATTTCCTTAGCCATTATTTACCAACTGCATCTCGTCTGCAGGCAACACTTTTGTTTTTGGTAAGCACTGTTGTTTGATTGTAGAGAAGCATTCCAGTAAGAAGAACATATATGCTTAAATGATGCACTCTTCATGCCATCTTTCCAAGAACAACAGTAGCTAATTGCTCAGCTTCCTACTGGGAAATGTCTCTTTAACATGCATATCACTAAACGACTACTCCAATCCAAGCTGCCAACACTAGTCATGTAATCATAGGAAAGAGTTTAGCTTTCACTTAGACTACTCTTTATCATACTTCCAGGTAGTGCAAGAACACAGCAGAGCTTTTGCCATAGGCTCATGGAAATAAAATAGCTTTCAACTGCTCTATTTTAAAAAATGTTACTGAATGAATCTATAGGGTGTTTTGGACCAACTTACTTGGTGCTGACTGGCTTTAGCCAACTGCTCATTGGCTGATTCTACATTAGAAGATGCAGTCTCAATGTTGGCTTCAATACTATCTGTAAATTAAGATAACAGAAGGTAATTACATGGTGGAAAGCTGAAGGATTAATTCACACCAACACAGTGGTGCAAGTAAACAAAAGTTCTTCCCAGCCTGGGAGGGGAACCACCTAACCCCCTCATGTGACTCCACAGCCCAGGACCTCCATGCTCCTCCCAATCCCACTTGAGAGGAGCCAGGTCTAAGCTGGTACGGCAGCCGGAGAAGTTGTTGGCCGTTCTGCTCCTTTACCCACTGCTGCACCCAACAGGGAAAGGACTGAGGCAGAACCCCCATCCCCCCCACTGCTCCTTCAAGGAGTTATCATAGAATCATAGGATTGGAAGGGACCTAGAGAGGTCATTGAGTCCAGCCCCCCGCCCTCAAGGCAGGACCAAGCTCCATCTACACCATCCCTGACAGATGTCTATCTAACCTGTTCTTAAATATCTCCAGAGAGGGAGATTCCACCACCTCCCTTGGCAATTTATTCCAATATTTGACCACCCTGACAGTTAGGAATTTTTTCCTAATGTCCAATCTAAACCTCCCCTGCTGCACTTTAAGCCCATTACTCCTTGTCCTGTCCTCAGAAACCAAGAGGAACAAATTTTCGCCTTCCTCCTTGTGACACCCTTTTAGATATTTGAAAACCGCTATCATGTCCCCCCTTAATCTTCTTTTTTCCAAACTAAACAAGCCCAGTTCATGAAGCCTGGCTTCATAGGTCATGTTCTCTAGACCTTTAATCATTCTTGTCGCTCTTCTCTGTACCCTTTCCAATTTCTCCACATCTTTCTTGAAATGTGGCGCCCAGAACTGGACACAGTACTCCAGCTGAGGCCTAACTAGTGTAGAGTTGCCGTGCCTGTGTAGAGGCCTGGAGGGCAGGGCTGGGAGTTCTGCTCCCATCCCTGCAGGGAGGGGCAGCAGGGGAAGGGCCAGAATGCCAGCAACTCCCCTGGCCGCCATTGCGCTCCCAGACCCAGCCCTGCGCGTGGAAATGTGGGCCAGGGGAGGTGCTGGGAATAGCCACCAGGGAGTCCTTCCGGGATGCCGTATCAGCTGACTTGCCAGTACCACGTGCTGGACCATATCCACTCACCTGCACCAACAGCAATGCAGCAATTTAACGGTAGCCATGAACAAAGAGGAAAGATCACACACCCTTTCGTTCACAAGTCCATGTGTGCCCATAATGACCACCCCAAATTTGGTAAAATAAAGACTAAATCATCACAGTCAGAGGCAGAGTACCCGATGACAATCATTAGTTTACTAGAGCATACACAATAGAGGGATTACAGGTGAGATCCAATAGAAAGAGTCCCACAGACTCCAATCATCTCATTGGTGGGGCGCTACATTCTAAAATGGGTACATCACGGTGTGCGCTACTGCATTTGCCTTGCTATAATGAACTTCGTTTTTTACCTCTGAGTGGAGAGAAAACATTTGGGGATAGGAGGATTAATAGCTACAGAATGCAGCCAGTTGGGGAGGTGGGAGGAATCTATACATGCCAGTTAAAGAAAGAAACCTTTTAAATGGACACCAGTCCTGTGTTTAGAAACCAACATCTGTGTTTCAAAAGCTGCAATGAAGAGTTAGACTGTGGTTCAAATAGAAATATGGCCAACTTGTTCCTTCAGAGATATGCACATGGCGACTGCTGGCTTCAATGGGAGTTGTACATTGCCTTGGAGGGAAGAAAGCAGATCACTGGCTGTAAACAAATCACCTGGGGGAATGTACTACAGGCAGCAAGGCGGGAATAAAAGTTCAGGGCTTGATCTAAATCTCATAAAGTCAACGGAGAAACTTGACCTGACATCACTAGAACATTGAACGGATCCTCGGTATAGAAAATTGTTCTAATTAATTTATTATTTTATTTTCCAAACAGAGAAAAAAATGTTAAAAGGGCGTCTGTGTATGAAGTGGGGGAAACGGAGGGTTCAAATGATATGCACTCAGATACTTTTCAGAAGATTTGTCTTATTCTGTGCTGAAATTATTTTTTAAGGCTGCTAATACACTTGGGCACCTTTGATAATGTAAAGAAATGAAATGAGTTTAACATGTGGAAACCTACTCAAAAGCTTTCATCACAAGTTGGAGGGAGGGCCTACTCCTTTTATTCGTTAATTCATATATCTGGGTTAGCAGTGCAGAAGCTCTGTGGGCACTGCTATTAAGGACTGACATGCCCTAATTTGAGGGCCAAATCCCAACCATGTCAAGGAGTTTTAAACCAAGGACCCAAGCTACAACAGAGGTCTAAACCTGTGCATAGTTCCACTGAAGTCACCGGTTTCTGACCAGATAGTTCTTTTTGCACCAGCCGTGGGAATGGAATGAAAACTGCATGATGAGCTCAGGATCTGGCCCAGAAGCATCTCAAATTTGCCTTTATGAGGACTGATGAGCGCTATCTATCTACCTATCTATCCATCCCCAAAGAATCCCTCAATCTAGCTATCTGCCTTCCGACCTATCCCAAAATATGCCCTCTTCTCCCCACTCCCCCACCGCCACACATACAAAGGACTCATTCACACTTTTATGTTAATTCTAGTACACTGCTGGGATAATGACAGCTTCTTTTCTCCTCTTTTTGTTTTCAGGACTAGCAGAAAATAATGGCTCAAACACACATTCAAAGCACTACCATTCAGTGCTTCCTCTGATCTCTCTTCTCTTGGACACCGGTACCTCAGCTCGCACTACCTAGGTGTTTCTGGGGTCTCTATCAGCACATTATCATATAAACAATGGAAAAATGTGTCTCTTCCATAGCTGTCCATATGAGTTTGTCTGTACTTGGACATTACATTGTGTTAGAGCACAACTCTCAGGAGTCAAGGTAGATAACTTGATGTTATATTAAGGTTGTAAGCGACTAGTTGACTATCGGATAAGCATGAGTTTATTGGATAGTCGAGCAGTGACTTGACTAGTCGCTTCCCCTCACCTTGCTGTCTCTGTCATCCCTTAGCACATAGCACAGACAGGAAGTATCAGATGTAACCTCTTGGC
Source organism: Pelodiscus sinensis (assembly GCF_052426305.1). NCBI lineage: Eukaryota > Metazoa > Chordata > Testudines > Trionychidae > Pelodiscus > Pelodiscus sinensis. Next base: position 7,220,027 of record NC_143053.1, on the reverse strand, counting down.
AGCGAGTTGTGGTTAGCTCTAAGGTTTCTGAATCCTAAGCATGTCACCTGAGGCACACTGAGCATATACTATGAATATCATAACCAGATGGGACACTATTCTGTTGCATGGAAGCCAATGGAACTACAACAGTTTACACAAGCTGACAATCTAATCATAACTGTCTAATATTTTGTTATCGTAACTCCACAAAGTCGTGCTCAAGTATGGTATAATCTCTCAGTGTAGACAAGCCCTGGAGTAGAGAAACAGGATGTAACACAAGATAAAGAAGAGTATGTCTACACTACCCCCCTAGTTCGAACTAGGGGGGTAATGTATGCATACCGAACTTGCTAATGAAGCCCGGGATTTGAATTTCCCGGGCTTCATTAGCATAAAGCCGGCGCCGCCATTTTTAAAAGCCGGCTAGTGCGAACCCCGTGCCGCGCGGCTACACGCGGCACGGACTAGATAGTTCGGATTAGGCTTCTAATCCGAACTATCTGTACGCCTCGTGGAACGCGGCACGGACTAGATAGTTCGGATTAGGCTTCTAATCCGAACTATCTGTACGCCTCGTGGAACGAAGTGGGTCTTTGCCCACGAAAGCTTATGCTCCTACACTTCAGTTAGTCTGTAAGGTGCCACAGGACTCTTCGTCCCATCTTAATAGAAGAACATGTTGTTTTCGTCACTAGTACTACTTAGGATCCCAGGACACTACATCTCTTTTTATATTAACAGCTGCAGTTTATCAGGCTCCTTTCCTAGGGAAATAACTTCTTAAGTCTGAAGAAGCAAAACAAAATTTTTTAGATTCTATGAGGGCTTTTTTCCCCAGAAAAACCAGCATCATGCTTTGCAAACACTATATGCTAATTTGTTCCACAATGCAATCTTTTAGTGTACAAGGAATCTTTACTGAATGGCGGCCTGCATATTACATACATGATGGTATGATGTTACAGAGGGAGGAAAATGGGTAAGCAGCCCTCCTAGCTGAAAGGTTCCTCTAATGTACAGAACTCCAGCTTTGTCATGACTACAAAAGATTTAAGACAAAAGGTCCTAATTAACTTTTGCTATAGTAGCTTGCAATCTTAGCAGCCAGAACCCTCGCCCCCCCAGAGCTAGAACTGACTGAAAATTGAGTAATTCCATGGGTAATGTGGTGGATTTGTCTTCACTGCTAAAAAGATGCAATGTTCCACCTCGGGACTACTAATTAATATCAATTATCCCAAGGAAAGTGAAAGACCAGCATTTTAATTTTACTGTAAGGTAAAAACCACTAAAGTCATCCCCTGGAAGAGGCATCGAACTGTGAAACACAGGCTTCATTTGCATGTTAGTTATTCTGAGGTAAAAAATCTGCCATTTTTAGCAGTGAAGACAAGTCCTGTGCATACAATTGATTTCCATTGATTTACACACAAGGGAGAGAGAGAAAGGGTATGTCTACACTACCCCGCTAGTTCGAACTAGCCGAGTAATGTAGGCATACCGCACTTGCAAATGAAGCCCAGGATTTGAATTTCCCGGGCTTCATTTGTATAAGCGGGGAGCCGCCATTTTTAAAACACCGCTGGTTCGAACCCCGTGCAGCGCGGCTACACGGGGCACGATCTAGGTAGTTCGAACTAGGCTTCCTAGTTCGAACTACTGTTACTCCTCGTGAAATGAGGGGTTCGAACCAGCGGGGTTTTAAAAATGGCGGCTCCCCGCTTATGCAAATGAAGCCCTGGAAATTCAAATCCCAGGCTTCCTTTGCAAGTGCGGTATGCCTACATTACCCTCCTAGTTCGAACTAGGACGGTAGTGTAGACATACCCTAAGAGAGATGTAGTCCAGGAGACAATACACAAACATGGTAGCCAAGAATTACTGGGGTTCCATCATCCAGTCAATTATCTGTCTACCACTTCACTGATTTTAATGGGACGCCCTGCACGCACATGGCAAGATGAACCCAGCTACTATGATTTGTGTGGCTTGGGCTGTGATTCCTTAACTTGGCCTTAATCCTTCTGACCACACAGGGTTTTAAGCAATAACAATGAAATGTTTTGAAGAGAACAACATTTCAGAAGTGCTAAGTGTTGTGATCTGCATTTGTATTTCCTTTACAGTGCTAACCTGTTGTGATAGAGAGCTAGAAAACAGCAGCTGATTCAGCATCCTGTCCCTTGCAAGGCTAATTAGTGGCTCTAGAGCTGACCTGGTTAAGAAGAACTGGGCCTAACTGATGGACTGAGTTGGGCTGCGGAGAGCTAAAAGGCTAATTAGCCCATAAGGCAGAGGTAGAAAAGACAGGAGAGGGCAGGGACGGAGAGAGAAGCTTTTAGAGGTACATCCCAGATGGATCCCCCAGGAAGAAAAACCTGTCTGTCTAACTCCACTATTGGCTAAGAGAGTTAAGGATTGTATGAAAAAGCAAACAGGGGATTGAATAACCGTGTAAAACAGGAGTGTTGTGGGCAAGACACAAAAAGTAATTTTTCCGCTCGGCTCTGTGCTGTTTAGGCCTCAATTGGAGTAATGTGACCAGTTCCGGGCACCACATTTCAAGATGTGGAGAAACTGGAGAAGGTCCAGAGAAGAGCCACAAAAATGATGCAAGTTCTAGAGATTGTGACCTATGAGGAAAGATTGAAAGAATTGTCTTGTTTAGTTCAGAAAAGAGAATACTGAGAGGGGACATGATAGCCGCTTTCAAGTATCTAAAAAAATGTTACCAGAAGGAGGGAGAAAAATTGTTTAGGTTGGACATTAGGAAACGCTTCCTAACTGTCAGGGTGGTTAAACACTGGAATAAATTGCCTAGGGAGGTTGTGGAATCTTCATCACTGGAGATATTTAAGAGTAGGTCAGACAGACACCTGTCAGGGATGATCTAGATGGTACTTGGCCTTTCTGTGAGGGCAGGGGACTGGACTCAATGACCTCTTGAGGTCCCTTCCAGTTCTAGGATTCTATGAAAAGTGGAGAGAATGCTGCAAACTAAATCACATGAAGTGCTTACCAGAAAAAGGTCTCCAGCTGTTTGTAGCTTGAAAAAAGACCAGAATGAGACCCTATCCTGTCACACTTTTCCTTAAGGTCATCTTCTGTGTGTTAAATGGCAGTAAAATCTTCTTTGTGAAATTACACAATTGTCAGTGAATTCCACACTTAATAGCATGTAAGTCATAGTGCTTCAAGAGGTGGGATTTGTTGGGTTTTTTGGTCATACCATGTTGAACAGTCACCGGTTATAAGAGGACAAAACCAGGTCCTCAGTTTGGCTATTATTAACTGGTATCACTGGGCAGGTATCTGTGCTAAGTCTGATTGAAGAAGTGGGAAGGATTTTGAATTCAAAATACTTCTGTTTTGCAGGAATTGAAATGGATCCATTTAGTTTTGAAACCATTTTTCATGGCTTTTATTCTTTAAATGGTTATCTATACTTTTATCGAAATTATTCTCCATAAAAATGTCAGTGAAAAATATGGAGAGAGACATTGTGAAAAATGGAACATCAAGTCAAAATGTCCCTTTCTGGAATAAAGGCTATTTTTCAATGAAAATGTTTTAGTGAGAAACATTTCAACTAGTTCTGATTTGTCCATTATACAAATCTAGACTTGTGTCATTCTTTACAGCCTGTGATGTGAGGTGCAGAACATCCTTAATTGAGGCTATGTCTAGACTGCAGAGCTTTTCCAGGATACTGGAGGTATCTGCATCCAAGGAACGTGTCCGCTTTTCCAAAAATATATATATATTGGAGAAGCGGATGTGTTTTTTCGGCATCCGTGTAAACCTTGTTTTACAAGGAAGAAGGGATGTTCCAAAAGAGGGTTTTCCCCCGAAATCTGGCCCCGTGCAGAATTTCAGAAAATCCTCTTTCGGAAGTAAATCGCACCGCAAATTGTGTTTCTTTTTCCTATTTATCTTTATAGTATAGACATAGCCTCAAAGAGCACAGACGTTTTGCCACTTGTAAGATTGGGGAGTTAGCTCTCATTGATAGATAGGCGAGTCCTTCCAGAGTAAAGCTTAACATGACACGGTCTGGTCATATTCAAATGTGTGTTCGTCAACTTGCAGAACCAGATCTATGTGTTCTCCCAATTTATAAATTAAAGGACAGACGTCAGGTTGACTTAACCAGGTGCAATTTGCAGCTCCCTAAGCCATGATGACCTGGGGGTATTAACCTCCAATGGTGAGCAGACAGCATCCACATCTCTACTCTATCCAATAGTTTCCGATGGGAGATGGCAGCTTTGAATTTCACAGCTGTGTTGCTCTATCTGCTTTTCTTTAAATGATACTTTAATAGAAAAGTAATATAAAAGGGTTGGTCCTGCTTTGGGCAGGGGGCTGGACTCGATGACTCCTGAGGTCTTTTCCAGCCCTAAGATTCTATGACCCTTGCCTGCCAGTGAATCAAGCCAACACTTTCTAAAAATCTCTTTATTGATTCCTTGAAGACCAAACTGGAGCGGACATAATCACCATGAAATGCCATAACCTACTGCTTGCTGGATTTGCCTTCATCAAGAGTTCTGTGTCATAGTTTTTAACAACGGAAGTAGGTGTAAAGCAGTGTACTCATATTAACAATGCATATCTCACTTTAGTGTCAGACAAAGATGCTATTTGCACTACTCTGTAAATGACACATGACCTTAAAATGTGCTTTGGAAACATTAAACATTCTTAAAAACCATGGGAAGTGCAGAATTATATCACAGGGCCAACAGCTTATCGTGTATGCAAAACTCATTTCCATTCAAGCCTATAATTATTCCAAAATAAATAAAAATAAACTCCCAAAGACGACCTCTATAACTAAAATACACTCCCAGAGACTACTCCTATAACTAGTGGACTAATTCAAAGGCGTCAACTCTTCCCAGGCAAAGGGAAATATCAACACAACATGTTTGATTCATTTTAAAAAGGCGTGTGTGTTTGCTTGTTATTTTGGTAAGGCTGAATTTTGCTTCCAAAGTGAAATCCATGATATGTATTATTTGTCTTTCAATTGCAGTGGTTGATGTGATTTACTTAACCTATTCATGACACAGTGTCACATACTCTAACCTTATAAGAGAAAGTATAACACCTCCCAAATGAAATAAACCAACCACTCAGCTGGTTGTACATTTATGACCCAGTTCAGCCAAAGGATTTCTGGGAGTTCAGAGCACAGCAATGCCACCTTCCTGATTATCTGATAATTACTGCAGCAGAAAATTCTACTGGTGGGGGAAAAAATCATAAAAAGAAAAGACCCCCCCCACGGCTACACACTTGGTTTCTCACACTAAATTAGTCGGCTCCTTAGCAGCAACCACACCAACTCTATCACATTAAGAAGACTAAATACAGACTAGTAGACACAACTTTAAGCATTAGTAAATTTACAAGTCTGTTATCATCTAGTACAGTAAACTTCTGATAATCCGGCACCTTTAGGACCCAGAGGGTGCCAGATTATCAGATATGCCGGAATACCAGAAGGGGGGCTATGAGGGGTCTGGCGGGGGGGGGTGGGAGGAGAACTGCGCAGCGTGGGAGAGGGCGGCGCTGCGGGACCAACCCGGCAGCACCTCAGCTGCTCTGCCCCCGGCTTCCCCAAGTCAGCAGCTGGGCAGTTTCAGCAGCAGAGGGCATGGGGAAGCCAGGGGCAGAATAGCTGGGGTGCTCTGCCCCAGGGCTTCCCCAAGTCCACCGCTGCTGAAACCGACCAGCAGCAGACTTGGAGAAGCCGGGGGCAGATCAGCTCCAATTGTCCAGCTGGCCGGAGCACTTCCGGGTCCCATTTGGTGCCAGACTATCAGGTGTGCCGGACCACTGGATGCCGGACAATTGGAGTTTTACTGTACTGTGTTCTTTACAAGCACACACATTGACTTCCTAACACAGGATTGGCATTACAAAAAGAATGTTCAAACAATGAGGGAAGAGACAGAAATGCAGAGACAAAGCTTTTTAAACAAAGAAACATAAAAAACTCAGATTCTTTGCACCTCCTACCACTATAGCTGAAATGAGAAGAACAGAGGAGATCAAACTAACCTGTACCTGCCTCCTGGGAGATATGCTATTAAAATGCATCGTACACTTTACAATAAAGCTGTGAGTTGTAATTGTGTTGAGAAGAAGACGCACTAACTGACTCCAAAATATACACTTTTAGTTCAACAGATTCTAGATTTGGCCTTCAAAATAAAGTGAAAATTTTTCACCTTATCTGAAACAGGTAAGCAGCAAATTCAGAAAAACTGGGGTGGCACCAGGTACTGCTTCTGCAGAAGTGGAGCTCTGAACTGACACATAAGTCCATGTTTTCCTACCAGGAACAGCTAGACATGAAAAAGCCAAGTGAGGATTCTACAATGCACAAAGAACTGAGTTCATAACTGAGTTCCAGTCAAACACTGGAATAAATTGCCTAGGGAGGTTGTGGAATCTCCATCTCTGGAGATATTTAAGAGTAGGTTAGATAAATGTCAATCAGGGATGGTCTAGACAGTATTTGGTCCTGCAATGAGAGCAGGGGACTGGATTCGATGACCTCTTGAGGTCCCTTCCAGTCTTAGTAGTCTATGATTCTATGATATCTATCAATATAACTATCTTCTCGGATATTTAGGAAGTGTTACCAACTGAACAGATATGAATATGTGGACCCCATTTTGTTGCATAAAGGTTATCAAGAAAATAAATACAGATATTTAGGGACCAATTCCAGAAAGTATCCATTTTTCAGCTGTCTCAGCTGAGCCCCAGGACAGTTTAGTTAATGATCCAGATGTCTGGTTTTCCAACTTATTTCATTTTACTGTATCTCATAGCAGGCTCCAGTCTCCAGTTTCATAGCAAAGAAATTCCCATGCCATTAAAGCCATCAGTCACAGAACATCCATAAAGAGTCTTCTAAAGGGACCCAAAGAGGCCTGCAGAGGACACAGGGGTGATGGCTCTTTGCGGTGCATTCCATGATGGCGTGTAAACTCTTTTCAATCTGCTACGTGTTAAATCCTATGAGTCTGCAAATGACATGCCTCACTTCTGAAAAGACATCAGCCTTCAAGTCAAGATGGAAGTAGATACAGGATACAGGAAACGATGTTAGCCAAACAGGGCTGGTTCTAGGAGATAGAAGAGGCTACTGTGGTGGCAGATGCGAGTGGCTTCCCCCAGGCTCCATCTAACCTAAATGATCTCAGTGACCCCACATTTACGTTCATACAAAAACATTTTACTTTCACAAGAGTCATTTATTATGACTGGGGAGAAATGACAATGCTGCATCCAAACAAAATCTCAACCAAGCTCATTGACTACATATATTGACCCAATTGGATAATGTTTTCTCTCTTCCTCAACTTAACGAGAAAATGAACCAACTACCACATGTCTCCTGTTTCCTGGGTAGGCTTGCATATCTAGGTTGGCAGGCACCATGTGTATGAATTATCTAAACTACTCAAGCCTCCAAATTAGGCTGTATTACAGAATTTCCTTATCCTCAGCCTTAATATTCTCAGTCTGAGATGTCCAGACTTCAGGACGTGGTGAAGCGCAAGATCAGAATCAATCAAAATCTAAAAACCAGGCAACTCGGACGCAGCAACATGAGAAGCTGGATGGATGGCAAATGTGATGATAAGAAATGAAAGCAAAACAGAGGTGAAGAAAGTTCTCATCTTTATATCACACAACTTCCCTTCCCTGCCAGCAGGTCTTGTGACCTGTGATCTGTACATCTTTACGTACAACAAAGAGGAGGCTGGAGCTGGCAAATAAAGCTCAGAGTCGAGTTCCCATGTTTCCTACGCTGTGGTCTTGGATCCACTGTATGGATGTACCAGTCTTTGTATCTCTTGCTGTTTTCAGGAAACAAGGTTGGGATGTGCCTGTGTTGTACTTGAAGAACGAGTGTTGGTGGCAAAATGGCACGATGGGGAGAATGTGCAATCATTATAATCTCAGTAAATTGCATTCACAATAATTTGTCACTCTGCTGTGCGAAATGTGTCTAAGTGGCACGCAGTGAACTTACTTGTGGTGTTTGGTGTTGGATGGCTTATGTAAGGAATTGGATCTTGTGTGGTGTGTTGGGCTGCCAAAAACATTGTATATACGTGTTTGGGAGAGGAAAGCATCTCCTTCCTGGTGGGCATGAAAATAGCAGTATTATTTCTGTCATGAGTTAAAAAAATGCAATGTGTACATTATGTCAATCACCTTGACTCTCTCTTGCAACATACACAGTAGACTCCAGAGATGGACCAATGTGTGTCTACTAAAATGTGTTAACAAGATCGATATTGCCAGTTATGGCAATGATGTCTCCTTTGAACCTGCTAGATGAAGGGTTAGAGTTGCCTCACACTAATAGTGATTGTATATTGACTTAATGGAGTTACTCCTAATTTACACCAGTACATGTGAAAGGAGAAACCAGTCCAGTAGGGGAAAAATATTCTTTGACAGGGAATGCTTGGTAAGTTTTGAGCTGATGAGTACTGGAAAGTGGCTGAATGTGTATGTGCTTATATATATGCAAATATTTCTCTGATAACTGCCCCAGAGTAACTTACTTCTAAGGGTGTCAACTCCTTGACCCTTTCCATGGATGGTTTGAGTGGAGAATGTTTCTGTTACTATTTGCTCCACTGGAGTGAGGACACGGGACTGGGGTGGTCCTCCTCCGGCTGCAGCTCTCTGATGTTCCCCAATTTTTTTCCTTATCACCCCACGGAGATCTCGCCATTTGTGTTTCAGGTCCCCCACGTCCCGCCTGCAGTACCCTAAAACATTGACAGCTTGTAGGATCTTATTCCACACTTTGTGCTTCTTGGCAGGGGTCCCCTTTAAGGCCCCCAAAATTAGCTGATAGTGTTTCATGACCTTTTGCACCAGCACCTCAGTCTCCTGTGGTCTAAAATTGGGTTTCCTTGTTTTGTTCCACGAGTGCTGGTCTGGACATGGAGTTCCAGCCGTGTAGTGTGTGAACATAATAACATTCCCATGAGTAGCAGGGTCAGAAGGAGAAGCAAACAACTGAGCAGCCATCGCAGACTCTGGTGTGGAATGTCTCTTGCAAATCAACATGTTGAGGTTGGTTCCTAGAAAGGCACCAAATGTTGGGTATTTATATGCGCTTTTATAAGGTAGCGTGTAAATTCTAAATGAGGATTTGCGCGCGCACCTTATATGCGTTAACAAAAAAGAAGTGTGTCCCACTCCCATATCTGAATCTTGTTTGAAAATGTAACCTCCCTGCCTACTTGCTAATCTGCAGCTGTGAAAGCCTCTTAACTTTCCTCACAGGGTTACACTGCTAAAACGAAATCTCAGCTAACACATGGGAAAAGGCCAGTGCCAACAAAATTGCTGTCTACATAACTACAGGAGTTAACTTCATTTCCTTCATGAGAGCTTGTGTCAGTTGTACAAAAGAACAATTTCTCACAGGTGATCATTCACTGATTAGCCACAGTAGTAGACATGCTGGAGTAAGAGAGGACATTTACTCGGGATCTAGCATAGATTTAGGGATCAGATCCTGCAATGGAGGCAGGGAGGTAGATTAGATGACTCAGTAGCCATATGTATTTGAAAGTATTTTGGCTTGCTACTGCCCTAGGCTGGCATAAGAGTGGACCAAAAAGATCCTTGTCCCTGATGTAATGATAATTGGTGTCACTAACCACTATTAATGAATCAGGCCCATTGATATTATGATCCTCAAACATGTTAATGTAACCACTGTAAGAGAGGAAAATATTGCTATTGTGAACAGAAGATCACAATCTTTAGGGATGATGATGTATTTGCAAAAGATGAAAAGTGATAGAGATGCATCATCTGGGATTCCACATTTTTTCCTTCTTCGTTTATTCCCCCCCTCCCTTGCACAGCAGCAAACTCCCCTCTCTTTAAGAAGGACTGTGGACGTGTTGCCTCAAGAGCTAGCCAACTTGGTACCTAGGTCAACTACCTCTGGTTACTTGAGACAACATGGATCTCCTCCTGAGGTAAGCACAAACTGCCCTTCTAATGCTTCCAGCAACGTGGTGGGCATGGGTGAGTGTGAGACATGATCTTGTATCATAGACACAACAATATATTTCGCTGGTTAGACTCACAATTCTCCACTAAACAGTTGTTTAACTCAAACGAGGACACACAGTTACAAAACTTTTTTCTCGTGTGTGTAATAGGCAGAAACTAAGCCTCTGGGTGTGATGAGCCCTTTCCTTTCTCGTCAACGCTGAACTTTCACTCGGGGTTTTTCAACTCCCTGTATGTGCTGATTCCTAATCTCTCTCACTTGTATGTAACACAAATGTCAAAAGATAAACAGTGGAACTTGCATCTGTCGAGTAGGGAGATATCTCTTGAATGGCATGATTGACTGAAAAGCTACTCAGAAAGAAATAAAAAGGTTTGCGATGCTACTGAAAAAATGAATGCCCCCTAAATAAAAGAACTGAAAGAATGATAATTGTTTAAAGACAAAAAGGCCTACTTTCTACACCTTTTCATTTTCTCCCAGGCAAGTTAATATTGGGAACACTTCCACCACGTGGGTAACAACTTAACAATAAATCAAACCTTAAGGAACTTGGTGACATAGGTCATGAAAGTAGCTGATCTATGCTGCCATGTCCCTCAAGGCAATAACATCTGATATGCCTCCTGAGGCCCAAGCGGATTCAGAAGTTATCCGGGCACAAAAAGAGCTGCCAAACAAGCACAAGATCAAAAACTGAATTGTTGAAGATGTCATCTTGATTTTGTTGTGTGTCTGTGAATGAACAGGGTGTTCCACTGTGTGATGGCAGCTGCCCATTTCTGTTTGGATGGACATGCCGCTCCTTGGACGGTTGCCAAAGACTGCATGCTGTGCAAGGAACCAGTGTGATCAATAGACAGACTGCAAGTATTGCTCCTTTTACAATCTCCCTCCTAAGGTCTAGTCCAGGGGCTCCGCATCTTTGGAAACCAGGCGTATTTTGCAGATAGGTCCCGACACATGGATTTAAGCCTGGCTTAGGCACTCAGGTTCTTAGGAAATTGTGGCAATTATGTAAGGCACCAGATAGTTCAGTTAATCTCACAGAAACTGGAAAACAAGAGCGGGAGAAATATATCTGACCCTTCCTTCCTTTACCTGTAACAGGATATAAACACAGGAGATTTTAACAGAGGTGGATCTTTTATATTCTGCCTCCATTTCTTTCTCCTGATCCCAAAAGGTTCAGGATTGGTCACCACTTCTAGTGGTGCTGGAACACATTTTACAGAGGAGGTGCTGAAAGCCAGTGGTCCCCACCACCCCCAAAAAACCCTTTTTACCTCAACTCCCTTACTCCTATCTGTGCCCACCACACCCCAGAGTTAGGGCCAGGAGCAGGGCCATGGTTCTGGGCGGAGGGTGACATGAATAGGGGAAAGGACGCCTAATCTGGGACCACACATGAGGGGCTGCAATTAGAGTCCCTTGGTGCAGATCCAGTGGCAGCCACTGGTCCACATGCAGTGTAGGGAACAGAGCCCAATCACAGGTCCTGCATGTGGGAGCCTAGGTGTGGGGCCTGGAGAGCTGGGTATGAGGTGGCGGCCAGGACCACACAGTTCCCATTCCTATGTCCACTTCCTGTCAGTGGTGCTCTGGATGTTGGGGAACAGTCAGTAAACTGGGCATTTTCTCTGTTCCCCTGTCTTCCACCAGTGCACAAGCATGCTGCTTCACTCTGCTCCAAAACCCTGCCGGCTAGGGAATCAGGCTTCAGACCTACAGTGCATGTGGCCAAAAATATTCTGTGACAGAAAAAGAAAGTTTTATTAAGCAGAACTGAGCAGCACGATTTGCGGCAGCTACAATAATTTTTTCATTCCAATTCCTGAGGAAGATTAACCAGGTCTTCTTATTTTAGTTTCTCACTATTTCTTCCCTTCCCTATACTCAACAGCGCAGGGTCTGCTATCCCTATGAAATCTATTTTTATGCAAACACTACCAGTAACAATCACAAAGAGATGATCCACGTCACAGAGGGCAGCTTTTCAAACCCAAGGAGATTTCCACGTTCAGAATCCCCTAGAGTACAGGACGACTAGTCTTAGTGGCAACTTGGCTGTATTAAGCAGTTATAGAATTTGGGTCATTTTGACCCCTTAACTCCTTCATAGGTGAGTTCTCGCCAATCGGAAAGGCAAAGTGAGACAAAGCACATACCTTAGCACTAATGGTGATACCTACCTATTGTGTCTCCTTGTTCATAAACCATGGAGGCCAGGTCTTTAATGATCTGGTTTACGTCCAACATGTCGCTCTGAAAAGGTGAAAGGTTACAGTAAATGGTCAACAGATACATCAAGAGCCAAATGAGTTGCCCCATTTTTCAAGCATGGAAACATTTTTTTTTCATCTACACAGAACAGTAAGGACTAGATATTCTCACAATGCCTTAACTGGCCTCCTAAGTAAAACTATAATTTGTTGGACTTCAATTATCGAGCTTTGCACCTGAACTGGATGTGTTGCCTTCTAAAAAGAAGTCAAATAATGAGACCACCCAGCTGCTTGCCACAACTGTGAAGCACCGAGGAACAAAAAACAGCCTTCCCCTATTTCTAAGGAGCTGCTTTTGAGGGTACAGCCACTTGGACAGCCACTTCTTATGTACAAAATTCTAGTTCTCTAAGTGTTGCGTGTTTGTGGTGAAATACCATTAGAAAATGAATTGAGTGCTGATGGAAAGACTGTCAGATTTTGAAATCTCTTTATATTTCGGTCAGTCAGGGCAAAGCTATGTGATGAAAGGACTCTATTTGCACTCCTTCAAAATGTCAACGAATTAACTAGTGAAAGCAACAGTAATTCTTAATAGTCAAAAAAGCAACTGCTACAATCAAGTCTTGGCTGCATGTAACTCTGACTCTAAAAAGAATGATTACTCTATAAATGGGATAATGTTGAATGCAACAGAAAAAAGACTCCTATTAGCATATCAGAAAAGAACACTGAATTTTTGAATGTTTATGGTCTTTCATGGAGAAACACCCAACTTTGTTTACTATTTTTACACACACTTTGTTTACTATTTTTAATTATTTTTAACAGTAAACTTTGTTTACTATTTTTACACACACCCAACTTTGTTTACTATTTTTACACACACACAAACGCATTCTCAGTGTCAATAAAGCTGCTTTATGTATAACATAACTACAGGCTGAACCTCTCTAAACCAAGACATTCTGGCCTGTTGGGCCATGGATGTTCCAGGACCAGACGTGGCCAGGAGACCAGTGTGCTGTATTTGGGCTGCCTGGTGGTGCCGGGAGCCCAGTGGAGCCAGCTAGGAAGCAGGTACAGTAGCAGGCTATGGCTGGGAGCCGGGCCAGAGTTGGAATGGCCGGTAACAGGAAACCGAGGAATGACCTCCTCTGGTCTGGCAAAATCCCTCATCTGAGACTGGTCAGGTCCCGAGGGTGCCAGACCAAGGAGGTCCAACATGCATCACACAATTTTATTGTGGGTTCCATCATAATACAGTACTTCTGATACACAGATAAATTGCCAACTGATGCCAAATACAATTCACAGCATCAGAGCGAGAGCAAACTTTACTCCTGTGTGAAGTATCCCTGGGCCATTAATATCCACATGGAGCAGACAAACTCTCAGGACATAGTAGCCACTTTCGGTAGTATTAACTTCCCTTAGATCTGCAGAGAGATGTTTTCAAGTGCTGGTGCATAAACATAAGGGCTATGTCTAGACTGGCATGATTTTCCACAAATGCTTTTAACGGAAAAGTTTTTCCGTGAAAAGCATTTGTGGAAAAGAGCATTTAGATTGGCACAGACGCTCTTCCGCAAAAGCACTTTTTGCGGAAAAGCGTCCGTGCCAATCTAGACGCACTTTTGCGCAAAAAAGCCCCGATCGCCATTTTCGCAATCGGGGCTTTTTTGCGCAAAACAAATCTGAGCTGTCTACACTGTCCCTTTTGCACAAAGGCTTTGCGCAAAAGGGACTTTTGCCCGAACAGGAGCAGCATAGTATTTCCACAAGAAGCACTGATTTCTTACAGTAGGAAGTCTGTGTTCTTGCGGAAATTCAAGCGGCCAGTGTAGACAGCTGGCAAGTTTTTCCGCAAAAGCAGCTGCTTTTGCGGAAAAACTTGCCAGTCCAGACACAGCCAAGGTCTTTATTCTTGACTGTAAATCCCAGGGAATTAGTGTATTTGTGGAGAGGAACCCCCACTGAGTGTACTGGGGCACAGAGAGAAAACACATACACATACAAACACGTGTGTGCATGCATGCACGCAACACACACTCACGCGTACTCCCGTCAACAGATATGGGAACACTCCTCACAGAGAAGTGTAATTTCTTTCTTCCCTCAGATTCATCCCATATGTTCCTCACAGGATACCCACTCCCGCCCTCCAACTTTTAAAATCTCTTCTGAGAGATTCCCACACACTGCTAACTGAATGGTAGCTTAGTCACTGACTTCAGCTCTGCTGGGAGTAGAATTTGTGATGTAAAGAAGATTTAACTGTCCCAACCTGATAGCTAGACTAGCATTTCTCAACTATTTTTTTTTATAAAGTACCACCTTTAAAAAAAAGTAGAAGTACCCCCAGCCCCTCCGCTCTAACCCAATGCCCTTCCCCTCCCCCAGAGCCAGGCACCCCAGCCCCCCTGTTCTAACCCAATCCTCTTCCCTTCCTGCAGAGCCAGTCCTCCCCAGGCCCCCCGCCCCCCGCTCTAACCCAATGCACCCACCCTTCCCCCAGAGCCTGGTACTCCCAGCCCCTCTGCTCTAACCCAATACTCTTCCCCTCCCCCAGAGCCAGGCACCCCAGCCCCCCTGTTCTAACCCAATGCACCCACTTTTCCCCCAAAGCCCAGCACCCCCAGGCCCTCCCCCCCCCCCCCCGACTCTAAACCAATGACCCACCCTTCCCCAGAGTCAGGCACCGGATGTATGGTAACCCGACCTTTGAAGTGCCCACTCCTGCTGCCTGGCCCTGCCTCGGCGGCGTGTCTGCAGGGAGCAAGTGTCCACCAGCATAGGGCTCGCCACGTGGGGCTGTGCACTCCCACCCTAGCCTGATGCTCCCTTAGCGTGCCGCCTGGGAGCAACTGTCCCCCGCTTGCTCCCCTTCGCTATGCCACTGATGCGGGTGGGTCCTTTGGAGTAAAGCTTATTGTGCTGCTTCACCACCTTTTATCTCCTCTCCACTGCACCACGGGGAAGGGGCGATGGGGATGTGTGGTACTGTGCTGCTAGCGGGGGTGGGGGTCATGTGCATCTCCAGGTTCAGCCGCCCTCCCCACTGGAGCACCCTGGTGAGGATGCTGGAGAGAAAACGAACTAGGAGAGGCAGCTGTGGAAGAGATTTTTTTTCTCCCCTCCCAAACCTGCCCCCAACTTGAACTGCCCTGGGTCTCATGGGAGCCACCACTGCTGCAGCCACACGCTTTTCCTGCCCGGCGCTAGGGCGAGTGCACAGAGTGGCTGTTAACGTCCGGTGGCATGGCTCCAAATGTTCAATTTTACAGGCACGTATCGCCACCTCCTCCCTGACCCCTTTGCAGAGCAAAATCCCAGACATTTTTTGCCAAATTTCACTTGTGTTGACATACTCTTCCCCCCCTCCCCCAGACTTCTCAACGTGTATCACTGGTTGAGAAACACTGAGCTAGACAACTAAACTATCCACTCTGATTAAATTATAAATTATTCCAAGTGTATCTACATTTATTTTTGAAGTTTATTGCATAATTGTGAGTAGAGTAGCACTTAATTATAGAATGCAGTCGAATCTCATTAATTTGTAATGGAGACTGGGAGAAGCACAGTGAATTAATGAACATGGCAAATTTCCGAGCAAGTGAACAAATACAAGAACCAAGAGCTAAAACAATTACAAAGGATAGGGTAAGGCCTCACAAAATGTACCGTGTTCACGTATGTGTCGAGTGCTGTCTAGCTTTAATTATGTAGGAGAATATTCATAACTAGTAAATGTTCTGTGGAATATTTCATAGAAGTAATGAGATTTAAAGGATCACACTTTAATTGATCATATACCATTGTCAAGGAGGCCGATGTGAGTGTTGTTCTACTATGGGGTGTGGGGATTCGCAATGAAAGAAAGAGATGATGCGTGCAGGGGTGAGGAGGAAGCAGCATTCACACAGGTCTCTTGGGCTTAAGTACATCTCCGTCAAAACTTGGTTGAACCAGAAAGAAGTTCACCTCTTTCAGCCTGATTGTCCCTTCTAAAGAGACCGCAATGGAATGGAATCACTACTGCATCTCTGTCTGATGTGTGCATCTGTAGCTGCATTTGGTTACATGGTGACTCTTTGGCTGTAATGCAGAAAATCCCTCCAGTGTTTACACTGAAGTCAAGGGCAAACAAGTGAACAAACTTTGATTCGGAAGGATTAAATTACCTACTGCCTCAAAAGTCAATTACACTTCACACATTGCTGTGATATTTACACAATAATCTTAGCATATTGCAATATAAATGACAAGAGAAGAAGCACACAGATAAACTTACTATACATTATTAGTCACACACTGTAATGCTTGCTGCCTATCATACCCCATTATTTAGGGGAAAATAGACTTCCGCCATTGCACTGTGAGCCCAATACTTTCTTTTCCAAAATCCATAGCAATGCTTGAAGATATTGCTGAGCATCAATGCAGTAGAGAAGCTGCCATGGATATCAGAAGGTTAAAAGGGAGCAAGGGAATGAACTTAGAAATTGTTGATTACGGTATAAAAAAGCAAAAGAGAGCAAGTTGTAAAGTGGTGAGCACAGAATAATATCACCTACCACATGGAATCTGCTGAATAATTTAACCAAGCGCCGCAAAGCTTCCAAGGTACTGAAATATGTTAGCAAACAAAAAAATAAATGACTTTTCATTGCATACAGTATCCGAGAGTTACATTCTGAGAGCTTCCTGCCAGGAAGCAGTACATCATGATGAACCATTGAACCTTCCTGTCATTGCGAGTTTGCCTATAAAATGAAAGAAGCACCTCTATTTTCCAAGTTTCTACAGATTGTACATGTTTCACAATGGAATATAATGGCTCACAAATCTCCTTCACTTTATAGAAACAAGAAATGCTTGGTTTACTAAATCCTGATATTGTTTCATATATTCTATGCCTGTACGTTTATATTAGTATTACTATTCATATTAGTATTAGTAGCAGCAGCAGTAGTAGTACCACTAGTAGTAGTACTACTACTACTAGTAGTAGTAGTAATAGTTGTCGTCATAGTAGTAGTACCATCATCATCACTAGGAGTCAAGGTCAGGGACCAGGACTCTACTGTGTCAGGTACTGGACAAAAGCCAACCGAAAAGGCTGTCTATACTCCAGAGAGGTTACAGTGTAAGAGACGAGAAACAGATGGATACAGACAGAGCAACAGAGTACAAGAAAACACTGAGATCACACACACATGTAAGCATGTCCAGGATATTTAAATGCACACTTCTCTCTTGTGTGGATTAATATTACAGAGCATTGCAGAGGAAGCACATTTTAAGGAGGGATTTAAACGAAGAGAGGGTGCACACTGATGGCTGATCCAAAGTTCAGTGCCATCGATGGATAGACTTCCACTCCCTTCACCTGGCAATGAGCAAGGCAATGAACAATGCAAACGGAAAGGAAAGGAGCTCCAAATGAAAAAAAAAAGCCAGCACAAAAAGTGGAACGAGGACACGCTAAGGGAAGGATACAGGTGAGGCACCGACCAGAATGACTCGTGTGAACAGGGAGGAAGACGAAAGGGCATCTGAGAGTATACAGAGAGGAAACTGTATTGGAGTTTGAAGGTGAGCGTGGCCAGCTTCAGTGAGGAAAAGGAAGTCACGGTGTATAGACTGAGAATGGAATTACATGGCTAGACTGCTGGGCGGGGATTCGGATTTGTAGCCTGTAAGGTGGTCAGTGTGTCTAGACTGTCGTGAGTGCTTGCCATGTGCCAAGTGATTCCAGTGGGAGGCGTGGGTGGTCTGTCAAGGTTGTACCTCCGAAATCCAGCATTCTCTGGTCTGGCAACATCCATTGTCCAGCAGGACCACAGATGCTCTTGGACCAGGGAGCCTAAGGGCAGGAGGGCCAGCCGGGGCAAGAGTCAGTGCCCCCAAGACTGGGACCAAAGCCCTGTGGCAGCCTATAGCTGCTGGTGGCAGCACGGGGCCAGGCTGAAGTCCCCCAGCGGCTGGACCCCCGCAGCTGCCCAGGAGCCCTGCAGCAGTCTCCGGGAGCTTGGAGCTGTAGCTGGATCCCTGTGGCAGCGCAGGACCAGAGTCCCCTGGCAGCTTCTTGGGACATGGGGCTGGGCCCGACTGCGGCAGCAGCCCCTTGGAGTGTGGGGTCAGGGAGGAGCCCTGCAGCAACCATGGAGCCGCAGCCCTGCAGCAGCCCCTTGTAACACGGAGCTGGAGCCCCACAGGAAATGTGGAGCCAGAGCTCTGCAGCAGCCACCTGGAGCGTGGGCCTGGAGCTGGAACCGGAGCCTCGTGGCTGCCCCCGGATGCGCGGGGCTGAGCTGGAGCCTCTGCTGCCCGGGAAGCCAGCAGCAGCTTGGCAAGCAGCCCAGACAGATTAGGACTGAGGGAAGGGAAGGCAAGATGCCTGCTGAGGCAGTCTGCTAGCAGCAGGTGATGGGGCTTGGGAGAAGGTGGCAGGAGGCCTTCCTTGGTCCAGCAACTTCCCTCATTCAGGACCGGTCAGGTCCTAACGGTGCTGGACCAGGGAAGTCCAACCTATACTTTGAATGACTGGGCCTCTTATATCATTGTGTGTACACTAGCCAGAGAGAGATAGGCAAAGACATGTGGCAAGGTGGGGTGCAACAAGAGATGGGGACTGTGGTAGTAGCTAAGGGCACCTCTACACAGCAGAGCAAAAGTCGGATTACGCTACGCAACCTGAGTTACGTCAATTGTGTATCTTAAGTCAAAATAGCTTAATTCGGCTTTTGCTGTAGCAGGAAGTTGAAGGAAGAACACTCTTTCCGCGATTTCCCTTGTTCCTTGTATAATGAGAGTTACAGGAGTCAGACGAAGAAGTCCTCCAGCTCAACATTATTTTGAACTAAAGACTTGTAGTGTAGATGCTGACAAAGTTATTTTGGAATAACGTAAGTTATTCTGAAACAACGCTGCTGCGTAGACATACCCTTAGTAAGGATGGGTATGTCTATACTACCCTCCTAGTTCGAACTAGGAGGGTAATGTAGGCATACCGCACTTGCAAATGAAGCCCGGGATTTGAATTTCCCGGGCTTCATTTGCATAAGCGGGGCTCCGCCATTTTTAAATCCCCGCTCGTTCGAACCCTGTGCCGCGCGGCTACACGCGGCACGAACTAGGTAGTTCGAACTAGGCTAGGAGTAACGGTAGTTCGAACTAGGAAGCCTAGTTCGAACTACCTAGTTCGTGCCGCGTGTAGCCGCGCGGCACAGGGTTCAAACGAGCGGGGATTTAAAAATGGCGGAGCCCCGCTTATGCAAATGAGGCCCGGGAAATTCAAATCCCGGGCTTCATTTGCAAGTGCGGTATGCCAACATTACCCCGCTAGTTCGAACTAGCGGGGTAGTGTAGACATACCCCATATGATCAAGGCAAATATAACAGTATGAAAAATTCCCACGTTCTGTTTATTTTAACTCTCTCCTGTTTTAAGGAACTTGAACAAGTGGCATTAGATGTATCATGCATATGGAAGAAAAGAACAAAGAGCAAAAGTACTCGAGGGTATGTCTACACTACCCCCCTAGTTCGAACTAGGGGGGGTAATGTAGTCATACGGAGTTGCAAATGAAGCCCGGGATTTGAATTTCCCGGGCTTCATTTGCATGAAGCTGGCCAGCGCCATTTTTAAATGCCAGCTAGTTCGGACTCTGTGCCGCGCGGCTACACGCGGCACGGACTAGCTAGTTTGGATTAGGCTTCCCTCCCGGAAGGGGGGTGGGAAGCAGAGCTGGGGGGGATCGGGGGCTATAGGGGAGGATGGAGGGCCCTGGAGGAAGGGGGAGGGAAGCAGAGCTGGCAGAGGGGTGTCCGGGGGGGCCGTGGGGCTGGCCGGCAGGAAGAGGGGGTGAGAAGCAGAGCTGGGGGGGGATCGGGGGCTGTAGGGGAGGATGGAGGGGCCTGGAGGAAGGGGGAGGGAAGCAGCGCTGGCGAGGGGGTGTCGGGGGGGGCCGGCCGGCAGATAGAGGGGGTGGGAAGCAGAGCTGGGGGGGGATCGGGGGCTGTAGGGGAGGATGGAGGGGCCCAGAAGAAGGGGAAGGGAAGCAGCGCTGGCGAGGGGGTGTCCGGGGGGCCGGCCGGCAGGAAGACGGGGTGGGAAGCAGAGCTGGGTGGGGGATCGGGGGCTGTGGAGCTGGATGGGAGGAGGGGGGTGGGAAACAGACTTGGCGAGGGGGGGTGCAGCCACAGGCCTCTTGCCGCCACTTGCTTCCCCGCTGGGGCCCAGCTGAGCGCCCCTCAGGTGGGTCCAGTGAGACAGGAAGTGGGCGGGGCTGTGTACATCACCGCCCCCCCTTCCTCCTCCCGCTGTGGCGCTGAGTGGTGCGCCCCTCAGCCAGGCCGCCGCGGGAGAGGGGAGGGGGGAGCGGTGACGTAGACAGCCCCACTCCCTGGCCGTCTACGTCACTGCCCCGACCCTCCGACCCTCCCCTCCCCCGCGGCGGCCCGGCTGAGCGCGCATCACTCTGCCAAGCCGCCATGGAGAGAGGGGAAGGGGGCGGGATGGTGATGTACACAGCCAGGGGGCGGGGCCGTGTACATCACCGCCCCCCTTCCCCTCCCGCTGTGGCATTCAGCTGAGTGCTGCGCCCCTCAGCCAGGCTGCCTGGGGAGCCAGCAGCGCAAGGGGCAATTTGGGCTCCCCCGGGGTGGGAGGGGAAGGGAGAGCGGTGATGTACACAGCCCTGGCCCCAGCCGTGTACGTCCCCGCCCCGCCCCCCTCCCTCGTGGCAGCCCAGCTGAGCAGGCAGCACTCAGCCAAGCGCCACGGGGGGGGGGGGAAGGAGAATGGGAAGGTAGGTGGGGAGAGACAGAGGGGAGAGAGAGGCAGGAGGAGGAGAAGAGAAAGGGAGAGTGAGAGGCAGGAGGGAGAGAAGAGAAAGAGATGGAGAGAGAGGCAGGAGGTGGAGGAGATCTGAGAGAGAGGTGGGGAGGCAGTAGGAAGGAAGAGAGACAGAGAGACAGAGAGAGAGCGAGAGAGCTCAGGAGAGAAGACCTGAAATTCCTGTCTTATGATGGGCTAATTGGCTAGTTCTAAATAACAGCCACAAGAACCATGCTTAATAAACAAGAGGTGACTTCATCCCCATTCCAAAGGGACAAGACAAGGATGCCCTGACTATGTCTTCTCATTCACTTCTTGCCACACTCTGGAGTCCTTAATCAATACTGACTTAGTCCTTCTTCAGGGAAGAGTCGTTCTGATTTCAAAGGAATTTTATCTGAGTAGGGATAGAATTAAAAAAACAGAGTTTGTCCCTTCTTTGGGAGAGCCTCTTGGGCAGGCTTAATACATTATTTACACACACACCCACCATGGAGGAATTTAAACTAACACCTAAATTCACCCTATGTGTGTATGTGAATCATATATACATTCTGAACCAAATTCTTGGATTTGCTCTGCCATTCATTCTATGAGTGATAAAAAGGACTGTCATAAAATGAAGTGCAAGGAGAAAGAGATACTGGGGTAGAATCTCAAAGGAGTAAAACAGAATATTTTTGTGCATGTTTATATGCGGAAGCAACTCATGAAGTATCTAAAATATGTTATCCTTGGGATAGCCGTAGAGAGGCAGAGAGAAGAACCGTGGAGAGGTTCTTTGATGCTAGGTGGACAAAAATTAAATCTCCTCTGTAACATTCTTTCAAACAATATTTTTCTCTTGTCTACAGCTGGGGAGAAACGATGACATCCTATAAATCAAACTGAGTCAGGGTAAGCAACAACAGACCAGCAGAAAATTGTTTTGAGGGCAGAAGCTATTCAGAACAGCAATTACAGCTTGAGTTAGATCCCCTCTGGGACTGCTCAACAACCAGCGTGGGTTCTTTCTTGCCCCTTCTCTTGCTTTATTTTGCTGTCTTAATGGTCAGTGCCATCTTGGGACACGATGGCACCGTGCTGAATAAAAAATAGTTCTGTCGAGCTTCCACATTTTAGTCCCCAAGTTTACTAGAGCAGTAGGCTCCAGGAACACTGCCGAGACACCGCACTCAAGCGGATGGGCTTCGGAAGGTGTGTTTTTAATGCCGACAGATCCTGGTTGTTTGCAGGCGGAACTAAACCTGGGCCCTCGGAGCTTAGTGCATGAGCCTCTACCACGTGAGCTAAAAACCAGCTGGCTATTGGCTACTATTGCAGAGGTGATTCCCTATTCTCTCTGTAAGCGGCCTCAGTGGCATTAGATGGGACAATGCACCACACCCAGAAGGTGCCTGGGTTACACGATGCCTAGGTCTTATCAGACCAATGTAATGCCATTACCTAAGGCCTCTAGCCCCAGGGAGGAATAGAAAGGAAGGCTCCTGGAAACCTCTCCCTATTAACATGATTCATGTATTAGGGATGAGGTAAGAACTAACTCAGTTAAATGGCAGTTCAGTCTCTGGTTCGGGCAGTGGAATGAATTCAGATGTGGTGCTGGACTGACAGGTCAAACACCAAATCCCTTTATTTATTCAAAGAAGAGTCCATGCTTTCTCCTCACTACTACCAGGCAATATGGTTCAGTTCTGAGGTAGAAGCTAAGGCCGTGTCCAGACTCAGGGGTTTTTTCGGGAAAAGTAGCCTTTTCCCGAAAAAACTTCCCCTGCGTCCAGACTCAAGCCGCGTTCTTTCGAAATTATTTCGAAAGAACGCGGCTTTTCTTTCGATGGCGGTAAACCTCAATTTACGAGGAAGAACGCCTTCTTTCGAAAGTTCCTCTTTCGAAAGAAGGCGTTCTTCAATGTAAAGAGGCCGTCTTCGAAAGAGAGCATCCAGACTCGCTGGGTGCTCTCTTTCGAAAAAGCGGATTTCTCTTTCGAAAGATCCGCCTGCAGTCTAGACGTGATCTTTTGAAAGAGGCTCTTTCGAAAGATGCTTTCGAAAGAGCCTCTTTCGAAAGAAGCCTGCAGTCTAGACATAGCCTAAGAGAGCAAGCTAGTTAACACAGCCTAT
Source organism: Pelodiscus sinensis (assembly GCF_052426305.1). Lineage (NCBI taxonomy): Eukaryota > Metazoa > Chordata > Testudines > Trionychidae > Pelodiscus > Pelodiscus sinensis. The sequence goes on along the minus strand of NC_143053.1, from coordinate 7,196,770 downwards.
TTAATCCTTGGCCCCACCACTGGGGTGCAGAGCATGAGCTGGTTATCAGCGACCATGGACCTTTTGTGATACGCTCACTAAGAACTGGACACTCACTCATTTGACATCATTCACCAGTTACCCATCAGACTTTCAGTCTCTCATAACCGAGACTGCAAGGCAATGCTACTCCCCTGGAGCTACCTAGGCACTTGTTCTTGAAGGCGTTTCTCTGCACCGAGGAGTAATGATCAAGGTCATTACTTGTGATGCCGACTAGCAAATGTGGTGTACAAGAGATATAGTAATAGCAACGTATTAAGCAGACGGCACATGGGTAGAGCTGAGCGAAATATTTTGGCAAATAGTAGATTCACCAAATCATGGTATTTTTTTCAGGACACCAAAATAAGAGGTGAATTCAGGCTGATTCAGTGAATAGTTCCACCCCCCCCCTCCAAAAAACCCAAACCATTTTGACATTTTGTTTTGAACCAAAATTCAAGCCATTTCATTTGACTTGCATGATTTTAATTTTTGGTTTTTTATTTTGGTGAGTAAAACTTAATTTTAGTTCTAAACTGATTAATTTCCCAGGTTTTTCAGTTGACACACACAAGCAAAAGCCCAATTATTCATTATTTAATATCTTGTATCTCCTTCTTGTATACACCTGCACAAATACACACACAATTCTGACGTTTCCAAATTGCACTTTCAGCTAAAATGATATGCATCCTTGTGTTCCTACTACTTTTGCTCCTGTTTTATATTCTAGGTGCCCTGTTTTGATTTTGTGTTTAATTCATATTTAGTTTATAGACTCTTTGGGGAGGGATTTTCTCTCATTGCAAGTATGTGCAACACCAAATATATTGGGGTTGTGATCTGGATTGGCACCAGTGTTAATGTCACACTTTTAAAGCATCTTCCATCAGACAATTTCAGAAGACCATCTCTTCCAGAGAGAGAGAAAAAGAGGGAGAGAGAGAGTCCCTCTAAAAAAGACCCAACCAAGAGTCAGATGAAGGCTTGAGGTTTGGCAGATTACAGAGATAGAAGTGCAGTCTAATTCCGTCTGAACCAGCAGAATGCACACATTTTATCTCAGCCCCCATTCCCCTCTAAACACTACATTTCAAGATAAGCGTGAGCACTGAAATGTTCTGATAACAGACAAATAAACCCAAAGAACAGGATTTCCCTGCTTCTTTTTGACAACAAAAGCTGCATTTGATTCCATTTTATCTTCAAGGCACCAGAATGATGATTTGCTATTAGGAGGGCAGATCAGGGAATGGCTTGCATCAGAAAATAGAGAAGTGATATTCTTGCAAAGGAGACCCCAAAGTTACCTGACTATGCCAAGGTGTAGAACAAACAGAATAATGTTTCCAAACTCATCTGGGATGCCTGGCAGAGCATGTGTTTTGTAATTAGATATGGACATCCCTCTCCCCCCCCAACACTCCTATTGCAAACATTCATCGAGCATTGCTGGCAGGGACGGAAAAGGTGAAGATCTGCACATAAAGTAAATGACGGGGGAAGGTGTTTCATTACTCTCCTGAGTACAACCGATAATCTCAGCTCTGTTCTCCGACAGTGATACTGCCACAATGCTTATTTCCTTTCGCTCAGCATCTGATGTTGCCGCACTTTGTTAGTTCAGATGGCTGAGGCCTGTGGGACTTTGCAATTCATATATGGAAGCAATAATGCCAAAAATGTATTAGGCTGGTCACACCTAATATTTATAGCCTTTGAATTTATTCATTGATGTATTTCTTTTTATTGCGATAAGGCATGAAAACAGGCATGCTCTCCAAACCTAATGGTGTGATCCCCTGAAGATGAGCTTTTCTGTTACTCTGAAAAAAAATCATAAAAAATCTGCCTCTCTCACCTCCCAACACCACACACACAAACATACAAAGTTTGAAGGAAGAATGCCCTTGTATCTGAGTCTCGGAGGGATAGCCGTGTTAGTCTATAACTTTAAAAACAATGAGTAGTCCTGTGGCACCTTAGGGTATGTCTACACTACAGCGCTAATTCGAACTAACTTAGTACGAATTAGTTAATTCGAACTAAGCTAATTCGAATTAGCGCATCTAGACTTAAAAACTAGTTCGAATTAGCGTTTTGCTAATTTGAACTAGCATGTCCACACTGAGGGGACCCTGAACTGAGGTTAAGGATGGCTAGAAGCAGTGCTGGCAGGGCATCAGATTAGGACTTAGAGCGTGGAGCTGCTGTCTCAGGCTAGCCGAGGGCTGTGCTTAAAGGGACCTGACCCCCACCCCGGGCAGACAGTTCTCAGGGGTTCCCTGCTTGCAAAGCAGTCCTGGCTTGGAGTGCCCTGAGTGCCCACACTCGGCACATCACACCACTCGGCCATCAGCCTGGCTGCACTTGCCGCAGGCTGCCATCCGGAGGGGGGGGTCAATCAAGGGGCTTCAGGAGATCTTCCACACCGAGGAGCCCGCAGAGCCAGCCCAGTCCTCCCCATTGGGGGCTCGTACCCCATTCCTCCCTCACCTCCTTCCATTTACCCCTCCCTAGCCCCCCTTCCTGATGTACAAAATAAAGGACATGTGTGGTCAAAAACTGAAACTCTCTTTATTGAACAAAACTCGGGGATACTGGGAAAAGGAGGTGGGAGAGGGGAAGAGAGAGAGTGGGAGAGGGGAGGGCAACTAAAATGATCTGGGGTTTGGAACAGGTCCCATATGAAGAGAGGCTAAAGAGACTGGGACTTTTCAGCTTAGAAAAGAGGAGACTGAGGGGGGATAGGATAGAGGTCTATAAAAGCATGAGTGGTGTGGAGAGGGTGCATAAAGAAAAGTTCTTTATTAATTCCCATAATAGAAGGACTAGAGGACACCAAATGAAATGAATGGGTAGCAGGCTTCAAACTAAAAACAGAAAGTTCTTCTTCGCCAAGCAAATGGTCAACCTGTGGAACTCCTTGCTGCAGGAGGCTGTGAAGGCTAGAACTAGAACAGTTTAAAGAGAAGTTAGATCAAGTCATGGAGGTTGGGTCCATGGAGTGCTATTAGCCAGGGGATAGAAATGGTGTCCCTGGCCTCTGTTTGTGGAAGGCTGGAGATGGATGGCACGAGACAAATGGCTTGGTCATTGTCTTCGGTCCGTCCCCTCCAGGGTACCTAGTGTTGGCCGCTGTTGACAGGCTACTGGGCTAGATGGACCTTTGGTCTGACTCAGTACGGCCATTCTAAGCTCAGGGCTCAGGGTCGAGGGTCTCACTGGACCACCTTGATTTTCATGCACACCTGCTCCTGGGTGGCCAGGCTGGCAGCTATCCTGCCCTAGATGGCCACTTTCCTGTGCCTAGTGCGGAGGTCGTAGATGAGGTCCACGATGTCTGCACTAGACCAGGCGGGCGCCCGCCTCTTGCGGACCCGGGCAGGCTCCCCGGAGCCACCAGCCTGGTCCCGGGAAGAGGCGGAGGGTTGGGTGGCAGCGGGTGGCTGGCTCGAGCCGTGCCAGGTGCAGGGTCTGCTGGCTGGGTGCTGGCAGGCTTGCACCTGGCACGGGCACCGTAGCCAGCCCGTGCCCCTTTAAGGGCTCCGGGGCCAGGAGGGGGGCAGAAGAGTTTCCCTGGTGGTGCCCAGAGTGGCCACCAGGGCAAGCTGGGGAGGGCTAGCCTCCCACTAGTTCGAATTAAGTGGCTACACAGCTCTTACTTCGAACTAGTTAATTCGAACTAGGCGTTAGTCCTCGTGGAATGAGGTTTACCTAGTTCGAATTAAGCGCTCCGCTAGTCCGAATTAAGTTCAAACTAGCGGTTCGCGTGTGTAGCGCCTATCAAAGTTAATTCAAACTAACGTCTGTTAGTTCGAATTAACGTTGTAGTGTAGACATACCCTCAGAGACTAACAAAAATATAGATAGTATCATGAGTTTTTGTGGACAAACCCATGTCCTCAGATGAACTTGAGTAGAGAAAAACCAGGGATGTGTATTTGAGAAAACTGGTCTGGAAATCTAGATATGTGGGTTCTATTCCCATCTCTGCCATGGATTTCCAGTGTGATCGTGGGCAATACATCTACTTCAGTTCTTTGGGGTCAAGAGGCTAAATCCACTGACATTTGGGAAGTGCACAAAAATAATCAAGAAATAAAATTAAATACAAATTAGTGAGCACATGACATTGTGACATCTGCAGTAGGGATACAGAATTGTCGGTTGACCTAAAATGTTTCCCTGATGGAGTGGATTCATTGAAAAAAAAAAAGACTTGAAAGCTTATGAAAGGAGACTGAACACTGAATGTTTAGAAAAATTACAGCAGATGCAGGGTTATCAAACGTCCCCCCATAGTTATTCACTGTCTCTGACCTAAAACAACACTTCTGTGGGTAAGAGAGGGTATGTCTACACTGTCACCTAGTTCGAACTAGGGTGGCTAAGGTAGGCATTCGAAGTTGCAAATGAAGCCTGGGATTTAAATATCCTGGGCTTCATTTGCATCTTGCTGGGCGCCGCCATTTTTAAATCCCCCTTAGTGCGGACTCCGTGCCCGCGGCTACATGCGGAATGAGGTGTCCCGGTAGTTCGAATTAGAGAGCCTAAGGGGGATTTAAAAATGGCGGCGTCCGGCAAGATGCAAATGAAGCCCGGGATATTTAAATCCAGGGCTTCATTTGCAACTTCGAATGCCTACATTAGCCACCCTAGTTTGAACTAGGGTGGCAGTGTAGCCATACCCAGAGTATGGGTCTTCAGACCCATTCTGCCCACAGCCTGTCTACAGAACCTGATAACAAGTACTCCAATTAGTTGAAATTGCCACTTGGATTGGTTTGTGATGTGGATGCCCGTGCACGAGGAGCTATTAGTCTAAAATGCCTCGTTATTTTAGATAGGTCTCTCAACAGCTCCACTGAGCCCCGGGTCTGTACAGCAACAAATTGCTGAAAGCAATGTATGAGGGTGCATGTGATATCCTATGAAAAAATGCTTTTAACTGTGAATAAATAAACCAATGACATATCTTCAACTGCCTGGGACCATTTACTCAAAAAAGAAAAGGGCTTCTAATATTGTCAGCTACAGGTCTTTTCTGTAGCTGCTCAGAAGACGAAAATCTACTGTGTACTGAGTAATCAAGGATGTGGAAATCCATAACCAAAACCCAAGCTGAATATCACACACGCTTGCTTTTTCAGCTATAGACCTCAGACTCTGGTGTGTGAACTAATACAGGTAGTGATGGAAGTAGCAGTAATCTATCAAACTGACTGATACCAGCCTCAGGAAAGAGAGGTTTATTGCAGAAAGTATGTTATCTCAAAAAAAAAAAGGGAGAAACTGTGCAAAGATTATGACAAAAAGCTAAGCAGGATCCACTCTTTATACATTTCGTTTGCAGCACTATTCATTCTGCACTATGGATTTATTTCTGTGAGGGTCATTTAACTGGAAAAATATTAAGAATAAATTCATTTTATTTTAGGAGTGTTCTGGGAAACTGGGCAATTAGTGTAATCTTAAACAACCATGGATTATCAATTGCCATTCAATCATTTTATGTCATTATGATAGCGAGTGTGAAGTGTGATCTGCTATTATCAAGTACATGCTTCATTTATGAGGGGGATGGGGTTGTGAGAGAGACAGAATGGGAATCTCAAAGCAGGACAAATTCTAACTAAATTATCTCAGCCAGGGCTTTGTCAAGCCATTGTCATTGACTGAGCACTAGCAATCTAACACCTTGGGAAACTTTCATTTCTAAGTTGCCAGTTCAAAACCTTCTGACTACGGGATTAGTTGAAAGCAGTTAGCATCATCTGAATGCTGGCTCCTGTGTGTGAAATAATGTTACAGGCTTTCCAACCTGGGACTGAGGCAGGCTGGTGGCGAAGTTTACGTTATACTGTTGACAAGGACGGAGTGAAGGTATCACCTTTTTGTTCTGAGTTTGTACAGCATTTGGCACAATGACCCTCCGCACCACAACAAGCTCTCCAGGGATGTTATGGTAACATAAATAATAACCACAACTACTCCAGATGCCAAGACAGGTCACAATTCAAGAATCTTCACCAGCACTAAATTAACTAAAAAACATACAAACAAAAAAGCCCTATCTGCTGTTGCTCAAACATTTTATATCAGTTCAGCATCATTTAATTCTGCTTTAGCTACTCTAATGATACAGTTAGATGAGATCTTCTTTAAAATTAATTAACACAGTAATGACTAATCCCTTGACAACCTTAATAGAAATTACTATATGTGTGTTTTAAATAAGGGTTGGTGTTTCCAGTAGTAAGAGAAAACGAAACATTTTTTTAAAGAATGAGTTAGCTAAAAAATAGGAGCTGTAGCCTTCTAGGTGGTCTAAGACTTGGAGTGCTTCCAGTGTCAGTTGCATGGTGAAATTATTCTTCCAGGAGGAAGCTAAGCCTAGAACGTGTCTCTTTTTCCATAGAGAAGTCTATTGAAAATGTCTGATTTCAATGAAGGTCTATCAATAATTAGCCAGGATAGGAAGGAATGGTGTCCCAAGCCTCTGTTTGTCAGAGGATGGAAATGGATGACAGGAGAGGGATCATGTGAGGTTTACTGTTGTGTTCCCTCCCTCAGGGGCACCTGGTATTGGCCACTGCTGGAAGACAGGATACTGGACTAGATAGACCTTTGGTCTGATCCAGTATGGCCATTCTTAAGAAGTTTTTTGAGTTTCCATTCAAAAATCGACTCCCTCTCCTTCTCTCTCCCCCCCCTCCCCCCCCCCCCCCCCCCGACTCTGTGCATTTTACTTAGAGAGTTTTAGGAGTTTCTTTATTTGTAGATACATGAAAACATTTGAAAAAAGTTTAACCCCCCCCCCCCCCCGAAAAGCCCATGTATCACAGGCGTGGTGTGAAGCCTGAAACCTTGGTAGAAGGGATCAAGACTTTGCTAATAGAGAGCAAAGTAGAGCTGTCAGCAAGAGGCAGGCAAGAGGCAGGCCCTGATGACAGAGGACTTGTGCTTCTAAATGCTTGAAGCTCTTTTGGAAGTCTCACTCCAGGATCCCAGTTTCAGAGTCAGACTCCGTGCCTTTCTGAAGTTCTTCCACTACTGTCCACGATCCCTGGTACACTGCTCACTCAGATGACATCCACACTGACGCCAATAGTATTGCTTGCCTCTCGTTTGAAAGCAGATCTTTGATGTTATTGTTGCTTTGTTGGTTTTAATATTACATCCTCCCCCCCCCAATTTTATTAAAAAAAAAAGCAAACCAAAAAACCTACCGCAACAACATTTAAGAAGGAGAGACCTCATGAAGATACAGCTGTAGGAATGAGTAAATAATTCCTGTTAGAGCATATATTACAAAAATGGAGGAAAAAAAGATAGTCACTTCTACAACAACTGGTTCTGTTTATCTTGGGACCACTGAATATCTGTGAATCCAGTCTAACACCAACAAATAGTCTGGTAGCACTTTATAGACTAACAAAACATGTCGATGGTATCATGAGCTTTCTAGGTCACAGCCCACTTCTTCAGATGACCGGAGTTTTGAGGTTAGGATGTGCAGACCCAAAATAAATAGGAGAGAAGGGGAGGGGGTGGAGGGATAAAATAGAGGGGGGTGGGAGACAGGGAACTAGAGAGAATCACTAAATATTTGAAGAATTGGGTAGTTAAAACGAAGCAGATAAGAATCAAGGTAAATTGATCGTATCCTTCCTGACATAGGAGTCTACACAAAGAGCTGTTTGCACCTTCATCCGCTGTTAAGTTGGTAGTGCCCCAACCACCCTATGCACAAGTGATAGTGATAGACAAGGTTAGAGCGGGAACGAATGACATTAAAGAAGCAAACAAGTGGCGTTGCTACAGTACATAAATTGCACATATATTGGGAAATAAGTTGCTATCAACAGGAAAAGCATATTGCCCTTTTTTTGTTTCAAACAAAATTAACTGTCTTTGGCACCAAAATATACCCAAAATATGACTTCACTTTGTAAAATGTAATGAACAGTTTTGTCTTGCTTCTAAAACAAATAATTAAAAGTGTTTTAGTAAAAAAAAAAAAACCCAAAAATGCATAACAAACTTACACTAGTATAAAATCTTGATAGAAATGCAAATATCTGTTCATTTCAAACAAGAATAAAAAGGGGGCACATTTGTACAGCAATTCATTTTTATATGTGTAAGTTTGTTAGCTCTCATACTACAGTAACTTACTGATAACTAAACAACAGCAGAAATAAATAGATGAATAATTATTCCAGTGCTTAGTGGCACATCGCAAGTCCTGAACTAATAATGGACAAATTAAACAGTTGCTTACATTAGCTAATCAAAGCACTCAGAGTCAGTCGATAACTATTATCAGTGTTCTGGTATATTGTACTAATACTAACGACACAGCAAAGTACGTGTCACTATTTCAAGGCAGTTGTAGATTCACCTTTCTCATTAGCTAGAACACCACAGGAAATGGAAATAGGACAAGATGTCACAGTGCCATGGTCTTACATGCTTTGTGCCTGAACATCTCTTGACCTATGATTCTGAAAGTCACTTAGGGTGTGTCTAGACTACATGCCTCCTTCAACGGAGGCATGTAGATTAGCCAGATCGGAAGAGGGAAATGAAGCCGCGATTAAAATAATCGCGGCTTCATTTAAATTTAAATGGCTGCCCCGATCTGCCGATCAGCTGTTTGTCGGCAGATCGGGGGAGTCTGGACGCGATGCCCCGACAAAGAAGCCTTTCTTCATCGACACAGGTAAGCCTCGTGAAACCAGGTTTACCTGTGTCGATGAAGAAAGGCTTCTTTGTCGGGGCATCGCGTCCAGACTCCCCCGATCTGCCGACAAACAGCTGATCGGCAGATCGGGGCAGCCATTTAAATTTAAATGAAGCCGCGATTATTTTAATCGCGGCTTCATTTCCCTCTTCCGATCTGGCTAATCTACATGCCTCCGTCGACGGAGGCATGGAGTCTAGACACACCCTTAGTCCAGATCTGCACTAGATTTGGAAGGTCAGTTTATGGTACACAATTCAAACTATGTAAAATACATAGCTTGGATTCAGCTTATCTTAAGTCAAGCTTGGCATTGTCTTCACAGGAGCAAACACTCCCATCGGCTTTGTGATAGACCCTCCCCATTTATGAAATGGTCTTATGGACATGAATGCATATAACTCAAAGGTGCTTTGGGCAAATGGCTTCATGTCATAATCCGCTGGATCTGTTTATCTTATTTTGGTGCATATATCATTCTTGTGTGTAAAATGAGATGTATGAAGTGTGGAGTGCATTGTGGTTTTTAAATGTGTGAATGAAAGCTAGGATGGGTGTTACCCTCAATGTCTTTATGACTAACTGTTAAAAAAATCACTTTTGTCCTTTAAGTCTTAGTAGTCACATGTCTATCCCAACTGACCAGATGACTTCCCATGCAATTAGGGAATCTTTAAAGACAATAGGAAAGTAGGAGTCTTTTGTCTTTGGCTGGCACACCCAGGAGAGTGAACCAGAGATCCCAAGGGAAGAGGAGATTTTTCGTTGCTGGGAGGCTTAGCTGGAAAGGAACAGTTTTAGGGTGAGTTTCAAATAAGTTTCTACTGAGGTTTCAGTTTTAGAGTTAGCTCAGTGTTCTCTATTTTTTTGTTTGTTTGTAACCTACTTTGCTCTGCCTGTTCTCACTTATTACCACTTAAATCCCACTGCTTGTACCTAATAAAATCACTTTTACTTATCATCAAACTCAGTGCAAATAATTGTTACCTGGGGGCGCAATCGGTGTGTCCATTCCCCCTTTCATTGCCAAAAGGGCCTTACCTAAATAATTCATTTGGGGTTCTGATCCCATTTGGGGAGTGGTATCTCAGGAAGCTGGACCCCAAACTGCATTGACTTGCACCTGAAGAGCTTCCATGTCTGTACTGCTTCTTGTGGGGGCATGAGTCTCAGCTCCAGGCCTTGCTGGGGGTGGGGAGCAGGGAGCTGGCTCAGCAGGACAGGGTGGTGAGAAGCCCCAGAGAGCAGGAAAGCGAGTGTCAGTGGCCTGGTCAGCCCTCCGGGAGGCACCCCCAAGCGGTCTTCTGTGACCTCCCACCATCATAGGCTTTCCTTACTCCTCATGCCAGCAAGGAGTACCTACTCTGACTGAAGCCAACTTGAGCATTTGATTTAGCAGGTCTTAACTAGACATGCAAAATCAAATGCCAGAAGATCGATCCCTGGCGTGGCAAGTGAAGATGTGGTCTTAAACATGAGTGCACCGGCTTTCTGAACCAGGGCCCCAGTGACCCTTCTGGGAGTTTTGGCTGCACACAAAATGAGACACAGAACGGCAGGGCATTATCCAATCCATCCTGCGGAGGAGGGATTCTCAGAAGATATCCCAAATACATCTATCTGTTCTTAAAGAATCATAGAATACTAGAACTGAAAGGGACCTCGAGAAGTCATCAAGTCCAATCCCCTGCCCTCACGGCAGGACCAAGCACCATCTAGATCATACCTGATAGATGTCTGTGTAACCTGCTTTTAAATATCTCCAGAGATGGGGATTCAACAACTTCCCTAGGCAACTTATTCCAGTGTTTCACCACCCTGACAGCTAGGAAGTTTTTCCTAATGTCCAACCTAAACCCCCCTTGCTGCAATTTAAGCCCATTGATTCTTGTCCTATCTCAGGGGCCTAGGAGAATAATTTTTCTCCCTCCTCCTTATAACACTCTTTTATATACTTGAAAACTGCTATCCCCTCTCAGTTTTCTCTTTTCTAAATTAAAGAAGCCCAGTTCTTTCAGTCTTCCCTCATAGGTCATGCTTTCTAGACCTTTATCATTTTTGTTGCTCTTCTCTGGACCTTGTCTAATTTCTCCACATCTTTCTTGAGATGTGGTGCCCAGAACTGGACACAATACTCCAATTGAGGCCTAATCAGTGCTGAGTAGAGCAGAAGAATGCCTTATTTTGTCTTGCTCATAATACTCCTGTTAATGCACCCCAGAATCATTTTTAGGATTTTTGCACTAGCGTCACATTGTTGACTCATATTTAGCTTGTGGTCCATTATGACCCCCAGATCCCTTTCTGCAGTACTCCTTCCTAGATAGTCGCTTCCCATTCTGTCTGTGTGAAATAGATTGTTCCTTCCTAAGTGGAATACTTTGTGTTTGTCCTTATTAAACTTCAGCCTATTTACCTCAACTCATTTCTCTAGTTTGTCCAGATCATTTTGAATTATGACCCTAACCTCCAAAGCAGTTGCAACCCCTCCAAGCTTGGTATCATCTGCAAACTTAATAAGCGTACTCTTGATGAAGATACTAAACAGAAACTGGATCCAAAACAGACACCAGTGGAACCGCAGTTATTATATCCTTCCAGCACAACTTTTTCTATATGATGTACATTGTTGTAAGTGGTGTGCCCATTTTAGGACCTCTTTGTTACTTATTCCATCAGTCCATTTCACTTGGAATATTCTACACAGATTTATGCACTGAAAGCTGTTCTATTTGCACTGGGTTGACTGATTATTTTCTAGGACCGTGCTCTACCCAGAAAGACATCCAGAATTTTGCTTCTAAAGATCTTAAGTTTGATGCTTTTACGGAATCACATTCCATACTGTATTAACGTTTTGAATTACAGCACTTGCTTTACCAATTCTGGACTTTACATCAAACTTGCAATCACCAGTATTGTGAATGATGTTTTGCCAGTAAGTAAACTTATTAAAAGGTTTCAAGGCCTCTTCTTCAAAGTAGATAAAATCATCATAACTTCTGTCTTTGATATATTGATAAAAAGACCTATCTTCCTTGGAAGACTTTGCAAGAGCATGTGTCTCCTACTATGTGTTATTAAGTGATTTATTTGTAAGGCAGAGGGCGCTTGCAAAGCCTTTGACCCATTTAACTTGAAAGGCTAATTCTCATAAAGACTTGTAGCCACATCTGAAAGCTTATCACTTACAAACATAGTTATAACTAAACACAATCAGTAACTGGATTTACATCCAAACATGTTTGTGACCAGTTTTATATCTACTCTGTTTACAGTGCTAATTTAAGTTCAGACACTGTGCCAGATATTTATCAGCATGTAGTCTCATCAGGCATGACTGCTACTGGAGTATGTTTTCGTCTATAATTGCTTGAATTGTTGGTGTTTAACACCAGGCTTGTCTTTGCAAAGCTCACTGGATCTACACAAACCCATCTTTCTCTAAGTTCCTTTCCTTTGATATTTATTTCTTAAGATTATTTCACACAAACAACTTACGAGCCAATGTTTATCTAGTCAGAGCCAGAGTTACTTCATTAAAGCCAAGGTAATGACTCAATATTTACACTCTGGAGCAAAGATCCGAACTTAGCACACATGCTTCTCACTTGTTTCCACTTGTATCTGTGGTGCTTTGCTGCATGGTGGGCTAATAGCAAGCTAATAGCAAGGAGGGAGAACGAACATCTTTTAATGGAGCTATTATAGATAACAATGTCAAATATTCTGCGAAGATCAGAGAATAATAAAGGTGTTTTCTTTTTGTTTTGGTTTAACCGGTATTGGTTGATTTTTGTGTCCTTAAACTTACGTGCCTAAGGCTACATCTTGACTGCACTCTTAGATCAGAAAAGGATACATACTTTGCACTACACAAATTGTGTATCTTCTTTCAATTTAATTTCAAGAGGCTTTTTCTAAATTTGGCGTGTCTACACTGTGCCAAATTTTGAAAAAAAGTGCTATTTCGAGTCATCCCTTATTCCTCACAGAACGAGGTCTATAGGGATGGCGAACGAGCACGTCTGTTGTTTCAAAAATATTTTTAAAAAAGTGAACTTGTTCCTCGGACACGGCATTGTTTTTTGGGGATATTTCTTGTATCCCGAAAAAGCAACGCAGTCTAGATGTAGCCTAGGTTACCCGGGAGAAGCAGAGCGCCATTGTTCTCTGCGGATTAGCTCTGTTTGTTTTTTCAACTCCAAGCAAAACGGAGATTGGGGTAGCGGGGAGAGCTTTGTCTCAGCAAGGGGATTCCAAGTGATCTCGTCCCTGGAAAGGGTTTATTTTATATTTTAAGTTACACTTGGTGGTGGCAGCAATCAGTCTTCTTTCTTTTTGGGTCTCAGGGAAACTGAGACTGGACAAGTTTGCCTCTGGGAATTACAGAGACAGGATCTTGCAGAGTTTATTCTGCTAACCTGTCCCCATATCTACACAAGTGCTAGGTTGGGAAATTGAACCATGACAGGGCCAGATTAAAGAAATCAGTGGTGGTTATACCTTTGTTTGAAGAGGTAAATGCGAAGATGAGCACTGCATGCATGGAGTCAGCTTTGCTATTAAGAATAGCCTTATGTGTAGCCTCAGTGAACACCCTACTGGTGTCAGTGAGCGTCTAATGGAGGTTCTCATAGGGAAGCATGAGGCAAAGGTTTTCTCATTTGTGAAGTCCCACAAGGACCAATCACATCATACTACTTATTCAACATCTGTGAGAGATTGCCGGGAGACATCATGCAACACCATGGCTTGTGATGTCAACAATATGTTGACATCACATCGTTATCTTCTCATTAGAATCCTAGGGTTGGAAGAGACCTCAGGAAGTCATTGAATCCAACCCCCTGCTCAAAGCAGAACCAGCCCCAACTAAATCATCCCAGCCAAGGCTTTGTCAAGCCAGGAATTAAAAACCTCTAGGGATGGAAATTCCACCACCTCCCTAGGTAGCCCATTCCAGTGCTTCACCACCCCTTCCAGTGAAATATGTTTTCCTAGTACCCAACCTAGACCTCTGTAGCCTATAAGGTCAATCTTGTCTGCTAAACTTGCTTGCAAACCAATATATTTTTAATACATTTTTTACTTTTTACTATTTTAGAAGTAACTCAAGGCCTGTGGGATGTTACCCCGTAAAATGTTAGCTTTGGCAGTAGGGTAAAATTTTTAAAAAATGGTGAATACAAAATATGGCAAAAATAAAACATAAAATATTAAATATATTTTTGTTAAAATATGGTGTAAGGTTAAAACATAAACAAATATATGTAGTGGGTAGTCAAATGTGCTAAATCTAGCTCACCAGAACAAACAGGGGTTACCACAAAACACAAAAGCCATTTACTAACATACACAACAGTATGCAAACATCCCATACCCTAAAATAAAATGATCAAACCTGGCATCTAATGCCAATCTCAGAAATGCAGATGTAATAACATAACAGCACAAAACTTGTGGTATTTCTCTAAATGTTAGTCAAAACACCCCCTCCTCGTGGGAACACAATGTAACAGATCATGCATATTCACAGAGGTGGTCTCATTTAATCCTCCAATCAAACATAAGCATCCACAAACATTATAGGGTACAAAAGTCTGTTTTTTAGGGTGCAAAAGTCTGTTTTAGGGGTTGGCCTAAAAAACATAATTAGGCCTATAAATCTGTACATTTTCAAGTAAAAAGGTGCAATCATCATTCTCATCTTCTCTATCTTCTCTTTACTTACTTTCTAAACTTTCTTTACAAGTACTTTTTAAATCTTTAGTTTCTTATGCTACCTTTCATCTCTCATTAAAACACCTATTATATCAACAAAGCAGGTCCTGTAACTTCTCAAAGCAAGGAAAAGGGTGTAAGGGGTAAATATGGAGTTCTATTAGGTAATTGCAATTGTATACTTACATTATATCCATATTATCACCTATGGATATTAAAACTCTGTATCTAATTGTTGCCAAAAGTATATTAACGTGTTTACTTGTATTGCCCATTGCAAGAAAGGTAGTTATTAGTTTGTACCAAACCCACTGCAAGTGTAAAGTCTGTGGTTCCCAAAAACTCCCTCTCAAATGCAAAAATCATCAGAAATCTCTAACCTTGTAACCAGGGGCAAAAAACAAACTAAAATTTTTCTAGTCAAATTTGACAAGCCTTAAATCCAAAATGTATATTCCTAAACCCTCGGCCAACAGTGGTGAGCCAGCAACAATTTCTGTTAAAAAAACCAACAACCCCTTTTTCACTATCTGATAACAAGAAAAATCATTTAGGTACTGTTTGATAACTTTACAAGTAAAATTTTGCCATAGAGTGTACAGTTCTGGGTTACCTAGTAACACAGCTAGAGTCACTTCTTCTTCTGGTCCTGTGGTTTTGTTTGGCAATATGCCCAGACTGAGGTTTACAAAAAACAAACCAAAACAAAAAAAACTGATTTCCTTCTTTTGTAACTTAACTCTTTGTGGCCATTTGTATTACAATCTGCAAAAATTAAATTGTCTGTACGTGCATTTAAGGGGCTTAAATTGTTTTGTTTTCTTAATAAATAGTTGTGTCTAAATCCAAAAACCTGCCCTTATGGAAGCGAGGGAGCTGCCATGCTGCAGACAATCAGGAACCTATAGGTTTCCCTGTTTTTAGTCCCCACAACTCCCCTGAGCCATGGCCTCCAACCAGCCCCCACTACTCCTGAACTCCCCAGATAAAAGCTTTTATCTCTCAATTCACCTTTTAGGCTTTCGATAATTTTTTTAACCCTTCTCATACTTTAAAACTTTTCTTTTTTATAAAACCATCTGGGGGTATTTTATGTTTGTCTGTTTGGTCATAAAATAAAATAAATAAATAAAAAAGCTTTCCAACCATTAGGTTAAATTAAGTTAGTGTGCAATAATTTCAATACAGGCAGTCCCCGGGTTACATGGATCCGACTTATATCGGATCCCTACTTACAAACGGGGTGAGGCAACCCCGCACTAGCTGCTTCCCCCCAGCAGACCAGGGAGACGCTAAGCTAGTCCCCCCCCCCCCCAGCAGACCAGGGAGACGCAGAGCGGCTTTTCTCAGCAGACACCTCAGCTTGAGAATAAAGGACTGAGGGAAGTGAGGTGTGGGAGAATAAAACTGAGCTCTGGAGAAATGTTTGGCTAGAGTTTCCCCTACAATATGTACCAGTTCCGACTTACATACAAATTCAACTTAAGAACAAACCTACAGTCCCTATCTTGTACGTAACCCGGGGACTGCCTGTACTCAATAGTTTCAGGAACTGTAAAAATAAGTTATCTACAAAGTGTCATGTATAAGTAAAATAAAATTTAAAAAAAGTAGGCACAAGCATCCAGCAGGGTGCATCTAAAATCACATGCCAACCGTTATGTAGTGGTGAGGGAGTTTGGCTCTTCCTTGCCAGAGTGAGACCCGAGAAGGAAACACTGGATTTTATTAGCTGTGTTTTGACAGGGTTGCACATTAATTTTGCCTTGTTTTGCATTTGCAGCAGCTTGTTTTAATTTTGCCAAGTGCTTTTTTTTGGTGCGTGTGGCTAAACACAGATTATTTACATACTGAAACAGAACAGAAGGTTTAGAAAATGGTTTAAGTATTTTTTGTATTTAAGCGTGAAATAGTGCAGGACTATTTTTATAGCCTTATGATAACCTTATTTAAGAATATTGAATGCCCTCGAAACTAAATGTAAATTTATATTAGGAATTTTGGGGCACCGGTAAAGTTTAGAAGCTTTTACTGATGTTTAGGACAGCAAACCATGTGGCCTTTGGGTTTAAAGACTTGATAAGAATTGAAAATTTCTAGTCAAATTTTGGCAAGCCTTATACCCAAAATATATATTCCTAAACCCTCAGCCAACATCTCCCCCACAAAAACTTGAGACCTTCACTTTTCGTCCTGTCATCTGTCACCAGTGAGAATGGTCTGGCTCCATCCTCTTTGGAACCCTCCTTCTCCTCTTTATACAAATGATCTTCCAGATATTCCAGAACCTTGATGAAACAGGGACACATTTTAAAAGCAGGGGGCTTAGGTTCTTTCTAGACAACACAAACATGACAGAGATTGACTGAGCAAAGCATTCTGAAGATCTAGTAAAACTGATAAGCTACATCCACAACCCAGGCATCTGCTCTCCTAAGTTCAACGTGCTATGTAATGTCATGGTCCAGCTAGATCCCTCTGCGAGTCTAGGCTCTCAGGTTGAAGCTGGAGCCAGGATGCCTTCTCCCGCCTATGGGTGACTAGGGAAACTCATCCTCTTGCTAACAGAGAACTACCAAGCAGATGGACAAGAACATGCCACACCAGTTCCCTGAAATGCTACATTGGTTAGCTACCTAAAACAGGGTATGTCTACACTACCACCCTAGTTCGAACTAGGGTGGTTAATGTAGTCAATCGAAGTTGCAAATGAAGCCCGGGATTTAAATATCCCGGGCTTCATTTGCATCTTGCCGGGCGCCACCATTTTAAAATCCCCAGTAGTTCGGACTCCGTGCCCGCGGCTACACGCGGCATGGAATAGGTAGTTCGAATTAGGCTTTCTAATTCGAACTACTGTTACTCCTCAAGGTGTAACGGTAGTTCGAATTAGAAAGCCTAATTCGAACTACCTACTCCGTGCCGCATGTAGCCCCGGGCACGGAGTCCGAACTACAGGGGATTTAAAAATGGCGGCGCCCGGCAAGATGCAAATGAAGCCTGGGATATTTAAATCCCGGGCTTCATTTGCAACTTTGATTGACTACATTAACCACCCTAGTTCAAACTAGGGTGGTAGTGTAGACATACCCACAGAGTGTTGTT
The DNA here is from genome assembly GCF_052426305.1 of Pelodiscus sinensis. Taxonomy (NCBI): domain Eukaryota; kingdom Metazoa; phylum Chordata; order Testudines; family Trionychidae; genus Pelodiscus; species Pelodiscus sinensis. Next base: position 7,179,168 of record NC_143053.1, on the reverse strand, counting down.
GGCGGTCTTCATCTTCCAAAGCCTTGAGTGGGCTGAGCGTGGGGTTGTTTCTGTTCAGGAGATGCTTCTGTTAGTGATTCCTGTTCAGGATCAGAGAAGGTGATAGAGCTCAAAGCAACCATACTTGGAGTAAGGGACAGAGCTCTTGATAGAAGGCTCACTTTTGAACAGCTGCTTCTGGGGATCAGGCTGAAACCGTCTTGCCAACTTTAGAGCACAAGGCTCCCCTCTGTTTGGTGGGTAGTCTTTTTCACACAACTGAGAGGAGTTTATATCATGCCTCTGGAGCAGAACCCTGAATTTGGCAACATGAGACAATATGGAGACAGGAAGAGACCATTGTCTGTTTGTACGTATTCCTTGAACATGCTCAATTCTGCCATGAGAGTTTCATTGCTACTGGAATGTATATTTAATCATAACTCATATGCATATGAGTTATGATTAAATATACATTCTAGTAGCAATGGAACTATCAAGTTCAAAAGACTATTACCATGACCTTTAACCTTCCATACTACAAGAAATGACACTCACGAGCTTTGGACTAACAACTTTCTTTCTCACGAATGAAGCTCTAGTTCAAACACCTCGCTGGATCTCCCCTAGAAACATATTATAGCAGGAGAGAGGATGTTTATTCAGGAAATGAGGTCAAGACATTTAAAGCTGCATAGGCTAGAACAACATTCCACATACAACTAATGCAGATCTTGGATCTCACGTGTCTGGTGCTAATAGCGAAGCACGTTTAAGAGGCAGGCCATTACCTCCTGCATCAACATCAGTTCCTGAATTGATTTCAGATATACACAACCTCCCCAGTTGCTGCCTGTCAAGAGGAAACCAGAACCTCTCTCATGTTCCGCTCAACAACTCTACCCACAAAAATAAACTGCAGCAATCAATAAACCTTCACCAACGTATCAAAAGAAATGAAGATATTTTAGGTCATTACACAGCAACAGATACCAATCAGACAGCAGAATCTCACTTCATTAGCAGAAAACAATAACAACTGTAGGCAGTACATGCTATCAACCCCAAGTCCATCAATCACATCTGTTGGGAAAAACCTTGCACTTAGAAGCTGTCAAGCATGTCTATGGTGATAGACCAAACTCTTTGATGCTTGTTATGCCAGCATTTATCCAACACAGAAGTAAAACAGCTTCTTTTTCCCCAAGAAAATGTGAATTCAGAATAAATGTGATCAATCATTCAATGTTATTGGAAACTTTTATTCACATTTCTTCAGCTGCTATATAATCCTAGTGCTGGAAGATACCTCAGGAGGTTATCAAGTCCAACTGCCTGCTAAAAGCAGGACCATTCCCAACTAAATCATCCCAGCCAGGGCTTTGACAAGCTGGGACTTAAAAACCTCTAGGGATAGAGATTCCACCCCCTCCCTAGGGAACCATCCCAGTGCTTCACCACTCTCCTAGGAAAATAGTTTTTCCTAATATCCAACCTAGACCTCCCCCACTGCAACTTGAGGCCATTGCTCCTTGTTCTGCCATCTGTCAACACTGAGAATGGCCTCTCTCCAGCCTCTTTGGAACCTCCCCTTCAGGTAGCTGAAAGCTGCTATCAAATCCCCCCTCACTCTTCTCTTCCATAGACCATTCCTCAACTAACGCTACTAGAATTAAAATTAACTCTCAGTGGATTGTTCTGAAATCTCTGTTCTGCTTTGTTAACAGGCCAAGTAAAGTCCTAGTATTCACGAGGTGGTCCTGGCTCATTCTGAGCTAAACAGAGTTGATGCTGGCTGGACAAGGGAAACATTCAGAGAATCTGGGGTGGGAGACGAAAGGCAACCACACTCATATATGAGGAAATCTACTCCCTAAAAATCAAAGTGCTGTAGAACAGTATGGTCCGGCTGTATCCGTTACTGATCTTATGTTCCCAGATAAAAGCTGGGGCAAAATTCCTTCTTCCATTTTTGGCTGGTGGTTAGAATGCTTTCCCTTCAGGCAGAGAAGAACCTAGAAACTATTTGCATTAGTTATTATCTGCAATGCTGTTGTAGCCAGGTTCGTCCCAAAATATGAGATAGACAAGGTAGGTGAGGTAATAGTTTTATCCTCTGTTGGTCCAATAAAATATATCACTACACTTATATCGTCTCTCTCATTATTATTATAATTTAGAGCATAATCGCTTTCAAAATATAAATATAGGCACCTTTTTTCTTGTCTCCGTATTTTAATTAATATCAAATGTGGGTGGAAATGAGTCCTTGACCAAATCAGTTCATAATCACTGAAATGGCTTGAATGACCGATGAAGGAATAGGAATCTCTGAATCACTACAGCTTGAAACTCTCTAAACTGGGACTCTCGGGTCCCAGAGGATCCCGGTAGAGGGTTAGCGCCTCCGAGCCCCCTGCAGGCAGGCAGGGCAGTGGGAGCCCAAAGTGTGGTAATGGGGCATAAAGAAGCAGTGGGATTGCCTGACGTGGCAGCAGGAACCCAGCACAGCAGCAGGGGTCTGGTGCACGCAGGTGGTGGGGCAGCAGAGGCCAGCAACAGTGGGGGAACCAGCCAAGAGGCTGGAGGTTAGGCCAAGGCTGGAGGGGGGGAGGGGCGGTGATGGGGGGGGGGCAGAAATGACCTCCCCTGGTCTGGCAAAATCCTTCATCCAGGACCAGTTAGGTCTCAAGGGTGCCAGACCACGGAGGTCCAACTTGTAGCTTGCTTTCTTCTCCACTTGGTTAGGTGACGTTAAGCTTGAATTAACCGATGGCTGTTTGGTAACCTTTCTGACATGCATGACGGCTCTCTCAGCCTGGTTCTTAGTGGCAGCTGTTGGCACAGATTAGGGACACAAGGGGTGTGTGTATTAGCATCCACCTCAGTTGCTGCAACATTTGAGACCACAAACATTTTCCTTTTCCCTTGATATTTGTATTTATTTGCCAGGGAAAGGGCCGGATTGACAGGTCTGGAGACTGAAGCCCTGTGTTGATGTACAGGTGGCACAGAACTTGTAAAATATGACCATGAGATTCAACCCTGACTTTCAGTCATCCAGATCTAGGGGTGAGAGGGAAGCTGGCCCATTCATGACAGCTAGCTGGGAACATTCGTACTGTGGACATCCATGCTTTGGTTGCTGAGCTGAGACCTGCCATCTCAGTGAGTCAGGTAAAGGATCAGCCATCAGATGGGACTGCCTTGCAGCTTTGATCTGGATCTGGATTTGATCTGGACCTAGCTGATCTGGATTTGGCGTTTGCTTGTGAAAAAGGAGACACAAAGTTACATCACAGCACAGTTGTACATCCATAATACACCCCCTGTTGCACTGTTCTGTCCTACCCACTAGGCACCCCTGCCACCAGCCTAGAGGACGCATCAAAGGCTGACACCTTGTGGTCCATCTGGGCTAGAGTGGGCATCAGTGCTTAGGGGCCCTGAGCAGATGCATTCAGCCAGCTCTAATGGGGCCTAACTGTCCGTCAGCAGCCTCTAGGATCAGAGAGGCACAGAGGTTTCTTTAATCCATGTTTCCTACCCCAAGCTGTCCCCCATCAAGGTCCTGGGCCTCACAGGACTCAGCAAGTGCAGAGTATCTGGACCAATGTCTCTTGCCTACATGTCCGGTGTCAAACCAGAGGTATATAATCATCTAAATCCAGGGCACTCAGCATTTGCACTCACCCCCTTCATGCCTGTGAATTCTTAAGATCATGCATGCTTCGATTTATGGCACTACCGGAATGGTTTATTAGAGGAGGAGAGACGCTCCAACTTAAATTCTATCCATGGCATGTGCCAAGAGCCCTCACCTCTCTCTGAAACCTCCTTGCTATTTCAGGAGGAAATAGATTGCCGTAATTTTCTGCCCTTTATAGCATTCAGTGTCAGAACGGAGATGCCCTCAATCACATCTGTTTATCCTGGTAAGCACATTTATAAAGCGATTTCCTATCCTACTTATTCTGTCACACCGTGGCTACTTTAATGTAGCATTTTATCACTTTTCCTGAGGCGGCTAACAGCTGCCAATCCCAGGGCTTCATTCCAAATGCAATTCCGCGATTTTTCTTTCCCCTTCCCCTACCTTCCCCTTTATTTCTAACTTTGGGGAGGCAGGCAAGATTAAAATGATGAGCTGCCGTGATTTCCTTTTCTCTTTAACTTATAGGTGTGGAGGCCGCTTAATGTGAAGTCCTGTTATTATCAACACCAGAAAAATTAAACTTCAGGAAATTGAGGCAGCATTTCTGTTTGCTCTTAGTCGTCTTTGCATGCACCTGATACATTCTCGGTTAATGCTTCCGATTTTAAATTCCCCTGTTCCTTTGCTCAGGACAAATTGGGTTGTTCATCTCACAAGCAGGGCCCTCTGCATTCTTCCTTGCTGTGATCCGCATGCCTTCCCAGAATTACCCAAATAGGCCGCAATCTGAATCAGGCTTCTGCAGAAGGGAAATTCTACATGGGGATCAGTTGTTCTTGTTACTGTTCCCTTGTAGCCACAAGGCCTGCGTTTGAATCCGGAACAGAAACACATAAAGCGGGGTAGTGGGAAGGGGGAGGCTGACTACACAGATATGTTTAGTTAAACAATTAAGAGCCAAATATTGATCTCCCCGATGCCAGCAGGAAAATTCCCACTGACTTCATTAGAAACAGAATTTGGCCCAATGAGACGAAAGTGAACAGAAATGAACCCACACTTCATGGACCACAAAGAGATTTTCCACTCTTAGCAATATTATTTGCAATCTTCCAGCCCATCATGAGCGGGGCTAACCTCAGCCCCTCAAAGACTGAGACTTAAGATTTTATTGCAGTAAGTCTGTCTACACTAAGGACCTTAAAGCGCACTGCTGTACCGCTGCAGCGGCACTGCTGTACAATCTTCTGTGTAGCCGCTCCATGCTGCTGGCATAATTCAACTATCCCCAAAAGGCGGCGGTAGCTATGTCGGCAGCAGATGCTCTCCCACCACGATGGCACTATCCATACCAACAAAAGTGCTAGTGTAGACACACTGTAGACTCCGTTTTGTGGTAGCAGAGACATTGGCAAGTTAAGCACTACTCTCGAGCTGTGGTTTTCAAACTACAGGTAACAACCCAGTAGTGGGTCCTGGAACGTCAGGCGCTGGGTCTCATTACTGCAGGGGGATCAAGTGGCCATTGGGGGTTCTATGGCAGGCTACCTGCTTGTCCTGGTACCTCATACTGCGCTGCGGCCCAGAAGCGGCCAGCAGCAGGCCCGGTTCTTAGGTGGGGGAGGGATGAGAGCGTGCAGAGCTCCATGCACTGCCTCTGCCCCGAGCACTAGCTCTGCACTCCCATTGGCTGGGAACTGGCAGCTTCTGGGCGCAGCATGGACTGAAGTGCCAGGAGAGGCAGGAAGCTGCCTTAGCCCCTCCGCTGCACTGCTGACCAGAAGCCGATCAAGGTAAGCCCCTCCAGCCCCTGCCCTGACCACCCCTCTCAAAGCTGGAGTGCCCCTCCGACAGCTCAAAGCTCTCGCCCTCGGCCCCATCGCCGAGCCCACACGCCAGTCAAATTCTGTTGGGTCGCAGTATCAACATTTTTTTTCCGTTGGGTCATGGGGAAAAAAAGTTTGAAACCCGCCGCTTTAGAGTGTAGGTCTTTCCTCTGTTGTCTCAGCATGAGTACTGCTTCTGCCTTAATGGTAACTTACTGTGTTCAATGGCCCAATGAAGAAACTTTGCAGCAGCAAGCTCGCCTCCCCACGGTGAGCCTTTTAACGCTGACAGGGTAAAACAACCGAACCTCGGGCAGAGAACAGATCCCACACGCAGGCCCAAAGGGGGTTTTGCTGAATGTTACACCAGTGAATGGAACATGAGCTTGTACTTAACATGATGCCCACACAGGATGACACAGAGGCCAAGTTAATGGGACACGCCATGTGCACTAAAGGTTCGTCTACCCAGAGATAACAAACAAACAAACATACACACACACAGCTGGCCTGGGTCAATCCACTTGGGCTCACTGTCTCTGGTTCCAGGGGTGAAAGGAGCTGTGTAGACATTCTGGCGCAAGCCAGGGCCAGAACCAGAATGTCCACATAGTGATTTTTAACAGCCCAACCCCATGACCCTGAGTCTGCTGAGCCAGGCCAGCCACAGCCATGCCACTGTTCTTTTATCCTGGTGTAGATCGACTCTTTGGGTGTATCTAGACTACTACAGGGACTTTTCAAAAAAAAATGGCCTTTTTTTGAAAAATCTTTACCTGCATCTAGACTGCTACCGCGTTCTTTCGAAAGTAAATCGAAAGAAAGCGGCAGTTTTTTCAACCGCGGAAAACCTCGTTTTATGAGGAATAATGCCTTTTTTCGAAAGTGCTCTTTCGAAAAAAGGCGCTATGTAATGCAAATGGTGCTTTTTCAAAACAGAGCATCCAGACTGCCTGTGTGCTCTCTTTTGAAAAAGCGGCTTGCTTTTTCAAAAGTACTGGTTGTAGTCGAGACGCTCTTTATCGAAAGAGGCTTTTTCGAAAGTATCTTTCGAAAAAGCCTCTTTCAAAAGAGGCTTGCAGTTTAGATGTAGCCTTTGAGAGGGACAATACAAAGCGCTGGGGATTTCCTCTGTGGCACTTCTGCCAGAGTGCTGGATTTCAGAGCAAAGGGAGAACAACACAAAAACGGCCACACGGGGTGAGACCAAAGGTCCATCCAGCCCAGTGTCCTGTCTGCAGACAGTGGCCAATGCCAGGTGTCCCAGAGGGAGTGAACAGAGCAGGGAGACACCAGATGATCCTTCTCCTGTCATCCATTTCCAGTCACTGACAAACAGAGGCTAGGGACACCATTTCTATCCATCCTGGCTAGTAAGTATTGATGGACCTATCCTCCATGAATTTATCTAACTATTTTTGAAGGCTATTTTATTTTCTGTGCTGCCTTTTTCTTACATTCATTACCCACAAATAAATCCATTCAAGGCCATTAATGAGGTTCCTGATTCAGAGAGGCACTTTGCATTTATTTATCATGTCTGACCCAAGGATCCTAAAGAGCAATTAGCATTAAGTAAGCTTCACTCGGAAGGTAAAGTGCTAGGAGGTACAGTCCTGTGCAGCTGCCTCTCTTGTCTCACTATGAGTATTATAGTGATGATTTGCCTGCTACTTATGAGTACAGAGCTAACCTTGTGCGGCTGTTGTGACGATGAAATCTAGCAGCTTTCTGTGCCCCAAAAGGGTTTTCTATTAGCAATCACTGCCCCCATAGCTCTGTTTCTCTCTTATTTCTTCAAGTTTTTAAGAACACCCTGTGTATGTGTGTGGATGGATTACAGTTTTGACCGCAGAAGCAGACTCAATAGCCCCTGCAGGTTGTTAATCTCCCAGGTGTTGCTGCCATGACACAAAATGGGAGAAAAATGTTCCATGTGAACATTGGCCTTTTTTTGTCAATGAGGTCCGAAAGAAGAAAAATGAGAGTCCAGACTTCATTAGCAGCCAATTCAAAAATGGGAAGAAAAGTCCTTCTGGTGCAGATGGAGGGGTTTCAGGTGCTAGAAATGGCTGCCACGTTCCTATGTGTTGGAAAATAAGAAAGGAACAGAGAAACAGCAGAGGTTTTGTGCCCTCGATTTCTTTCTGGTTTTACATTCTGAAGCAAAGGTGATGGTGTGTGGCGTTCTCTCTTGGCCCATGCATATGGAGAACCTCTTAGAACGTTCAAGTTGAATACAAAGTCAACCTGACCATCCATAGGCTCACTGGCCCTGGTGATAGACAGAGGATGCATCTACCTCAGAAAAGGTAGCTTTATTGGCGCCAGCTCTAAAGCTAAACCATTATCTCAGAGGCTCAGACAAGACGAAGAGGGCTTAAATGAGTGTTATGCAGCTCTTAAAATCAACCTTCTTTAAAGTGTGTATAGTCAGGCATCCCAAACCACTAATCTCTTCAAAATCTTGTCCATAGCTGAGCTATGGTGTTGTCACACAACAGTCATGTCACAATCTGAGGGCACTACACCAAAGACAAGTCTGCCAACAAGTCTCACTGTAGCTGAGTATGGGTTTCCCCAGAGAAACAATCCTCAAAAGATGGCTAATAGGTCTGCTCACTCAGGCTGTGTCTAGACTGCATCCCTTTTCCGTAAAAGGGATGCAAATTAGACACATCGCAATTGCAAATAAAGCGGGGATGTAAATCCCCCCTGCTTCATTTGTATAAACACGGCTGCTGCTTTTTTCCGGCTCGGAGCTTTGCCGGAAAAAAGCGCCAGTCTAGACGGGGATCTTTCGGAAAATAAAGCCTTTTCTGAAAGATCCCTTATTCTCTTAAAATAAGGAATAAGGGATCTTTCAGAAAAGGCTTTATTTTCCGAAAGATCCCCGTCTACACTGGTGCTTTTTTCCGGCAAAGCTCCGAGCTGTAAAAAAGCGGCAGCCATGTTTATGCAAATGAAGCGGGGGGATTTAAATCCCCGCTTCATTTGCTATTGCGATGTGTCTAATTTGCATCTCTTTTACAGAAAAGGGATGCAGTCTAGACACAGCCTCAGTATTTGTATTTGGTTCTCTTAAATTCTAAAAATGAATTACTTCTTCAGAATGCTCGGTTGGTTTCCCCGCCCCCTAAAATGAAATGAAATCTAACAGTTTCAACAATGAGGATTAAAGTGTGTTTTTTTTTCTGTTCTCTCTCCAATGTATGCAGTGATTTTGGCCAGAGGGCAACTTGCCAAAATGCTAGCCAGCTTACTGTGAAATCCCTGAGCAGAACATTTTTTAGTTTCTTCAGGAGAGACATTGAAGCAAAGATACATTTGATTTGTATTTTCATTTCCAGAGTCATATTATACTAAATGCATTTAGTCACGCAGCTCATCAATTCTCAAGATCAGCCCTAGCTTTCCAACAACCAAAGATATACTATTGGTAGGGAGCACCAAAACGTACTGACACTCCATCAAAAACTCGGATCAAATCATTTTTGAGGAGCCACCAGGACCAGAGATATAGAATCTCTTAAGCCAGTCTATTTTCAACGTACAAGAGGAACACACTCCAAAGCAGGCTGTAAGCAAGAAGGAAATTAAAATGGTGAAATGGGTTCTGAAATGCAAATAGCTAAAGAATTAAGAACAAGCAACAAGAGGGTATATACCAGAAATCAGAAGCTTGACAACAAATTGTAGGTTTTTTGATCACCAGAAGATTACATGAGTAAACAAAAATGAATAAATAATAAAGAACCAGAAGTCACCAGGCCCAGATGCTATATCCAACGCTTCTGAAGGAGCAGAAGTATGATGTGATTGAGTGGTTTAAAAACATAGGCAATCTTTCATTAAAAAAACCCACTGCTTCAGAGGATGGGAAGGCAACAAATGAACCTACATTTAAAAAAAATTCTAGATCTGACTGGAAGATTCGTTGACGAGTAAGCATAACATCTATAACTGGCAAATTAGTCAACATGACGATTAAAATAAAACACGATGGAGTTTTTGATAGGATAATGTCTAATCAGACTGAAAAGGGAATTGTGTCTCACTAATCTCTTAGCATTCTCAGAACACGTCAATAATGTAACAGGCACGGAGAATAGATTGATGTAATTTATTTCTTTGCAGTATTGTCGCCAGGTAAGCCAAATGATAAGAGAAAGGAAAGGTAGCTGAGGTAACCTCTTTCACTGTGCCAATGTGTGTGGGTGGAAAGGGAATTGCTTTCAAGGTTCACAGAAGAAAAGCTCTGTGAAGCTTAAAAGTGGGTACCTTATAACAACAGAAGTTGGTTCAGTAAAAGAGATAACCTCCGTTATCTTTCATGTCTCGTAAATGTTTAGACTTCCAAAAGGTCTTTAGCAAGGTCCCTCACAAAAGGCTACTAAAGAAGCTACGTAGTCACGTGGTCAGAGGCAAAATATTGTCATGGATCAAAGCCTAGCTCGGAGACCGAAAGCAAAACGTAGGCCAATTGTCACCATGCCAAAAGATGAAGCCTCTCAGCTCATGTGTTGCTTAGTATATGCAATAATGATCTGATAGAAGCAGTGTGGCAGCAAAATCTGATACAAAGTTCTTTAGATTAGAACCAGAGAGAATAGTGAGGAAGTAGAGAGAGACCTAATTAAGGCACATGAAGGGCCCATGGGTGAATGGCCAACAACATTCCATGGAAATTAATGAAAAGTAATGCACGTGGAAGGGAAAAAATAAACTACATGTTCATGTTACAGGGTTCTAAGTTAACTTTATCAAATCAAGAAAGGGACCTGGACATCATTGTAGAGAGCCCAATTAAAACTTCTGCTCAATGTTCAGATATGGACAAAAAAAGTAAACAAGACGTTAGGATGCATAAGGCATGAGAGGATGAACAATACAAAAATGTCAATCTTGTGCCACCTTCCAGCTCTAAATTCACTTCAAAAGGAAGAACTAACCCATTTAACACTGCATAATCAGTAAGATCCCACCTATATATTCTCAATGCTCAAGTTACACTGATGCTGCAGATGCATCAACCCTCTCAGGAGGACATGTGGCACCTGATATCCGATGAGGAGTCACCACCACACCTGCCTGAAGGTTAAAGAAACGTCAAAGAATACAGAGTACAAAGCCATCTGCTCAAATGCACCTTCAGCTTGACCTACTGCGACAGTGTTATTCTAGCACCCGCAGGGGAAACAAATACAAATATGACTCGTAAAGGAAAAGTTCTCTCTTTCCAAAGTAATTCCAAAACTATTACTGCTGCCTGTTTGATGACAAAATATTTTTATTTCAAATCAACAGCTATGGCCAAAAACTGTTAAACAAGGTTATTAGACGTTGTACAAGATTAATTATTTAAGTGTCATAACACCCTTAGTGTAGACCGGTAGTATCCCCATTTCAGTGATGGGGAACTGAGGCACCAGGAAATAAAATTATTTTCCTCTAAGGTAACATAGCAACTCTGTATAAGAAAGAGCTGGAATTGAACTCTATTATGTCTCCTGTACTCTATTCACAGGATAAAGCTGACTATTGCTTAACTACAGGTTGAACCTCTCTCATCCAGAACTTGCTTATCTGGAAACATCCGTCATCAAGAATGATTTGAGTTAGCCAGATGTCCACTTTGATGGGTGTGGCCAAGTTTCCTGCAGTCCCATAAAGTTTGTTTGCAGCCACCAGTCCTAGCTTTCAGAGTTCTGTGCTGTTATTTAGCTCTAATTTACCCCTAAATGTTCTCTAAAAGCACAGTAAGCAGTGGAAGTATAGGTAATGCTGCTAGAAAATATTGACCTCCGGTGGTCTGGAAAGCTGTGTCATTCAGAACCAGTCTGGTCCCAAGGGTGCCAGACGAGAGAGGTTCAACCTATAGTAAATTTCAGTGTTGTAGTTGTGTTAGTCTCAGAATATGAGAGAAACTAGGTGGGAAAGTTCATATCTTTTACCAAGCCAACATTGATTGGCTAGAGAGGGAAAAGTTGACCCAATAAAATATGACCCGATATAAAGAGATCTTTCCAATGATCTCAGAGTACAAAGCGACACAGAGTAATTGCTGTGAAAACTACACAAAATACCAAAAGAAACCAAAACATAAGCTTAAATGGCCATAAGTTTAAAACAGGTATAAATCAGGATTGAAGTCAAGGCTACTACATCACTTTACAATTGCTACGGATCAATCCCACAATTTCTACAAGTAAAATTACCTCCCTTTCCAAACTTCTTAAAGCTACAGGGAAGAAGATTAATTATGTTTAAAACCCAATGATGTATAACATATTTCCTGGGTCTGTTTCCTGCCAGATGATGGTCTCAGAGAAGTTACAATTCTCGTTTTGTGATCCACATAAAACCCACGACAGGAGGAGAGTTGCCTTAAATCTTAATAGGCGACTTGTAAAACTGTGTGACATTTCATAGCAGCTCGAATTAAATGTAAAGACTCAGGACTAAAAGATGCAAAGCCATTAATCCTCAAACAGGGCGACGGATGACTGGGAAAGAAAAGCAGGGCTGGTTCCTTGCTTGCCCCTGCTGTATATGCGTAAATCTCTGTATTCACTGGCTCAGCAATTCCACCATCCGCTTTTTTATTTGGTTTGATTTTTGGAATGTGACTTTCCAACAGCAAAGCATGAAGCTACCTTCCTCAACCTTTCATAGGGATGTAGAATAGAAGCCTGATAAACTAATTGGAGGAGTGTAGCTTATCTCTGTCTGCCAGTGCTGAACTATTTAGCAGTAAGCACAGCCTTGGGAAGGCCTGCTGAGCTATAGGGTTTAGGATTTGTCCCTGGCTACCCCACAGAACGGAAGGAAAATATTTCCCTGCCATTATATGTTGATCCATAGAGGGTCCAACTATCATGGGAGGTCTGAAAATGTGGAGGCAGGGAAATCAAAAGCAGTCCTGAGACTTGCCTTTCCTTGCCTTGATCCTGGTAGGTGCTGAGTTCCTTCAGCTCCCAGACCAGCTCTTCATGTGCAGACAGCCCAAACCCAAAGTGATTGTGCCTGTGTTGATTCTGTGTTATGCAGCCCTCTTATCAGACATAGGGCTGCAAGCTGATTTGTTCCACTTGAGAGGCTGAGTTTACGAGGAATAAACAGTGTGCTGTTATCTTTCTGGTTGCTTCCTTTTTATCCACATCTAGCCAGGACTGGAGCAGGCAAGGAACGGGGGAATTGGATAGAGTAATGTATTCAGTGCACGCAGAGGTTCTGGTCCATTTATTTTAGGGCTATTTAGTATAAAGAGTGCAGCAAGACCCAGGAATTCATGCTAGCCAACTGACATTGGACGTCGGGAAGCTGCCATTCTTCACTAATCAGATCAGGCTGATTAGCTGAAATTTGCATAACAATATGTTTAGCATGTCCACCTAAACGATACTATACATGACACCAGGCTGACTTAGCAGAGCTGTGTTGTCTCTCTCTACTCCACAGTCTGTCTGCACCCCAGGCCCCTCCAATGTCTCCTGCTGGGGTGGCCAGACCACTCAGGAGAAGGACAATAAATGCTAAAATTTAGTCCTGGTGGCGAGAGTAGGATCAGCAGCCCTGAAGACTGAGACCCACCTTTTATTCTCTGGAGAGATATACCATGGGCTGCAGGCAATCTCAAGGGACCCTCCATGACACCTCAGGTGGCAAGAAGACTATCATATCAACTATCAAGACTTTGCATATCAACTATTTATTTTGAAGAAAAAGATTTTTTTTTGGAAGGTAGCAGGTTGGGAGGGATTCAAAACTTGGAAAGGAGAGTAAAACTGAGGAGATTTAACTTTTGTTATGTTTTTGAGAGAAAGGGGCGAGAGAACAGAGCTCCGTCTGCTGCTGAGGACGACAGAGAAGGAACAGAGGGGGTTGTGCGTGCGCCTAACAGACACCAACGGCTTGAGGAAGTGCCACGGTGCACGCGCAGTGCGGCGGGGCACTGCTAGAGACATCTCCGGTCGCCGGCATGAGGACACAGCAGCAACCTGAGTGGAGCATTCACGGGGACATCGCTCAAAGGAGAAGCTGGAGATATTTAAGTGAAAAATTCCAAACTCCATTACCTGTCCCACATACTATCCTCTGATTAAATTGTGCCTCTCACCCACTGATAGACTTGTCTCTTTCCCCTGAACTCCGGCCGTTCAGGCTATCTCCAGCCATGGGGGAGAAGCATCAAGCAGTCTCTTACCTTACTGTACTAATTGATAATTTATGGGCATTGAGCGTTACTGTACATTTAACTCATTCCCCTCCTGATGTGTCCCTTTCACCATCCTGGGGAAAAGATTTTACTGAGATGCTGGATACATGCCAAATACTGTTATGTAACAACACCTAGAGCACAACTCTCCTGAAATAGTATGGGCCAGTCGTGAACCTTGTCTTTAAACCCAGCACTTGTGAATCAACTTATCTGATGCAGAGCTCTGCATGTGACTTCTCTGCATTGTACCTGCTGCTGTTTGGAGAACATTGGCCTGTTCCTCACGAAGCATTTAAAGAGACTGATTTTTATTTCAAGAGCTCAACGTATAGTCATCCAACACAACTGACACACCTGCGGTATTTCCTCCTGATCTGTTTAAAGTGCACACATGTCTTAGTAACTCCTCTCCTCCTTGCTCCCCCATATCCCCAACATTATATCCCAAGATTCTTCACAATGCAGTAGGTTATCTTTCTCTTTGGCAGGGTAATCTGCTATCTGCCCTCAGAGAGACAGGCAGCTATTTAGCTTCACTTGATAAAGTCATGATATCGTGGCTAAACTTCAAAGCGCAGCACGCTCCCCTGTAGGGAAGATCTGCCTTCAGTTACAAATGACTATTAGCATTTTCCTTGAGCTTCTTCCAAACTGGATCGATTACAATTGTGTTTTGTCAGCAATAGTATTTTCCAACTGCCTAGCAATTCAAATAAAGGAAGCAAAATTAAAAAACAAATATGCCAGATCCAGTCCTGGGGCCTCACATCACAGCATGCTAAAAAGGAGATTCAGTGTGGATCTGGAGGCAGTATCAAATTGTAATCCTGCCTCTAATGCTCTGGTTTTAGAAAAGTGGCATTTTATACACTGGCCTAAAACTGCAAAGAATCAGGACCGGTGTGTCTCAACTTGCCCAGATGCAAAACGGGGATAAGACTATAGTAACAAGTCCACGGCCGTTTAGGACTTTTCAGTTGCAACTACGGTTCATATTATGGCCACTTAGAATGATGTAGAATGGATAGAGCTCGGATCCTTCTGCGCCAAAGTACAGGCCCTTCTACTTCAGTTAAAGGACACTAAATATTATACAAAGAATCATAGAAATATCAGTCAAGAAGGAACTTCATGTACTTATCATGCCCAGTCCCAGCACTGAGACAGGGCCAAGTAGAACTAGATCATCCCTGAAAAGTTTTTGTCTACAGTCTTCTTAGAAAAATCTCCAATGATGGGGATTCTACAACTTCCTGTAGAAGCATATTCAGTGGACAAGGAGAAACACTGATCACCACCCTGCTTAAAAGAGCCCTTAACATACTAGAAGACTGTAATCAGGTCTCCCCTCGATCTTCTTCTCTCAAGATTAAACATGCCCATTGTTTTTAACCTCTGCTCATAGGCCAGTACTTCTAAACCGTTTCTGATTTTTGTTGTTCTCATCTGGACTCTTTCCAATTTGACCACATCCTTCCTAAAGTGTGGCACCCAGAACTGGCCACACTTGAGGTCTCACCAGTACCAACCAGAGCGGGACAAATACCTTCCATCTCTTTCATACAACAGTCTTGTTAACACACCGAGAATTAGATTGGCCTTTTCAGATCTGCTTCCAGTTGTTCACTAAGGAAGCCAGGAGTCTGGTTTTTTATCAGAACGTCCAGTCAAAAGGGGACCCTAGCAGCTGCAGTCAGCACTGCTGATGGGGCTGTTAAAAGTTTGGTTGGTGCAGGGCTGGCAGGCCCTCTACCTGGCTCCATATGGCTCCCTGGAAGCAGTGACATGCCCCTCAGTTCCTAGGTGGAAAAAAAGCCAGAGGGGGCTCTGTGTGCTGCCCTTGCCCCCTCCGCCCCTGAACATCAGCTCCACACCTTCCATTGGCCAGAAACTGCACCCAATGGGAGTTGCAGGGGTGGTGACTGCAGGCACAGGAAGTGCATAACACCCAAATTCCTTCCTGGAGCCTGCATCCCACATGCCCCACCTAAACCCCTTCCCGTACCCAGCGCCACATGGGAGCTGAACTCTTCTGAAGGTTTGGTCCCAGTGTGTGGGTTTAAACATTCTTTAACCATTTTTAAAAATCAGTGACATGCCTCTAACAACCAATCAACACACAGCGGCTGACATCACATTGACTCAAACTTATTTGTATGTATAGTATAGGATAAATGACTGCATGGGGTGTTATCAAGTTTTTGTTGGCAGAAATTAGGGGTCACTACGTATGGCATTCATTATTTGTACCATCTGATAATGTGTTCCTCTTACTGTCTTCAAAATGGATTTTTATAACCTACTGTTTGCTCTTTCCCATTGTCAGTGATGAGTTAATAGAGAAATCAATGTAATATTAATAGATGAGCGGTGGGTAAAAAAAATAATCATTCCACTAGACAGCATACGCCCTTCTCCACCACGGTCTGTTCCTAATCAGCACCCTAGATGGAGCTTCATGGGCCGGGTTAGTACATGTGACATGAGTTTCATCACAGATGACAGCTAGACAAATGAACCCGCATTAGATTCTCTGCCAGGCACTTTTACGTGAAAGAAAAATTGTTGTGGGGAGATTTGGCATCTTCCCAAAAGCCAAGGAGAGCGTCAAAGTCAGAATAAGAACTCGTTTGTTCCAGGTTCCTCGCCCTGAATTCGGGCTGTTCCTCCTTGACTAAATCCTGGGCACACTGAAGTCAGTGGAAAAGGTCACCGCCTGTGTTTTTCCAGGGGGAATGTGTGCTGATAAACAACGCTGTTTCTGACTTGCGACAACAGGCCACGGGATAGGCAAATAAAATCCCATCATACTCTATAAAACTGCTAAGGCACATCTACACTACATGAGAGATCGACGGTGGATTGGTCCATCTTCCAGGGTTCGATGTAGCGGGTGTAGTATAGATCCACTAGATAAGGGGTGGAGCTTTCTTTCTGAAGCAGAAAATTGACAGGACCTTCTGTGCAGGCTCCCACCCCCAATCCTTCCTGGGAGGCTTCCTGAGGATTACTAAAATCACATAAAACAGTTGGGTGCCCCCTGGTAATTTTTTAGCAGACATTTTAGTTGTTTTTTATATGTTTTAAGTGCACCTTAAGTATAATATAATGACCTATGAGGGAAGGCTGAAGGAATTAGGTTTGTTTAGTTTAGAAAAGAGAAGATTGAGGGGGGATATGATAGCCGTTTTCAGATATCTAAAAGGGTGTCATAAGGAGGAGGGAGAAAACTTGTTCATCTTGGCCTCTGGGGATAGAACAAGAAGCAATGGGCTTAAACTGCAGCAAGGGAGGTTTAGCTTGGACATTAGGAAAAAGTTCCAAACTGTCAGGGTGGTCAAACACTGGAATAAATCGCCCAGGGAGGTTGTGGAATCTCCATCTCTGGAGATATTTAAGAGTAGGTTACATAAATGTCTATCAGGGATGGTCTAGACAGTATTTGGTCCTGCCATGAGGGCAGGGGACTGGTCTTGATGACCTCTCGAGGTCCCTTCCAGTCCTAGTATTCTATGATTCTATGATAATGCTTGCTTATAAAGCACTATGGGGTAACTTGTGACTGCCAACAAATACAGCTGTTCATAGTTTTCGGAGAGGAAGCAGAGCATAAACACTGGCTGGATGAGGTAGTCTGGTTTGCTGGGACAATCATAGTGTCAGCGGGGAAGTGTCCAGTCTGGAAAAACCCTGGTCAGGAGGGAGAGAGAGACGTCTCTCCAGCCAAGAGGAGCTTGAGGCTTAGAGCTGGTGACCGAGGTGAACCCATGGAAAGAAATACAGGTTCAGTTGCTCTGAACTGTGACAATCAGGCGGAACAGAGATAACAGAAATAAAGTGATTGAAGAGCAAGAGAGATTGGCTTATGAGCAGGACAATAACTGGCTGTTAGTATTTGAGGAAGGTTAATGTCAAAAAGGAAGAAGAATTGTTCAGAGGATCCAACTGAGTTTCACTAGGTGTAGAGGGCCGAGAATGAGGAAGGGATATTTAACAAGAATAGAGAGTTTCATCAACAGTGAAATCTACTGGACCATGAAATAATCTCCCAAAATACATGGTGCCAGCCCTGTAGCTTGGGTGATTTAAAGTTAAATGGACAATATAGCCAAGCATATTCCGCAGGGAACAATCCAGAATTGACTCCAAGGAGATGGACATGTCAAGCCAACAGGATTTTCTATCTCTAATGATAGAACGAGAATTACAGAAACGTAGGCGTGGAAGGGACCTCAGTATGTCATTTACTCCAGTCCCCTGAACTGAGACGGGTGAGTATTATCTAGACCATTCTAGATAGGTGTCTGTGTAGCCTGTTCTTAAAAACCTCTAACGGTTGCAATTCCTCAGTCTCCCTAGGTAATATGTTCCATTGCTTTAATTACCTTTACATTTCTGATTTTTTTGTTAGTGTCTAACCCTAAATCTCCACTGCTGCAATCTGAGGTTACCTGCCTCTGACTGGAGATTCTTCAAGATGCGTGGTTCCTATTTGTATTCCCTAAATGGGTGTGCATGCATGCCAGGCACCTGAGTCTGGAAGTGTTTGTTAGCAGTGTCTGCTGACCTGCATGTGTCTTGCGATTTCCTCATGCTCGCAGCCGAGGGAATAATAATTGGTAGTGCGGGTCGATGCCTTTCTAGTGTCCCTGTTACCTCTGTGTAGTCCAGTCCACTGCAGGAAAAGATGCAGTGTGGGTAGTGGAATACACATAGGGACCGCTCGTTGGGAAGAACCTCCAGTTCATAAACATTTCATGCCTCCTGACACTGGAGGGGTGGAAGGTCCCCAGTGTAAAGTGAGGGAACACATAATCGCCCCACACAACTCCAATGGGAGGAAATTCCAGCCCCACCTCCCTAGGCCAGGGCAGCCAGTCCTGCTGACTCCTGGGCATCTTGGGTTGCAGGAGTGGGGTTTCTGGACACTAGCATAGGGCCAGCACTGATTGTAGCCGAGCAGAATCCACAGAATCTGGCCTAGTGACACCCCATTCTGTGCCCAGCTCAGGCCTGCCTCCTGGGGCCAAGTATGTCAGAAACATGCCAAGAGGGAGGGGAAGTCTTGGGGGACTCTGGCTCGCTCAGGCCCTGTCCTTGGCAGATGGGCTCTGGTGAGGAGTAGAGGGGCAAGCCGATATTAACAGTATCTTCCCAGCTGGGCTGTCTCAGGCAGCCATTATGAGAAGCAGCTGAGGTAGAAAACCAGTGCACAGCAGACACTGAGGGAAGGGAGGAGGGTGTGGTTAGGGGTGGAAAGTTGGATGCACTGATTGACAGGTGGAATTCTGGGAGGAGTCTGAGGTACTTTGTGCTTGTGGGATACAGTTTAAGTGGACTGTGCTCTTGGCATGACTGTGCTGACGTGGTTAGATGAGGGAATTGCTACCAAGAATATCACCTGCAGGGAGCTCATTACCTGTCGCTCAATAGGTAGCTTCATGAGGCCAGAGAGAGCAAGATTCAAAACCCATGGAAGTGTGGGCTTCAGTAGTGGCAGGAGGGTACTGCGTAAACCACTCATAAGACAGTCAATGGGAGGGTGTATAAACATGGCGGTGCTATCCATGGGGCAGGGGAAGGGAAAAGGAGAAGATAGGAACTGAGTCCTTCCAGGTGGATCTGTGTAGAGCTGAGGGTGAGACTCAAAGGTCTGAGGTTGAGAAGAAAGACAAGGTTTAGACAGCGTGGGCGGTGAGTGCAGTGGGGTCCACAATGTAACACGTCTCCAGTGTTGACTCAGTGGAAACAACTGTCCTACCAACACACATCTGCCCGACCAACACACCTTCCCTCTAAATTAAAAAGATCACTTCCAGGCAGGGGTGCTGGCAGCCTTCACGGGCCCCTGGGCGAGGTGGGGGAGACCTGACACTACTCCCTGAAGGGACAGGGCATCGGGCAGAGGGGCAGCGCTAGGACAGCCAGCCCTTCACACCACCTGGAACGCACCACCCCGACTGCCTGCTCTGAGAGCCACCTGCGGCATGTGGTGCGGTGCTCGGGCAGCAATTTTTAAGGTCCAGGGCACCAGCAGTGGGAGCAGCCAGGATTCCCAGGCCCCTTTGAATTGCTGGGCCCCAGGTCAACTGCCCCCTTTACGTCCCTGCTCTCTCGTCAGCGGCCTACTTCCAAGGATCATCCATTCTCCATCGTCTAGTCAGTCCTCCCCCTCTTTGCCGAGCCTGTCAAAACAGACCCCTATTGGGAGAGGGGAGGGAGAGATGTATGTGTCGTCATTGTGGTCTTCTTTTTTCAAAAAACAGTGTGTTTACGCATCCACCAGGAACTGGAATGAAAGCACCATCCTGCCCAATGATGTGACACAAGTGACTGTACCCACTAATAGTGACTGTCTTCCAGGGCTGAGTGTGTGAAGTTGGAAAATAATAATAAAGTATATCCAGCTTATATAAAGTATATCCAGAAAGCTGTGAGGCATGGTCCATATCATTCTCATCACATTTCTTTCAAAACACGTTTTAAATTAGCAATACCGACTGCAGCAGGACTGCTCAACACCTGCTTAATGCAGCATAATGATGGACCGACTTAATACACTATGCTAATTTTCTTATATTTTATCCTCTTCCAATTAATTAAAGAATAACTGAAGCTCTGTGTGTAAGAATATATAAGTTGTGCAGCTTCCCAAGGTCACTGTGCCGTTTCAGTTATCAATCCAAACCGGTTTTCGGTTGTGATGTCAGTGGGGAAACAAACTCTTCAGAAACAGAACCCTGAATCCCTATCACCTTATGCAAGTGGCTGAGTGAATGATATAACACCTAGCTAACAGGAAGGGAATTGGATGTCATAGTTGGAAATCCTACAAAATCAGTAAGGATCTAAATTAAAAATAAAGGTGTGTTGTGTCTGTATAGTTTTAGCAACTTTGTAGCAACTCGAGTCAAGTCTTCTATATCTTCTGGGCATCTTCTCCAACAGTCTCCCACAATATTCTTTCTAGCAAATTAAAGAAGCATGGCTTGGAAAAACAGACCGTAAGTAGATCCTGCAAATCTACAAGTATCCGCATCAGCAGATGTGGATGAAGATATCCCTGGCTCATTTTTGTGGATGCAGATGCAGATGAAGATGCAGTCACAAATTTTGTTTCAGCTCAGGGCTCTAACAATCAGGTGGATAGAAAGCTGGCTAGATCGTCAGATTCATTGAGCTATAAACCTGACAAACTACACCTCAATGTCTAGTTGGCAGTCGGTGTCAAGGGCAGTGCCCCATGAGTCGGTCCCGGGGCTGGTTTCGTTCAACATCTTCATTAACGATGTGCATGATGGGATGTATTGCACCGTCAGGAGGTTCACAGATGACGCTAAGCTAAGGGAAAAGGTAGCTACTCTGAAGGGTAGGGGTAGAGTCAGGACAAATTGGAGGACTGTGCCAAAAGAAATCTGATGACATTTAACAAAGACAAGTGCAGAGTCCTGCACTTGGGACGTAAGAATCCCATGCACTGCTACAGGCAGGGGACTGACTGGCTAAGTGTCAGTTTTGGGGAGTATAGTAGACAAGAAGCTGGATTTGAATCAACAGTGTGCCCTTGCAGCCAAGAAGGCAAATGGCACAGTTTTAAGGTCAGTGACAATGATTTATTTGGGGTTAGTCCTGCTTTGAGCAGGCGATGCTGGACTCAATGACCTCCAGTGATCTCTTCCATGTCTAATCTTCTATGATACTATGATCTTCCATCTGATTATCGTAGGAAGGTTTCATCTAGTATTTTACAGGGAACTGACAATTCTGTGCTGGGCAGGGAATGGTAGGAACATGCATATGGAAAGGCAGCTGTTACGTTCTCTCAACAAGATCAGAAGAATATAACCCATCTGCACCACTTCCTGGGAAAATACCATTACATCCATGATTTTTGGATATCAAAAATCCACCCCTCCACAGCCTGGCTCTTTAGCACTGATACATAGGAGAAAGCAGAGTGCAAAGTAGCCTAGACCTGTGTTTTTCAACCTTATTTTATAAAGTACCCCTTTAAAAAAAAGTTATAAGTACCCCCAGTACGTACAGTTTTCAGACACGCAATTTTTTTTTCTATCATTGCAACACATTTGTTTAATCAACTTAATCGTAGCCAGGTGGGCAATGAAATTTTGGGGTGTAAAAAGTACAAAAATAATAAAGCGCTGTAAAACTTAAAAACAAAATTTCAGTTTTCTCCAAATTTCAGTTGTGCTGACGTACTCCCCAGACTTTTCTCAAGTACCCCTACGGATTCTCGTAGCACTGGTTGAGAAACACTGGACTAGACTGCACCTGTGAAATTAACACTGACGTATGCCTGCAATAGGGTGGCACTCACCTCACATGAGCGCCTCCGTCTGGCTGAGTGCAGGTGCCTGCTCTGTCTCGCTGTCAGCACTGAAGGCCACGTCAGCAACTCAGCACTCCGGCCAAGTTACACCCTGTGTATCACAAATACCTTCTGGGGTACATACCTAACCAGGGCCCATCCCAGTCCCCTCTGCTATTGTCCCATTTCTGATTCCTCACTCAGGAGCAAATGGTGCCTTCAGGGCCTCTCCTCCAGGAGACAGTTTCTTGCCCCTAGCTCAGGGGGCTTTCCCTCAGTTCAACATAATTTCACACTAGCTCCCCACAGAGCTCTCTGTGGTGCTGCTGCCCCCTTAGCCAGCCAGCCAGTCAGTCTTCACTTCTTCAGGGCTCCAGAGACACTAAGCTAACTCAGGTACTGCAGATCCTTTTATAGGGATTCTATGACCTCTGATTGGCCAGTTCCTTCATAGCCACTCTAACCTCCTGGAGGACTTATCTATGGCCTTTTTTTCTGGGGTGAGGTGGGGTGGGGCCAGACCACAGGGTCTCCGGCAGGAGGCTTTAGGGTTTGGTCCATCCTGTCACAATGCCCCACATGTCGGAATGATTGTCTCTATCCTTTACCCCAAGGAGATCACCTAAGCTGTCCTTCGTCTCTGTCTAAAAATTTCATTTTGATGGGAGATGGCCCTTTTTACATTGTGGGCCACCTTTTCTACAAATGTACTGGGAGGACATCTACAAACATGGACTATACTAACTTCAAGACACTGTAAACTTATCTTATTTAGGTAAGTCTTTCCTGAATCATTATTATCCTCTCAGATGATGATGATTTTAGTTGTACATACAGATGGAATATCCAGATCATTGGGCTGGACATATTTTAATTGTGTTTACTTGTGTACAATACTCAAGATGATTTTACTAGCAGAACCTAAAATAAACACCTAAGTATACCTCAGAGCAGCGATATCCCAAAGTACTAATTTATGCAACACACTAGAGTGAACTACTTCATAGTTGGTTCTGCAGGAGGCTAATCCAATGGGGTATGTCTACACTAGAAAGTTAGTTCGAACTAACGGACGTTAGTTCGAACTAACTTTCCTATGCGCTACACTAGCGCTCCGCTAGTTCGAATTTGAATCGAACTAGCGGAGCGCTTAGTTCGAACTAGGTAAACCTCATTTTACGAGGACTAACGCCTAGTTCGAACTAGCTAGTTCGAACTAAGGGCTGTGTAGCCCTTTAGTTCGAACTAGTGGGAGGCTAGCCCTCCCCAGGTTTCCCTGGTGGCCACTCTGGGCACCACCAGGGAAACTCTATGCCCCCCTCCCGGCCCCGGACCCCTTAAAGGGGCACGGGCTGGCTACGGTGCCCGTGCCAGGTGCAAGCCTGCCAGCACCCAGCTAGCAGACCCTGCACCTGGCACGGCACAGAGCCACCCACCCGATGCCCCCCAGCCCACCCCCTCTTGCCGGGACCAGGCTGGCGGCTCCCGGGAGCTTGCCCTGGACCGCAAGAGGCGGGCACCTTCCTGGGCTAGTGCGGACATCGTGGACCTTGTCCACGATCTCCGCACTAGGCACAGGAAAGTGGCCGTCTAGGGCAGGAGAGCTGCCAGCCTGGCCACCCAGGACCAGGTGTGCATGAAAATCAAGGGGGTCCACTGAGACCCCCGACACTGAGCCCTGAGCTTACAATGGCCGTCCTGGGTCAGACCAAAGGTCCATCTAGCCCAGTAGCCTGTCTGCCCACAGCGGCCAACCCTAGGGACCCTGGAGGGGATGGACCGAAGACAATGACCAAGCCATTTGTCTCGTGCCATCCCTCTCCAGCCTTCCACAAACTTTGGGCAGGGACACCACTCCTACCCTCTGGCTAATAGGACTCCATGGCCCCAACCTCCATGACTTGATCTCACTTCCCTTTAAACTCTGTTCTAGTTGTAGCCTTCACAGCCTCCTGCAGCAAGGAGTTCCACAGGTTAACTATTTGCTTTGTCAAGAACCACTTTCTCTTACTAGTTTCAAGCCTGCTACCCATTCCTTTCCTTTGCTGTCCTCTAGTCCTTCTTTATGGGATCTCAGGAAGAACTTTTCTGAATGCACCCTCTCCACCCAACCCCTGCTTTTACAGACTTCTATCCTGTCCCCCCTCCGTCTCCTCTTTTCTAAGCTGAACAGTCCCAGTCTCTGTAGCCTCTCTTCATCTGGGACCTGTTCCCAACCCCTGATCATGTTAGTTGCCCTCCCCTCTCCCAGCCTTTCTCTTCCCCTCTCCCACCTCCTTTTCCCAGTCTCCCCCAGTTTTTTTCAATAAAGACAGAGTCAATGTTGGAAGAAACGTTATCTTTATTTTGTACATCAAGAAGAAGGGGGGCTAAGGAAGGGTAAGTGGAAGGAGGTGAGGGAGGAATGGGGTACGAGCCCCCGATGGGGAGGACTGGGCTGGCTCTGCGGGCTTCTGGGGGTGGAAGCTCTCCTGCAGCCCCCCAATTACTCCCTCTCCCCAGATGGCAGCCTGCGGCAAGTGCAGCCGGGCTGATGGCCGAGTGGTGTGATGTGCCCAGTGTGGGCACTCAGGGCACTCCAAGCCAGAACTTCTTTGCAAGCGGGGCACCCCTTAGAACTGTGTGTCCGGGGTGGGGGTCGGGACCCTTTAAGCGCAGCCCTCGGCTAGCCTGAGACAGTATCTCCATGCTCTAAGTCCTCCTTTTATGCCCTGCCGGCACTGCTTCCGGCCATCCTTAAGCCCTGTTCAGAGTCCACTCAATGTGGACTTACTAGTTCGAACTAGCAAAACGCTAGTTCGAACTAGTTTTTAGTTCTAGATGCGTTAGTTCGAACTAGCTTAGTTCGAATTAACTAATTCGAACTAAGTTAGTTCGAACTAGCGCTGTAGTGTAGACGTACCCATGGAGATTTTCACTGGATACTGCTGTCAACTCATGCCCACAGAGAGGTACAGCTTCTAAAATGTAGTATCATCTTTCAATTTCATCCCTGGAAACAAAACTAGTCAATGACTTTCTGTATCTTAGGGTACGTCTACACTTGCTCCCTAGTTCGAATTAGGGATGCAAATGTAGCCGACCGAAATTGCTAATGAAGCAGGGATTTAAATATCCTGCGCTTCATTAGCATAATCTCGCCCGTGCGCTATTCCGCTTGCCAGTGGATTTGAACCAGGAAGTGCGCTCCAGGACGCGTTAGTTTGAATCAAACACCTTGGTTCGAACTAACGTTACTCCTCATGAGTAACTAATCTTACTCCTCAAGGGGCTGATTCGAACTAACGCATCCTGGAGCACACTTCCTGGTTTGAATCAGCTGGCAAGTGGAATAGTGCGTGGGCGAGATTATGCTAATGAAGTGTGGGATATTTAAATCCCCGCTTCATTAGCAATTCCAGTTGGTTACATTTGCATCCCTAGTTCAAACGAGGGAGCAAGTGTAGACATACCCATTGGATGTGTCTACATTTCAGGGTTTACTCAAAATAAGCTACTCAAATTGAGCTACGTCAATTGCATATCTTATTTCGAAACAGCTTATTTCAAAATAGGGAGCGTCTACACTGCATTTATTTCGAAATAGAGCACTCTTCCTCCGACTTCCCTTATTTCCTCGTACAATGAGGGTTACAGGAGTCAGAGTAAGAAGTCCTCCAGCTTGACAATATTTTGACACTATTTTGAAATAACTGCCTGATGTGTAGACACGGATTAAGTTATTTCGGAATAGCGCTAGTTATTTTGAAATAATGTTGCAGTGTAGATGTACCCTTAGTCATCTTCACTACCATCCAACCAACTTGAGAAGAAGTTGTGTGTGCATTAGGGAAGAGATATCCCCACGAAACAAATAAGACTCTCATTTAAAACACTGAACCGTATCTAGTTCTTATGTCTGTACAAAAGCAGCATGTATCCCCTTCTCAAAGACACAGTATGTCGGACCACAGTGTGAACATTTATCCTCTTCTTGTACAGTAAATTGCATCATACGTTTTGCCTCACTAATATCCAAATCCATTCCGATAAAATTAGCTTAAGCCAATTAGAAGATAAAGTATATCTCTTAATCAAATGTTCTGATTCATTCTGAAGCCCTACCTATAGGTTCATTCTTAGTTTACATGTGCATAAGTTTATGATTGAGAACGTTGTCTGTTCACATCGATTTACTGGTGAAATTCAAGCAACTGAATTTTTCAAAAGCATGAACTGCATTTTTAAAAGGGACAAATGAATTTATATAACTCAGTCAAATCTCTGTAAAAAAAAACCTTTTGCCACTTTTTGTCGTCATATTTATAAAGATATTTATAAAAGGCAACTTTGCGTTGCCTTTTAGTAAAAAAAATACAGTAATGCTGCAATATAATTCCTTTCATTGACCATTACCATGTGAAGAAACTACATATTCTTACATAAAAGAGCAAAATATTTAATTATTAAAGTAGGAGAGGTACAGTATTTCCTTGTGCAAGCTTATTGGCATTAGCCATTGACTGCTGATGGAAACAAAGGAAGCAAGAAGTAGATGTGTGTATAGAATAAGGTGGGTTGTCCAACCTAGCATTCAACAACATATCTGGGTATTTGGTTGCCAGATACTTTCACAAAAAATACTGAACATGGAGGGAAAAAAATGGGTTGAGCAAAAGATAAAGATATATCTAGATCTAGATCTAGATGCGAGCCAATACCAGACACCGGGCAATATCTGGGTATATTACCTGTAGTGATAACCAACCAGTAGCAGAAAGATCAGCATTTTAGTCCTACACTGTAATCTTCTCCAAACACCATGTTTTCGAATGCCAGGAAACTGTATCTGTCCCATGTCTCCCACATGCTGGGTTTGATCCTCTGATTGTCATGCACACAAAGCTCTGTCTGCACTAGCACCAAGACCACTAACACTATAGAAGATGAGACAGAAGACATGTATAAAGACACTGAATCCTACACTCTCATTCCTTTAGCTTTCATCAGAGACTATATGGATTGTAATTCTGCCTTGCTCTGCCTGTTCCAGATGTAAAATATACCTGAAACTACCCCTCACATCTAATGGAGATGTCACAATGCCAACAATGTAAAATTAATATTTGTTTTCATTTTCTTCAGTGTGTGGCTAACCTAATGCCCACTCTGAGCTTCCGAGCCTGCTGGTAGGGAAAGATGCTGACCTCAATCTGGTGTATGGCTTCTTCCCGCTGACGGATGGCCTCCAAGTCCTCCTCTGTGATTTCTGAGAGCAAGGCTTGATCCTGACTCTGGTCCTTCCACATGCTATCTCCTCCGTTAAAGATCTTTTCATCATCAGCCAGGTCGGAGAAGGGGGTCTTGGGACTCTGCTAAGATGGGAGAAAGGAAGTAAAACATGGTTAGATTGAGCACTGTGGTTGCTGCCTTACGTACCAGGCACATCATGCAAAACACAGCTCCGTGTACCAGATATAGCTCCTTTGGAATACCCCACATTTAGGGAAATCCCTCCTGCCCTGACTTGCCACGCCACCACACTCTTATTCTTATTTACATCGCAGTACCATTGGAGATCCAAACCAAGATCAGGGCCCTGCTGTGATAGCTTTTGCATATACAATGAGACTCAGTCCCAGCCCCAGGGATGTGGCAATATAAATACACCAGACAGATGGAGGGTAGGCAAAGTATTATCCCTATTCTATAAATGGGGCATGCAAAGGGTTAAGTGACATGCCCAAGGTAACAGGGAAGTCTCGGTAGAGCTAGGGATTGAATTGCGATCAAAGACCCAACGCAATGCCTTAGCCACAAGACCATTCTTCTCACTCCCCAGATAGGCCCTAATCCAGAAAGCACTTATGCAGGCATTAAAGTTTGAGCACATTATACGTCTCCAATACCCTAAAGTGGATTAGACACTGTAGGAAAGCATATACAATTTCCTTCCCTCAAGACTTTATAATCTAATATACAGTACAGGAGTTACCAGCGTATACCACACCATATGCATGATGGGCGTAGGAAGGAGAGCTGTAAGAGTCATAACAAAATGCAATTATCGATTTGGGCCACTCCTGGTTCCATTTTGGTTTGCTTTTTGTGTTAACTCCCTTGCTGTTCACACAACAGGTGTTGTTGGTTTTAGGAGGTGTTTAAGTCTCCAGTCTTGCCACCCGTTACACCAGGAGTCCTCAGACTTCGTTACATGACGACCCCCTATCTGACAATAAAAATTACTACTTGACCTCTGAAGGATGGCCCAAAGACAAATGCTTTCTGACCCCATGCCCTGGGTGGAGGTGGGCCAAAGCTGAAGTCCAAGGGCCTAAGTTCCAGTAAGGGAGCCTGTAACCTGAGCTCCACCACGCAGGGCTAAAGCTCTTGGGTTCAGCTTCAGCCATGCACAGTGGGATTCAGGATTCGGCCCTGGCCATTGATGTGTTTAAACAGATTATGGTCCATGTACATGATACTCATGTTCTTCCTATTACACAGACTGGTGGCATGAGTTAACTTCAGAGTCACTGAGGAGAGCTCTGTGATTCTGCCTCCTTGACATCTTGCAAACAAGCTACATAAACGAGGGATCTTGTATTATAGGATGTGTGCTGGCTAGAATTTCCTGTAATATGTAAAAATGGAGCTGTGCTATTGTTATGCTGGATACTAAGATCCATTTGTTGCATGCAACCCTCATACAGTGGGTTGAATGAGGAAACCCCTGGTTTTCAAGCTGTACCAAATGGAAATTCACAGCCAACAGAGACAAGGACTTAACTATGTAGAGCCCTGGCGGATACAAAGTTGGTAGCTGCATCCACATCTGCATCTGCCAAAATGATCCGCGGATAGTCGCATCCACATCTGTGGATGTGGATATTATGGCTATAAAGCAGATATCCACAAATGTTCAGGATTCTACATACAAAATGCATATCTTCAGTGCAAAAATGAGCCATGGATTTGCAGGGCTCTACAAGCATGTACAGAAATCTAATTTGATTTAATATTTTGGATTGGGAATTCAGATTGGGTTTTTCGTGCATTTCCTTCACATTTGGAATTCTGTTTGCTACGGTATTTGTAAATATTATATCTATAGTCAACAAAATTGTAAGTGAGGCATTCCTTTATCTTCCACAGTCAAAGGTACAATCGGAGATAGGCTTAAAATGAGGCATAATTTCTTGGTTTCCTTTACACATGTTATTTTTCAGTATACAATTGAACAGGGTGAGAGATTTTATGCTATTTGAATTTTGTATGTAATTATTATTTGAATTCTTTTTATAAAATTTTAATGGGAAGTGTCTGAAGTTGGTCTGCTGTTGAAATTTGCCTGTGGCAGACTTCTGTCAGTGTGTATCTTTAAAACAAACATTGTATCTCCAAGATATTGGTAACGGGGTGAAAAAGTTCAGCACTTCTGCGACGCTGGGTAGTTTGGAAAGCACATTTTTAGGACTAAGGGTCATTTTTGTTTGTTTTGTTTTGTGATTCAGCATATGGAAAACTAATGAACAAACAATCGCCAAGGCACATTCTCTACATCGGATAAAATCTTCTCGGCAGGATAAAATCTTTCTGTTGGCAGCGAGAGTTTTATCAGGTTTTATCCCACACATAAGAAGGTTCTATATGCAACTCTTGATAGAAAAGGTTGAATCTGGATAGATGGATAGAAGTTCTGTCAGTAGCTGTACAAAACTGAAACCCAGTCCAGGTTACATAATAGTAACAAAACCTAGCATTGGTGTGCAGGCTACACTCGTGAGATTTCAACAGAGTCACTCTGGATTCATATCTATGTAACGGAGAAGGAAATTTAGCACACATAATCAAACTATAAACTACAATCAGCAAGTTGGTCCATGGTAACCATTTAAATCTGTAATCCAATGGGAACTTTGTGTACACCAGGTTACAAACCAAACTCTGCCTCTTTCTCTCTTCAGAATATCCTGTACAACTACAAGGAACAGGACCCCCATGAGGAGTCACTCACACACAAACCTCTTCTCCTGTAAGGTATCACAGCTCATCTAAAAACATAAGAACAGCCACACTGGGTCAGATCAATGGTCCATCTAGCCCAGTACCCTGTCTTCTGACAGTGGCCAATACCAGATGCCCCAGAGGTAGGAAACACAACAGGTAATCTTCACATGATCCCTCCCCTGTCACCCACCTCCAGAGAAACAGAGGCTAGGGACACCATTCCTAACAATCCTGGCTAATAGCCATTCATGGACCTAACCTCCCTGAATCTAGTTCTTTTTTGAACCATGTTCAAGTTCTAGCCTTCACCACATCCTCTGGCAAGGAGTTCCAGAGGTTGACTGTGCGCTGAGTGAAGAAAAACTCCCTTTTGTTTGTTTTAAACCTGCTGCCTACTAATTTCATTTGGTGACTCCTAGTTCTTATATCATGGGAATAAGTAAAGAACTTTTCCTTATTCACTTTTTCCAAACCAGTCATAATTTTATAGACCTCTATTGTATCCCTTCCTCCCCTCCCCCACTTAGTCTCCTCTCTTCTAGGATGAAAAGTCCAAGTCTTTTTAATCTCTCTTCATATGGGACATGTGGGATCTAAGGAACTTTTTGGCTGTAGCATTTGCACGAACTGCAAACTCGCCAAAAGAGAGATATTTATCTCTTCTTCTGCACTATGTGTATACATCTAAAGAGTTGGACTAACTGTCATGAGGATAATCCCACTCTCATTAGCATGCTTGGAGATTAACAGTTAATTGTACTTGGAATAATGAGGCCAAAATGCCTGTATAAAGAACATTAAACTAATCTACTGCAACGGCCCAAAAGACCATCACTTACAATAATATTAGTTACAGTGTTGGAATGGTGATTTTTGTACTACGTATGTTGGCATGGCAAACAGTCCAGAACAAAAATGACGTGGAACAGCCAGCTCTTTCTTCCCAGCTGCAAAATATAGCTAGATTAAAAAGCCATAAATTAGATTAGATTATCTTCCTCAAACCATCCTTCCAAAACAACTAACCTTGCAGACTCAGAACGATTTATAGATGTATCTTGTCAAGCTGAAGCCCAAAGCAATTACAGGTAGAATAGCCTCAGGCAGCCACAGAACAAGTGGCCTGGGACTTCTAAATCTTTTAGAAAAGTGAAATAGTGATATTACAACTTTGCATTATCTTTCATACAGAAGAGGGTAGCAGTGAATGGTAACCAGAGCGCTGTTATCTTATGAGCAATACTTTACCATGTCAAGGGGGAAAAAATCCAATCATAATCTAACCGTTCCATGCCCTCCTCTCCTACTCTGTATGACCTTTATTAGACAGTTAGAGACATTAATTTCAGCTCCTAAACTACAGTTGCTTTAAATAATAGACCGTCCATCTGTAGTATTTGCAGTTTCCACATGCACAAATACAGACGTCACTCCAAGTTTTTGAACTACATAACTATGATGATGATGTACCACTGTCAATTGAGAAAAAAATGCACATCATTTGTTGTAACTAGCATTTTTCTTAGGTTGGTATTTTGAATACTACTGTAACCACGAGGCATGGATTTGAACCTGGGCCCTCTGGAGCTTAGTGTAGGAGTGTCTGCAGCTTGAGCTATAAAGACTGTAGAGCTCCCTTGTTCTTATCTCTGACCGGATGTGGTCTAAGTACCACCACACGGGACAGTGAACTACACTGGGGCTACATCTACACTGTAGCATTTTTGAGGAAGAGGAAATGCAAATGAAGCACTCATTATTATTTCTTGTGCTCTCATTTGCATAGTCTTTTCTGATCTGTTTTGCGGAAGAGGTTTTGGCAGAAAAAACCACAGTGTAGACAGGGCCATTTTGCGCAAAAAACCCTTTTGACCAAGATTGCTTTTCCCTCAAAAAGGCAGGTATACAGGATCTCGAGCAAAAGGAGAGACTATGCAAATGAGAGCATGATAAATGCTAATGAGCACTTCATTTGCATTTCCTCCTCCGCAAAAATGCTACAGTGTAGACGTAGCCTCGGTGCGTGGGTTCTATCAACACTTGGTCAAGTTTAGACTAGAATGAGGGAGAACGAAAGCTAAGCAAGAAATAAATCACCGGTTGAACTGGTTTTCTGTTCTATGACAGTACTTGCAGCAATGGGGGGAGTGAAAAAGTGGGAGGTATTTGTAATGTCAGTTTGTATTTCAGCATCTCTTTGAGCTTAGCATTTTTCTTCTTGACATCATGTTGCCTACAGAAAGGCTTATTAGTTCTATGGAATGCTGGAAGAGACTTGGTAACAGAACAGCTTATTTCATATCCCCACTGCTTTCTTCTTTCTTCATGATCTTGATCTCACAAGAGGAGTAACGTTAGTTCGAACTAAGGGTTTTGGTTCAAACTAACGCATCCCGGCGTGCACTTTCACTTTTGAAACAGCTGTTCAGCGGAGTAACACGCTGGCGAGATCATGCTAATAAAGCGCGGGATATTTAAATCCCCACTTCATTGACTATTTCAAATGCCTACATTTGCATCCCTAGTTCGAACTAGGGTGCAAGTGTAGACATACCCCTTAGAGACTAACAAAAAATGTAGATGGCACTATGAGCTTTCGTGGGCACAACCCACTTCTTCAGATGAAACTGCCAGTACAACCTTTAACTATCATTATCATCTGCCTTCATCCCACTCAATTCTTAGCCATGTTCTGTAAGGGGGAAAAAATATGACCTGCTTCTATTTCTAGTCTTCTCTCTCCCTTTATTTGAACGCTTTATCTACAGTGCCAACAGATGGTCCTGCAGCAATGTGACTGATGTGGAATAATAATGATGAGCAGAAAGCCATAGACATTCCCTCCTCTGCAGCCTCATGGTAATGTTAAAAGAAACCATTTCATTTAACAAGCAACGTTTTGATCACCGACATCCATGCACACTTAGACTCCATTGAGTTTGGTTCTTGTGCTGTCACCCGCTTCAAATGGCATCTGGATAATATGCAAAATGACGCAGGTCAATGTTTCCTAGGTTTGTCATCAATGTGAGTGTTGGCTGGTATTTTTATTGCATGGCCTCACATTTTTGAAATCTGCTTCTGCTCTTTCCTGGCTGTCTGAATTATATCCTCATAATTCTTAGACTCCACAGCATTCTGCCCACTGGTAAAGTTTTCCAGCTGCCATAGATCAAAACAGCATAGCACATCTCTCCTGTGACCGGTAACAGGCAGAAAGCCATGCCACGTACAGCTCCCTCTCTGAATTTTGCATGCAACCATCATTTTTTTTCTAGGTACCAATTACTAGGATTACTAGGAGCATCATGGTTGTCTAAGAGCTACATTCTATGCAACTCCCAATGGACAGTCATGCTTTCGGGTGGTTAGTTTGGACACTGACTATAGAAAAAAAATTGAAAAAAAGAAGAAATAATGTCACTGGTCTGTTCGGTAGTATGGTTAATTATGGGAAGAGGAAAATCTTTCATTGGGATCTGACGGGGTCAAGAACCAAACTCAACATGATTTCCAGTGTCAGGAAGTTCCAAAGGTCCATAAATGAAAATGCCCTGCCCTTGAGAGATTCTCCTTTAGCACAGCCACAAAAACCCTGCTGTTCATAGGATTCTTGGAGTGAAAGGAGAGGTGGAGGGATTAAAAGAGAGCAGGAGGTGGATGATGGGAAAGCAAAGAGAAACAAGTCTTCTTCCAAGTGACTCTTTTCCCATTTCAGAGAGGGAACAAATGACCAAGACAAGATTTGATGAGTGCTAATCCACATTTGCGGAAAATGGACAACGCACATGGAATTAATACATCAACACCAAACAAATGCAATGGCAGGCTATGTTCTGTGATGCACAACGAAAGAATTTGCAACTATTAGCCCTCAGCAGCTGACAATAGTGGGTCTGGAGCTTCCATTTAGGAAGGAACAATCAGTTTCACACATACAGAATGGGAAGCAACTGTCTCGGAAGGAGTATGGTAGAAAGGGATCTAGGGGTTACAGTGGACCACAAGCTGCATATGAGTCAGCAGCATGATGCTGTTGCAAAAAAAGCAAACGTGATTCTGGGATGCATCAACAGGTGTGTTGAGAGCAAGACACGAGAAGTCATTCTTCCGCTCTACTCTGCGCTGGTTAGGCCTCAGTTGGAGTATTGTGTCCAGTTCTTGGCACCACATTTCAAGAAAGATGAGGAGAAACTGGAGAGGGTCCAGAGAAGAGCAACAAGAAAGATTAAAGGTCTAGAGAACATGATCTATGAAGGAAGGCTGAAAGAATTGGATTTGTTTAGTTTAGAAAAGAGAAGATTGAGGGGGGACATGATAGCCGTTTTCAGGTATCTAAAAGGGTGTCATAAGGAGGAGGGAGAAAACTTGTTCATTTTGGCCTCTGGGGGTAGATCAAGAAGCAATGGGCTTAAACTGCAGCAAGGGAGGTTTAGGTTGGACATTAGGAAAAAGTTCCTAACTGTCAGGGTAGTTAAACACTGGAATAAATTGCCCAGGGAGGTTGTGGAATCCCCATCTCTGGAGATATTTAAGAGTAGGTTAGATAAATGTCTATCAGGGATGGTCTAGACCAGGGGTCTCCAAACTTTTCAGCCCGAGGGCCGCATTAACTATCAAACAGCAGTTCGGGGGCCAACTACACACTTGAGGTCCAAATAAAAAACAATCAAAACATGGATGTTATTTTTAATTATTAATTTAATATTATTTTATTCAGTTATTATTTAATAACACATTGATACACTACACATGAACACCTGTATTAGTGTGAATGGTGAAATTGTTTCCTGGATGCCAAAATAGCAGACATTTCTGGCTTTAGATTTGTTGTCCCTAA
Organism: Pelodiscus sinensis; assembly: GCF_052426305.1. Lineage (NCBI taxonomy): Eukaryota > Metazoa > Chordata > Testudines > Trionychidae > Pelodiscus > Pelodiscus sinensis. The sequence goes on along the minus strand of NC_143053.1, from coordinate 7,144,332 downwards.
CATCAACAGTGACCTGAGATTTTCCGTAGACAAAAAGGTCTCCACGGGCCGGATGAGAGGGCCTCGCGGGCCGGATGCGGCCCGCGGGCCGTAGTTTGGAGACCCCTGGTCTAGACAGTATTTGGTCCTGCCATTGGGGCAGGGGACTGAACTTGATGACCTCTCGAGGTACCTTCCAGTCCTAGTATTCTATGATTCTATAAAATTCTCCAGTTCAGGACCAGTCATGTCCCGAGGGTGCCGGAGAAGAGATGTCCAACCTGCACTACTATGCACAAAACCTCAATTGGTTTTCTTCAGGACATTTTCATTCATATTAAAATAGAAACAAAAGGTGATAAAGGGAAAGGGAAACCAAGTGACAGATACCTGCAGAGAAACAAGAGACACCAATGGAACCGAACTGAAAATACAGCTTCTCTCTGACTTACGAACCGGTTACGGACCAAGCATTGGTCGTAACTCAGTTCGTTCGTAAGTCAGACCTATTGAGTTACACGCGACCGCGCTGTTCGTACGTGCGGATTGCATTCGTAACTCAGGATCCACCATTTATGACAGCTTTGGTCATAACTGCATACGGTCGTAAGTCGACCGTTCGCAACTCGGGGACTGGCTTTACTGGAAATTTAATTTGGAAATACCGAGCTACTCAGAATTCTACCACGCAGCCTGTCATTATGCTTTGCCCTTCTCGCTCCGAGGTTTAGCATCCTGGGCTGGAATGCAGAGCCCGCACAAGTACTCTGTTTTATTAAAACTCAGGAATGGCTGCAATTACACTGGCCAGTTTTGTCTTACTGTTACTTTGTTCTCGCTCTGCTGTATCCAGGCATTGTGGGCAGAGGCTTTTTTATTATGTGTCTGTACAGCACTAATCACAATGGGGCTAATCTATGATTGTATACCGTGGCTCCAGGGCATTACAAAGAATGATTAATTGGCTGCATGAAAAGGCCTACCCTTCTCACCCAAGATCACATTTTTCCAAGTTTTCTTTCCCTTGGTACACAACATCTTCCAGACTTGGCTGGAATATATGCAAATAGTCTTGTACAGATTAGGGAGAAGGGAACATACATGTAGCTTGCCTTTAATCTTCTGTCCAGCCAGAGACAGTGAGATACTCTTAGTGCCAAACTACAATATGGGAATGGGGCAACAGTTGATGTAGTACATCTTTGACCTCCTTCGAGGTCTGCAAAGCATGTTTAAAAAAAAAGGTAAACAGGGGGCATAATGAACCTGAAAAGTCTCCCCTCTGGAGGAAGCTAATCAACATTTATTGTGCTTGTGGCATGATGTTTGTGTGCAGCATGGTGATGCACAAAAGACATTCCCGGGTCAATCTCAGCACAAGATCAGAAAAGTTTAACAAAACCAAAGCAACAAAAGAAAGAAAAATAGATACACCTCCTTTTCAATACAAACAATAATACAGCCATTATTGACACACGAGAGTTCAAAAAAGAAGAGCTTAAGATCATAGGCAAACTCTATCATAAATGTATATTTGTAGCCAAAATGAATGCAAAGTAAAATACAAATGTGAAGTATGAATATTGCTCAACTGCATAAAAGAACAACTCTGACACTGTTTGCCATGGAGGAGTGAGGAGAAAACACTTTGCTTCTTAGCTAATTTATTCAGTGTAAGTTCTTTAAAAGGCAAGAAGTTGTTAATTTTTTAAATGATAACAGAACGTATGGGGTAGGTACATAGGAATGCTACACGGACCGGTTTCTTTTCCTGGTATATTCCATATTATATTTGCATTATATGATCATCAAGATGGTGACCTTCAATAGCTAACTCTTCCGCCCAACAGTCCCAGAATGTGTGATGAACAAGCCGACATCCTGACGGTTTCTACTAGGGTTGAAAAACTATCAAAATGTTTTGCAGTATAATAAATTCTGAAGACGGTAAGAGAGAAAAGATCTTGAAAAAATTCTGTTCAGTCCCTTGGAAACTTATGCTCACCAACTAAGTGTTTGGAATGCATACGTCCTCCCAAAGAAACTCAAGGAACCAGCTTGCCTAACTGCATTGTAGATATCTGGTCTGCAGATGGATTAGGGATCATGATTTCATTGCCTTTTGATAGGCTCACATATTATTCTTATTTCTGGTGATGCTTTATCTATATTGTTGAATTTCTGCAGTTACAATGCTTGGGGGCCACCTTTCTCAGCAGCTCTATTTGAATTGTTCTTACTGTAAGAACTTTCCCTTCCCTCCATCCTTTCTCTAAATGTTTCCTTCTTTAGCTTCAGGTCATCAGCTCTAACATCAGATCACCCAACACTGTAAACAAATTACCCATTCCTCATGTATATTGTCACATTGATGGTATTTAGAACCTGCAATCATGCCTCTTCTGGGTCTTTGTTCCTAGACTACATACATTTAGCTCCCTCGTTTTCTCACCTGATGTATTATAGTCCATCCTTTGTGTTTTTTCTGCTGTCCTTTTTTGTGCTCAATTTCCTTAACATCTTTCCTGAACTGTCGGGACCAGGGCTCGACTATAAGTAATAACCTGGAGTGTTCGCTCCAGCACTCTAAAGCTTATGTCAGTTTCTATACTTCATATTAGCAACTTTCATCCATAAAATTCTAATGATTTTGCAACCACTAATGCGTGCTCTCAAAACCCACCCCAAGTATGGCAGCTAGTGGTAACAAGCTTATTATCTTTTTTCTTAGCATATGGGCTCAATTTATGAGTTAAAAAATGTTGATTCCCACCTCCCTCCCTCAAGTGGAGTGCCCCAACAATCTGTTCTAGGGCTGGTTTTGTTCAACATCTTTATTAATGACCTGGATGAGGGGATAGATTGCACTCTCAGCAAGTTTGCAGATGACACTAAACTAGGGGGAGAGGTAGATATGTTGGAGGGCAGAGATACATTGGAGCATTGGGCCAAGAGAAATCTGATGAAGTTCAACAAGGACAAGTGCAGAGTTCTACACTTGGGACGGAAGAATCCCAAGCATTGTTACAGACCAGGGACTGACTGGCTAAGTAGCCGTTCAGCAGAAAAAGACCTGGGGATTACAGTGGATGAGAAGCTGGATATGAGTTAATAGTGTGCCCTGGTAGCCAAGAAGGCAAATGGCATATTAGGGTGCATTTGGAGGAGCATTTCCAGAAGATCTAGAGGAGTTATTATTGAGGCCACATCTAGACTATTGTGTCCAGCTCTGGGCCCCCCACCATAGAAAGGATGTGGACGCATTGGAGAGGGTCCAGCAAAGGGCGACCAAAATGATTAGGGGGCTGGATCACATAAACTATGAGAAGAGGCTGAGGGATTTGGGCTTATTTAGTCTGAAGAAGACTCCCCTCCTCCCCACGGAGTGTGTGCTGTGACTGGCAGCTGGAAACTGTTGGCTTCTAATTAAAGTTTGAAATCTAGAAGCCTCTGCTGATTAGCTGAGCCTTGGTAGGGGAAGGGTCTATCAGGCAGTCCAGGGCTTTATAAAGCAGTGAGTCAGCGAACAAGTGATTGCAAACAGGGAGTTTAGAGAGGGAGTTTGGAAGGGGAGAGGGAAGGGGGCAAGGTACTGTTGCCTTTCCTTTAAACCCTTTTTTAGATCAGCAGGTATGGATGGTGATAGCTCTGCTGTAGTTACCCGCACAGCATGTGCCATGTTTGTCTTCCTCCCAGAAGAAAGAAGAGATTTCTTCTGTACTAAGTGCAAGCTGATCGCCATTTTTAAGGAAAAAATTAGAGGACTGGAGGCCTAATTATTGACCCACCACTCGATCAGAGAGGATGAAGACTTCCTCGATAGAAGGCAGCATTTAATCCTACAGGCACAGCAGCCTGAAGAGCCAGAGAGGGCGGTACAGGACGAGGAAGAGAACTGGCAGCATGTAACTTCTAGAAGGAAAAAAAGGCCAGCACAGGAATCTCCCATTCCTACAGAGGTAAGTAATCGCTTTCAGGCTCTCTCCACAGGCTCTGCGATGGTGAATGCTTTGGAAGGGACCTCACAAGGAAGGAATCGGGAGGGAACCCCTTCTACTGGAAGATATGGGATGCATAGTCCTAAAGATGGGGGTTCCATGACTACCACACTCAAAAGAAGAAGGTAGGTAGGTGGTGGTGGTCAGGTACTCCCTCCTAAGAGGGACTGAGCCATCCATCTGGACCTGGAATCTCGAGAGGTGTGCTGTTTACCGGGAGCTCGAATTCAGGATGTGACTGAGAGTCTTACAAAATTGATCAAACCTTCGGATCGCTACCACTTCCTGCTTCTCCATTTGGGAACTAATGATATGGCCAAGAATGACCTTGAGTGGGTTACTGCGGATTATGTAGAGTTGGGAAGAAGGATCAAAGAATTCGGAGCGCAAGTGGTGTTCTCGTCCATCCTCTCTGTTGAAGTGAAAGGACTGGGTAGGGATTGTCAAATTGAGGAAGTAAATGCGTGGTTGCGCAGGTGGTGTTGCAGAGAGGGCTTTGGTTTCTTCGACCATGGGACTCTGTTCCGGGCACAAGGATTGTTAGGAAGAAATGGGATCCACCTAACAAAGAGAGGAAGGAGCATCTTCACGGGCAGCCTTGCAAACCTAGTGAGGAAGGCTTTATAGTAGGTTCATTGGGGGGCGGTGACCAAAACCCTGAGGGGAGGAGGAAGTCAGATACCGGGAAGAAATTCAAAGAGGAACGAGCAACAAAGGAGGAACCCTGACTTGAATGGAGAGGGTAGGGCGATCAGCTGCTTATCAAAGGTGTTTGTACATCAATGCGAGAAGTCTGGGTAACGAACAGGAAGAATTGGAGGCCATGGCCCAGTTCAAGAACTACAATTTGATTGGGATAACAGAGACTTGGTGGGATGACTCGCGTGACTGCAGCACTGTCATGGAAGGGTATAAACTGTTCAGGAAGAACAGACAGGGAGAAAAGGAGGTGGAGTTGCATTGTATGTAAGAGAGCACTATGGTTGCTAAGAACTCCAGTATATAGAGGGAGAAAAGCCTGTTGAGAGTCTATGGGTCAAGTTTAGAGATGTAAGCAACAGCAGTGATGTTGTGGTTGGTGTCTGCTATAGACCGCTGGATCAGGTGGATGAGGTAGATGACGCTTTCTTCGGACAACTGAGAGAAGTTTCCAGATCGCAGGCCCTGGTTCTCATGGGGGATTTTAATCACCCTGACATCTGTTGCGAGACCAATACACCAGTATGCAGACAATCCAGGAAGTTTTTGGAGAATGTTGGGGATAACTTCTTGGTACAATTGCTGAAGGATCCTACCCGAGATGGTGAACAGCTTGACCTGCTGCTCACAAACAGGGAGGACCTAATAGGGGAAGTAGATGTGGGTGACAACCTGGGAAGCAGTGATCATGAGATGGTAGATTTCAGGATCCTGACCAAAGGAAGAAAAGAGAGTAGTAAAATACACACCTTGGACTTCAGAAAAGCAGACTTTGACTCCGTCAGAGACCTGATGGGCAGAATCTCCTGGGATGCTAACATGAAGGGGAAAGGAGCCCAGGAGAGCTGGCAGTATTTTAAAGAAGCCTTATTGGGGTGGGAGAGGTCCAGGTTGGAGATTAGGAAAAATTATTTCACTAGGAGGGTGGTGAAGCACTGGAATGGGTTACCTAGGGAAGTAGTGGAGTCTCCATCCCTAGAGGTGTTTAAGTCTCGGCTTGACAAAGCCCTGGCTGGGTTGATTTAATTGGGATTGGTCCTGCTTTATGCAGGGGGCTGGACTTGATGGCCTTCTGAGGTTTCTTCCAGCTCTATGCATCTATGATTCTATGAGAAGAGTGAGGGGGGATTTGATAGCAGCCTTCAACTACCTGAAGGGGGGTTCCAAAGACGATGGAGAGAGGCTGTTCTCAGTGGTGACAGATGGCAGAACAATGAGCAATGGTCTGAAATTACAGTGCGGGAGGTCTAGGTTGGATATTAGGAAAAACTATTTCGCTAGGAGGGTGGTGAAGCACTGGGATGGGTTACCTAGGGAGGTGGTGGAATCTCCATCCCTAGAGGTTTTTAAATCTCAGCTTGACAAAGCCCTGGCTGGGTTGATTTAGTTGGGGTTGGTCCTGCTTTGGGTAGGGGACTGGACTCAATGACCTCCTGAGGTCTCTTCTCTTCTAGTTGCTAGTCTCAAAAAGAAAGAAATTTGGAGCCTTTCCATATCACACATCCTAATTACCGGGGCTTGACGAACGGCGGCAAAAGCTACTCGCCAGCCCCGCAGTGCACATGCACAAGAGCCGTATTACGCATGCGCGCACCGGAAACAAATGGGGTGCCCGGCTGAAATCTACTCGCCACGGGCGAGTAGATTCAAAGCTTTATCGAGCCCTGCTTATTACAAAAAGTTCTACTTGACTAAGACCTGAAGAAGTCCACTGTCAACAATGTAATTACACTGGTGTCACTGATTGGAACTTGACAAACGATGTCACTGATGCTCCACCAGATGGACCAGAATCCTGCTCATTTTCCTGTAGCTGGCTGCATTAGCTCTGCACAGCTAGCAAGTGTACGCCGAAGTAAAACTTCAATTTAGTCACTAAAACCAGCAGGATCTCCCCCTGAACACGTGGGAAGCACATCTCTTCTGTAATGAGTGGACATTTTTACACGGGCACTTTTTAAGACTAGAATGGCATCCAAGCCTCACAATACCCTGTGAGATGGACAAGCGTTGGATTCTTGTGGGGTTTTTTACAGATCAGGAAAGGGTGGCATTGAGAAGTGATTTGCTCGTGGTCACACAATAGCTGTGTCTACATTGGAGAATTGCACTATTGAAGCTCACATCGGTTCAAAACATCCCTATTAGACACCCTAGTTCAAGTGCACAATGTACTGCATCCACACAGTCCCTACAAACACTGAAAAACACAAATGTCCACACTTATCCCATTAAGCCTGGCTCCCTACAGCAGGTGCATAATGACTACGGTAAAACGTGTGTTTGTACCTGCTCACATCTTTCTTTTCTCCTGGAAATGGTTCTATTCTGCGTTAGGCATCACACATGTGTTGTGAGGCTTGGCGATTACACATCTTTGCTGCTATGCAGGGTGTGGGTTCAGAGACAGACAACTGGCCAGGGCAGAGGTTAACACAGGGCTACTTAACACGCGGCCCACGGGTGAGATCCTTTGAACGTGGCCTCTACTGGGAACATGCTCCACAATGACGAGGTTTCTCCTAGGCAGGGTGAGCATTGAAAGACACAAGCGGACGGGCTGGCTGGAACAGACGGGTACAGGGGAGTGGCATTTCTAGCCCTATGGGAGGAGGTGCCGGGAGCGCTGTGGCATTATGGGAAGTGCTTTGTATTCATACCCGTCAGTGTGAAAGAAGCTATTTGCATATATATTTCAATGTAAATGCAACCAGACTTAAGTTGCGGCCCCCGGCACGTGCTGTATCACTGTAGCCCCCAGGGCTTCCAAAGTTGAGTAGCCCTGGGTTAGCAGATACTTCCACAGCCCTACATCCTGCCAGCTTTGCAGGAAGAGAAGAGCAGAACCATTCTGGGTCAGCAGTAGAAAGAGAATTTGCACAAGAGGAGACTGGCACAGTTGAGAACATAGAGGTTAGGCAGCTAAACTTGTTTGGAACAAGGCTGTACCTAAAAGAGCTTCCACTACTGCCAGGAATCTCACATGTGGACATGCAGTGCATGGCACATGCTTTTGGATCCCAATGGTGGCTAGCATGCCTAAGGGTATGTCTACACTACAAAGTTAATTCGAAGTAACAGACATTAGTTCGAATTAACTTTGATAGGCGCTACACATACAAACCGCTAGTTCGAACTTAATTCGAACTAGCGGAGCGCTTAATTCGAACTAGGTAAACCTCATTCTACGAGGACTAATGCCTAGTTCGAATTAAGCAGTTCGAATTAAGGGGTGTGTAGCCACTTAATTCGAACTAGTGGGAGGCTAGCCCTCCCCTGCTTTCCCTGATGGCCACTCTGGGCACCACCAGGGAAACTCTTCTGCCTCCCTCCCAGCCCTGGAGCCCTTAAAGGGGCATGGGCTGGCTATGGTGCCCGTGCCAAGTGCAAGCCTGCCACCACCCAGCCAGCAGACCCTGCACCTGGCACGGCACGAACCAGCTACCCGCTGCCACCCAGCCCTCCGCCTCTTCCTGGGACCAGGCTGGCGGCTCCCGGGAGCCTGCCCGGGTCCGCAAGAGGCGGGCGCCCGCCTGGTCTAGTGCGGAGATCGTGGACCTCATCCCCGACCTCCACACTAGGCACAGGAAAGCGGCCGTCTAGGGCAGGAGAGCTGCCAGCCTGGCCACCCAGGAGCAGGTGTGCATGAAAATCAAGGTGGTCCACTGAGACCCCTGTCCTGGGTCAGACCAAAGGTCCATCTAGCCCAGTAGCCTGTCTGCCGACAGTGGCCAACCCTAGGGACCCTGGAGGGGATGGACCGAAGACAGTGACCAAGCCATTTGTCTCGTGCCATCCCTCTCCAGCCTTCCACAAACTTTGGGCAGGGACACCACTCCTACCCCCTGGCTAAGACCACTCCATGGACCCAACCTCCATGACTTTATCTCACTTCTCTTTAAACTCTGTTCTAGTTCTAGCCTTCACAGCCTCCTGCAGCAAGGAGTTCCACAGGTTGACTATTTGCTTTGTGAAGAACAACTTTCTGTTACTAGTTTGAAGCCTGCTACCCATTCCTTTCCTTTGGTGTCTTCTAGTCCTTCTATTATGGGAACTAATGAAGAACTTTTCTGTATGCACCCTCTCCACCCCACTCGTGCTTTTATAGACCTCTATCATATCTCCCCTCCATCTCCTCTTTTCTAAGCTGAAAAGTCCCAGTCTCTTTAGCATCTCTTCATATGGGACCTGTTCCCAACCTCTGATCATTTTAGTTGCCCTACCCTCTCCCAGCCTCTCTCTTCCCCTCTCCCACCCCCTTTTCCCAGTTTCCCCAAGTTTTGTTCAATAAAGAGAGTTTCTATTTTTTAACACACGTGTCCTTTATTTTGTACATCAGGAAGGGGGGCTAGGGAGGGGTAAGTGGAAGGAGGTGAGGGAGGAATGGGGTACGAGCCCCCGATGGGGAGGACTGGGCTGGCTCTGTGGGCTTCTGGGGGTGGAAGCTCTCCTGCAGCCCCCCAATTGACCCCTCTCCCCAGATGGCAGCCTGCGGCAAGTGCAGCCGGGCTGACGGCCGAGTGCTGTGATGTGCCAAGTGTGGGTACTCAGGGCACTCCAAGCCAGGACTGCTTTGCAAGCAGGGCACCCCTGAGAACTGTCTGTCCGGGGTGGGGGTCGGGTCCCTTTAAGCACAGCCCTCGGCTAGCCTGAGACAGCAGCTCCACGCTCTAAGTCCTCATCTGATGCCCTGCCGGCACTGCTTCCGGCCATCCTTAATCCCGGTTCAGGGTCCACTCAGTGTGGACATGCTAGTTTGAATTAGCAAAATGCTAATTCGAACTAGTTTTTAGGTCTAGATGCATTAATTCGAATTAGCTTAGTTCGAATTAACTAATTCGAACTAAGTTAGTTCGAATTAGTGCTGTAGTGTAGACATACCCTAATTTATCTAATGGAGGACTTGACCAATGAGGCAGTGATGAACTGGGACTGACTTCCACAATAGAGCACTAACCACCAACCCACATTTCCTTTCGCAAGGAAAATCCCTTCTGTGCTGCATTTGCGGCAGAAGAGCAGTTGTTTCTGTCTGGCTTGAGGCAATGTTGAAAACAAAATGATTTGATTCATTCCTTTTATTTTTTTTCACTTCAACGACCTTCTCTTCCTACCACTGATCGAATTGGGTTCCCATCTTGAGGAGTGCTATGTGCCATCTACTGAATGCCCTCATCTCCTACTGCAGTCCCTTTGACATTGGAGGACAGCCCACAAGGATCAGGCTCCTAAGGAGTTAACGATACCGTCAGGATGTGGAGCGATCAAAGCTATATACTGGTCCCTTTCAAAACCACGCTGCTAGAAAACTTTGCTAGATTCCTTTTGCATTTGCTTATCTTTAAGGGTTATGGCCTGGATAGTAGAGCATCTGGTAAATTGATATAATGTGTGGTTAAAGGGGACTAATGGCTATAGTAATTGATTGTTTGATGGATAGCCAGAGAGCCCTTTCAGCATGTGAGTTTCTGCTACAGTCCAAGGCATTTTCATTCTCTCGTTAGCCCGGTACTGATTGCTCACATGAATTATCTCCTTCTCTGCCTGCAGATATCATTTTTCCTAATAAACACTGCATTAGAAACAAACTGGGGGCGGGGGGTGCGGAAGAAAGTAAAACACTTGATACTGTGTCCTCTGAAGAACAAACAGAGTCTACTGTGCAGAGACATTGATTATGGAACGTGTATTGGACAGACGAGAGGGCTTTGTTCCTTCACACCGTATTGCTCAAATGACACAGAGTGGATGAAGCTAAAAGGTCAATTTAAATTAGAAACGGCACCCACGCCAGCCAAGGGAAGTAGTAGTGGGTGCTGAAACGGGGAGGCTGTTATTTCAATTCTGGTCCTACTTCCAGATCTCCCCCCATCTCGCCACCATCCTTCTGAATAAAGGTATGTCTACACTACCACCCTAGTTCAAACTAGGGTGGTTAATGTAGGCAACCGAAGTTGCAAATGAAGCCCGGGATTTAAATATCCTGGGCTTCATTTGCATCTTGCCGGGCGCCGCCATTTTTAAAGCCCCGCTAGTTCGGACTCCATGCCCGCGGCTACACGCGGCACGGAGTAGGTAGTTCGGATTAGGCTTCCTATTCCGAACTACCGGTACACCTCGTTCCACTAGGGTGGTAGTGTAGACATACCCTAAGGCTTTACTCTGCAAGGTCCTGAGTGCCCTAAAGTGGGTCCTCCGGAGCTGGTGGGATCTGTTCAATAGTAGGTAAAGTTCCTGAAAGCAGGACCCTACCTGCCTGACACCTAGAACATTCTTGTTCATGTGTCAAATAAAAAACCTCCCATTTATTATTAATATCAGTTTACACATTTACAACTATTGGCCTTCCTGAAATTTACAGATATGAAGAGCGCATCCTAGGTCTCCAGACCAAGAATCAATCTGGGGGAAAACTTTGTCAAGGGTCAACAGCTATAGAACCCAGCACTAGCTGGAAAAACGAGATGAGACTGACTGTTAATCCCAATTCGTTTCAGAGCTACACACTTAATATGCTGCAAGCTGCTGCAGTTTGTAAATCTGCTTTTATTGAAAAATTGGTGATGAGCAAAATGCATAATGTTCTCTATTAGTCTCCATCTTGTGTGCTTCCCTTGGGCATTGAGATATTCTTATCTTGTTTTCCTAGCTGCTCCTCAAGCATATTTACATTGTCAGTTTCACAATAGGTATCATTATGTCAATAGGAGCAATTTAAACATTAATAGTATGGTTAAGGGCAGAAATGCAACCGATCATATCATGTGCTACTAAACGGAAAACATATGTCATGGAATTGGCTTAATCGTTCTTTGTTCTGGAATCTTATCTGCGCCAAAAATTCTACGGGGGAGGGGGGCAAAGTCAGAGGGAAAAGAGATGAAGATGTGAGAACTGTGACCTGACAAGGAATGAAGGACAGAAGATGCTGATGAGAAGGAAGTGTGAGACAGAGAGCAAAGATAAGGAGGAGTTGCTTCAGCTATGTTAATTGCGCAGCTGGAGTCGATGTACCTTAAATCCCCATCCATGCTGTGGAAGACCTGCAAGAGCACATGCTCCTGTCGGCTTCCCTTACTCCTTGCAGATTGAGGAGTACCAGATATCGTCAGAGCTGTCCTCGGCATTCAATTTAGGGGTCTACATGAGACCTGCTAATGGAAAGCTAGGAGATCGACTTCCGGAGGTGAAGCAAAATACAGGACTATGTAGCACTTTAAAGACTAACAAGATGGTTTATTAGATGATGAGCTTTCGTGGGCCAGACCCTCTTCCTTAGATCAAATAGTGGAAGAAAATAGTCACAACCATATATACCAAAGGATACAATTTTAAAAAAATGAACACATTTTTTTTTAATTTTTTTTTAAATTGTATTCTTTTTTAAAATTGTATCCTTTGGTATATATGGTTGTGACTATTTTCTTCCACTATTTGATCTGAGGAAGTGGGTCTGGCCCACGAAAGCTCATCATCTAATAAACCACCTTGTTAGTCTTTAAAGTGCTACATAGTCCTGTATTTTGCTTCAGCTACACCAGACTAACACGGCTACATTTCTATCACTGAACTCTGGAGAGACGATCTTCTTGCTAGCATAGACATGCCCTATGGTGAGTCAAGAGGCAGAGCCACGAGTAAACGTAAATCCAGTTTCAGATAGACCATGATGTCCTTCTCAGATGAAGCTAGGAAGGGCCAGCTGCTCAGAATCACAAAAAAATCAGTTGTGTGGGATATCATCACCTGACCCTAATGGATCTGTGCAACAAAGGAAGTGGGGATTCCTGACATCCCCAATATACATCTAGGCTATGTCTAGACTGGCATGATTCTCCACAAATGCTTTTCACGGAAAAGTTTTCCATTAAAAGTATTTGCGGAAAAGAGTGTCTAGATTGGCACAGACGCTTTTCCGCAAAAGCACTTTTTGCGGAAAAGCGTCCGTGCCAATCTAGACGTGCTTTTCCGCAAAAAGGCCCCAATTGCCATTTTCGCGATCGGGGCTTTTTTGCGCAAAACAAATCTGAGCTGTCTACACTGGCCCTTTTGCGCAAAAGCTTTGCGGAAAAGGACTTTTGCCCAAACGGGAGCAGCATAGTATTTCCGCGAGAAGCACTGATTTCAGACAGTAGGAAGTCAGTGTTCTTGCGGAAATTCAAGTGGCCAGTGTAGACAGCTGGCAAGTTTTTCCGCAAAACTTGCCAGTCTAGACACAGCCCTAGACTATGTGGGGCAGCACAGTGGGGGATCCTTCCCAACCCAAAATGTAGCTCTTAGTTTAGCCCTTTCCAGTATTGTTCTTTGCACCTACCATGAGAATCACTGCAGCAAAGTGCCCTATCTCATTTATGGTCAGAGAAACAAACCAACTGTTCATTTGTCTTGTACACCCCGGCTACGTCTACATTGGCCCATATTACGGAATAGGCATGCAAATGTAGAACTTTGGAAGAGGCAAATGCACGGGGGATTTAAATATCCCCCGCGGCATTTGCGTTTTCATGGCCGCCACTTTTTTCCGGCTTGGAGATAAGCCGGAGAAAAGCGTCCAGACTGGCGCGATCCTCCGGAATAAAGCCCTATTCCGGAGGATCTCTTATTCCTACTTGCAAGATTCCGACAGAGGCATGTAGTGTAGACGTACCCTGTGTGAACCAATGTGATGACCCATGGAATAAGGTATTACTCAATGTGAGTAAAGGTGTTCTTGCGCACAGCTTATTTTACAGCGCACTAAGCCTGTTTGGGTTGCGTTTTTGTCTGTGGTTTTCCCTGAAGCTGCCTAGATCAAACATAACTTCATTTTAATAGCCTGACCCATACATTTCTCAATAACTGGTTGCACTCAGTCAGTACTTGGAGGGGACACATCCATGATGGTGGATGACTCAGTAAACCAAGTAATTCCTCCAATACTCTAGTATGCAGGGCCACTCCTTGGGGGAAGGAGAGGTGCCAGGGCCTCAAATAATACCCTTCTGCCCCAGTTCCCTCCCTTGCTCTGCCTGCACTCCGCTCCGACTACTCCACCCCACCTCTTCCTGCCTCTGTTCCTTTCCTTCCTTCCCCATTGCACCTCTTTTCCTAAGCACCCCCACCCGCAAGTGATATGAGCTGGGGGATTAGCAGGGGGCCTGGCACAGACAGCAGAGATCAGACCTTCCTCTCACACTCACTGTGGCAGTGGGAAACGGAGAAAGAATCATCCCTCCACCTTTCCACACGGACTATGGGTCATTACGGGTCATTGCAACACCAAGGACTGATTAACGGCCCATTCACGCCTGGGTAATGCTACCTGCCAGGAAGCTCATCCTGCAGGATTGAGGTAAAGAAAATCACAGGAGATTTTCCATCTTTATTGCTGTTTGCAATCTAAAGGGCCAGAGACTCTAAAATGAAGCCAGAGATCCCGAGAGGCTGCCTCCTGGATCCACCCTGAAAAACACTTAGAATTGAAAAATCGCTACAATTCTGTATTCTCAGGATTTAGTCGGTATCTCCCTGGGGCATCTATGTTTGCTTGTTTTAATCTGTAAATAACTCGCTTCTTCCTTCGTCCTGGGGAATAAACCTTTGGGTAGTTTACTACAGGATTAGCTAAAGGCATTATCTTTGGTGTCAGAGCCACTGATCTGAGGTATGAGAGTGGTCTGCTGGGAATGGAAGCTGCCTGAATGTGGTGTGATATTTCGTGTAAGTGGCCATTTATCACTAAAGCCCGTTTGGTCTGAGTGGCAAGGCAGACGAGAGCAGGGGTGGCCAACATGCGCCCCTTCAAAGAAAACATTGTGGCTTCCGCACCCGTGGCTCTGACAGGGGCAGCGTGTTTCTGTCTGCACAGGATACCACTATTTTGGCTCTTCATCTGTAACGGGTTGGCCACCCCTGGACTAGAGGCTTAGGCAAGGGGAGGGGGAACCTCTGGGGTTCATTAGAGTTGCGTCAGATGCTTGGTTTTCCTGAGCGGCTGCAGGCACAGAGCCCCACAGCTCGCTGTGGCTGTGGTTTACCATTCCCAGTCAATGGCTGGACTCGCGCCGCTTCCTGCAGTTCCCATTGGCCAGGAACGATGAAGCGCAGCCACTGGGATCTGAGAGTGGCCGTAGACATTCATGTGGCCCACCAGATGAGTGGCATGCAACTGGCATTCTGGGAGCTCCCCACCCCTGACCTAAAGGGACTTTCTGTGACTCTAGGGTAAGACCCTTCTTGTGATCTTGAAGCTCACTGGCTTGGTGAAATCCAACTTAGGAACACACCACCAGCAGGCAGTGTCTGACCTGTTTCTGACAGTCTGCCCTCAGGTAGGTTCTCGGAGCCACTTCTTGTGAACCCTTAAAGGCCCTGGCAAGCAGATGTCCCAGTGTGCTGTTAGGCGTGTTTTGATTTTGGAGGAAAAGCATTAGTCTGAGACATAAAAGTGTGGTTTTAACCACTGGTGACCATGAGATTCCCTGGTCTTCTTAATGATTAACAGGGTTAGTCCAAATGTCTTGGCCAAATTAATGCTCTGGTAATTACATTTTGCCTATCCAAATAGATCCTACAGATTCAAATAAACATGGAGGCATTCCGCACTTCCTGTCCTAAACTTCTGTCTCACGTTCCATTGTATCTTCTCCTGCACCCAGTGAAAGCAATGGCAATATTCTCAGACAGCAAGATTGAGCCATCACAAAGGCAGATACAATCAATCCTTGGAGTGGCTGCACTTTTGTGAAAGGGAAGTGAATGATCTAGGCAGAGAAATAAATCCTGAAAAAACCCACAACAAGCCTGAGTCCCCAATGTGACGTTTGTGAGGCACATTAGGTTCTACGTGGATGAGATGTTCTGAATAAATGCAAGGAAGATCCTTACTAATCTTATTTCACACCAGCGCAAATAATGGAATTCAATGATTTCTTTTGTTTTTCTCTTGTATTGTAGCGGATGAGCCAAGCCCAGATCCATGAGATACCCTTGTGGGCATTATTGTTTCCGTCAGAGCTGCTGGGAAGAGTTTTACAAAACGATTGCCACCTCGTTTTTCCTGTTGGGTTTCCTGCATTAATTTCACCCCCAGCCCAATTTTCACACCTACAGTGAGAGGGAATCACAGAGGCCAGTTTCACTGCAGCATCAGAAGTCCTACGGCTGAACCAAAGGCATCCTTGCAGTAGTCAGCGGAAGAATAGGCCCAAAGTAGCCAAACAGCACTGTCTGAGGGTATATCTACACTAGCCCCGTAGTTTGAACTAGGGAGGCTAATGAAGGCAACCAAAATTGCAAATGAAGCGCGGGATTTAAATATCCTGCACTTCATTAGCCTGTTCCTGGGCTGCCACCATTTTGGAAATTGACTAGCCTGAAAGAACTGCCCACATCTACACACGGCAGAGAAGAGAGATTCCAAAATAAACTCCTTACTTCAAATTAACAGTTAAACCTCATGGATTTGACAAAACTGAGGTTTAACTGTTAATTCGAAGTCAGGGGTTTATTTCGGAATCGCCCTTCTCTGCCACGTGTAGACATGGGCAGTTCTTCCTGGCTAGTCAATTTCCAAAATGGCGACCGCCCGGGTACATGCTAATGAAGTGCGGGATATTTAAATCCAGTGCTTCATTTGCAATTTCAGTCGCCCTCATTAGCCTCCCTATTTCAAACTACGGGGCTAGTGTAGACATACCCTGAGAGGGCAACTATCATACATTTTAGTTTAGCCATAACAGTTAACTTACGGTTTACGGGTGATCCAGTCTCAGTCCAAGTGAATGAGAGAATCAATTTCTCTCAGGATGAGATGTTTGGGGTTAACAGACTGCATTGTAAGGATAATCAGGGTACTGCTAAAACATGATAAGACAGGCTAAAAGTAAAAAGTCTACCAAAGGCCAAATCTCTTCTGATTCTTGGATACTTTAGCAATGGTTCTGTCAGCATCTCCCACCATGTAACAAACTCCATGACCTGCTCCTCACTCCTCATGTTGACGTCATGGTGACCAGGAGAGCCAGTGGAAATGGGGGAGAGCGGGGAGGGGAAGGTCACAAGAAGTTTCCATCATCCCACATTGGCTTTTGCTTGGATTCAGGAGGAAAGAAACATTACCTGCCTTTCTTCATGCACTGGAGACCCCTGAGCATTTCATTTCAGAAACACCCCAGAATATGGTGCCCCTCCAATAAAACATGGGAAATTGACATATTTGTCTGTTTGAGAGATGCTCTTCCCTTCTCCAGAGCGGGAAGCATGGTGGCCAGATGGCCTGAGATCCTGCAGCCTCTAAGGTCCAATCCTAGGACTTCTAGTCTCCAAGCTTTGTGGCACAGACCTTGACAGCCCTGAGAGCCTCCGCTCGAGCAGGGGCCTGGCAGCTACAAGACACCCGACTTCAGTCATGACTCCCAGGACGGCCTGCCACTCTCTCCCCACATCGAGAACCAGGTGCCACACATTCTGCTGTGGAGTGTCGACCCTGGAACACTGGCAGGTTGGCAATGTGTTTTGCTGGAAGTTTTCTCAAATCTGCAATCATTTCAGTTAAAGGTTCCTCCAGCTCTGGGGACAAGTACCGCAATGAAACTTCCCTGCTGTCTTCTGTCCCCTGCCCTTCCAGTGATCACCAGCAATGTGCAACTGCACTAGAAGCTGCCACAACCTTGTTCAGTTCTCCAGTGAAAAGTTCCATAACTTATAGCTTCCCCGACCAGTGGACAAAACCCTCCTCCGGTGATGTCCCCCCACATCGAATTAATCCTGCCAGTCACTGAAAGTCTCCCCCACCCTCATAACAAGCACCTTGGTCAACCAGTCCCAAGCCGCAGCTTCTAAAAACCTTCATAGTCCTAGTGCCAAATTCCTCATTTTTGAAAGCAGCCCAAACTTTTCCTCATCCCTCAAAGCACAATTCCATCCCACCCCACTGCTAAAATATCTCCTTCTGAGGCCTGTAAAAGAATGCGTACGAGTTCTGAAAGAAGCGCATTTCGAGTAACCGGTTGGGAACTGAAGCACCTAGGTTCTACACCTGACTCGGTGTGTGACTTTTAGCATGGCAATAGGGGACAGCCATTCTTCCACACATCACAGGGCCACACCATTTCATGTCTGCAAAGTGCTTGGAGCTCTTGCTACAGCCACGCAAGAACAGCCACTTGAAGTCAGGACATAGGAACTCCCTTACTAATCTCAACATGCTTCACAGTGATCACCCTTTCAGAGAGCTTACCAAATTATGGAGTTGCGGGGGTGGGGGAAAGGGGAGTGTGTGTTTGTGTGTGTGGTCAGGGGGCCAATGACCCACAGAAAAAAACAGTCGGAGGCCACACATGATTGAGACGCAAAGTGAGAAGCCCCTGACTGAGAAGGAGAAAGACACTTCACATATTCCCCTCGCACACCAGAGCCTGGGAGGGCAGGCTAGTAGATTTTGTGAGCTCCAGCCCTGCGGACGGGTGGCAGGGTGGCTGGAGCACCAGCACGGGCTCCCCACTACTGAGCCTCAGAGGCCAGATCTAGGCAATCCAGGGGCCGCAGCCAGCCCGCGGCCTGAGGTTCCCCACGCCTGCTTTAAATGTAAAGTCTCCAGGATCTGAACCAAACTAAACCAAAATGAACTCCCTAAAACCTACATTTTACCTCCAATGAGATTCTGGACAGTAAAGTGGCGATTAAGATGATGGCAAGCAAACTTGGATCTCTGTAGGGGGCCAGTACCGGGAGGCTGGAAAGCAGTAAACAAAGCTAGATAAGGGCACAGCAGGTTTATAATGATTGATGTCATTGGGCACAAAGTTTTTTTTTTTTTAAAAAAAGATCAGCAGATTCCTGAGAAGACAGGAACACAAACTCCCAAATGCAACTGACACATATTTGTGAGATAAGAAGAGAAATACTCAAGAAATATGAGGGACCAGTTCAATGGAAATAAAGAAAAAAACAGAAAAACACTTCGCCCCTTTCTTGCACTTCACCATTCATGAAGGAAAATTGATGAGCTCGCCCATTTTCAAGGCCCTTGTCTTTCCTCTTGGCCATTGCAATCTCCTTGCTGCCCTTATTTAAAATCCCTGCTCACGACCCATTTCTGCCATGACACAAATGGCAAAGTGCCCACTGAGAGTGATCAGGCTTGTCGATAATACTTGATACGAGTTACCCAATATAATTAATGTGTATTAGAACAAACAATGACTTTGCTAATGTTGCAGGTAGCTGATCTCTATTATCATGTGCTCCACTCGGCGTTACTCTAGCCCTCTCTCTCCCACCCTGGCCTGCCAACGGGTGCCAAATTCCTGTGGAGTGGAGAGGGGAGGGCAAAGGGGGTAACTATCTCAGGGCATGGTGCTCCCGGATGCCGCTAATGCAGCAGCGGTGGTGGCCAGAACCCCAGGCCCGCTGAAGTGCTGCCAGAGCCCTGCGTTGTGCACTCTGGGTAGCACTGAGACTGTCTGAGGGAAGCGTGGAACTTTCCGGGCAGCACTGAGGGATGCCGGGGGGAGATGCAGCATGTCCCAGGCCGCGCTGAGGCGGCCTGGGGGAAGCTAGCCACAGCCCCGCTCTGTTCTTCTGAGCCTCTGTCCTTTCTGGCGGGTGCGGAGCTGGGCCCAGCGAGTCTGTTGGCCCCGCTGTGCTCACCTTTCATATTTATCTCATAGCAGTTCAGCCCTGATGTTTCATGCACACAGATACCCGTGCCCACTAAATAGCCTCATCGTATTAAAACACGGGATTTATGGCTTAGGGGTGTAAAATCCCGGTTAATCGGCTAACGGATTCAACCTAACATTTAACCAGTTAATCGACTAAGCAGGATGCGGGCTGCTGCTGGCTCCCATGGACAGAGGCTGCTCTAGATGCTGAAGTACCACCTGCCTGCAGGACACCTGGGTCTGCCGCAAAGAGGGGCTGCTCCGGACTACGGATGTGAACGACTAGTCAATTATCTGATAAGTAAGTGCTTATCGGACAGTCGATAGGCTAGTCGACTAGTTGCTTCCCCTACCTACTTGCAAGGGGAAGAGAGGAGTTGCTTCAAAGCGGCAGCACCGTGTGGAGCCTGGGGCCAGACCCTGGGCTCCATACAGCATTGCCGCTTTGAAATGCCACGTGCAGCCCAGGGACAGCTGAGGACTCCACTGCTGACACCAGGCCCCATGTAGCGCTGCTGCTTTGAAACTCCGTGAGGAGCATGGGGCCAGCGGGGGACTGCTTGAGTCTCCCACTAGCTCCGTGCGCCCCGCAGCACTTTCACTTTTGATGTGCAGCAACAGCCCTGGGAATGTTGCTACACTTCAACGGTGGAGGCGCTCTTATTGACTAATGGAATAGTCAATGCAAATTGCATTGACTATTCCATTAGCCAAATAATCCAAATTTTACATCCTTACTCTGGACCACAGCAGTCCCTGTCCATGGCTGGACCCCCTGCGGGGCTGGAGTAGACCCCTCCCCACGGCAGACGGGGAGTTGCTCCAGCCCCCACTAGAGACCTGTGAACCAGTTAACCTTTCACACCCCTAGAATGGCTTTATTATTAGAATAAACGCCCACTAGCACCTCCCTCCCCCATTTTGCCCTTTCGCTGGAGAGGGGATAACGAGCCATTTCAGCTTCAATGGTCTTTTAGAATATGCATCAACTGCTTTCGCTAAGCAATCTGTACCACCTTGTACTGTGCACCTTTCACAGACCAGAAGAGGAGCTCCGTGTTGTTCTGAAGCATGTCTCTTTTGCCAGCAGAAGCTGGTTCAATACAAAACATGCCCTGACCCCCTTTTGTCTCTCTAATATTCTGGGGCCTATACGGCTAAAACAACATTGCAGCTATCGTTCTGAGCACATTCGACATGCGCGTGAGTCTGAATGAAGCTGTTTGCATGGCAACACACGCTGTCAAATGCCCTTCACGAGAGCCTTACTGTAACAGGGCTTTAATTAAAAGCAGGCTGGAAGAATGGGACACTGCTGTGTGTTACAGTGTTTTACCTCAGAGGAAGCCAGAAGAGGTATTCTTGACAGCCTGTCATCATAATGGCATCTCACACAATGAAACACCCACAAGCCAGGAGGATGTGCGATGCGTTACATGAATCACGCAACTCCAGCTTCCTGAACCATTTTGGGGAGGGAAGTGTCAGCTGTTAGGTGGGTAAAGAAGCATCATCTGCATCATGATGATAGCTACCTAGACAGCTGTTCAACAGGCTAGTTCAGCGGTTTCTAACTTTTTTGTCTCAGGACTCAGTTGAAGAAAATCGTTGATGCGGGTGACCCAACTCACCCAAAGGAGGACAGCTTTGGGATGCAGGAGGGGGCTCCGCCTTTGGGTGTCAGGGATGCAGGAGGGGGCTACGCCTTTGGGTGTCAGGGCTGGGGCAGGAGGGGCTTACCTCATGTGGCTCCCGGTCAGCGGTGCAGCGGGGGAGCTAAGGCAGCTTCCTGTCTCTCCTGGCACCACAGACTGTGCTGCGCCCCAGAAACAGCCGTCAGCAGGCTCCCAACCAATGGGAGTGCAGAGGTAGGACTCAGGGCAGGGGCGGTGTGTGGAGCCCTGGTTGTTCTTCCGCCCAGGAGCCGGGCCTCCTGCTGGCCACTTCTGAGGCGCAAGACAGTCAGCAGGCAAGACAGGCAGGAAGCTGCCTTAGCCCCCCACTGGTCCCCCTGCAGCAACAAAATCCAGTGCCTGACATTCCACCACCCAGTCCTGGGCTGTGACGCCTAGTGTGAAAACCACTGGGCTAGAGGAGGGATGGAGGCTGTGAAGTCCTATCCCTTCTATTTCTGCCTCTCTGTACGTGCACAAGTAGGGCATGCCCCCCTTTCTGGATTGCTCCTCTAATTTCACAATCAGTGGCAACCTATCTAGCACAATGTCCTGAAGCAAAGGCTTTGGTGATGGTTTATTCTGTTGCAAATGAGCCATTTTACATTAAGATAACAACTACAAGGAACAACCCATATTTCTGTAATGCATTTTGAGTGTTCCTTCTTTCTCTCCATTGTTACAAGGTATCCCCATCAACTTCGTACTAACAACTCGATGTCCCATCTATAAGGAGCCTTTCATCCCCACAGATCCCAAAGACATTAGATGAAATGCACACCACTGAAATGCGGGTTTGATTGTGAATGATGTAGAGGTTTCCATAACATCATATTTTTTTACAGGGATCAGTTGTTAGCCCATCGCCCAACCTGGAGGATCAGTGAATCGCTTTTTGTCTGGTCTCTACACATCGACCTCTCCGGCTTGGATGGCCCTACCAGGAGCACTAAGCTCCCGCTGGCATATCTCTTAGGGTCCCTGAGAACGCAGGCCCCCCACCACATCAAGGTAGGAGCCCAAAGGACTAACAGCTAGATATAGAAATGCAGTTACTTCTGTGGTGGAATACAGATGCTGTTGAATGGAGCTCAGTAGTGTTACTGCACAAGAAGAGAGGGAAAAATTCGGTGTCCACATGAAACTATAGCAGTAGCTTAATTTGACAGAACAATGTAATTCACAATGAAATTTTCAACACCACACCAGCCTGAATACCACTTTAGATATCAGCAAGCAAGGCAAAGTTAGGGGCTTGATCACGTTCTCCTTTGCATTGATGTAAATGAGGAGTAACTGCACTGCAGTCACTGAAATTACGCTGCTGTTACATGGTTGTAGATGAGATCAGGATGAGACCCTTCATTCGGATTGCAAGCTCTTTGCATTGCTTAGAATCACAGAATCATAGAACTAGAAGGGACCTCAAGGGGTCATCAAGTCCAGTCCCCTGCCCTCATGGCAGGACCAAGCACTGACCGATGTCTGTCTAACCTGCTCTTACATCTCTCCAGTGACTCTAAAGATGTGTGTATAATGCACAGTTAGCCCAGGTGATTGGCACCCGGGTCCGAGCGCTCAGGGTCAGAAGGAACCACTGTGATGATCTAATCCCACCTCCTGCACCACAGAGGGATTTCCTGAAATAAAACTGCTTTACTTCCTCTCTGAATTTGTCCAGCTTCAACTTCTACCACAGGGTCTTGACACCTCTGTGTCTGCTAGGCCGCAGCGCCTGTTCTCCAATGTTTGGTCCCCTGTAGGTACTCACAGATCAAGTCCCGTCCTTCTCTTGGTGAGCTCCTTGAGTCGATCACTATACAACATGTTTTCTAATCCTTTAATCAGGCCACGTGCGGGCTGGGGGGGGAGATACCTGCCTCAGGGCTCCGTGATTCAAAAGGTCCCGGCCACTGCAGCTGCCAGTGGAGAGCCAGGTGGTACACTCCAAGGCTGTGTCCAGACTCCATGCCTCCGTCGACGGAGGCATGTAGATTAGCCAGATCGGAAGAGGGAAATGAAGCCGCGATTAAAATAATCGCGGCTTCATTTAAATTTAAATGGCTGCCCCGATCTGCCGATCAGCTGTTTGTCGGCAGATCGGGAGAGTCTGGACGCGATGCCCCGACAAAGAAGCCTTTCTTCATCGACACAGGTAAGCCTCGTGAAACCAGGTTTACCTGTGTCGATGAAGAAAGGCTTCTTTGTCGGGGCATCGCGTCCAGACTCTCCCGATCTGCCGACAAACAGCTGATCGGCAGATCGGGGCAGCCATTTAAATTTAAATGAAGCCGCGATTATTTTAATCGCGGCTTCATTTCCCTCTTCCGATCTGGCTAATCTACATGCCTCCGTCGACGGAGGCATGGAGTCTGGACACAGCCCAAGTGATGCTGAAGGGTTGCCAGGTGGAGGCTAGCCCTAGCCCTGCTCCTTCTGCCCGAGGCCCTGCCCTTTCCAGTGGGTGCATCTGTCTCTGGAGCTCCTGCCGTCGGTCCTCCCTCTCCAGTGTACAGCCCAGACTGAGCTGAGCTGCTTCCCTGCAAGCAAGGGCTACTCTACTGACTCTATTAGGCCTTGCTGTCCTATAGTGTGCAGGGCTGTTGCACTGAATTTGACTTTTAGGCAATGCTGCCCCCGGTGAAGGGCCACGCTACTGACTCTGCCTGTTAGGCCACACTGCTCCAGGGGCACAGCCCCTCACCCTGAGCCTTAGACTGTGGATGGTGTGAGGCCTGGAGATCACCCCATGGGGGGGCGTGCATCACGACAGATACGACAGGTACCAAGTCAAACACCTTCCAGAACAATAATACTTCAACACTATTACCTGTGTCAACCAAACTTACAATCAAGTTAGACAGGATCCATTTTCCATAAATCCATGCAGACTGGCATTAACTATATTATCATTCTCTTGGTACCATTCTATATTACTGTTCTCCTTGCCCAGAGACAAGAGAATCCATACAGGCAAACACTGTTGTAGAGATGTACCCCAAGAGCAGGCTGTATCTAGACTTCATTCTTCTTTCAAAAGGAGATATGCAAATTTGGAATTAATTTGCATATCTTCTTCCGATTGCTTTCTCAAAAGCATTTTTTTCGAAAAAGAAAGCAGTTTAGATGCGTTTTTTTTAAAGAAAACACCTTTTTCGAAAGAACCCTTCTTCCTCAAATAATGAGGTGTATAGGATTCTTTCACAAAAGGGAGTGTCTAACTGATTTCTTTTAAAAAAAATGCGTTCAAAAAAGTGATTGGAAGAAGATATGCAAATTAGCACCAAATTTGCATATCTCATTTCAAAAGAAGAACACAGTCTAGATGTACCCTTGGGCTGTGTCTAGACTGGCAAGTTTTTCCGCAAAAGCACCTGCTTTTGCGGAAAAACTTGCCAGCTGTCTACACTGGTCGCTTGAATTTCCGCAAGAACACTGACGATCTCATGTAAGAAATCAGTGCTTCTTGTGGAAATACTATGCTGCTCCCGTTTAGGCAAAAGTCCTTTTGCGCAAAAGGGCCAAAGTAGACAGCTCTGATTTGTTTTGCGCAAAAAAGCCCCGATCGCAAAAATGATGATCAGGGCTTTTTTGTGCAAAAGCGCGTCTAGATTGGCATGGACGCTTTTCCGCAAAAAGTGCTTTTGCGGAAAAGCATCCGTGCCAATCTAGATGCTCTTTTCTGCAAATGCTTTTAACGGAAAACTTTTCCGTTAAAAGAATTTGCGGAAAATCATGCCAGTCTAGACGTAGCCTTGGTGTGCTGTATCTTAGGGAGAAAAAGCTGAAGAGGGGACATCGGTCAGGTAGTAACCAAGGACTTGTACCTTCATCCTAGTGATGCTAGGGTTACTCTGTTCAAATGTATTCTGGGGAAATACCACTGCCTTTCGCCTTTAATCACATTATAAATGCAGCTGTCAAAGAGTTCATAGGAGAATATGATTTTCTTCCTTTCAATAATCCATCTCCAACCTGTGAAATAAAGCTGCACGCACTTTGGAAGAAGGTGACACGCTGGGTAAGGTTTCACATTTGTTTCCTGGGCGCTGTGTGACTTTTGCCAGGGCAGGAGTCGACTGAAACGGTGGCATTGTAATTTCTGAAGGGGAAGCGGGGGGGCGGGGGCGAAAGGGGCTGGGAGATGAATGAGGTCATCTAAATTACGAGGCATCGCCATCACCTAGGCAAAACCCACCCACGCTGCCGAGGAGCAGAAGCTACACGCTGATTACATCATCCGCTTCCTGTTGAAGGAAGAAAACAATAAATACCCAATTATACAATGAGCCAAATGAAGAGACCGATGCTAACGCTAATCCGTTCGCAGATGTAGCCTTCATTTGTTCTGACTCTCACACGGCAGCCTGCACAAAGCCAACGGCAGGGGGGAGAAAAGCTGCATCCACAGCCCAACCAGGCTGTGCATTGGAGCAGGAATCATTGGCCCAGGACTGCATACGGACAGCAGTTCCGGCTGTTAGGTCCGGGCACTGTCTGTATAATTTGGGCACTGATCAAGGAATCTCTGGCCTCTGTCAGCCCGGAGCCAGCAGCACTGGCTGTGTGGCTACATAGGAGAGCATTGCCTGTATTTATACGCTCTGCACAGGGTGAGGAAATGGGTGTCCACAGGAACACAGGCAAACAAAGACTCCTGTAATGCCTGTATGCAGACTGGACCACCCAGGCCTGTCTGCCCTCTCGTACCCAGTGGTCACCTGCAAAATCTGTCCAGCCTGGCCTTAAAGAACAGCGCCAGTGTTGGCACTCTCCCTTATATAGGCTGCACCTCTATAAACTGGATCTCTCTGGCCCAGCAACCGGACCACAGATGTTCCAAGATCAGAGAGTTCCAGCACGTTGCAGGGGATTAGGGAGCCCACGAGCCCTGTGTGGTGTAGCAGGCTGTGGCGTGCGGCTCAGTGGGGCTGGGGGGCAGGAGACCGGAGGGGGGCAGGAGCTGGGAAGCCTTAGGTACGGCTTAGCTGGGCTGCGAAGGTCCGGGAACCAGCAGGTGTGTCAGCTGGGCTGGGGGGGGGGGAGGCGGAAGAAGACAGGAGGTGGAGCTGGCTACAGGGGGGCAGGCAAAATCCCTCCTCTGGTCCAGCAAAATCCCTCATCCGAGACCAGTCCGGTCTCGAGGGTGCCGGATCAAGGAGGGCCAACCTGTACGCAGCAGCAGAAATAACAGGGGACACTGCAAATGCTTAAGTCACCCTCCAAGACAACTGAAGCGTGTTGCAGAGCAACCCCGGCGTGGGGAGGGTCCCTGAAGTGGACAGGGGAGGCGTTCTGTTGTGTGCCTGAGCTGCTGGAGACAATCAAGACTGGCTCGCTCACATCACGCCCCCGGAGCACCGTCTTCTTTGTAACAAGGCGCACTCCGGCAGGCATCTCCTCTCACCACCTCACAAGCCACCCACGCGCCCCTGGCGTCACCATTTCCCTCTCCCTCTCATTCTCCGTGCTCTCCACTTTGGAGTGGAGAGAACAGTGGCCGGATTAAAGCATACACGTGCACATGCTCACTCCGGGAGGCACTGAGTCTTAGGGTCCTCCTTTCAGACAAAACAGCCTGTCATTCAGCATGTGTGAAGACACCGCTAATGACTCAGAGACTGGGCTTTGGGGGAGGAAGGGGAGTGCCTCAGTATACTCGCCTAAATATCAAAGCACACTGACTATTGGGAAGCAAATCACTCTCTCTCTGCCCCTCCTGCACTGACCTGGTCCCCAGGTGGTGAATATGAAATCTTTCACCCCTGTGCCAACTAGACAGCTGCGTTTACGAGCTAAAACTGCAACTGTTCTAACGGCGGCTGTGATTTTAGGCAAACCGCACTTTTGAAGCAGTATTAGCTAGTAACACGGGCTTCAGGGGAAATCGATCACCAAGGAAAATCCAGCCTGCGGATGGAGATACAGTATCAATAATTCAGGAGAGGGCAGCTCTCTCCCCACAGAGACAGGGTGGCTGTGTCTACATTGGCACCCCTTTCCGGAAAAGGGATGCTAATGAGACACTTCGGAATTGCAAATCCGTGGGGGATTTAAATATCCCCCGCGGCATTTGCATTTACATGGCTGCCGCTTTTTTCCAGCTCGGGGTTATGCCGGAGAAAAGCACCAGTCTAGACGCGATTTTCCGGAAAATAAACCCTTTTACGGAAGATCCCTTATTCCTACTTCCAGAAAAGGCTTTATTTTCCGCAAGATCGTGTCTAGACTGGCGCTTTTCTCCCGCATAACCCCGAGCTGGAAAAAAGCGGCAGCCATGTAAATGCAAATGCCGCGGGGGATATTTAAATCCCCCACGGATTTGCAATTCCGAAGTGTCTCATTAGCATCCCTTTTCCGGAAAGGGGTGCCAATGTAGACACAGCCAGTATGTCTACACTGCAAAGTTAATTCGAAATAACAGCTATTATTTCGAATTAACTTTAATAGCATCTATACATGCAAACCACTATTTCGAAATTAATTCGAAATAGCGGAGTACGTAATTCGAATTTTGTAAACCTCATTCTATGAGGAGTAACGCCAAATTCGAAATAGCTATTTCGAATTGAGTGCCGTGTAGAAACTTAATTCGAAATAGGGGGCCTCCAGCCCTTCCCAGCGAGCCCTGGTGGCCACTCTGAGCACAATCAGGAAAACTTACTCTCCTCTCCTCCAGCCCCGGACACATTAAAGGTGAAGACACTGGCCACAGAGCCTATGCCAGCTCCAAGCCTTCCAGGCCAGAGCCAGCAGTGGCCACCGGGGTCCCTGAGCCAGTGGCCCCAAAACATGAGCCAGCAAGCCATTGGCAGCCAGCCCTCCACTGCTCCCAGGAGCAGTCTGCCAGCTCCCAGGAGCCTGACAGGGACTGGAGAAGGCGGGCGCCTTCCTGGTAGGGCGGAGATCATGGACCTTATTCAGGTTTGGGGGGGGATGCCCCCAACGTCCATGATCTCTGCACTAGACGGAGGAATGAGGCCGTCTATGGCAGGATAGCTGCCAGCCTGGCCACCAAAGGCCACATGCGAACCCAGGAGCAGGTCTGCATGAAAATCAAGCTGGTCCGGTGAGACCCCCAACACTGGGCCCTGAGCTTCCCGTCCCCCTTCTTCCCTTGCTTCCCCCTTCCAGTTCCCTTCTCCCAGGTTTCCCCTCTCCCACCTCCTTTTCCCAGTCTCCCAGAGGTTCATCCCCCCCAGTTTTGTTCAATAAACCCAGTTTCTATTTTTGAACATACATGTCGTTTGTTTGACATTAGGAAGTGGGGCAGGGAGGGGTACGTGGAAGGACATGAGGGGGGAATGGGGCACGAGCCCCCGGTGGGGAGGACTGGGGTGGCTCTGAGGGCTCCTCGGGGTGGACGCTCTCCCGCAGGGCCTCCTGGATCCTGACGCCCCCCCCCCCCCAGGATGTCAGCCTGCAGCAAGTACAGCCAGGCTGATGGCAATGACCCCAAGAGACACACCGGCGTGCACGGGGCAGCTCTGGCTCCATGTGGCCGAGCACTGTGGTGTCCCGAGTGCGGGCACTCAGGGCACTCCAAGACAGGCAAACGGGGAACCCTGAGAACTGTCTGTACGGGGTGGGAGTAGGGTCCCTTTAAGCACAGAGCTCAGTTAGCCTGCGGTAGCAGCCCCATACACTAAGTCCTAACCTGATGCCCTGCCAGCACAGGTTCCGGCCAGCCTTGACTTCAGTTCAGGGTCCACTCAGTGTGGACGTGCTATTTCGAAGTAGGTTTTGTGTGTAGATGCGTTAATTCGAATTAGCGTAATTCAAATTAACTATTTCGAATTAAGTTAACTCGAATTAATGCTGTAGTGTAGACATACCCATAGAGGGCAATGTGTCTTTTTCTTGTCTTTTGCAAATAATTCTGTTTTAAAATGGAAGGCCCAGATTTGTAATGTTATTTAGGCATTGCTGTGCCCAGCACTTTCAAAAGGTATTTAGGCATTTAAGAGCCTAAATCCCAATGTCAAAGAGATCTGTCTCTTCAGTACCTAAATCCCTTTTGAAAATGAAATGTAGACACCAAAATCAGTTTAGTGTGCAATGCTACGTCCAGTAACACCTAAGTGCCTTTTAAAAGTCTGGAACAAAGATGTTTGGACCTTTGTATATTTTATATATGCTTCATTAGAGGTACAGCTGAAATCCTGATCATTAATGTTCATTGGACTGATCCTATCACAACATAAATGTTATGGCCCACAACTAATAGGGCAGTTGACCCAAGGGCCCTGTTCAAATTCAAGGTCTGATACCAGCCATGCCAGTCTAACTTCTCCTTGGCATTATGATGTGGAATACTCATTTTTTGCTGGGCAGGATCCTGTGTCCTGTTACACAGCTGACACCTTCTATTGTAGAAAGAGGAAGTGGGAGGAAAGAACTACAGGAAGTGGAGGATAAGTTGAATGGATAGCAAGTGATGCATGTAATCGGTAAAGCCTTGGAACAAAGCTGTGGGCATGCTGACAATGTCCTCTCTCTTATAAAATACGCATTTCTGACTTAAAGAAACCATTTGGGGCCATGGACTCAGATTTTAAGGCCAGAAGAGAACATCTAGTTGACCTGCTGCACATGATAGACCATAGAACTTCACCCACCTGCTCCTGGAACAGATCCCTAACCCCTGGCTGAGTTGCTGAAACCCTCAAAGCATGACTTAAAATCTCCCCATCAGAGAGAAAACACCCCCTGCACTATACAATTCAACCCCACCACCTTTATCTTCATTTCTGTTTCCGGAACAGTCCTTTAGCATCTGTGCTCCAGTCACGACTACTATACGCCCGGTGTTTCTATTTTCTTTATAAGATCTGTTTGCATTTCCTACTCCTGTAGTTCTAGTCCTTCCATTTTGTGACCAAGGCTCCTTGCCCTGACGTACAGACATCCTAGTAGTTCCTGCTTAGCTTCTCCCAGTTTCCTTGCCTGGCTGGCTACAGTCATTCTACTGCTGGTATCGCTGACCTGCCTGTTAGTGTAATCAGTATGGGCACTATCTTTCCTCCTAGGCTAGGTCTAGACTGCAGACTTCTTTCTGAAGAAGCTTTTCCAAACAAGATCTTCCGGAAAAACTTCTTTCGAAAGAGAGCAGACACGCAAATTTAGGCTCTTAAAAGTGCAATTGGGAGTTAGGCTCTTAAAAGTCATCTGCTTTTTTGAAATATAGCATCAAAAAGGCTTCTTCCTCATAGAAAGAGGTTTACCACTGTGGAAAAATCCCCTCCATTCTTTTGACTTTCTGTTGAAAGAATGCACTAGCAGTGTGGACGTAAGTATAGTTTTTTCTGGAAAAACAGCTGTTTTTCCAAAAAACTCTGCAGTGTAGACATACGCCAAGTGCCCACTCTCCTGCCCATTGCTGTTCCTTTCTCCATTGCTGGATCCTTACTTGCTTGATTTTCTTCCCCCTCAATGTTAAAATCAGGCATGGCGATTACATGAGGATCTCCCAGCTACCGCCCTCCACGTTCTGAGTTTATGCAGTTGTGCCAACCTCCATCCCTGAAATCTATTTCCCTCCCTATTCAGGTGTAATCCACCCCATGATCTCCCAGTCTTTAGTCCGTGAATGCCTCCAAGGGGCCGAACACTCCAAAGCCCTCCTTCACATACTACTGGCTGAGTCACCTGCTCATTATATTACAATCTTCTCTCGCTTTTGCTCTCCTCCTATATGTGCAGGTAGGATCCCATTGAACTTCATCTGAGTTCACCTAGTCTACACTAGGGCTGTGTCTACACTGGCCCCTTGAATTTCTGGAAAAGCACTGACGATCTACTGTAAAATTGTCAGTGTTTTTCCGGAAAAACTATGCTGCTCCCGCTCGGGCAAAAGTCCTTTTTCCGGAAAACTGTTCCGGAAAAGGGCCAGTGTCGACAGCCCAGTAGTCTTTTCCGGAAAAAAGCCCCAATTGCGAAAATGACGATCAGGGCTTTTTTCCAGAAAAGCGCGTCTACATTGGCCACGGACGCTTTTCCGGAAAAAGGGCTTTTCCGGAAAAGCATCCTGCCAGTGTAGACACTCTTTTTCCGGAAATACTTATAATGGAAAACTGTTCTGTTTTAAGCATTTCCGGAAAAGGGTGCCAGTGTAGACATAGCTTAGGAGATTATTTCAAATTTACTAAATTCAACTTCTGGGCACCCAATTTTACAAATTTGAAATTCTGTGTCCTCACTATGGGCAAGAATTGACGTAGTACAAGGCAGGCTTCGTTAACGTGGACGTGCTACCTTGGACTCAGAGCCCCAGGAAGCTCTTTGAGGAGCTGCAGAAGGCCTCCCAGAGGCCAATGCGTTCAAATTAGGAACACTGGAGCATCCACACTAACGTTATTTTGGACTTACAAGTTCAGGAATAGCGGTATTCCTCATGAAAAGCAGGACTACGGAGTTTGAATTCCACAGCCCCTTATTCCGGAATAACGGGCATGGTAGTGTGGATGCAACGCTTACAAATTCAACCTAAGCGGGGACTATTTTGGACTAAGGTCTTAGTGTAGACCAGGCCTAAATGCATGAGACAGTCCACTTAGGAACCCTTTGATTAGAAATACTCTTCCCTAAAATTCAGGCTGTAGTTTGGGTCAGCTTTGTACTAACTCAAAGTTCCCTTAGCATTTTGTTAAGGAGTTATGCTTCCCTGTGACAGTTAAAGGGCTGAAAAGAAAATAAATGAAAATTAAAATAAAATTTAATTTTTTTTTGTAATTATGATAGTGTTAATTCAACAGTTTTAAATGAAACCTTTGAGAGCTTTACAGAAAGCATGGGTTGGGTGAAAGTGACACTTTGTCTGCCTGAAGAACTGAAAACGGACAATTCACCATCCAAAGCCTCTAGCTCATTCACTCACTGTCTCCTAACCAATGCCATAGTTTATCAGAATGCTACAAAGTCTGCTATAGTCTGATCAGGTGACTCCATAAGTTTAATCAAGTCTAGTTTCAGTTCCCAGTGAAGGGTCATGAACTAGGGAAAAAGTGTGAATATTCAATTAAGATTTTTTTTTATTATGGGGATGGTTAACGATGAAATAGCCTTGAACAGATGTAGCCATTGCCATAACATTTACTAGATAAGCTGCAGATTAACTTGATTGCTTAAGATATACCAGCTACTCCAAAACATTAGGAACTGGGGATGAGATTTTTGTTAGATGATCATAGTAAAAATCCATTCCCTTCGCATGCAAAAAGCCTTCTTATTGTCAGTCTGTGTGATTGTAAGAGAAGCTTTTGTATTTCAAAGCCACACTCTCTGCCTACTCCTAAAAGTGGGAGTTTGGATCCAGGACAACTATATCATTTTGACAAATCAATTCTGCAAGAATGTTGGGATGAAAAGTTTGATGCACAGTAGTTACATTAAAATCATCGTAGACAATTTATATTGTCTGAGGAAGTGGGTCTGGTCCACGAAAGCTCATCACCTATTAAACCATCCTGTTAGTCTTTAAAGTGCTACACAGTCCTGTTTTTTGTTTCAGCTGCACCAGACTAAAACGGCTACACTTCTACCACTATTCTATATTGACTAGTCATTTATTTTGATTGTAATCTCTTTGTGGTCTTTTTCTCCCGATTGCGTACAGCTCCAAGAACAATGAGGTCCCTGTCTAGGTCTGGGGCTCCTAGGTGTTATTAGACTAAAGAGTCTATGGATGTAAAATTTGAGCTCCTTCACCAAAGTGTACAAGAATCTCGGCCTACTGTACGCATGTGAAACATGGACAACATTTAAGCATCAAGTCAAGGCACTTGAACAATATCATCAACACTGCCTCAGGAGAATCCTAAATATCCCTTGGGAAGACAGGTGCACGAACACTAGAGTCCAGGACGAGTCGAACATGACCAGCATTGAAGCTATCATCATCTCACAACAGCTTCGCTGGACTGGTCACATGGTTTGGATGTCGGATCAGTGCCTCCTAAAACAGATTCTGTTTTCCGAGCTGCAGGAAGGACGGAGGAGAGTTTGGGGGCAGAGGAAGTGATTTAAGGACATGCTGAAGGCAAACATGGAAAAGTGCGGCATCGGTATCATCATCTGGGAGAACCTTGCCCAGGACCGTGCCCAGTGGAGAGTGGCAATCCGGGGGGGTGGCACAATTTGAGAGGTCCCACCGCAGCGCAGACGAGGAGAGGCGGAGAAGGAAAAAACAGCAGCGGACACTGCCCTGTGTCCCTCCAATCGCCACCAGCATCTTCACCTTCTGCGATAAGACCTGCAGCTCCAGAATGGGCTGGTCAGCCACCAACAGATCCACAAATGGGAGGGTGACAGGAAGACGTCCGACTGCTTATCGAATGACCGCCGAGAAAATTCTGGGCGGGAACTGTTTGTGACCGGCCCCCTGCAGGGATGGAGCAGCCCTTGCCCCCCCCCCAGTAAACCTTCACCTTATCACTAACAGGTTCGACCTATAATGTCCAGACTCCTGCCGTCTGGCAACGCTATGGGTGCTCCCAGGCTGGAGCAATCACGGGGAAAATCCGTCCCCATGCTTAGCGATTCCTTCCTTGCCCTCCCAGAGCTTTGGGACTGCCACAAATAGCTCCCTTGTGGTGCCTACG
Organism: Pelodiscus sinensis; assembly: GCF_052426305.1. Lineage (NCBI taxonomy): Eukaryota > Metazoa > Chordata > Testudines > Trionychidae > Pelodiscus > Pelodiscus sinensis. The sequence continues at coordinate 7,110,739 of NC_143053.1, read as the reverse complement.
CTCAGGGAGGGAAGGGAAGGAGTAGGGACTCAGGGAAGAGTCGGGACAGCTGCAGAGCCCCACGGCAAAGAGGTCAGGAGCACCGCCTGGTGGCTGAAGGCTTTGGCCGGCAGTGGGGGCTGGATGTGTAGGCCGGCAGTGGCAGGGCTACATTCCCTGTCCCGCAGCCACGGAGTTCTGCAGATGCCCTGCCTCTTCCCCTGAGCACCCTCTCTTCTTCCATCCCTGCTCAGTCAATGCTGGCCCCTCTGCTGCCTCTGGAGCGGAGCCCTGCAGCCGGTGGCAGCAGAGGGGCTGGTGTTCACCTCCCTTGTCGGCTGATTCCCCGGTTTGAGGGTGCCGGGACAGAGAGGTACAACCTGTACATATAAAGAGATAAACAATAATAGGGCAATAACCACAACATATCCACTGCTATTTTTTCCTCTTCTAAGGCTACGGGGAAAAGGGGGTAACCCAACGCCCACTGAAGTCAATAGGTTGACTCGAATGGACATTTAATCAGACTTCCACTGCAGTACTTCACGTTTGGCAAATCCTGTCTTTTTAGATGGCAGCCAGAGTAGCAGCATGATAAATTCTGTGTAAGGCCAATGGATGATTTTCATTAAAGCTGAAGATTAAACGGGGAATTGTGCTGTATTCCTCAACAAAGAGAAATGAAAGAGACGCACAAACACACATACACGCACAAGCGTGCAAATGCATGTGTGCGCGCACACAAAAGAATCAGAAGCTGAGAGAAATTGGTGTGATTTGCATAAAATCATCCCTTTAAATGTAAACAGACATTCATTAGTCTTCTCCTAAAGATACGCAATTTAGTGGCTCTAGAAAGGAAGGGTTCAAACAGTGATATGACATGAAAATAAAAACATTGTTGGTCAACTGTTCTGTTCAATGGCAGTAATTACTCTCTTCCGCTGAAGAGGAGGGAGGAAGTGAAGAGGGTGGCATTATACTCTCAGTATTACGGTCATTTCATTTCCTAAAACCACCCAAAAATGAGTTTCAGGCTTGTCAATTTCTGAAAAAGTTCCAGTTAAACGTTTTATTCCTTACAGACGGACTTACCCAGTATCACCTGGGTCCTTCAGGACAGGGGGCTGGCAGTGGGGGGGGGGGGAGGTCCAGGCCCTTGAGGAAGTGGGGGGGGGGTGCAGAAGGTTGGGGGCAGGGATGAGTAATGAAAGTGAGGGTTGGGGGGTGAGGAGGCACTCCGGGTTAGGGTCTCATCTGGCATGGGCATTTTCTCTGACCTAGCTCCCCTGACTGCCAAGGGCATTTTATCTCCCCCCGTCCCCTCCCCCAGACACCAGGGTTTTTTTCTCTCCCCACACTACTGGCCACGAGGGGGTTTTTTTCTTACCCAAGCCCTCCTGGTCGCCAGGGACATTTTCTGCCCCTCCCCAAGCCTTCCCCCATATGCCAAGGGCCTTTTTTTCCCCTCGAACCTGGCCCTGGTGCTGTGTCCAAGGATGAGGAGGGGATAGTTGCGGGGAGGGATAGCTCAGTGGTTTGAGCATTGGCCTGCTAAACCCAGGGTTGTGGAGGCCATTTAGGGGATACATTATCAGTTGATTAATAAGTACAACTGAGTGCATGACCAACAGGAATCATTGAAGACCCTGTGGGAGCCTTGAGCAAAGGGAGGAGCCTGGAAGAGCATGCACTGATGCAGAATCGACTGACATGCTGACACATTCAAGATCAGTGAAGGTTCTGAAGCTGGATTCTCTCCCAGTCCTTTTGAGTGTAGCTGATGGCATGACAAGGTACTTGACAGCCCCTCAGCTTTTAGAACTCATGCCTCTTTTTCATCCAATGGAGCCTGAACTTGTATATCTTCTGGGCCCTGGATTTGATGACCTCCTCATGCCCCTTCCAGCCCCATGCTTCTGTGATGTTATGATGTAGGGCGCACTGCCGGTCTCCCCTGCAGTAGGGTGTTTGGGGAAGGAGATGTTATTCGAGAAGAACAACATACCTTTCCTTAATTCTCCTTTTCCTACATGGTTGAAGGAGGTACAGCCATATTCCATGGAGTTATTGCTGGCTTTTGGACTTGGCATTGGATTGTGTATGTATGTGCCTATTAAAGGAGTCTAGAGCGTGTGATCAGTGTTTTAGGGAGGATACTCTAAAGCCAAATGGAATACTCTAAACATCAATAGTGACAAATACCATAAAATAAAGTGTTCTAAAGTTTCACTCTACATCCTTTAAAGCATTACCACTGGAGAGGGAATGTAAAGGAAATTAGTTATTTCCCAAAGGATATCCACTAGGATTTAGGTTACTGACCCTCTCACCTTGCCTGCCAACCAGTGTAAGGCGACAATTGTTTGGGATCCCATCAGTTGCAATCCCAATCCATTGCAATGAAATGCAATTTTAAAACCCCCTCTGCAATATGGCACCATTGTCATGGAGCATTTTCATGCACAACCACCAGGAAAGTCACTCGGTAATTCCCAAAACAAGCATACATCAGCTCTCCTGCACATATGTTGCCTTTTGTATCACTCGACGAGGTGTAAACTGTAATGTCTTAAAATAAGCACAATATAGTCAAGTTGCAGTTGCTGTGGGAACAATCATTTTGAATTTCCTGACTCCTGTGTGGGTGGGGAAAAAAAAACCAACCATACCAGTAATTGCTTTAACATCAGCAAGTTTTATACATTTAATTTCTTTTTTATATTTTAAAGAAGGAAAAAACAAAAAGATCCTAGGGGAGTGGCAGGCAACCTGTAGCTGACAGGCCACGTGCGGCCCATCGGGGTTCTACGCATGGCTCACAAGACGTTTTCTTTACTACTGCTCATGTGCCAGGTTGCCAAATTCCATCCATGTAGATTTTTTTCCTACTGCTCTTACTAAAGCAACAGACATGGGATGTTGAAGTGAACGTCTAAACGTCCACTGATTTTAATGGGAATGCAGTCTGGCTCATGGGTGGTGGGTATGTTAGGCAGGGGAAGGCATTGCCTTCCCAAAACACCAGCCTGGCCCTGCCTACACTCCACCCCAGAACACCTGCTGCAGGCATTCTGGGGGGCAGAGTGTTTCTGCTTCCAGTGCCCGCCCTCCTCATGTTCCAGGCGGGGAGGCTAGAGTCACCCGCCCACGTCCCTCCCTGGTGCTCCATGTCCGGGACACTGGAGCCACATGCTGCCCACCCTCCCCGTACTCGGGCCATTCACCCTCCACCCTTCCCATGATCCAGGCTGGGAGGCTGGGATGCACGTGCCCCTTTACCCCCCACCCTTCCCTGCAGAAGTGGGGGTCACACAAACCCACCTCCCCCTGATGGGGGAGCTGAAGGAGACAGGCTGGTGTGGGGTTAGGGGCTTGCCTCCCCCAGCCCTACCCTCACCTATTGCCCATGGTCCGGAACCTTCTGAATCTCTCTCTGGTGGAGTCTAAGGCCCTAAGTAAAGAAGGTGTATGCTGATTGCCAGAGGAGCTGACAGACTCAGCAGGCCCCTGGACAGACTGGGGAGGGACGGTTCCATGCACCTAGAAGGGGCATGGCCTTGGGCAGTAAGGGCGGGACAGCCCTCAGTGCTTCACGGAGCGCACGAAGCAGCACTCCAGCTGCAATTTAAACGGCACGAGCCTCCGACCGCCACTGCTGGAGCAGAAGCAGCTGTCAGTGTCTGGGAGCCCTGGGCCCCTTTGACTCGTCAGGCCTCGGGACGATGGCCCCCCTTGTCGTGCCCCTCCCCCCAGCATGATGGCGGGCGGCTGACCGCACACAACACTGAGCGTGAGAGCCAAGCGCTCCCTCCACATCCAATCACAGCGCTGCTACCATTCAACTGGCACACCCCGCGCATCCTCTCTACACAAGGGTGTTGGCAAAACTGCCCTCTCCCAGGAGACCATCTTGCTTCTCTTGTGGCCCATGAAGATGAAGGAGGTTCCACTCACATGTGCCCCTCCCTTCTCACCTAGGTTACCCATCCTTGTCCTGGATGGATGACAGAAGCAAACGCACACACCCACATATACACATTCAAACCTGATCTGAGCATGTCTATTAAATAACTGCACATACAAACGTGCGCACGCAGACATCAAGCACTGGGACAGGCACCTAAGCTGGGCACGTGCAAATCTATGTATGTGCCCACGTACGTTTTGAAGCTGGGAGCCTCTCAGACATGAAGTTCCACAAAGGGATCTTTTTAGAGCCCTCATTTCACATGTGCTGAAGTAAAAAGTCCCCAACTTTAACTGCAACGTGTAAGATAGGAAGAAATGGACTTCCCGCTGAGACATGCTTAGCTCAGCCCCTAACAGCTCAGCCCGGAGAAAAAAATCACTTCTGCTTCACCTGGCAGACATCCTATCTCTGAACCACGACAGCCCTGGTTTGTGTCATAGCTGTGTTATATACAAGCCAAACATCAAATCAGGACAAGCATGAAATCTAGCCACAAGCTAGGGAACTCCACTGACTGGTCAAGTCCACTCCAGTGATTGGCTGCTATTTTGTGAGCCATCTAACAGCAGTAAAACAAGGCATCATTGAAAAAAAAAATCCTCACTGTGTCATATGACTAGATTTGCCTGGGACCCATGATGCTAGCTCCGTCCTTTTGAATTCTAGTCGGTCCCAATAACATGTCAACTTTTATACAAATCATTTGCCTGTGATTTTATTTTTGCTGGATAAGAATTTCACTGTTGTCCTTTTTGAGTGAAATCAACTGGGAGCAATCTGTTGGGGGGCCTATCTTGGCCTGAACTCTAATAGGTGTGAAGGACTTTCCAAAAATGGTTCGTTCCGATTTTGAACAAAGGTTCAAATTATTCCACCAATCCCTGTTAAAAATCAATGGCGTTTTTAGAGAAGCGGTCCAACCACTGCTACTGTTAAGTCAAACGTGACCTGTGGTTGTACCTGAGGTTTAGACCAGTAGGTTATAGCATAGTCAACTAGACTCACTAAATCAAACTCTGGAAGATTGATCACGACAGTGGCAATCTTCCATTTAGTGTAGACAAGGCCTAAGATACAGTATCAGAAAAATTCCCTATTGGTAAAATCAGTGAGACTGAAAAACTACCCTCAGGGAAGTGAGGGAAAGTCCATGTCCAGAGATGTTTCAGAGTGCATAAAAGAGTAGAAAGCATGCAGTGGGAAACGGTCCTGTAGGAGCAAGAGACTGAACAAGATAATGCAACATGTCTCTATTTTGGGATTCTATGATCATTGCCGTGTGTCAAGGGTGACATGGTGATATGCAATTTTAAAAAGAGGATCAACCCCATTATTTCAATGGAGCTACTCAGGGAAGAAGCTGCTACTCAACATTAGTAAGCTGTGTATGGACTAGCATCATATCAATGTGTCATTCGTTATACCCACATACCTACCTGTTTGCTGCTTCTCTGTCCTCTAGGAAGCAATGCTTTCGACTTCTCTGCTATTTTCTGTCAAAAAAAAGGGGGGGAGTTAAGTGGAAGGATCACTAGTCAATCATTATGATAAAAAAAAAATCACACAATGTTTTTTTTTTTTTTCTATTTGTGTTACATTTTTAAAAATATAGAAATCAAAATAACTCTGCAGTTTAGCAATGGAAAATGGTCTTGAAGAAGTAGACCTTTCAGGCATTAAGTCATTTGGGCTTCAAAAATGACAAGGTTATCAAAACCAAAACGTGCATGTAAGGACTGACAGCCAGAACATGGGTAAGTAGCAATTTGCCAGTCAGTTCCTGATGCAACCAGGCATTCGCAAAATGCAACAGCTAATTTTAGCACTTTGGAATTTATTAAAAAAAAAAAAAGTCATATGCACAGCACAGATGGAGTGTGTTGATGAACATGTATCTAACAATAAACAAACCCATTACACAGGTATTTTTGACTTGTGATCTAACAAGATAGCACCATCTAATTTAGACCCAGCACTTAGGTGTTGAAACAGAGGAGGAAGCGTGTAGGAAGAGAGACAGGAGTAGAAATAATTCAGTGGTATTTCTATTATATACACACAGTTTAAAGGCTTTGGGAACTTTTTAAACCCTGAAATGTTAGCAACCCAAACAAAACAGAATGGCTCTAATGCAGGAGAAACAGAGAGTGATTCTTCCCAGTCTATTTCCATCCTCGGGCAAAATAGTAAACCAATTGTGTCAAATGTCAAGTATAGGGATTTTAAAATACATTATTTCAACCTCAATGATTTAATGTGTTTATCAACACAGACACCAGAAAAGCACTTGAGAACATCTTGGACTTCAATAAAAACAGCAAGGAGTCTGATGACACTTTAAAGACTAAGACCATGTGTACACTATTGTGATGGTTAGGAGGAGTGTTGGCCCACATTTGGTGACTAAAGAGTTAAACTTAGGTAGCTGGGGGTGTTGGTAGGGAGCCCGGAAAGCCTATCAGTAAAGGTGTTGAAATTAGAATTGGAAGATACAGCTGCGTGCTGTTTCTCTTTGTCTGAGTTTTAAGCCAGGAGTTGGGGGAACAAGATGTATTGAACCAGGCAGAACTACCGTGCCTACAAGGAATACTGGGCATGGAAATGGACTGGATCTTGAAGCACAGATCATGAGTAGATAGGAGAATGTCGATTTTGTCACCATCAGGTTATTTTCTTTGTTTTGTTGTTTGTTTAAACTTCTCTGTGCTAAGCCCATCTGCTTTCCCTTCCCCATAAACTGTATATTTTAAGCTAAATCCCAGAGATACAACTTCTCTGTGTTTTAATGTCCTCTTTTTTCAGTTGCTCTTTAACACCCAGCAATCAAATGTGCTTTACCAAGTATATCTCTTTGTTTTATTAATAACATCTCCTTTTGTAAGACTATGATTTAATTCTTGTGTCCTGGAAGGTAATAGGAGGTCTGTGCATGCCTAAGACCGATAGGTCAGCTATTAGAGACTGTGATTTCTTTCTGTCTGTCTGTCAGATACCTGACTTTTACCTTGATTGCATCTCTTTGGAATCTATCAGGAACATGACTGGCTTTAATGTGTTTTTAATAAGTGAAATCCTATCAGAACCTCACAGCAAGTGTCTTGTATTCAAATGTTTGGGCTGAAGTGTACGCCTCCAATATTTCACTGGCACATAATCCTGCCTTCCCCTATTTTAGAAAGGAGCATATGGAACAACTATGGAAAAAGGGTAAGTAAGGAGCTCAACTTTGGCCAGGCTGGGCTTGAACATCCAGGTGAATGTGCCATTGGAGTAGGGCTGGCTCATACTTTCCGGCATTGGTGGAAAATGACGGATTGTAGAAAATGCCGGATTGTAGAAACTGGAACATTTTGTGGAAATTGGTTAGTTTTGACAAGCTCCTGCTGAAACCCAAACAGGGTTGTCCTGGAACTCTGCCTTGCCTAGCGATCTGCTGTGGAGCCCACCCTTCCAGTGTCTGTAGATCCAGGGTGACCCTGCCTTGCAGACCGCAGAAGACTGAGAAGCCTGTCCCAGCTCTGAGTTAGTCTGCATTGTGGGAATGCCCCAGAGCAAGGGATCTGGAAACCCCAGAGAGTCCAAGGAGCGGGGGGGGGGGCAACTGTCTGTTCTGTTTCAGCATAACCCATCAAACATTTCAATGTTTCTGAAACAAAGGGGGAAAAAAATCCAGAACTTTCTTTTTGCAGGAATTCCAATGTTTCCAGTCTTCGTTCTGGTTTGAAAGTAGTCTCCCCCCCCCTCCAAAAAGTTGGAATTTCCTGCGGAAGGGAAATTCTGTGTTTTAACTCGACACTGTCAAATATGGAACAGGCACAAAGGGAGACAGGGTTGGGGGAACAGATGTATGAGTCATCAGCATAGAGATGACTGTTGAATTCAAGCACATGGAGAAGGTCACTCAGGGATACGGTGGGGAAAGGAACTGAAAAGGAGTGGATTGGCTTCTGTTTGTTTTATGTAACAGGTTGAGCGGTAGCAGCATTGTCTATTCAGCTACAGGCCACCAGAAGCCTTAAGGTAAGACCTTTTAATATGGCAGAGCTGTCAAGGTAGGTCTGTGTTTCAGCCTAACCATGTCACACAATGTCCCTTTAAATAGCATCGGTCAGAGCAACACTGAAAGCTTCGTGTTTCTCTGTCATATCTCCTGAAGACACCCAAGCCATCCAGCACCTGTTGTTCTAGCCAAGGATGCACCATATTGGGATGTCATCATAGCTCCACAGCTGCCCCTGACATTGAGCCATGGATGGATGGAATCAGTTGATCAGTAAAGTCTTTGATATGTTGCTATTTCACTAAATGATTCTCAGCATTTCCATACTCTGGGCCACACACCAGGAAGGATAGATTGCAATAACCATGATGCATTATACTAATACCCTATTGGTTGTTCCATGCTCTTGGGCGTCTGTGGCAGATATTGATCACTATGTTTCCAAATCCACAAATCAGAAAGTGACAGGAAATGTGGGAGTCCTATTACCTTTTGTACAGTTCCATAGCGCTGGATGGCATCAGACAGCTGGTTATTCAACCTGTCCAGCTGCAGTCGCTCTTGCTGTAATTAAAAGAAAAAAGCAAATGAAAAAAAAATTACTAACAAAAATATCTCACAATTCAGCTGAAAGTGACCTTGTATGACCTTGAGCTGTGATCCTGCAAGACCTCCGACACTGAGCAGTATTAGATCTGCTTAGTACTTGAACAATGTCTCACTGACTAGAAACACCAAAGTGCTACAGCAAGTTGTTTTGATTAGCGAGTTAGCTTTACCCTTTCACCTTTACATAAGAACAGCTACACTGGGTCAGACCAAATATCCATCTAACCCAGAATCCTGTCTTCCAACAGTGGCCAATGCTAGATGCCCCAGAGGGAGTGAACAGAATAGTGAATCTTCAGACAATCCCTCTCCCATCACCCATACCCAGCCTCTGACAGAGGTTACGGACACCATTCCTAGCAATCCTGGCTAATAGCCATTAATGGATCTAACCTGCATGAATTTATTTAATTCTTTCTTGAACCCAGTAAAACTCCTGGACTTCACAACCTCCTCTGGCAAGGAGTTCCACAGGTTGACTATGCACTGTGTGAAGGAAAATTTCTTTTTGTTAGTTTTAAACCTTCTACCTGTTAATTTCATTTGGTGACCCCTAGTTCATATGTTATGGGAACAAGTAAATAACTTTTCTCTATTCATTTTTTCTACAGGCCATGATTGTATAACAGTCCCCATCATACTGTATGTATAGTTTGGATTATTTTTTTCCAATTTGCATTACTTTACATTTATCAACATTAAATTACATTTGACATTTTGTTGCCCAATCACCAAGTTTTGTGAGAAGCTTTTGAAGCTCTTCACAATTTGCTTTCGTCTTAACTATCTTTAGTAGTTTGGTATCATCTGCAAATTTTGCCACTTCACCTCACCCTTTCTCTAGATCATTTATATATAGGTTGAATAGGATTCGTCCTGGTATGGACCCTTGGAGGACCCCACTATTTACCTCTCTCCACTCTGAAAACTTACCATTTATTCCTACCCTTCGTTTCCTGTCTTTTAACCAGCTATCAATCCATGAAAGGACCTTCCCTCTTAACCCATTACAACTTATTTTAACTTAAGAGCCTCTGTTGAGGGACCTTGTCCAAAGCTTTCTGGAAATGTAAGTATATTATATCCACTGTACCCTCCTTGTCCACATGTCTGTTGATCCCTTCAAAAATCTCTAGTAGATTAGTTAGGCATGATTTCCCTTTACAGAAACCATGTTGACTTTTCCCCAAATTATGATCATACATGTATCTGACAATTTTATTCTTTACTACAGTTTCAACTAATTTGCCCGGTATTGACATCAGGCTTAATGGTCTGTAATTGCTAGGATCACCTCTAGAGCCCTTTTTAAATATTGGCATCACATTAGCCATCTTCCAATCATTAGGTATGGAAGCTGATTTAAAGGATAGGCTACAAACCACAGTTAATAGTTCAGCAATTTCACATTTGAGTTCTTTCAGAACTCTTGGCTGAATGTCATCTGGTCCCGGGGTCTTGTTACTGTCAAGTTTATCAATTTGTTCCAAACCCTCTTCTAATGACACCTCAAACTGGGACAATTCCTCAGATTTGTCACCTAAAAACAATGGTTCGGGTTTAGTAATCTCCCTAACATACTCAGCTGTAAAGATCGAAGCAAAGAATTAATTTAGTTTCTCCGCAATGACCTTATCATCTGTGCATTCTCTTTTGGCATCTCGATAGTCCAGGAGCCCCACTGGTTGTTTAGCTGGCTTCCTGCTTCTGGTGTACTTAAAAAAACATTTTGCTATTACTCTGAGTTTTTGGCTAGCTGCTCGTCAAACTCCTTTTTGGCTTTTCTTATTATATTTTTACACTTAATTTGACAACATTTATGCTCCTTTCTATTATCCTCACTATGATTTAACTTTCACTTTTTAAATACTGCCTTTTTATCTTGCACTGCTTCTTTTACTTGGTTGTTAAGCCACAGTGACACTTCTTTGGTTTTCTTACTGAATTTTGATTTGTTTTCTTTTTTAATTTGGGGTATACATTTAAGTTGGGCCTCTATTATGGTGTCTTCAAAAAGTTTCCATGCAGCTTGCAGGGATTTTACTTTTGTCACTATACCTTTTAATTTCTGTTTAGCTAACCTCCTCATTTTTTGTGTAGTTTCCCTTTCTGAAATTACATACCACCATGTTGGGCTGCTGAGGTGTTTTTCCCACCACAGGGATGTTAGATTTTATTACATTATGGTCACTATTTACAAGTGGTCCAGTTATATTTACCCCTTGGACCAGATCCTGTGTTCCACTTAGGGCAAAATCAAGATTTGTCCCTCCCCTTGAGGGTTCCAGAACCAGCTGTCATTTAAGGTGTCAAGAAATTTTATGTCTGCATCTCGTCCTGAGGAGATATGTGCCCAGTCAGTACGAGGATAGTTGAAATCCCCCACTATTAATTATTTTTGTATTTTATAAACTCTCTAATCTCCCTTAGCATTTCATAGACACTATCACTATCCTGGTGAGATGGTCGATAATATATCCCTGATGCTATATTATTATTATTGGAGCATGGAATTACTATCCATAGTGATTCTCTGGAACATTTGGGTTCATTTCCATGCAATATCCCATTTATATATCAAACAAGTCTCATTTTGCTTAGTTTATGCAATCTAACTATTCCAAGGAAAGAGCTAGACACTATTCTTAGAGTCCTAAAACTCGATCAGAAACAAAAAATACAAGTTAAACTACAGTAGGCAACAATCCTAGACTGTCCACTAGAACACTTTATTATTTAGTTAACAAATATGCCACTCATCGATATGGTAGTCAAATTATGTGACCTAAAAGACCTTTGGCATGATTAATTTCAACAGGCCAAATCCCAAAGTCCTTAGGTTTCACTCTGATATTACTGAGGCCTACTCTCTACAATAAACTTTTGCTGGTAGTAGACAACTGACGTGTCATTTTTATAGCATTTGTATACCACCAAAAGCCTACAGGAGATGTGGTTATACTGGTTGGATCTCCTTGGTCTGGGACCTGACTGGTCCCAGATGAGAGAATTTGCTGGACCAGGGATGTTGCCGGACCAGAGAGTCCCAGTTAAGAAAGATTCAAAGTGCACCAAGAAAAAAAGTATTTTTCCTAGTACTTTCACTAGTAGCTTATTTCGCACAGGAAAGCATTATAATACACAAGTTGAAAAGTACTCTCTAGCCAATATAAACTGTACAGTTCTACCAGCAAAGGTTTCCTGCTGTACATCTGGCCCCAGGCAAATTTCCATTTGCTTCCGTGGACAGATGACTTCAGCTGAAATCTGAGTAAAAACCTCAGGTTTGATCCACATGATTTCACAGGTCTGTCAGACATCATGACATTTCCTTTAGGGCTGGTAAGAACGCATATGGAGAATACATTAATGGATGAATTTTATCAGCACTCTCAGAAATTTATATTTAACAAATACTTTTTTTAGCATCAGATCAGCAATATTAATTAGTGAATATATAATGTGATTAATATCAGTGCAATTTGCCAAAGAGCAGAAATATTCCATTTCCAATATTTAACCAGATCTAATGGATATGAATTATGCCGTCAGAATGATTATGGTACGTTAAGAAAACAAACATTGAGAATATGTAAACTTTGTTCCCGTTATAAATACCCATATTCTCTTATGGAAAAATAAAGTATTTGGTCTCAAGCTGTGGGGGACATGGGGGGAGGGGAAACTCTGTATCCATCACACAAACACACACACAAGAAGGTGTAATGAAAAGCAATCATGACAGCATGATGCTTCAGACACCACATGTTAATTCGTGCATTTATATAATGACAACACATCTACAGAGGAGAAGTCATCAATGGAACAGAAGGTTGTAGCATGGTCTCCTACGGCTCCTTGTTAAATGACACGGCAGACCAAAAACGTCTTTAACGCGGGGACACTGATTCTGGGAGGATGTCGCATCAAAAGGACATTCTGTGTATGATGCTGAATGATTTGATGATTTTGTCTGATGGCTGACTTGGTACTCCATCCTGACTGGCTTAGGGACAAAAGAGCTCTTATTGGAAGCTGGCTTGTCTGTACATTTACCGACAGGAGCGGGAATTCCTCTCTGGAATTCACTTCCCCAAGGCATAAGCACCCCTGTGAACATGGTCTGACAGACTTGCCACTTGGTCCATGGGCAAGGTGCGGGGAGGGAGGCTCTACACCACCAGGAAGGGGTGGGGCCTCGGGTGGAATGGATGAGGCCTCAGGATGAAGGGGTGGGGCTAGGGAAGCCATCTGGATGCATGCCATGCATGTTCCCCTACACACAGCCAGTGGAGCGCACTGTGCAGTTCTCTGGCAGAGATGTTAAGAACCTAGGACTCCGGGAGTTCCAGGCCCTTTTGAATTGCCAGGCCTCGTGGCAGCTGCTCCCCTTTTCCCTCCCTCACCCCTGTGTCAGCCGGCCTGCATGTTCAAATCCAGCCACGTTCATAGAGACCACACAAAATGGAATTTTTTGTTTAGATTTTCCTCCTAACTTCTCTTTCTGGAATTTCTGTTTTACTGTTTCCTTCACTTTCAAATCTGGGGTCACTGAATCCTTGCTCTGTATATGGGAAAGTCGCCTTTCATATGTATATCTTGTAATGGACGATTAATACAGCAATGAGTATCACATAAATACTTGTAATACAAAAATAATAAAAAGTGTGCATATTATTAATGATGCTAATACTAATACTAATTTTGCTGTAAGAATAAACTTATTTCTTATTTTATTACTAAACCTTCTTGAACAAATAATGACAAACTATACCACACTTTAACTAACACAGCTTCTCCCATAACTTAGACTGAATATACCATAAGCAGTATTGAAAGATTTAGTAATGAATATATAGTAATAAACTGCAGCACGGGAGGTTTAGGTTGAACATTAGGAAAAAGTTCCTGTCAGAATGGTTAAACACTTGAATAAATTGCCTAGGGGGTGTGTGGAATCTCCATCTCTGGAGATACTTAAGAGTAGGTTAGAGAAATGTCTATCAGCGATGGTCTAGAGAGTATTGGGTCCTGCCATGAGGGCAGGGGACTGGACTCAATGACCTCTCAAGGTCCCTTCCACTCCTAGTATTCTATGATAGGTGCAAACAACGTGCACCTTATTTTTATCACGCCTCGAGAGCCAAGATAGTCTTGGATGACCGTGGTACATTAGAACAAGAAAGGTTTTCTCCCTGATTCACAGGTTCAGTGACCGAAGTTAAAATGTCTAGCAATTAAAATCTCTTTTCCTGTAGCAATGTTGTTCACAACCCTCTTAAACTGCTGGGTTGGTTTAGTCCCTTCTTACATGCTAGTTATTTGGGGATAATTAGGAAAACAAGTGCTTGGGGACGGACATCTCAGAATCACCAATTAATGAAGTCCCATGGACATTACCCCTCCACCCCACCTCCCCGACTCAGAAGGTAGCAACCATCATCAGTGAGGATTAGCAGAATATTTCAAATAGCAGGAAGGGCAGGATGAAAAGCCGAGCCACCACTGTGCATGGTTTCGGGGTCCAGAACATGAGTGGGTGTCTCCTCCCCTAGTCCTAGTTCCCAGGCTGTTCAATCCTCCTGTGGTACCTAGGTGGTCCAAACCCATCCAAACCCAGTCCTGCACCCACAGGAGTCAAGAAGAATTTGATTATTGACTTCTACGAGAGCAGGAGCTCTGAAAATTAGGATCTCGGTACAAAAAAGCCAGCAAAGTTCCTCCAAAGAACATGCCAAAATATTCTATAGGAATAATCCAACAGGAAGACACATTGTTGTTTTAAGCTGGAGGTTTGGGACCAGTACTGTAGTGTTTTTCAATCAGCTTGTGTATCGGATCATCTTCCAGACACTATCCATGGTTCGAGAGAGTCCTCTGAGCCATGGACTTTGCATCTTAAAGTTCAAGCACTTCGAGGGCCAATGCAGGTTTGCATTTGGGATATGTAGGGAGAAAAGGAGGGGGCATCATTTAAAACAAAATGCAATCACGGCTCAAAGACCATTCAAACCTAACATTTGCCCCCAAAGAACCCTTGCCTGGGTCAGTGTTAGATAGCAGCTTTACGGTTTACCCCTTTAATCTTGGTTAGAGGTAGTCCCAAGTATACTAGTCCAAGTAGTATACTTGCCTCTTCTCAGAACAGATCCAGTCAGTGGCTTATCTACATCAGTACTTTTGCTCCTGCTGTACTAAGAATTCACTCAACTGGATCTCCTGCCTCCAACAATTCTTGTCAATAAGTCATGTCTCAAAGGAAGGCAGAAAAAACCCATAATGCACTTGGCTAGTGGCACATTGCTGTTGGAAAAGAGAAACTTCTTGTGCAAAGCAGTAGACAAAAAAAATGCACCAGAAGGGACTGACTATAAAAATTCAAATCAATGAAAGTCTTCCCATGCTATGAGAAACTTTACAAGAGGAAAACTTTAAAACACTATCCCCAGATTCCCCCAGAGTGACTTAAGAGACCCACCAACCAAGCCCTAGCAGAGTAATTTGTTTTATAGAAGGAGAAAGTCTACAGGTTTTACATCAAAATGTGTAGGTTTAATTATTTAAGCGACCCACTGTTACAGAGCAAGAAAGAGAAAAAAAAAGACTTGTTACATTAATTGACCAGGGAGAGGGAAAGTTATTATGTAATGTCAACACAGAGTTACAAGTTTATTTCTCCTATTACCATAAACATTTGGGCCACTTTTCCTGTCTGCTCTTAAATACAATTTAATTTAAAAACTTTCCATCCACTACAGTGGAACCTGTTCGGATCACAGCTTCCTCTGCTGGACTCTAACTTGGCTTCAAGGGCTGATAATGACATTCAAGGAAAAGGCACTGTGATTATTTTTCAGCTGGCCTTATTTGACTTCCCCTTGGACCCAATATGCGTCACACAAAATAACATGGGGATATGTGCAGAATGGCCCAGCCATCACATCTCTATGAAGTCAGTTGTTTCGCTCAAGCCAGCTTTGATCTCACCATTCGGCATCCCCATGGCTCATTCTCTCTCTGCCAGAGGCTACCGTGACCCTTACTAGAGGATTTATTTGCCACTACCTCCTCTGTACCACACAGTGCAGACAGGTGGTGTGAAGAAACAATACTTGTGCTCCTACATAAAACAATGGAGAATTTTACATTAGCACAGCTGGAGCCTATCAGGGGCTATTTGGACAACCCCTGATTTAGGCATTTCTACTAATACTTGTTCTAGGTAGAGACACACTGGGATCAGGGTCTAGGAAGGAAGGCAACATGGAATTCTGGGGAACATCAGGAAGGAAGCAGGGCTGACATGTGGGAGGGACATGAGGGGGCACATGCCCCGAAATGCCATTGGCAGGAGGAACAAGCCAGCAGCCAGTGGGGGTACAGCAGAGGCAGTGGGGACTGGCATCCGCAGCAGGGATTATACCCTGTATACTCGACGGCAGTGGCCCAAACATATTGTGCTCTGCTCTCCCAGCCATGTTTCTCAGGGGAGAACAAGATCACCCCCGCGCTCTCCTGTGGCAAGCGGAGCAATGCATCCGGGGGAACAAATGGGAAGCAACTGCCTAGGAAGGAGTACTGCTGAGAGGCATCTAGGAGGTCAGAGTGGACCACAAGCTAAATATGAGGCAATGATAGGACACTGTTGCAAAAAAAAGCAAACATGATTCTGGGATGCATTCACAAGAATATTGTGAGCAGGACATAAGAAGTCATTCTTCCACTCTACTCTCCACTGATTAGGCCTCACTTGGAGTACTGTGTCCAGTTCTGGGCACCATATTTCAAGAAAGAGATGGAGAAATTGGAGAAGGTCCAGAGAAGAGCAACAACAATGATTAAAGTTCTAAAAAACATGAGCTATGAGGAAAGACTGAAGGAACTGGGCTTGTTTAGTTTGGAAAAGAGAAGACTGAGAGGGGACATGATAGCGGTTTTCAGATATCTAAAAGGGCGTCACAGGGAGAAGGGGGGGAATTGTTCTCCGTGGCCTCCGATGATAGGACAAGAAGCAATGGGCTTAAACTGCAGCAAGGGAGGTTTAGGTTGGACATTAGGAAAAACTTCCTCCCTGTCAGGGTGGTTAAACACTAATAAATTGCCTAGGCAGGTTGTAGAATCTCCATCACTGGAGATATTTAAGAGCAGGTGAGACGGACACCTGTCAGGGATGTTCTAGAACAGCGGTTCCCAACCTTTTCCAGCTGAGGACCCATTTTGACAATTCAGGAAGACTTGGTGACCCAGGGCAATTCAAAAAATGTGTGAATGGCTCCTTAAGAGCCACCTGGGGAGACACCTGGTGACCCTTTTGAAATGTAATGGTGACCCATATTTGGGTCCCGACCCATAGGTTGGGAAACCCTGATTTAGACAGTGCTTGGTCCTGCTCTGAGGACAGGGGACTGGACTCAATGACCTCTCAAGGTCCCTTCCAGTTCTAGTGGTCTATGATTGCCCTGTAAGGTTCTCTCCCTCTCTGTGTTTGTCAAGGTCTTGGAGGATGGGGACTGAATATGTCCCTGCAAAAACTGGGGCTGGCTTGTTGTCAATTCACAGCAGCATGGCCAAACAGGATTATGGATTTGCTTCAAGACAGAGTTGATTAGGGATAGTTGCTTTTATTAATCTCACTATGTCACTACTATTTCAGGCTTAATACTGCCAGATGGCTACACAGCTACTGCAAAGTGACACATCAATAAGCATAGGCAGAGCAATGCACAAGGGATCAACAGGCACTTAGAAATGCTTACTCCCCTTCAGTCTGCGGGGAGTTCCTTCCCTGTCACCTCGCACCAGGCCGTAGTGGATGTGGCTCCAGCTGGGGGAATCCACGGCACCTTCCAAGGTGTAGGTCCCAGGTGAGACTCACCAGGCACAGGACTCCCTACACTAGTTATACTACAGTTGTTTATCAGGTGTCTGTGAACTGGCCCAACACCACTCTCAACGTTCCCACAGGGCTGGGAACTGAGGTCAAAGTTGTTTACCACTTAGTAGTTTCCCAGCTCAAGGCATGCATTAAAGCTGAAAGCCCAGCTGCTGTTTGCACTTACAGGGTCCCAGGCTATGTTAAACTGTATACTCCAGGGATGGAAACTTCCTTCCCAGCCTGCTGAGCTGCAGGCCCCACATATGAATTTGTATGTGACAGGCATAAATTAGAATACAGCACAGACCTCCTTGAACTTACGTTATGAGCCTTTGAACATGTCTCCCACATCCTGCGTAAGGGTTCTACCGACTGGGCCAATTGGTATAAAGGGAGTTTCAGCATGCTCTGATTTTCCCATCTCTGTCTCTCAGTAAGGAAATTGCACATATCTGCACTCAATGAACGCCACACCATGCATATGTCCCTGCTTTTGCCACCTCACCCATTTGCAGACCACCTCAACAATTTGTAGACCAACATTTATCTTTAACAACCAAAGCCAAACTTTCAATCTAAATGGCATCTCAAAAGGCACATACCCTAGATGAACCTCTGACAATCTCAGACAGCTGCTTGATAGCTTTGGTGCTGGTCGTAATGGTTTTATTGGTCTCTTGCTGGCTTGCATGCCTGTAAGAAAAAGAGAGACCATGCCAATTACAATTACAATTTAATTTGAGCATGAGTCAGTCACTCACATACACGCTGCACCAGAATGGCCACAGCCTGAACAATGACGACGTGGCAGCAGGTTCAGGTATTCCCTGAGTTACAAACGTCCGACTTACAAACAGCCACACAGACAAATGCTCACCTGCAGTTTCAGTGGACCAGGCAAGAGGTGCAGGTGGTGGTGACAGGTGTGTCCGGAAGACTGTGGCCAGCCCAATCCCTCCGTCTCCCACCCTGTGGGCTCTGCAATTGCTCCTACAGCCAGCCCCAGCCCCCGGTTGCATTAGCTCTGGTAAGCCCCATCCCCAACCTTAGGCAGGTCACCTCCCCATGGGTCCTGTGTCCAGCACCCACTCACCAGGAGGCAGTGAGTGGTGTGAGCATGGGCTGAAGGAATCCAGAGCAGGAGGGAGCAGAAACAGTCACTTCTCTCCAGCCACCAGCTTTGCAGCTGCCCCCACGTAGGAATGGGAACTAGGGGTGTGGGAGGTGCTGCATCACCCCCAAGCTCCTGGCCTCACACCTAGGGTGCCAGCTGCCTCCCCTTGTGCCATTGGCTCTGCTGCTGGCCCCGTATCCAGGGACCCAGCTACCATCCTATGTTACGAGGTCGCAACTGCTGCCCTGCACACCCAGGGCTCTACTGCTGGCCCCACAACCAGGGACCCAGATGCTACCTTGCGTTCTGGGGTCCAGACTGCCATATTGCCAAAGAAAACAACCTGATTGTGTCTAACTAAACAGTCCCTGTTCTACTCACATCTCTGTTGTTCCAAGGTTTACACCTTCCCTAGGCATGGATATCTCTGGAAATTCCATGCCATGTTCCTGGCTTAACTCATCTCTCCCAGCTCTTGCTCTGATCTCAGAAAGACTCCAGGCAAGAGGGTCCTGCCTCAATTCAAAACTCCCACACTCTTTCCATTGGCTCTCCTGGCTTCCTTCTAAGACTTTCTGGAGACTCTCAAGGGCCCACTGTCTCTGGGTTTAACAGTTACAGGCAACTTAGTTAACTGAATACCTGGGATGTCCAGAAAAGAGTAGTAGCCCTCCCATTCATCACAACCTGAAATCTTAAATTATTTTTAATAGCCTACGACCATGAAATTGACCAAAATGGACCATGAATTAGGTAAGGCACGCCTTGAGGAATGCCTTGTAGCCCAATCTTGCAGTCCATACTCAAATGAGTCATCTTATAAAGCGCATGATTTCCAGGACTGAGAGTTCCATGATAGAGCCTTTAACAAAAACTACTTTTGAATACAATTTTATATATATAAGGCACTAGTGTTGATCCTAAGTCACCTTCTTAAAAAAAAAGCCCTATCTACAGAAGTTGGACATTTCGAAATGGACAATCTCTATCCCCAAAGTAAAAGGCATCATTACTTCCATTCATTAAATTCTTTTCAATGTCTGAAGTTGAGTAAAAGCCTTGCTTTTGACCTTACATACAATACGTAATAAATTCAAGCCTTGTTGAAACTTATCACTTGGATGCCAATCTTTTACTTATTCTGCCTTAAAAAAAATTGCTCTCCATCCCCCTTTTAAACCACATTTTTAACAACACTGTAGAGCTCAACTTTGGTAGTTACAAGTATGTTGTCAGCATAATTAACTTACTATGTTGCAGCTTCAGAGATACATTCAGAAATCAGACAGTGATTATATTTAATTTACATTAAATGGTATTAAGATCTTTATTAAAAATAAAGGCCTTGGATTCCACCTCCCGCAGCATTTTATTTTCCTTTAATATGTAATGGTAATAAGATATACCGCTACTATTATTATTATTATTAGCTTCCTCCATATCCCTCTCCCTATGGGACTGTGCAAGTTAATTAAAGGGATGTCTCAGATGAATACAGTTTCATTTTGAGAAAAGTCAGCCACACAATAGTAAGTTAAATATATAATCTATACAGATATAGTGTGAATATTTTATATATGCTGCAAAGAACTACACTGGTGATCGTGATGAACCACAGGACTCTGAATAGAATGTAATTCTCTCAGGAGGAAGAAAGATTTTCTCATTTGTATGTGTTCATAAAACAGGATGCAAGATATTGTACTCTGTAATCTCCAGTGGCCAAAGCTTACCCCACATAATTCTATACAGCTGCCATTTTCTTTAATATGAAAGTATGGCCCCTTGGATGTATATTTCCTAGCACACAGGTCAGGCAGGTTATAGACCAAAAATTGCTTATTTGTAGGCACTAAGTAATGATATGAACAAGGAATTGTGAGCTTACATTGCCGCTAACTTCCTGTGTGACTTTAGACAAGCCATTGTTTGCTTCAATTTCCTATAGCTGTGCTTCATTTATCCAGTTTTAAAACAGGCTTAAGTGAGAGGCAAGTGAAGTGATTTCTCCATTTCCCTCCTCTACATCACCTGAGTGTAACGAAGCCTGTTCATTATTGTTTGTACAAGGTTCTGAGATTCTTAGTGGGGAAAAAAAAAGCCAAAGCACACAATCTGGTCAGACCCCCTTGGACTCACTTTAAGGAAGCAGCAGAGAATTAGAGACAACAAAAGGGTTCATGATCTTTATCATCCCCTCCATCACAGGCTCCAGCACATAAACCACCACCCTAGGGATGGATTTACCCTCCAATTCCAGAGGTGAGAGGCTACAAACGAATCCAATGAAACATACAGTTTCACTTAATAATGTGTTTTTTTTTTTTAGGATTACATTAGAAGGCTCAAAAGTGGAATTACTTAATATTGGCTCACATCTCACTCAACAAACCGCAACACAAGAAAATGTCAAAGAGAAAAAAAGTGACTCGGTACTTCAAAAAGGCCAAGAAGAAGGTGTTAGCGGGTGATTAATTATCCTGCTAGATACTAAAAATCACCCACTGAACAGAGACACTGGATTTATGCTTGTTACAACAGTATGTAACCTACTAGCCTCTTCTTTTTGTCCTTTGACTGCAGAGATATGCACGGGCCAATCTACCTTGAAAGGTCCCTTACAATATGTAATGTTATGACCAGGGGTGGGCAATAATTTTTGATGGGGGGCTACCCCAAGAATTTGCAAAGAGATTGAGAGCTGCACTCTTCCATGACATCCTAATGGAGAAAGTGCTAGCTAGAGTTGCCAGATGGTTTAACCAACAATACCGAACACAACCCCCTAAAAAAAAAAAAACCTACCAGGAAAAAAATTCTGTTGAGAGAAAAAAAGAGGGGGAGACCAAAGTTAAGAAGAGGCTTTTTTGCCTGTGGCCATCTTGTTTTTATGCTCCAGCCACAAGACAGCTCCCCTGCGGAACCAAGTAAGTGACAGGGTGGGGGGGCCTGGCGGGAGGTTCAGGGAGGGCCCAGGGGGAGTTCAGGGGGAGCCCGGCAGAGGATCGAGAAAGGCCTGGGGGGCTGGGCCCAGTTGCTGAGTGTTTCGTAGGGTTGCCAGGTAACTGGTATTTTCGTCTCCTGGATGGGACAAAAAAAAAAAAATCAGAAAATACTGGACATTTTAGGTGTCTACAGTTTTCTGAATTTTTTTACCGGACAGGAGGCGAAAATACCAGACTGGCTGGGTCAATACCGGACACCTGGCAACCCTAGGAGGTGCGGGATCTGGGATGGAGGTTGGGTGCAGAAGGGAGCTTGGGGTAACGGAGGGAGTTTGGATGAAGGAGGCAGTTGTGACTTGGGGCACTGGACTCGGGTGCAGAGGGTTGGATTGTGACCTATGGCAGGGAACTGGGGTACAGGAGGGGGTGCAGGGGATTGAGGTTCAGGGGTTTGTGTTGTGAGCTAGGTCATGAGGGGACCGTGATCTGGGGTAGGGGCACTGGGGTTCCAGATCTGGGAGGGAATAAGGATGCAGGAGAGGGGCAGAAGATTTAGGTATGTGGAGTGGGGGGCAGAGGGTTGAGGGAGGGAGGGGCAGGGGTGCCAGAGTCAGGCTCTGGCCAGGAGATTTACCAGCTACCAGCCCAGCACTTTCCTGAAGCAGCCTCCCTTCCTACCCTATCCCTTCACAGGCTGCAGCCATGTGCTCTGTGAATAACTACGAGCCCCGGAAGGGAGGGATGTGGTGCTTCTTGGCTGCCTGTTATTGAAACAGGCAGCTCGCATTGGCCAGTTTCTGGCCAAAAATTGGCTAATGGGATTATGCTGGGGGTGGGGGCAGCTCCTAAAGCCTCCGTCCTCCCATCCCGGCTCACAGATTTCAAAGCGAAACGGCCCAGCTCCCCTCTGCATCTGTGGGCCGGTTCCAGTGGCTTGGTCAGTCCTGGTTTAGACCAAACACTCTGTTCTATCTTGCATTTTGCTGTGTTGCGGTGAGTATCTTTCCGAGACCCAAACAAGGCCTCTGTTTGGATGGAAAGTTTGCCTCTCTCCCCAAAGTAGTCAAAATAAAAAATATCCCTTCACCCTCCTTGTCTCTCTGGTTTGCTTATATTTCCCCATGCTGAATACGGGACATCTGGTAAAATTACTTGCATTCAAGCAAGTTCAATGGCAGTCAATGAAAACTATGCAGTGCAAAAATTAGCATACAGTTGACTGAGCTCCTGTTAAAAAGAAATACTGCACAGACAGAGTCTTTTCATTTACTGTCGTAGCTTTCAGGTCTGCACGGAGATAGGTGACAGTGTCACATTTCTTCATGTCTCTCACACAGGGATGTGGGTGACTGACCGATTTGACTCAACCCTTTCTACACAGTGCTCTCTCCCCTCCAGGCCTGACTGGGCCCCTGGGTTGGACCCCCTTTGTTGGTATCTGGTGCTCCCTCTGCTCAAGGCAACATGGGGGGGCAGGCCCCCCAGATTTCTGCAGAGGTTCACACCAGAACATGGCAAGGAGCAGCTGTTCAGCACTGCATGGGAGGGAAGGAGAATGGGGGTGGGGGTAAGGATGACCTGGTCCATTTTTTTCCAGCGGTTATTTCTTTCCTTCCCTCCTTCCCCTGGCTAGAAGCAGCTTGTCCCTTCCTGCCTGCACTGTGGAGAAAGGCAGCTCACACCTTCAAACTTTCGCTAGCAACGGACATAACCCAGGCACCTTCTGTCCCCTGGCTTCAGCATGGGCAGGAAGGGGTTAATCCCTAAGGATGCACTGAGCACCAGGGCCCAGGGAACCTGACTGCACAGGCCAGAGAGGTGGCTCAACAGGGGGACAGAGGACAGAGCAGCCCTCCATTTCCTGCAGGCAAGGCCTGAGGGAGGGGGGCAGTGTGTGAAGAGGGTGCTAAGGGCCCCTGCCTGGGTACCTGCAGGGTCAGAATGAAAACAGGCTGGAAATAGCTTCCTCCCCGCCACACCACAGCTTAGCTGAGGGACAGAGAAGCTTCCCTATGCTAGCGCTGTGTGGGGCTTTGACACACGCAGGGTTTGGCTCCATCTGGCCACAAGGAGTTGAGCTTTGCCTGGGTTGCAGCCCTGCCAGAGGCAGTGGAGGGAGGAAGGAGCCTGCCAGCCAGAATGGGGGTGAGATGAACGATCTAAGCAGGATTCTCTGCCTAGGGCGAGTAGGGGGACGCACCCAGCTGGGGCATACGGAGGAGAAGCAGAGTTGGGGGGAGAGAGAGTGAACGGGCACAGCAGGGAGAGGATAGTGAGAGGGGAAGCACGTAAAGAGCCAAAGGATGGGCAGCAGAGGTGACACGTATCCAGCCATCGCCCACCTGTGCTCCCCAGGCAGTGCAGCAAGCAGCCTATGCAGGCTGGAAATGGGACAGCAGGTTGTGGGGGGGACTGCTGGCCAAGAGGAGGCACACAGCCGGCCTGAACTGATGGACCAGTAAGAGAATGGCCAGCACCAAACACTACAGCGTTGCGCAATCACTTGTCTTGCTCAGTCAGCCCCTCATCAGACACCCCCTCAGTCATCCCCTTACTAGTCGTCCCCAAATCACTGGACCTGCCCTGCCACTCGCCGCTTGTGGGTGGGCAGCTGGCAAGCAAGGATCCGGCCAGCAGCTGGACTCAGCAGTGCGGAAGGGAAGGAAGAGAGAAAATATGAGACAATTTCCCCTCCCCTCCATTTTTTTTTTTTTAAATAGGGACATCCGCAGGAGGGCTCAAATACAAGATGGTCCTGTTAAAAACAGGACATCTGGTCATCCTACTTCTGTTATATCAGTTGGCAGGATCCAACTAGCATCAGAACAGCGTCAGCTTTACCAGGGATCTGCAGACAGCACCAGAAAGTCTGAAAATAATACCAGAAGAACTTGAGGCCAGAAGAACTTTATAATCATTTCACTTTAAGGAAAACTTCGGAAGAGAAATTAGGATGTGAAAGGAACCCATAATTGCTATTTCTACGATGACTGGGAGCATTCTGATATACTGCTGCATTTCAAAACACATTTTCTTAAAAGGAGCATGCACACCCACATGCATGAAAGATTTTCAAAGCAACTCACAGATTAGACCCCATACAATTCTTTTTAAAACATCTGTGTGTGCAGGTGCAGTCACCCAACACACACACACACACAATATTCTATGTTAAAAATATCACAGCTGTGAAGTCAGGCACTAAAGAATCCTGAGATTAAGCTTGCATGCTTTCATTCACACTGCCCACTTTGTTTGGAGTAATCCTTCACTTTTCTCCATCATGGGGCCCATTTACATCTCTCCCTAAAAACCACTTCCTTACAGGAATTCTTTCTACCTTCTTTTCCTCAGCAGTAATCAAATGCAAATCTCTCTCCTTTAGGGTGCATCTATACTGGACCCTTAGCTTGAAATAAGGGACACAATTTGAGTTATTCAAATTTCGTAGCTTATTTCAAGTTAATTTCAAAACAGCTTGTTTCGTAATTTGGCACTCTTTACACAGCACCACATTTCGAAATAAACCATTATTCGGAAATGTCCCTTAATCCTCGTGGAACGTCAGAATAGCGAACCCGTTACATTTCGAAATAACCGGTTTGCTTGAATGACGCAGAATAGCTATTTCAGGATACTGGAAGTATCCCAAAATAGTGCTTCACTGTATGATAGCATGTCTCTGTTTTGTCTGCCTTAGGGTGTAACTTCTTTGGACAAGTGACATGCCTTATTGCAGGTTCATAGTCATTTATGACACTATACAAATGATCATTAAGAAGCTACAGAGCACATTTTAAGTCTGAGCAAATGCATCTGCATCCCCGGACATACTGCTAGATTAGTAAACTATTCCTTGTGTGCAAACTCCTGCCTCCTCAGAAGGCTGAAGGGATAAATGCACATTATTATGCAAGTTCAGCTGATGGGGTAAACACAGCCATGCACACAGGGACCTAATGGACAGACCAGCCATACACAAAATATTTAGATGCCAGTAACAAGCACAGAAATAATAGCCAATATAGACCTAGACTGAGGAATTCAAGTCATGTTCAGGATCATCACTGGCAGCTATTTCTGCGGGGTCAAGTCCCTATCTGAAAGTTCAGAGTTGGGGCATAGTGAAGATTATAGATCAAATTGTGTGGACAGACAGCACATATTACTGAGAAAGGATGCTGATACCATTTCTCTACAACAATTTATGGAGCTTACAACACCTTAACTGTCAAAACAACAGCCTAATAACTTAGAATTTATACTGTTTCTCATATCCAAAAAGGATCTTAAAGCACTTTATAAATTCCATACAATATAATGAATCCTTTCATCCAGTACATAAGGCAACAACTCTTCTATCAACATGACAGAATTTTATACAAGTGTAAATGGCTGCTGACGGGCTAGGGCCAGAATGAATGAGACCCGATAACTCTACACAATCGGTCAGCACAGGGACTGAAAACTGAAAAACACAATTCAAACCAGAATTCAGATAGGCAAAATGAAATGTTCTAAATTGCCATTTGACATGGCCTTTGTGTCCTAGTCAACACTAGGCTAGTGAAGACCCTCTAATTAGAACTGAGAAGGCACAAACATTTGCGCCACTAGTCTACGCCTCACGAAGAGTAAGAGAAGTCAACAGTAGCGTTTGCTCCTGTCAAACTCCCACTGTGTAGATAGCCCAAAAACACTATTTAAGATACGGCAATTCCAGCTATGTAATGAACGTAGCTGGAATTGTGTATCTTAAGTCAACTTTCCACTTTAGTGTAGACCAGACCAAAATTAATAACCACTCTTTTACAAAATACCATCATTCCATGTTTAAGGCCACAAGTAGTTAGGATTTCAGTTTCTTGTTTGCAACAGTTACGTCACCTACACCATAGCCCAAGTGCAAAAGAGTACAGCTTCAATCTGGTGACATGTATACCCACTTTGCATGGGGCAAATCAGTCAAAGTGCAAGTCAGGGGAGACCTGGACCACTTGTTTCCAGTTTCAGCCATGGAGTTATCTTACTGAAGTGGGGCCATTCATCCCAAGTTTCCCTAAGGCTTTTTAAAGGAAATGGAAGTATTTCACCTGCTATTTATAAGAGGACAGCTACACTGCGCGGATAATTTGGGATACCGGAGATACCCAAAATAGCTATCCTGTGTCTACACAAGCCACCCATTATTTTGAAATATTTTTCAAAATAACAGGTACGCTATTTCACCATCTCGTGTAGATAAATTTCAAAACAGGCTATTTGAAAATAGATTCGAAATAAGATACGCCATTTGCATAGCGCAAATTGAATATCTTATTTCGAGTTTAGGATGCTGTGTAGATGCACCCTTAGGGAGGATGTCGTAGGAGTTTAATAAAGCATTATTACTCAATGGTTTAGGACTGAGATACAATGTATCCAATTCTAGTTGTACAGAGGGTGCAGAGAGTATTTACATAAATCACAGCTGGGCTTAGACATTGCAGGTAACCCCCTAACCTTTGCAGAAACTTCCATGGGATCTATAATGTCCATGTGTCCTGAACTCCAATTTATCTCTCTCCATGGAGGGTAGAGGGAGGGGGAAAACATATCCATGTCCAGCATCTCCGGAGGAGAAGACAGTGTTCATTGCAATCAGAGGTCATCAGACCCCGAACCACATGAAAATGAGAAAGAGCCCTGAACACGATCCAAGGGCCTAACAGTTACTCTGTACTTTACACCAAACTATTCCTACATTACACTGATGTTTCCTTTTTCATTCTCTTCTCCCCCCACTCCTCTCTAGTGTTAGCCAAACGTGCAGCAATGGCACTACCACCTCATTTCCCAATAAGGCCGCCAGTTGGAACCAAAGCAAATGTCTTACACCAGATAAGCGATATCACATACGCCACTTTCTTTTTAATGGCTAAACTTGTTAGTTTATCAAGGAAAGAAATTAAATTAATTTGCCACAGTTTGGTTTTGACAGACCCTGGTTGCCTGGTGTTTATCACCTTGTGTTCTTTATTTTTGACTCCAGGTTAAATCTCTCTAGTCCAGCGCCTTTGGGACCTGACCGGCGCTGAACCAGAGAATTTGCTGAACCACAGATCAATATTGTCTAGCAGCACTGCCAACACTTCCACTGCTTAAAACGTCCGGGGTAAATTAGACCTAAATAACATCACAGAACACAGAGCCAGGACTGGTGGGTGTAAACAAATTTTATGGGACTGCGGGAAACTTAGTCACACCCATGATAAGCGGACATCCGGTGAAATAAAATCATGCCGGACCATGGATGTTGCCAGACCAGAGAGTGCCAGACTAGAGAGGTTCAACCTGTATGTCATTAATTTTTTTTCTTGTGGTTTACATTGTACTGAAGTTAAACTTACTGATATGCAATTTCCTGGGCCCTGCTTCTCTCCCTCTTCAAAAAAAAATATATGGATGCTTGTCCAATTCCAATCCATAGGGACCTCTCCTGCCCTCTGTAAGCTCTTACAAATACCTGCCAAGGGTTGCAACAATACCTGTGCTAATCTCGTTAGCATTTCAGTGCAAATTTCATCCAACCCTGAGGATTTGGACCTCCTGGCTTGGTTCCCTGCCTACCCAACTCAGCCTCGTGGCCTCTACATTCCCTGAATGGGTGACAGGAGAGGGATCACTTGAGGATTGCCTGTTCTGTGCATTCCCCATTGGGGCACCTGGCATGGGCCACTGTTTGCAGACAGGACACTGGGACACATGGATCTTTGCTCTGACCCAGTCTGGCCGTTCTCAAGTTCTCCATGACTGACCAGA
This sequence comes from Pelodiscus sinensis, assembly GCF_052426305.1. Classification (NCBI taxonomy): domain Eukaryota; kingdom Metazoa; phylum Chordata; order Testudines; family Trionychidae; genus Pelodiscus; species Pelodiscus sinensis. The sequence goes on along the minus strand of NC_143053.1, from coordinate 7,082,443 downwards.
CAATGTCTCAAAGCCTGCAGGAGGTGGGGGAATGGAGGCACAAGATCCTGGCAGTAGCGTTTTTCATGCATTAGCCAAAAAATATCCCCACCAGCTGCTGCTCCACACTTGTGTCAGAGTGCTGAGTCCCCTCCTCTCCTGCCAGCTGAGCCCAGCTGGATGTTGCAGAACTAGAGCCGTTCTGCCCCGGGGCACCAGGGGAAGAGGGAGCATTGCAGTGGGCAGCTGCCAGGATAAGGATGTGGGGTACTGGGCTCCACTAATGATAGTGGGCAACTGGGACAGCGATTCTTCAGGAGCATCGCCAGCTCTAAACAGCTGTGCTGGCTCCTCCGCTTGTTCTGTGGTGCACGGCGTGCAAAAATGCACACAAGGAGCTGGGAGAGTGAGCCAGGGAAAGCTACTCCTTCCTCACCCGAGAAGGGCCACAGATGTTGCTGGACTAGACAGCCCCAGGATGGAGGTGGCTGGCAGCTCAGAGCAAAGCCGACTGGTGGGGCCAGTGGAGCCCTTGAAGCCAGCGGGGTCGCCAGAGTCCGCGGGGTGGGTGGGGTTGCTGAGCCTACGGCTGAAGGGTCTGGGACGGGGGGTGAGACTGCGGCTGCAGAGCTCACAGCTGTCGCAGACAGTAGACCAGGGCAGCAGTAGCAGGTAGCTGGTGAGAGGAGCCCAGAAGAAACGCTGCCCAGCCCCACCCAGACTTTCCCTGGTCTGGAAAACTCCCTCATCTAGGACTGGTCGGGTCCTAAGGGAGCCAGACCAGGAAGGTCCAACCTGTACTTCACTCTGCAGTCCTTTCTTTTCCTTTTTACAGTGGATGTTTTGAGGAGAGGGGCAGATCCAGCTGTCCACTCTGCCCTCCCTCCCCCCCGCCCCCGGCCACGGGTCACGCGCTGGCTCCCCGGAAGCAGGACCCTCTGGGCTCTGCAGTATAAAGCTTATATAAGAGCCCGCAGTGCGTGTAACTGCTGGATTTTTAGCATGTCCACAGTTACATCTCCACTGTCTAGCTCAGGGGATAATATTTCACCCAGGGTATGTCTACACTACCCCGCTAGTTCGAACTAGCGGGGTAATGTATGCATACCGCACTTGCTAATGAAGCCCGGGATTTGAATTTCCCGGGCTTCATTAGCATAAGCGGGGAGCCGCCATTTTTAAATCCCCGCTGCTTCGAACCCCGTGTAGCGCGGCTACACGGGGCTCGAACTAGGTAGTTCGGACTAGGGTCCTATTCCGAGGAGTGAAACGAGGAGTAACGGTAGTTCGGAATAGGCACCCTAGTCCGAACTACCTAGTTCGAGCCCCGTGTAGCCGCGCTACACGGGGTTCGAAGCAGCGGGGATTTAAAAATGGCGGCTCCCCGCTTATGCTAATGAAGCCCGGGAAATTCAAATCCCGGGCTTCATTAGCAAGTGCGGTATGCATACATTACCCTCCTAGTTCGAACTAGGAGGGTAGTGTAGACATACCCCCAGACACCCATCAGGTAAGCTCAAAACTTTAGTTAAATCAAAGCATTTCTGTCTTCAGGAGACCAAACTGTGTGTTACAAGCAGAGACCAGGAGAAGCCAAAATGACACCAATGCCCGATTGATTATGTGAGATATGTCCAGATAATCCCAGAAGATGGCCTCCTCCACGCATGGCAGAGCAGGCAAGAAAACCCCAAAGTCCCTGCCAATCTGCCCTGAGGGAAAATTCCTTCCTGACCTCAACTCTGTTGATCAACGGAACAGTTTGGGCTCCCCAGATTTGCCCAATACTTCTAATCCCCTGTGAAATCAGGTCTTTGCATTCACTGATCATTTGTCTCGCCTTTAAAAATAAATGGGAACTGGGAAGTCAGCAAAGTTATTTCAGGAATTATATTAGCATGTTATTTCTCCAGCTCTTGCTTTTAGCAGTTAACACAAGTTGAATGCTTGGTTCAGCGCTGCAGAAAATAAACATGAAAGACATTCCAGGGTTGTGAATGAATGAATGAATGAATGATCGACTCAGCTTCTCTTGAGAAACTACCATGGATTTATCACAAATAAACAAGAGCAGCCACTTTGTCTCCTGGAGTAAGAAAGGTTTAAGGAAACATACATATAGAGAAGCACACACATCACCATGATTGTGCTATGACATTTTGCAAGCTGCAAGTTTTCCTGTTGTGTGATTTTGTACCATCACAACTGGTCTTTGGGTTTCAGTTACTCTCACATTCACAGCATGCAGAATCTGTTATGTTTCATAAGCTTCTAATGCAGAGCCATTTTGCTTGAAAGTGGACTCATTTCATTTCAGAAATGGGCTTGATTTTGCTTAAGAGCAGGTTATTTTCCACTGAAAATAGGCCTCTTATTATATATGTCTACACACCCTGGTTATGTCTACACTACAAGCTTCTTGTGCAAGAACAATCGTTCTTGCGCAAAAACTTGCGGCGCGTCCACAGTACAAGCCCGTTCTTGTGCAAGAAAGTTTACGATAGATCATCAGAAGAGAGGGCTTTTTGAACAAGAGTTATTCCTCTCCCCACAAGAAAGAAGCCCTTCTGTGCAAGAGCTCTTGTGCAAGAAGGCAGTGTGGACGGGTACAGGGGTTTCTTGCGCAAGAAACCCCTATGGTTAAAATGGCCATCAGAACTTTCTTACACAAGAGAGCATCCACACTGCCATGGACGCATTAACGCAAAAGCACACGGCAGTGCGGGTGCACTCTTCTGCAAGAAGTTTTGCTCAAGAACTTTCGAACAAGAACTCTTGCAAGAATCCTGCAGTGTAGACATACCCCCCGAGCTTGGAACAAAAAGCACAGAAAACTGGGTTCGGAGTACATTTGTATTTTCATATTAATATTTTGCATATTTGAATTTAAAGATTTTATTCAGAAAAGATTTTAAGCAAATGCCTAAAGTATGTACTCAAGTGCTTTGTTCAGTCCGAGCCAGACTGTGGAAGAAAAGATATTAAAAGCGGCAGCATTAGTCAAAGGATAATGAGCAATCTGATTTAGTCAACTTGAACAAATGTCTACTGCTGCCTAGAAAGGCCCAACAGGAACTTTTAAATTCCAAAGAGACATGGTACATGTCATTTTGTCATAGTCTATGATATCGCATGTACAGAGCATACACAGGAAAGAGAAAAATCTATGTTTAGCACCTCCAAGAAACTCATCCTTAATAATCAAGGGAAACAAATACCCACTGGCTACGTCTAGACTGGCATGATTTTCCGGAAATGCTTTAAATGGAAAAGTTTTCCGTTAAAAGCATTTTCGGAACAGAGCGTCTAGATTGGCACGGATGCTTTTCTGCAAAAGCACTTTTTGCGGGAAAGCGTCTGTGCCAATCTAGACGCGCTTTTCCGCAAAAAAGCCCTTTTCGCGATCGGGGCTTTTTTGTGGAAAACAAAGCTGAGCTGTCTACACTGGACCTTTTGCACAAAAGTTTTGCGCAAAATGACTTGTGCCCGAACAGGAGCAGCATAGTATTTCCGCAAAAAGCACTGATTTCTTACAGTAGGAAGTCAGTGCTTTTGCGGAAATTCAAGCGGCCAGTGTAGACAGCCGGCAAGTTTTTTCCGGAAAAGCGGCTGATTTTTTGGAAAAACTGGCCAGTCTAGACACAGCCACTATGGTTACTAAAATACACAAACAAAATGCCATCTTTATCAACATTGATGACAATTCTGTATTGTGTACTACAAGAAGGAACACGGCCTCTCAAGAAAACATGATTGATTTAAAAAATTACATCCACGCCAGTATAAGATTAAGTATAAGGTACTTGACCCTAACATTGATGGTCCATCCACAATCAAGAGTTGTATACACACTGAACAGGTTGTTATCGGTTGTTTTTCCTTCTTAAAAGGAATGAAAGAACAGAGTCTGAAAAATGCATATTGCAGACATACCAGGGGAATCTGTTTCTACTAAACAGAAGTCCATCTATTTCTTCAGTCTCTTAGAAAGTGCTTCATAAAAACCTCACACGTGTGTTAATGGACAGTTCATCTAAATTTAAATTTGATAATATGGAGGAGGCAAATGAAAATCCATTTACTTTAGCTGTTCAAAGCAGTTGAAAAATCCACAAAAAGGAGAACAGTACATAAAGCATGAAGCATTAGATTCTTCATTAATGCATCAGATTCCGAACACTCAAGCATTAGATTCTGAACACTCAACTAAAATTCCGTTAATTTAATGTAAGATCACACCAACATTAGTAAAGGTTGTGTAATTCAGGGTTTGGTTGATTGGTTTTTTTCATTTTTTGTTTGAGGGGAGGAGAAGTGTGAGCAAGCAAGACCGTCTTAAAATAAGTTTTATTTGGAAGTTATGGTGTAACTATTAGCATTGAAAGAAATGGTGCTTGTTTTCGGAGAAATAACAGTAGCATGACAACTTTGGAAATGAAGGGCAAACTAGAAAAATAAGCTAATAATACTATCGATACTGTGGGGAAAAAAAAGGTGAGTTTTAACTCTAGTTAAAACAGCAGTGAGGACAAGGAAACCTGACTTTTAACTTGGGTTAGCAGCAGCTCAAATGCAATTGGGGAGAGTGTTGAATTCACACTGCTAACACAAATTACAGAAGAATATAGGAACAGCCATGCTGGGTCCATCTAGCCCAGGATCCTGTCTTCTGACAGTGCTTACTGCAAAATGCTTTGTAGGGAATAAAGAAGAAAAGGCAAGCGTTGAGTGATCCATCTCTTGTCCACTCCCAGCTTCTGGCAACGAGACTAGGGACACCCAGAGCACAGGGCTGTATCCCTGGCCATCTTGGCAAGTAGCCATTGATGGATCTATCCTCCAGAAAAATACCTAATAATTTGTGAACCACGTCATAAGTTTTGGCTTTCACAACATCCCCTGGGAATGAGTTTGTGTTGATTGTGCACTGCACGAACAAATCTGTGGTTTTGTTTGCTTTAAATCTGCTGCCTATCAATTTCATTGGGTGACCTCTGGTTCTTGTGCTATGTAAAGGAGTAAATAACATTTCCTTATGCTCTTTATCCATACCATTCACAATTGTATAGCCCTCTCTCTTATCCCACCTCAGTGATCTCTTTTCCAAGCTGAAAAGTCCGAGTCTTGTTAATCTCTCCTCATCTGGAAGATGTTCTACACCCTTAATCTGTTCCCCTTCTCTTTATCTTGTCCAATTCTAGTATATTTTGAGATGACACAACCAAACTGCACACAGTATTCAAGGTGTGGGCCTAGCATGGATTTATACAGTGACAGTATGATTCAGGTTGAACCTGTCTGGTCCATCACCCTTAGGACCTGATTGGTACCGAACCAGAGAATTTGATGAATCACAGGAGGTCAATAGTGTCTAGCACAGGGGTTCTCAACCTTTGTGATACCACGACCTCCAAAAAAAGGTAGATGAATTTGCGACCCCTCCCCCACACCCTGGGTTTCTTCCTTCCCCCTTCTCACCAGACTCTTTGCCCTCCTGGGATTCCTTCAAGGCATTTGCAGTCCTCAAGGCCCTTCCCCCGTGCAGGTTCCTTCCCCCCGTCTCTTTCTCCTCTGTGCCTCTTTTCTGCTCCGCATCCCTTTGGTTCCTTCTCTCTCTCCTCTCGTCTCCCGTTTCTCCTCTGCCTCCTCCTCTGCCTGCCATGTGCCCTTATTTACCTCCAGGTCCTCTGCCCCGACCCAATCCCTCAGCCCGCTGCCTGAGGGACCCTGCCCTCTCCCAGCTGGGGAAGCGTTTGGTCGCCCGGCAACCTCGCCCTAGCCAGCCCCTCGCATGTCCGCTCCTGCGCGGGTACCAGCCTCACTCCCCCGCCGCCTTGCCTCCTGCTGCAGCTGAGCCGCGCTCCTGGAGTCCTGCAGCCCCGGCCAAGCTGTGCGGCTTGCCGGTGACTGCCTTCTGCCGCCCTTCGCAGCCCGGGAGAGTGGGGTCGCAAGTGAAAACTGAATCCAGCTGTGACCCCCCCCCCAAGTTGCTCGCAACCCATAGTTTGAGAAAGGCTGGTGTAGCAGCATTATCAACCATTCCACTGCTTACTGAGCTCTTAGAAGACATTTAGGGGTAAATTAGCATTAAATAACAGCATAGAACATTGACAGCCAGTATTGGTGGCTGTGAACAAACTTTATGGGACCATGAGAAACTTGGCCACACCCATGGTACGTGGACATCCAGCTAAAAAAATGATGGACCACGGATGTTACTGGACCAGAGAGTAACAGACTAGAGAGGTCCAAACTCTACTTTCGGTTTTGTTATCTATTCCTTTCCTAATGATTCCCAACATTGTTACATTTTTTACCTGCTGCTGCACAATGACCGAAAGTTTTCAGAGAACTAACCATAATGACTCCAAGATGTCTTTCTTAACCGTGATGAGCTAACTTAGAGCCCTTTAGTCTGCATATATAATTGGGATGAATTATGAATTGCTGTGTCTTCACTGTTGTTTTGATATGAGTTAGCTAACTTGAGTGGAGAACATGCCTTTTTATGCAGTGTTGGCATACTTTACAAATGCTCTCACTTATTATAAGGAGGCAAATATCTATTTTGTTTTGCTTCTAGATAGTCTAGGGAAGGGGAAGCAAACATTAACGTATACAGACAAATTGCTTTATTTTTCAAGAGTTCAGAGACAACCATAAGGAACTGCTCTGAGATGAAAAATGGACCTCAGCAGCTCAGCTGACAAGTTTTGCTCTACACTGTATTCTTCATCCACCCATTTAAACAACTTTCTGAACGTCGAAGGGCAAACTGTGAAGTGCAGATGAGGTTAATATTTTTTTTCTGCTGTGTAAACTCCAATACACTCAAAATATCAAGTTCTTGATCTTTGAATTTTCTTATTTCCTTCGCTGTCTTTTCCATTCAGGTGATGTTTCATTCTGACTTGTCTTTCCTTTGCAGCAACACTTAAATACAGCTGATGGAAAGATCTATCTGGCTGGTTGTTTCTTTTCTAATAATCAAATTTCCCAAAGGCAGAAAATGTGAAAGCCAATCCTGCAGGTGGTGTTTCTGTCGTGCACAGCCCTATGTTTCGCTGAGTTAACGATCCTTCAGTCTGTAAGAAGATGATCATGCATAAGTCCCCGTGCATTACACTCTGCTCTCCCCCAGCATTGTTTGGCTGACATGGTCTCAAAGCAGGTTAGCAGCAAGATCCTCAAAACACGGGGTCCATTATTGGCCAATAAAACCTCTACAAGGTGAATAAGGACTGCATTTGGGTATACAACTAGCAGTAAACGTTGCATGAGCTCCAAAAAGGCAATGCTATAACAGCTCTGTGCAAATCACCATTCACAGGGCATGATGGGAGGGTTTTAGTACATGGGTAAGAGAATGTGCACTTCCAAGGCGAGAGAATGGCCATTAAAATGCACTGACAGTGTCAAAAAACGAAATGTACGGAATATATTTCTCCATTAAGAATTTGGTACAAATATTCAGGCTGGACCTCCCTTGTCTAACACCCTTGGGACCGGACTGGTCCCAAATGAGGGAGTTTGCTGGTCCAGGGCTCAATTCCAGCCTCCCCAGTCTAGTTCTGCTCCCAACTCGAGTCTGCTGCTGCCCGCCTCACTCAGACTGCCAGCACTGGCCGGACTCCCAGCCGCCAACCCTGCTCGGGTAGCTTGCCCTGGCCAGGCTCCTGGCTCCACTTTCCCCAGACCCAGCCAGACTTACAGCCCTGCTGCAGCTGCTGGCCACACCTGGGATGTTGGTCTCACTGCTGCTGGCCCTGGCCAGGCTGCTGGCCTCAGGTTCCTGCCAGCCTTGGACAGACTGCTGGCCCTATTGCCCTGCTGCAGCTGCTGGCCCTGTTGCAGGGCTGCCATCCCTGGCTGGACTTCTAGCCACAGTCCCTCCTGCTGCATGACTCTCAGCACTCACTGGGGCACTCTGTCCCAGAAACATCCGTGGTCCTGCTGGACCACAGATGCTGCCAGACCAAAGAGTCACAGTTTTCAGAGGTTCAACTTGTAAAAGAAAAAAAAAATAACAGAAGAAAATCTCAAGTTATATCTTTAAAAAAATGTTTTAAATTCATAGGCTCAGAACTTCTGCTGTTGGTGGTAAAGACAAGGCTGTCTCTTTGCTGGCACAAGGCAACTCACCAAACGTATAATGAACTTGATCTATAACGAGGTATGATGGGAGCTCCTAGCTGCTCCAACCCATTGAAATGTAAAAACCGAAAGTCCACTTATCAGGAACTCTGCTGTTAATTGCAAATGTGCTCGTTGGAGGAAAACAAAGGGATTCACTTGAAGAGCAGCCGTGAAAAGTCCAATGTGTATAGCCAAAAGAAGAAAATTACTTGATGAAAGATCAATAATCCTTCTTCTCTCCCTGAAGTGAAATCTATGCATAGAAAAAGTATATATACTCTGGACTTCATTCTCTGCTGCCTGTGCTTTGCATAGTCATTTATACCAGAAGAAATACTGGAAAATGCTAGTAGTATCAGGAGGGTAGTGTACCTAACAACCAGTTTGCAACCACCTTGAACTGCTATGCAACTATGCAGCACATCAGAACCATTGAAAAGGTGAGGGACTGACATACTGTAACCCAATATACAGTCCATCGAAAAGGAACTTCCCAATAATACCAAAAAAATGGGCTTCAGCACAAATTCTTTAACAACCTAGGTGATTTTCCTAGGTATATCTCACAGCTGACTTTTGTGCCCATGGATCTATGCCACTAACTCGTATTTAAAAACAAAGAAACCCCAAGAGTATTGGACATTCCATGTTGAGTGGAGCGAGACCCCTCTGAGACAACAGAAAAAATAGTTTTCTTTACTAAAAGCTGACTTCTTTTTTGTACAGAATGGAAAACTGGAATACTTCAACCGTGTCAAAATACTCAGCCTATCAGAGCAGAGAAAGATGCCCTTCTCTTACATATTTTTCAGCTAACTCAAATTTATTATTATTCGCACAACACTAGTGTTACAAACCCCAGATACACATGGGTGCCACTATGTTAGCTTCACGAACCCGGGCAACGCTGTTCAAATACAGTCACTGAAATTAAGAGATGAGAAGGAGCCAGCAGATTAGACAGTAGACTCTTCTCTAATGAATAGAGAGCCCTGTTCAAACATCTCTCCTTCCCTAGTACAGCTATTTTTATTCCAGTGCTTGCTGTCAGTGGACAGTGTTACATTGAGCAAGACCATTAGTGTTGAAAAACTCAATGGCTCCAACACGACGCTTGATTTTGTTTAATTTCAGCTCTAGTTGAATATGTTCCCATCTGATTTGTTCCAGGCTGATACTGAGGCTATGTCTACACTGGCCGCCTATTACAGAATAGGCATGCTAATGTAGCACTTGAGAAAAGGCAAATCCGCATTTTAAATATCCCCCGCGGCATTTGCATTTGCATTTTCATGGCCGCCGCTTTTTTCCGGCTTGGAGATAAGCCGGAGAAAAGTGTCCAGACTGGCGCAATCCTCCGGAATAAAGCCCTATTCCGGAGGATCTTGCAAGTAGGAATAAGAGATCCTCCGGAATAGGGCTTTATTCCGGAGGATCGCGCCAGTCTGGACGCTTTTCTCCGGCTTATCTCCAAGCCGGAAAAAAACGGCGGCCATGAAAATGCAAATGCTGCGGGGGATATTTAAATCCCCCGCGGATTTGCCTTTTCCCAAGTGCTACATTAGCATGTCTATTCCGTAATAGGCGGCCAATGTAGACGTAGCTGAGGGGAATTAGTGGCCTCAGGACAGTTCTTGAGCGATGAATCCACATCAAAGGCTCAGACACAACTGACACTGACTGGATCTGAGGAAGAGCTTGGTGTAGTTTGAAAGCTTGCTCAGCGACAGCAGTTGGTGCAATAAAAGGTATTACCTCACCCACCTGTTCTCAACTTCTTTCCACACTGATTAAGGCGGAGACCACAGATCTCCAAAGGCCATGAAGACCTGAAGTGGCAACTTCAGGTGAGAGATCGATGAACGTGTATACTGTTGCTACATGTGCTCTGCTGGCATTCTGCATAAACGGAAGATTTCCATCTCTAGAGCTGTCCATGTGGCATCTGTCACTGGCAGCGAATTCACTGAAGAACATTTTGAGGATGGACATTCTCTTAGCACTACAGAAAATTCTCCTGCCACAGCCAATATTGCTTCCTAGTAGCCTTCATGTTCTACCTCTGACGACAATGTAAAATCCTGGCCTCAATGAAATCAGGGCCAAACTCCCATTGACTTGAATGAGGTCTGATTTCATCCCTAGACCACATTTAGCCTGGAAGCTATTCCACTACCCAGCTTTAACCAATGACAAATGAAAGAGGAACTAAATAGGTTTAAGAAATTCCTTGGGTATGTTTCGTTTTCTTCTGTTGTTTTGTTATATTTTGCTTCTGTCCTCGCCTTCTGTAGCTACCAAGAGAAGCCCTTTTATTAGACTTCCACAGCCCAAAGGGATGATCTATGGTCTTGTTTCACACAGCACATCAAGCTCCATGCACATTGCCAAAACAAAACAGAGAGAAACCTGTCAGGATTAAATCACATTTGCCCATGGTAGGGCAACATATCATTTGGGGTTTGTCACATGAATTTCCCATTGACATCCATTCCTGATCAGGGGACGCATTGTTTGGAGCATGATGTCATATCTGCTGTGTCTCTTCTTCCTCCCGGGACCAGAGGCAGTTTTTCCTCACTGGTTGTTGATGAGAAATGTTATTAATTCTGATAGTCTGAGGAAACTTCTCTCACAAAACTGCTTCACATTTGGGTCACTGCTGCAGAAAGTGTCTGACTAAATCTCTCTTCTATCCCACTAGCTCAATCTCGGTTTGATTTTAAACCAACTCGCCTTCACATTTTTTTAAGAGATCCCTTGTCCTATCTCCTCTGGAACAACAACAAAATCTATAAACAAGCCACTGCATTTTGCCTTAAGGGTATTCTGTGAAGGTTGATCGGCTCAGCATTTGATTCCCTCTTACCAGTTTCCTCAATCAATGTGAGTACATTTATACATCTCCTAACCCCAAAATAAAAAAATATCACTATCCTTTCCCCCTGAAACACAACGATCAGGGCCAGCAACTCAGAACTCACAAGCAATATTACCAGATCAATTAACGTATAAACACCTGGGAGGGAAGGAGGCCTGACAACTGAGAGAAATCAGATTGCAGCCTCAAGGTTTCAAGAGCTTGTGATGTCATTTACTTTTATGGAGAAAAATTGTTAGAACAAATCTATGGGTGGTATCTTTTTAGCTCTGTCAGTGTTTGGAACAATACTGGGGCTGGACTCAATGACCTCCTGAGGTCTCTTCCAACCCTCTGATCCTAGGATTCTATGAACACTGCACCAAAAGCAAAGAGCTTACAGGGCAGCAAATGGAACCATAGGCAACGTCTAGGCTACATGGCTCCGTCAACGGAGCAATTTAAAATAGTTTATTCAGCATAGTCAATGAAGCGGGGATTTAAATAATTCCCACTTCATTAAAATAAAAATGGCCGCCGTGCTGTGCCGACAATCAGCTGATCCGGCACAGCGCAGCAGTCTAGACATGGCAAGGTTGACAAGGGAAGCCTTTGTCGACTGCTCCCTCTTTACCTATGGCAGGCTGTCTGGACCTCAGTTAAGTGGTTAAACTATTACAAATATATTGTTTAACCAGTTAACTTTGTAAAGGGTATTTACGTCCTTAAGAGTACGTCTACACTGCAAGTCAAGTTAAGATACACAACTTCAGCTACGTTAATTGCATGACTTTAACTCGACTTTTGGGGCTATCTACACAGCAGGAAATCGAAGGAAGAACACTCTTCCTTTGACTTCCCTTATTCCTTGTGAAATGGGAGTTATAGAAGTCAGAGTAAGAAGCCCATTATTTCAATATTATTTCGAAATAACGAGCTTGCCATGTAAACTTGCACTCCGTTATTTTGAAATAACACGAGTTATTTCAAAATAAGCTTGCAGTGTAGACATAGGCCAACAGATATCAAATAATCTCTTTGCTCCTACACGAGATTCCCTGTTTCTGCATCCAAGGATTGCATTAGCTCTTTTGTCCAGGACATCACACTTAATTCCTATGACCCCTAGTACTCTTTCCCCTTCCCAGGCACTCATTTCCCATTTGTATGTGTTCAAATGAAGTATATTTGGAATTTGTCTTTTTTTGAATTCCATCCGATTTACTTCCAGATTTGGGATCATTCGTTATCATAAAAAGAGTTAGGGCATGTCTAAACTACAAAGATTTTTTTGAAAGAGGATATGCAAATTCCATGGGAATTCGCATATCTTCTTCCAGTCGCATTTTCAAAAGAGGATCTTTCGAAAATGAAAGTAGTGTGGACACAGGGTTTTTTGGGGGGAAAAAAAACCTTTAAAAAAAAAACGCTCTTCCTTTAAACCTCCTTCTTTTTTTTTTTTAAATAAAGGAAGAGTGGGGGGGGGTTTCGAAAAAGGGTTTTTTTTCCCGAAAAAAACACATTCAGACTACTTTCATTTTCAAATGATCCTCTTTCGAAAATGCAATATGAAGATATGCAAATTCCCAGGGAATTTGCATATCCTCTTTCAAAAGTAAAAGTCTAGACACACCCTTACTGTCCCCACTGTTATCGTTGCGGCTCCCGCTCCACACACAAATCCCTTTTCCCTTGGTTAACAAAATCATATCTGAGCCCAGAAGGCCTGGCAAAACACCACTCAGTTACACTCTCAGAAGGTACAGAATGGTGACTGAATGTGCGTTTGGGCAATTGTAATCCCGCTGGCGATGTTTACAGACATGTTTGGATGCCTGTGTCATCATGCCAGCCGTACGACTCTGGTCTTCTGCTCTCCATAGTCTGTGTGAAGCCAGAGATGAGCTACTTGTGTCTGGCAATGATGTATTGCTGAGCTGTGCACCTACAACAGCTGGCAGAAGATGCACCCAGGCAACACAAATCAGGAATGTTCTGTGCTTCTGCATTATGGACGTGGGGGCCACTGCAAGAAAGAACGGGACCTTGTGAATGTGCTTGTGCAATCTTTACGATACATGAGGTATGGTCACATCAAACAATGAAATGGGTGTGGTGCGGTGGGGTGGACTGCCATGCACTGTCATTAGAAATGACATGAGGGGATTGACATTGACTGTACCTATGAATCACATGACTGCTTACAAAATGGGGGCAGGAGGCAAGAGCTGTGGATTTGCAGGTTTGATGTTCTAGAAATGTTATGGAGAAATAGTATTTTTCTACATCATCCCAGTTGTTCCTGTCATGTGTTTACTTTCATTACTTGAGATGCACATTATATGGGTGACACAGTGATGGCAATACAAGTTCCTATTAAAATAAAAGTCCTTTGTTTTTGAACATATGTTAGAAAAACAAAACATTAAACCTATGCCAGGCAGGTCAGTGCACCAAAACACCAGAAATAAACCAATTCCCAAACTATTTGCCAAAATAAAGGTATGACCAGGGCTAAATTTCCAAACAGTTAATCCCCTACTCTTACGAGCCCTCTGCCCCTCCCCCCTGCTGTATTTTCCTTCCATGTTAACATGCGTGTGGCCCCACAGCAGGAGAGTGGGGGAAAAGATGTGGATGGGAGTGGAGGTAAAGAGTAACAAAGGAATCTGTAGGGGTGTGGAAGACTTCAAGGGGTAGATTTGAGCTGTCTAGCCACTAAGTCCTAATTGAATGGGCCACCCAGCACAGAATTGTCCGAAGTGTTCCGGGTCTGCAGCATGTGGAAGCAAGGAAAGAACTCAGGACATGGGCGTGAGTGCAGCTGGAGCCAGTACTCTGGTACCCATAAACCAACTGTACTGCAAGGCCCTCCTTGCACACCGAATCTCTGTTCACAGTGGCTGTTTTTCCACTGGCTGTGAATGCTTCTCCCTTGGGTATTACACCAGTTTGATGGGCCTATCCTAGATGTCCACTGGAAGCTGATCCTGGAAAAGCTTCTGTTCTGTGAGAGATCTACATTGCAGAGACCTGCTGGAGCGGACCCACGCTGCTGAGACGGAAGAACCAGAGCACAAATGGCCTGAAGGCAGACATCAAACCGGGCACTACCGCTTCAGTGTTCCACGACAGGTTCACAGCATCCCCAGGCAAGCATGCCTCATGGAATCTCCAGGCCAAAAAACGGCCTTCTTGCATTTTGCAAAACTAAGCTGCAATCTATTCTGAGAGGGACGCGCCTCTGCTCCCAGAATGTCCTTAGACACAACTCAGTTCATCACCAAAGTCTTGTGCAACTCATCATAGAGTTGAACAGTCCCTGCTGTATGGTGCTTGCACAACCCTCACTGAATTGTAAATCCTTTGTTTATTATTCCCGTGATGGAAAATGAATGGTCACCACCCGGGTATTAGTCACCTCCTTTGCCCTGGTCACTGGAGAACTAGTACTGGTTCCAAACGTACAACATATTTCACTGGACAACCACACAACAAAGTCTCCTAAGGTCTTACACACTCAAGATACACATACGTTGACAGAACAACTGGTTTCAGCAGGTCATCACCTTACTTATCATAGCCTACAAGGCGTACTTTGTAGAATTACATGACAGTGGTGACTATGGGGGTTACAGGTGATGCTCTGAGGTGCAGTGCCACAGTTGGCAGACTCTGGGAACCCAAGTCTCTAGGCTCAGGACTGACCTGAATCTATACTGCAAAACAATGGAGTTCAGGCCTAAGTGCCCGTGGGCCTCACACCGTCCACGTCCCCTCCCTACCAGCTGGGAGAAACTAACTGCTCTGTCCTCAGCAGGATGCTGCTGCTGTCACCGAGGGAGAAGTGCCCCTCCCGCAGCTAGGCAGCTCCATGCACAGCAGCCCCAAGCCCCTGGGCGGGGCTCATTCAGCAGCTGCTGGGTCATGCTGCCACGCAGTTTAGAGGGAACCATGGCCTTCAGTGCTTGCTGCCTATGCATGGTACACCTGGGCCCACAGGACAGTACCTTAAAAGGTCTGGTCTATCAGAGCAACAATTCTGAACAGCCCACCCACATACTTGCTTCATGCTGTAAACATAAGAACCACACAACAAACAGGCTTTGAGGTGCTATTCACTTGTGCTCCATGTAGAAATGGAGTACAGGATGCAAGGAATCATAGTTTGCTGTGGCAATGAGAGCATATCACAATGTGATACCCTCAGTTTGCTGTTGCTTTTAAAAGTGATAAGGTTTTAAAAAAGAAAAGGAAGCCGCACAAACTATTATTTTAGATCCTTTGGGATAGTCTTGCATGCAAAACACTGGACTGAGACTCAGGTAATCTAGATGAATTCCTGGATGCCGGGGACTTCATATGTGACCTTGGCCAAGTCACTTACACAACAGGGAACTGAGGCATATATAATGTAAAACAGGAGTAATTACCACTTCCTTTCCTCCACTCTTTGTCTGCCTTGTCTATTTGGAGTGTAATTTAGTTAGGACAGAATCTAGCACAAATGGGGCCTAATCTAAGCTGGGCTTCACCGTGATTAAACCTAATAAATACTAACATCTTCCTTAGGAATTAAAAGTACAAGGCCTGATCTGCCTCCAGTTTTATGCCATGTAATTACGTGAGCTTCATTAGAATTACTCCAGATTTACACCAGAGTAACAGGGTAGACTCAAGCCCACTGATTTTCAGGATGTGGTTTCTATCCCTACAACAAGATTCTACCCAAGCAGTGCAATTCACTCTGCCTGCAAATCCACCTATTACTTCGGATTATCTAACTGATCTCTACTTGCTCTTGGACATCAACTCTTTTAATCATCCGCGGTTACTGCAGCACACTGGTGCTGTTATCTTCTATGTATAATACCAGTTAGCTGTAAACAAAAAGGAAAGAAATGCTCAGGTTCACGTCTTCGTAGTCCTGTTGCATTTCCTTTTTATTTTCTTTCAGGTGCGTTCTACTCAGAGCACTCACCTTTCATCTCTGGGAATGTGCTCGCTTTTTTAATTACAACTGCCTGTGACCCATTCTGGGGGCTATTTAAAGAAAGGCTAAAAGGAAGCAATGCACGTGATCAAGGGACTGATAGTAGTCTACAGAGTCATTCCCATCTAGGTCAAGTCCAGTCCTGACTGGCATTCACCAGAACTTACCTGAGAGCTGTTCACTGATCTATATGTGGCAAATACGATCCATAGTGGGCCACATGTGTACTGTACAAAAAAAACCCACATCTGCAAACAGCTCTCTCAGGGTACGTCTACACTACAGGGGTTTCGGGATACCATAAGTATCCAGAAAAACTTCACCCCATCCAGGGAACAAGTTTGCTCTTCTTTTTTTTTCCCCCCCAGAAATTCAACTGTACTCTTCCAGAAGCCCTGTCTTCCTCATTTCATGTGGAAGAAGGGATCTTCCAAAAGAAGGTGATTGTCAGAAATTTGGCCCAGTGTAGACCAGCCAAATTTTGGAACGCGCACGCACGCAGCTGTGGTGTAGATCTAGCCTCACAGACCAGAGGATGGAATGGGCATGCCTGTGGCTGCAGAGACATCAACTCAACTCCTAGAGGTGGCCTCCACCAGAAAAAAATTGACACGGTGGCAGTGCAGGGAAAGCTCACACTGCTATCGGGCCTATTGCTTTCTTTCTGTGACTGCCATTTCATACTTCAGGGATGTCGAGGCAGCTCATTTCCAGGGTTTCAAAAACAAAGGCTGTCACGGGGCCTACTCACCACTATAGCGCCTCTAGTCAGCAGTCCTGAGAATTAGCTTATTTGGCTTGCTGGATGCCTCCCTCTAGCTGGCATCTCCCCATGTTTCCTCTTTGTCCACGGCATCCTCTTCGGGACACTCCCCGCCGGCAGTGCCCACACCAGTCTCTCTGCACCCCCTTCCAGGGGACAAGGGGTGTTGTTTACTCCACTGCACACTCCAAAGTCCTCCTCTCCCCAGGGGCCCCCAGTTCTTCTCCCAGGGAACACCCAGGTCCCCTGTACCTACCTTGCCTCAGTGACCCACTGCCAGTCTTCACCCAGCCCCTGCCTCAGGGGTACATTGCAGCCTGTAAAGGCCACTCATCACTGGTCAAAGGGGTGTGGACCTACTGCCCCTGCCTACAATGTCTGCTCCTTGCAACCCCAGTAGCTTCCGGCCTTGCAGCTTGGGAGCTTGCTTGACCAGTTTCCCCCGCCCTGCTCTACCTCCAGGAAGCCTCCTGCTTCCCAAACAGCCAGGTCCTGCTCTCTAGGCACAGCAAGAGTGAACTTCCTCCTCTCCCTCAAGGAGCCCTTCTTTATATAGTCCCCTCCCCAGCTGGGCCCTCATTAAACTGCCTCAGCTGGGGCTTCACTCTCTGCCCTCACTCAGGGCTAGTGGTTTTGCCCTTAAAGGGCCAGTACAGAGTAAACGTCCTGTCACACAGGCCAAAAAAAATGAAAGGTGTTTGAAAAACTATGGCTGTGCGGATTCACAAATGCAGAGACTGTAAGACCAGAAAGGGCTGATAGATACTACAGCCTGACTTCCTGTATGACACAGGCTATTACATTTAGTCCAGTTACCCCATATTGTGCCCAGAAACATGTTTGGTGAAAGCACAGATTCCAGAAAAGCAGCTAATCCTGAAACAAAGACATTGAAAGACAGAGAATCCACTTCTCTTGATAGTCTATGGCCCAGTGGTCCCCAACGCGGTGCCCGTGGGCGCCATGGCACCCGCCGGGCCATTTATGGGCGCCCGCAGAGCCATCTGGGCTGGCCCCACCCCTGGGCATGCGGCAGGAGCCAGCCCCGGGCGCATGGGCGGCCCCTGCCCCAGGGTCGCGGCACATGTCGGTGCCGGTCCCGGCCCCGGGTGCATGGCACATGCCGGTGCAGGCCCTGGGCAAACGGCGCCTGGGCAGCCCCTGCCTGGGGTCGCGGCACATGCCGGTGCCGGCCCTGGGCGCGCGGCGCATGCTTGGCCCTGCCCCCAGGCACGTGGCCCGTGAGCGGCCCCACCCCCACGCACCAGACAGCCCCAAAACGTTGGGGACCACTGTATGCCAATGAATGGTTAATTGAACCTCCCCCCACCTTTAAAAAAAAGTGTCTTATTTCTAAAACAAATTTGCCTGTTTTCAGCTTTCAGGCATTGGTCCTTGTGAGGTTGTTTGCCCCTAAAATTTGTGACAAGTACTTTCAAAAGGAGAAAAAACTACATATCAATCAACTCATTGCTCAAACTTCCCTTTTGATAAAGTTAGGAGACTGATTGAGTTTTATGTCTCTCACTATAAGGCAGGGATTCTCAATCAGGGGTAAGTGTATGCCCAGGGGTACACAGAGGTCTTCCAGAGGGACATCAATTCATCTGGATATTTGTCTGATTTTACAACATGCTACATACAAATCCCTAGCAAAGTCAATGCAAACTAAAATTGCATATAATGACTTGTTTATACTGCTCTATGTACTATATGCTGAAATGTAATTACAATATTCATATCCCAATGAATTGATTTTAGAATAAGAATATAAGAACGGCCATACTGGGTCAGACCAAAGGTCCATCCAACCCAGTATCCTGTCTGCCGACAGTGCCAATGCCAGATGCCCCAGAAAGAGAGTGAACAGAATAGGGAATCATCAAGTGATCCCTCTCCTGACACCCATTTCCAGCCTCTGACAAACAGAGGCTAGGGACATCATTCCTACCCATACTGGCTCATAGCCATTGATGGACCTACCCTCCATGAATTTATCTAGCTCTTTTTTTAAGCCTGCTAGACTCCTGATCTTCACAAAATCCTCTGGCAAGGAGTTCCACAGGCTGACTGTGCACTGTGTGAAGAAAAACTTCCTTTTGTTTTAAAGCTACTACCTATTAATTTCATTTGGTGACCCCTAGTTCTTATGTTATGGAAACAAGTAAAAAACTTTTTTCTTATTCACTTTCTCTATACCAGTCATGATTTTACAAACCTCTATCATATCCCCTCTTAGTCTCCTCTTTTCTAAGCTGAAAAAGTCCCAGTCTTTTTAGTCTCTCTTCATATGGCATCTGTTCCAAACCCTTAATAATTTTTGTTGCCCTTTTCTGAACTTTTTCCAATGCCAATATATCTCTTGAGATGAGGTGACCACATCTGTACACAGCATTCAAGATGTGGGCATACCATGGATTTATACAGAGGCAATATAATATTCTCTGTCTTATTCTCTATTCCTTTTTAAATAATTCCTAACATTCTGTTTGCTTTTTTGAATGCCGGTGCACATTGAATGGATGTTTTCAGAGAATTATCCACAGTGACTCCAAGATCTCTCTCTTGTGTGGTTATAGCTAAATTAGTCCCCATCTTTTTGTATGTATAGCTGAGATTGTTTTTTCCAACGTGCATTACTTTGCATTTATCAACATTAAAATTCATTTGCCATTTTGTTGCCCAATCACCTAGTTTTGTGAGAAGCTTTTGAAGCTCTTCACAGTCTACTTTGTTCTGAACTATCTTGAGCAGTTGAATATCATCTGCAATTTTTTCCACCTCACTGTTTACCCTGTTCTGCAGTTCATTTATAAATATAAATAAAATGGTAAAAAGGAGAAAGGAAGCAATTTTTCAGTAATAGGGTGCTGTGCCATTTTTGTATTTGTATGTCTGATTTTCTAAGCAGATGTTTTTAAAATGAGGTGCAAGTTGGGGGTACACAAGAGAAAACCGACTCCTGAAAAGGAAACGGCAGCTGGAAAGTTTGAGATGCATTGCTGTAAGGCATATTTTCTAGCACTCAAATTATTTTTGTAGCCCTTTCCTGGTCCTTCTCTAATTGTTCACAATTCTTTTCAAAATTTGGACACCAGACATAACCACAGAACTCTGGTAACAGTCTCACAATGCCACATGCAGAGGTAAAATAAATTCCCTATTTCTTGCTACTCTCTTGTTTATATGGCCAAGGAGCATATTTGCTTTTGAAGCCACAGCATGGCCCTGGAAGTTCCTGTTCCATTGTTTGTCCACAAGGACCTCCAAGTCTTTTTCAGAGTCACGACTTTCTAGGCCACATGCCCCATGCTGTCGATATGGCCCCCATCTCTTGTTCCTAGTTGTATAACTTTGCATTTGTTTGTTGTATTAAATAGTTTGGATCGACCTAGGTTGATAAGTGATCTCGATCATGATGAAAGATCTCATAGGGTATGTCTAGACTACATGCCTCTGTCGCCAGAGGCATGTAGATTAGGCTACCAGACATAGGAAAATGAAGCGGCGATTTAAATAATCGCCGCTTCATTTAAATTTACATGGCTGCCGCGCTGAGCTGATCAGCTGTTTGTCGGCTCAGCGCGGTAGTCTGGACGCGCGGGTGTCGACATCAAAGGCATTTGTCGACCACCCAGGTATGCCTTCTGGGATGAGATTTACCTGGGTCGTCGACAAATGCCTTTGAGGTCGACACCCGCGCATCCAGACTACCGCGCTGAGCCGACAAACAGCTGATCGGCTCAGAGCGGCAGCCTTGTAAATTTAAATGAAGCGGCAATTATTTAAATCGCTGCTTCATTTTCCTATGCCTGGTAGCCTAATCTACATGCCTCTGGCGACAGAGGCATGTAGTCTAGACGTACCCTTAGTTATTTATTACTTCACCAGTCTTGGTGCTACCTGCAATTTTTATCATCAGTATTTCCTGGTCATTGATGAAAATGTTGGGACTTCTACTCTTTTTTGCAGAATCCCAATTAACATCCTCCCTTCCCCAGCCATCAATCTCCCAAATGAGAAACTATTAGATTTGTCAATAGCAACTTCTTAATTGACCAGGCATTTTAGTGATATTTGACAGTGCTATTTTTTAATCAAAATGTCATGCTGTTCAGGGAAAAAGGTAAGATAACTCCCAAGGGCGCGTTTACACAGCATCCTAAACTCAAAATAAGATACGCAATTTGGGCTATGCAAATTGTGTATCGTATCTCAAATCTATTTAGAAATATCTTATTTTGAAATTTGGCATGTCTACACAGCGCCAAATTCTGAAATAACACACTATTTCGAGCCATCCTTTATCCCTCATGCAACGAGGTTTACTGGGATGGCTAAATAGCATGCCCATTATTTCAAGAAATATTTCAAAATAACTGGAGACTTGTGCAGATGTGGGGTAGCTATTTCGGGGTACCAAAGGTACCCCGAAATAACCGTGCAGTGTAGACGTACTTTAAGTGTCCCAAAAAGACTGCATTCATCCTACCTGTGATTTTGATAAGTAATAAAAGGAAATTCAGCTAGATTTGCCTGCTGGAAGAAATCTTTCTGTAGGGTTTACAAGGAATGGGGGAAATGGGGAAGAAGACCTCCCAGAAACGATTCCTTGTTCCACAGAGGAAACAAAAGCACCGAGAAAAAATTCAACGCATGTTGCCTGATTAAAAACGTACTCTCTCTTGCGCTAACAGAAAAAGAAACAATTAATCTTGATTCAGCAAAGCCTTCCTAAATCCCAGTCCTGAACATTAATTAATTCATTTACAAACAAGCACCAGTGAACTCAATTAAGAGATAATCATCACTGACAAATATACATCCTGGGATACAATACAAAGCATCCAGCCTGCTGGACTCTTGGCATGATTTGTACTGCAGAATGGGTACCCCCGGAGCTAACGTCCCCTTTTGTGCAATCTTGGCTTTGTGGGTGGCTACACAGCCTCCCAGAATGCTCAGCCTCTCAGAATGTTAGTGCCCTGCCCCAGGCAGGGTTCAGAGACAGCTTCTCCTTATGCCAATCAAATGATTAAATGGAAAACAACAGTTTAAAAAAACAGTAGATCTCAGAACAATATGACTGACAAGTTCTCTACAACCCTTTGAGAACCATAAGTCTCACCCCCTCACTGCCTGATGGCCCCCACCACACCTCAGAAGGCCTCATATCTTCTTTCTGGCTGAAAAGAATCAAATCATAGAACACTCGAACTGGAAGGGACCGCGAGATGTCATCAAGTCCAGACCTCTGCACTCATGGCAGGACCCAGTACTATGTAGACCATCCCTGATAGACATTTATCTAACCTGCTCTTAAATATCTCCAGAGATGGAGATTCCACAACCTCCCCTGGCAATTTATTCCAGTTTTTCACCACACTGACAGATAGGAAGTTTTTCCTAATGTCCAACCTAAACCTCCCTTGCTGCAGTTTAAACCCATTGCTACCTGTCCTATCCTCAGAGGCTAAAGAGAACATTTTTCTCCCTCCTCCTTGTGACACCCTTTTAAACACCTGAAAACCGCTATCATGTCCCCTCTCAGTCTTCTCCTTTCCGAACTAAACAAGCCCAGTTCTTTCAGTCTTCCTTCATAGGTCATGTTCTCTAGACCTGTAATCATTCTTGTTGCTCTTCTCTGGACCTTCTCCAATTTCTCCACAGCTTTCTTGAAATGTGGTGACCAGAACTGGACACAATACAGTAGACTTCCAATAATCCGGAAGCTTTGGGACCTAGGTGGTGCCGGATTATCAGATATGCTGGACTATCAGGAGGTACTAAAAGCTGGTTTTATATATATATATATATATATATATATATATATATATATATATATATATATACTGTATACAGTATATACTGTATACAGTATATACTGTATATAAAGTATTTTAACCCTTTTTATTATACATACTGTATACAGTATACTGTAATGTTTCAGTTTTTTTAACCCTTTTTACCCTTTTTACTCGGTTCAGCTGCTGCCATTGCTGCCTTGTGACTTGTTTTTTGCTGAAACTCACTCACTAGGCTCTTGCCATTTTGATGCCGGACTATCAGGTGTGCCGTACAATTGGATGCCGGACTATTGGAGTTTTACTGTACTCCAGCTGAGGCCTAATCAGCACAGAGTAGAGCGGAAGAATGACTTCTCGTGTCTTGCTCACAACACACCTGTTAATGCATCCCAGAATCATGTTTGCTTTTTTTTGCAACAGCATCACACTGTCTACTCATATTTAGCTTGTGGTCCACTATGACCCCTAGATGCCTTTCTGCAGTACTCCTTCCTAGACAGTTGCTTCCCTTTCTGTATGTGTGGAATGGATTGTTCCTTCCTAACTGGAGAACTTTGCATTTGTCCTTAGAGGAACTCCCTTTGAATCAGAGGCTGTTTCAGAGGATGTTATAAAGGTCAGGACTTTTCACAGGGTTAAAAAAGAGCTAGATAGATTCATAGAGGATAGGTCCATCAATACGTATTAGCCAGGAGGAGTAGGAATGGTGACCCTAGCCTCTGTTTGTCAGAGGCTGGGGATGGCTGAAAGGGGATGGATCACTTGATGATTTCCTGTTCTGTTTACTCCCTCTGGGACACCTGGAATTGGCCACAGTCAGAAGACAGGACACTGAGCTAGATAGACCTTTGCTCTGACTCAATGTAGCCGTTCTTATGAATCTCAACACGATACTTCTTCACTAAGGGGGGCAGTGGTGCCAGTCAGTGAATAAAGGCAGGAGCTCTCAATCTTCATTGTACCAGTACCTTCTTCTGATAACAAACATTATTACACTGAAGTCTGAGACTCCAGAGCCCGAGGCTGGGGGGGCGGGGAAGTGGAGTCAAGGCCCAAAGGCTTCAGCCCCCTACAGGGGGCCCATGGACTAGCCCTGCCACTGAGATTTAAAGACTTTGAGCTTCTGCTGCAGTTCTAAGCCAGCCCTGGCGACCCCAACTAAGATGGAGTCTCAGCCCATGTTGGGGCCTGAGCCACAGCTAGAGAACCGCTGAGCTAGTGCAATTCTTCAGCAGAGCACATGGCTTCCACAGTGCTCCCCACCAGCTCCTCCTGACGCCAACAGGAGCATGTGCTGTAGTCTGTAATAGACCAGCATTTGGCCACAGGAATTGAGGGGGTGACATCTGTGGAGAGGCATGAAACCTGGGACTTCCACTCAGCATTATTACAGAGCTTTATCGCTCTGGGCCACCAGGCCAGCCCATAAATATGGCTTAAAGGATGAGATCTGATTTGGAGAGTCCTAATTAATATGTATCTTTAAAGCTTGGGTATTAAAATCCAATTAAAGTACAACGAGGAGTGAAAATTAATTCTTTAATTATTCTAGGTTTCTCACGAAATCGTTCACAGCTTAGTTTTCCAACAGCCAGGAGCAATGATCCTTGGCAATGCCACGGGAGAAAATGACTCTGCCAACTCCAGCAGAATTCGGAGACAACCTACCGTAGCCCGAAGATACTGTTGCCTTTTCAGCCTGAGCAGTTAGCAAGGCTCTGAATGTTGGCTGAGTTGTTTCCATTAGGACAGTGTTTCCCAAATGGTGTTCCATGGAACCCCGGGGTTCTGCGAAGCGAAAATAAGGGTTCCACGAGAAAATTCCATTAAAATAACATTTTATGATTTAAAAAAATAATTAATATTTAAGCATGGATGAATTTTATTGAAAACAATTTTCATTTGTGTTTGCCATGTTACGTGCCCGTGTGGAATGCCAGTTTAGCTAGAGAGTGGGGACGATGATGTCGCTACTCAGCTCTGCGTGCACAGTCAGTCAGTCTGGTGCGATCGCCTGTTATAGATCACCGTAAATCCCCGTACTCGCTCTCAGGGAGCGTGGATCACATGGGTGACTGAATATGAATATATTAGCACCGCATAAGACAAAGTTGAAGCTTCTGCTGTCAAACCAGTTGCTTTTACGGAAGTGCGCGGGAAGTGCTCCCGCGAATACTTTACTTCACTTCAGTATTGTCACATGATTTCTTGTATTTAAAAATTTAATTGTGATAAATATAAATTGGCTATGATAGATTAATCTATGTGCAATTAAACTAAATGTTGATCTCATGCCCTTGTTTAGCATTTGTTTATTATTATCCTTACTTATTTGTGGTCTACTTGTTCAGCTCCATATATAAGACCGTTATTAGGGGTTCCGCGAAATTCTTTCGAGATTAAAAGGGTTCCGTGGCCAAATAAAATTGGGAAACACTGCATTAGGAGAAGAAATTGAAGATGCAAGTCAAGTAAATTTTTGATGAAACGATGTTGCGTTTCGAGGAATACACACTACGTCCGGTTTTCCTGAATACAGAGTGACATTTCCTTGGCTTCCTTTTCCAAGCAAGTCCTGCACCCCAAGCAGCTCTGTCCCTCAGCTCCCTCTCACGGATACACTCAGGACTGCTCCTCTTGCTTCCTGCCTCTCACACACACATAGTCCATCAATTCCCTAGTCCCTGCATTTGCAACCTGTTCCTGGGTTAAACTTCACACCACTTCCTTAGCCCTGCTCAGCTTCTGCCATGGGACTGACTGGCTTGGGTAGCAGCTTCTATTTCCTCCTGCTATCTCGCTCCATACAGTACCTTAATTGCTTCTTTCATTTAAGCTTGAATGGGTGTTTAGCACACCCCTGGCTTTAATTAAGTCTATAATTAGCTATAGGTCAAATGTGCTTCCTAGCAGCCATTACCACCTCGCAGTACAGCAATTGTACTATCCCTGAGGTCTGTGCTAAGTCCTTATTAGTTTCTCATCTAGGAAGGTAAAAGAACTGTTAATGTTGGGGCAAACTGTGAATCGGCTTCTCATCAACTTTACATCTGTTTCTTTTTATCCAAGCCCTTAATTGTTTATTTTGACAGCTTACTTTCTTTTGTGAACAATTACGCTTTGACATGTATTGTGCTTAAAATAAGCTTGGCAACACTAATTGGGCTTCTCAATTCCCCACAGATTAATAACAAAGAAAAAAGTAGGGATTATGGTGATTCTGTAGGTCTCTTATGTCTCTGTGTTCTTGCAACTGCCCTGTACATGGCTTGGGGGCGTGGGGTCCCGCCAGAG
Source organism: Pelodiscus sinensis (assembly GCF_052426305.1). NCBI lineage: Eukaryota > Metazoa > Chordata > Testudines > Trionychidae > Pelodiscus > Pelodiscus sinensis. Next base: position 7,056,611 of record NC_143053.1, on the reverse strand, counting down.
CGGATATGGCGGAAGATGAAAAAGTGTCCTATGATGAATGCCTCAAATCCTGTCCTGAAGGGATCATCTTTGCAGAATCTAAATATCAGTAATAGGAGAAGAGTACAAAGCATCTAGCAACCCCAGCAAAGACCAAGACCCTACTGTCCTAGATGCTATATGCAGAGCCACCCCATCCATAGGAAGATTAGGGTGACTGCCTTAGGCTCCACCCAAACCATCCTATGGATGGGACCTAGGGGATTACCTGGGGGCCTGGTATGGGAAAGAAGATCCCTCCTGCCCCCTGTACTCACCAGGGCAGCAGATGCTGGAATGGCCCAGCAACCTGCGCTACTCAACCCTGCCACCATCTCCTGGCCTACTGTTCTAGGCTTCACCAAGCAGTGGGAAGCAGAGTGTCCCAACCTGGGTTTGGACAAGGGTGGGGCATGGGGGAAGGGCATGGGTGGATCAGAGGTGGGGAAGGGACAGGGCTTATGGCGGTGGAGAGTGTTGTCCCGGGCCCTGCACTTGGAGTGGGGGGTTAACTCAGCCCCCTCACCCCTCTAGGGACATCCCTGTCTCTATGTATGCATACTGAGACAACCCCGTCCTAAAGAGTTTTCAGCCTAACTAGAAAACAGACAAAGGTGTGGGAGAAAGGAAATGTTGTAATCCCCATTTCACAGACGGGAAACTGAGTCAAAGAGCGATGGATTTGTCCAAGGTGACACAGGAAGTCCGTGACAGAGCAGGAATCCAAAGCCAGACATGAATCCCAATCAAATGCCTTTCCTCAAAATCGTTCTCTCTTCAGATAGTGAACTAAACCCTCTACACATACTTCTAATACTGACACAAATCACCCCAGACTCTGTATGTAAGCAGTGGAGAATCTGACCATTATTGTAGACTATTTTACTATTTTCCCTTGGTAAGGGATGGCGTTAGTGGTTATTTTTGAGAGGAAGGACCGGATGAAGATAACCAACTTACTTCAAACAAGCTAATGAACAAGTGGAAGAGGGTACAGAAAGGATTTTCACTCACGACCAGCCCTGCGGATGTTAAAAATCGTGGACAAGACCACACATGATTACAGCAATTAAGATGCTTCCCTATCTCTCAGCTGAAATGGCAAAAGAAGGACACATGCAAATATGCCGACCTGGTCTGCGTCACAGAGCTCAAAGCAAGGCAGCTTACATTGGCCTATGTAGAGCCTTACATGTAAATTTCATTGCCACCGTTATAACCACCCCACTGGGCCGACTTAAGAAGCCCACCTCCACAAGCAGCACAGACAGTGTTCCAGGAGTCCTCCCACAATGCCCTGTACTGACTGTACAACTGATACAAGTGCCCCTGTATCCTCGTGCTGGAGCAAATTGTGGACATGCACAAGCAATGCAATTATTGCCCTGGTTGAATGACACTGTAAGTTACGTCAAGTAGGGATGTAAATAAAAAAACCCCACTAACTCTGTAACTGATTGAATCCGTTACATGGTTAAATGCTTTGTGGGCTACTGACCCCATGCCGGTGGCTCCCAGCCCCGCAGGTTCCCGAAGGCTGCTGGCCTTGTGGGCTCCCAGAGGCTGGCAGACTCGTGGGTTGCTGGCACCACTGGATCCAGGGGCTAGACAGGATCCCTGCAGTGGCCAGGAGTTGAATTGGGAAGGTTAACCATTAAGCAATACAAGCTAAGAAGTTAAACTCTTACATCTCTAATATCAACCTATTTGTGCAGTTTAGACATGGCTTCAGCATGGCGCAAATGAAAAGGAAGGTGCTAAGAGTTGAATTGAGGAGGTAGATGGAGCTTAATTACTAAAGCCTAATGATTATAGCATGAACTCCTGTGCTCTAGTCCCAGCATTTCTTGAATCGTAGAATATTACAACTGGAAGGGACCCCAAGAGGTCATGGCGTCCAGTCCCCAGCCCTCATGGCAGGACCAAGCACCATTTAGATCATCCCTGATAGGTGTCTGTCTAACCTGTTCATAAATATCCCCAGAGATGGAGATTCCACAGCCTCCCTAGGCAATTTATTCCAGTGTTTAACCACCCTGACAGGAAGTTTTTCCTAATGTCCAACCTAAACCTCTCTTGCTGCAGTTTAAGCTCATTGCTTCCTGACCTCTGCTGATAGGTCAAGGAGAACAATTTTTCTCTCTCCTCCTAGTAACACCCTTTTAGATACTTGAGAACTGCTATCATGTCCCCTCTCAGTCTTCTCTTTTCTAAACTAAACAAGCCCAATTCTTTCAGTCTTCCCTCATCGCTCATGTTTTCTAGTTCTCGTTGCTCTTCTCTGGGCCTTCTCCAATTTCTCCACAGCTTTCTTGAAATGTGGTGCCCAGAACTGGACACAATACTCCAACTGAGGCCTAATCAGCGTGGAGTAAAGCGGAAGAATGACTTCTCGTGTCTTGCTCACAACACTCCTGTTAATACATCCTATAATGATGCTTCATTTTTTGCAACAGCGTCACTGTTGACTCATATTTATCCTGTGGTCCACTATGACCCCTAGTTGCCTTTCTGCAGTACTTCTTCCTAGACAGTCACTTCTCATTCTGTATGTGTGAAATGGATTGTTCCTTCCTCAGTGGAGTCCTTTGCATTTCTCATTAAACTTCATCCTATTTACCTCAGACCATTTCTCCAGTTTGTCCAGATCATTTTGAATTATGACTCTGTCCTCCAAAGCAGTTGAAACCCCTCCCAGCCTGGTATCATCTGCAAACTTAATAAGCGTACTCTCTTTGCCATCATCTAAATCGTTGATGAAGATACTGAACAGAAACTGGACCAAAAGAGACCTCTGTAGAACCCAACTTGTTGTGCCCTTCGAGTATGATTGTGAACATGATTGTGATTCTCTCTGAGAATGGTTGCCCAGCTAGTTATGCACCCATCTTATAGTAGCCTATAAGGTGTGGGGCCTTGTGCAAGAACTTTGGAGGTATGACTGTATCCTTAGTTCTTCTACAGACTCTATTTCGCCATCACTAAACAGTGGGAACACAGGTGTGCTATGAGGCTTGACATGTCTAGTAGGTACTGAACATCTCTGATAAAGGTGCTGCATGAATGTCAAATGACTTAGGTCCACAAATTTTCAAGGACGTAAAGTTTGTTTTTGTTTTTAAATATAACTTTGCCATCAAAATTCCACACTCCTCCTCCCCCCCCCACAAGATCTTTGACTGTGGCTTTCAAAATAAGTTTTTAGGTGCCTCCATGCTCTGTGCTGGAAACCATCTCCCACACAAGTAACACCCCCACTTTGGCCAGATGCACATTAGTGTTTATGCTTCCAACCCACAAACTTTTGGAGAAAGCCCAAAGACACAAATTTCTTCTTGAATTCCAAAGGACAATGCTAATGTGCTAATTCACTTCCACCATCACACAGTGCTTACAGCAAGAGGCCCTGGTCTTCAGATATTCATCAGGCCTAGTTAACTTTTCAGTCAGGCACAAAACATCCTCCACCATCTCACGACATGGGCTTAGAGGCTTTACGTGGCTTTTCAGCTACATTGCCCCAGTGACTGCCAAACATGAGGGATGGAAGGAGTTGTGGGAAGCTCAGCAAGCGCTATGATTAATATTACCGCTCTTACAGTTTGATACCCTGGAGATGTTCGACCGAGGGAGTCATGCAAGGGAGTTCATGTAACCTATTATTATACTTGTCACCACTCCCTGTACATGAACCTCAATTGTCTCTGCTCTAAAGAGCAAGCAGTAGTTGGCATTTTCAATGTTTACATGAGACAATTTCCTGTCCTCCCTCAGATAACCTCTTTCCCTCCGGTAACTGCTCTTTGCAATTCTCATCCCCTTCACAGTCCAGTTCTGGAGAAAAGAGGCATCCAAACTCTCTCTCTCTCTCTCTCTCTCTCTGGCCAAATGCACCCGATGTTCTCCTGAAATGTGGAGGGGAGCTACCAATCAAAGCAGAACAAAGACTTCAATAGCTTAGAGGGGACAGAGAATTGGTCAAAGTTACCTGGGAAGTCCTAAAATACCATGGAATCGCTAATGTCCATGCAGAACAGAGAGAACTGTATTTGTAAGGTCTCCTTTGAAAGATCTATTCACAGTGAACAAAACTCAATATCACTACCTCAGAAAGATAAACAGCTCAATCATCCCTCCTGGTGGTTTCATGGATTCTGAAGGTGAGCTCCTGTAATCCACACACCTACTGGTGTGGTGCACTGTCCTATGTCGCAGCACTTAGACCACTTACAGAGAGAGAATGAGTTTGCTTTACAACCTTAGCTGAGTGCCAGCTGTCTTTGCAGTCAAAGGACAGATGCTTATGAACTAAGTTCCAAAGGTCCCAGGTTCAGTTTTGCCTCTTGGCCTTAAACTCCTCCTCTATCTTGCAACTGTTCAGGGAATCCTAGCACTGGAAGAGACCTCAGGAGTTATTGAGTCCACCCCCAAGCCCAAAGCAGGAACAACGCCAACTAAATCATCCCAGCCAGGGCTTTGTCAAGTTGGGACTTAAATACCTCTAGGGATGGAGAGTCCACCACCTCCCTAGGGAACCCATCCCAGTGCTTCGCCCCCCTTCTAGGGAAATAGTTTCTCCTAATACCCAACCTAGACCTCCTCCAATGCAACTGTTGTGGTCATTTACACTTGACAAGGGGAGTATAAGGTGTCACTGCTCTGACCTGCCTTGAGATACACACATTAAATTTGCTGAAGTGCAAATCATAGAATGATAGACTCATAGGACTGGAAGGGACCGTGAGAGATCATCGAGTCCAGCCCCCCGCCCTCAAGGCAGGACCAAGCTCCGTCTACACCATCCCTGACAGATGTCTATCTAACCTGTTCTTAAATATCTCCAGAGAGGGAGATTCCACCACCTCCCTTGGCAATTTATTCCAATATTTGACCACCCTGACAGTTAGGAATTTTTTCCTAATCTCCAATCTAAACCTCCCCTGCTGCACTTTAAGCCCATTACTCCTTGTCCTGTCCTCAGAAACCAAGAGGAACAAATTTTCTCCTTCCTCCTTGTGACACCCTTTTAGATATTTGAAAACCGCTATCATGTCCCCCCTTAATCTTCTTTTTTCCAAACTAAACAAGCCCAGTTCATGAAGCCTGGCTTCATAGGTCATGTTCTCTAAACCTTTAATCATTCTTGTCGCTCTTCTCTGTACCCTTTCCAATTTCTCCACATCTTTCTTGAAATGTGGCGCCCAGAACTGGACACAGTACTCCAGCTGAGGCCTAACTAGTGCAGAGTAGAGCGGCAGAATGACTTCACGAGTTTTGCTTACAACACACCTGTTGATACAACCTAGAATCATATTTGCTTTTTTTGCAGCAGCATCACACTGTTGACTCATATTCAACTTGTGGTCCACTATGACCCCTAGATCCCTTTCCGCCATGCTCCTTCCTAGACAGTCACTTCCCATCTTGTATGTATGGAACTGATTGTTCCTTCCTAAGTGGAGCACTTTGCATTTCTCTATATTAAACCTCATCCTGTTTACCTCTGACCATTTCTCTAACTTGCTACGGTCATTTTGAATTATGTCCCTATCCTCCAAAGAAGTCGCAACCCCACCCAGTTTGGTATCATCTGCAAAGAGTCATTCAATTTTGTAAAGCAGAGAATCTGACTGGAAAACAGAAGCTCCCCTTGCTCAGAAACTCCCCAGGGGAATATCGTTTATCAAGCCTGCCTGCCCGCCTTGGGACGGGTTCAGTCACAGAGATCCCCTTGAGACTGTCTCTTGATGTGCTGAAAATACCTCTGAGCCCGCCTAGCTGCTCTTTGAGGTGCCCCACCACACTGTCATTGAGCCAGATTCTCTGGCTCCTCAGGAATGGCACAGAGTTGGGATCACAGCCCCCAGCAAAGCAACGGAGGCACTGAGATCAGCTCAGCTCTGGGAAGGCTCAGGCACAGGGATTTGACACAGTACCCAGGTGCACTGCCCCAATGGGACTAGAACCCCAGATAAATCTGTCTTACGTATGAAGTTGTATACAAAGCAAGCTCATAAAATGTTTGACCCCTTTATCAATGACCTAGAGATATGCCCAGTTCCCTGTGCACCCCTCCCCCCGGTAGCAATTATTTACACTGGATTTATTAATAAACAAAAGTGATTTATGAGGTATAAAAGGTAGCATGTAAGAGGTTGCAAGTAATAGCAGACAGATCAAAGTAAGTTACTAAGCAAAAGAAAAGAAAACACACCAGCTAAGCCTAAAACTCTAAGGGTATGTCTACACGGTCACCCTAGTTCGAACTAGGGTGGCTAATGTAGTCATTCTAACTTGCAAATGAAGCCCAGGATTTAAATATCCCGGGCTTTATTTGCATGTTCCCGGGCACTGCCATTTTTAAATGCCTCGTAGTTTGAACTACCTGCCCGCAGCTACACGCAGCACGGGCTAGGTAGTTCGAATTACAGCTCCTAATTCAAACTACCGTTACTCCTCATTGCAGGAGGTAGTTCGAACTACGGGGCATTTAAAAATGGTGGCACCCGGGAACCTGCAAATAAAGCCTGGATATTTAAATCCCGGGCTTCATTTGCAAGTTCGAATGACTACATTAGCCACCCTAGTTCGAACTAGGGTGGCAGTGTAGACATACCTTAAAAAACTAGTTATATGCAATTTCCTACGATAACAATCGTTCTAATAATCTTTTCTCGCAAGTGGGGAAGCTTCCCAACTTGGGCCTGATCCTTCTTAATGTTCTGTTTCATGTGGTTGCAGCAGATATCTTAGATGGTAACCAGGAGTGTTCTGGTGTCTAGAAGCAGCCCTGTTGTTTGGTTTACCATGTTTATATCTCTGTTGCCAAAGGTGGTGGTCAGTTTGCAGTCCGTTTAAACATTTCACACCTCCAGTGGCAAAGTACAAGATCCAAAACAGGTTCCAACATCAGGTGATCTGGCCACATGTCCCAGCAGGACCAACCATAGTCCAGGTTTACAGGAAGAACAAGACTGATCACAGATCATTGTACCAAGTACCAGGGCATTCAGTGCCTTGAGTACTATTAATGGCCCTCACTTAACACGTCTAGATTAGGAAACAGGCTTATACTTCATATTTAAATTTTAACTAGAGGAGTGATACATACACACAAACAACCAGAATATACATATCCAACAGATTATCACTTTGCTAATGATCTGCTACAAGCTGTATTTTTGTATAAAATACAAGGTGCATAAAACATCTTACATTTATTCACATTCCTATTCATGAGCATATTTTCAAAAGAATATGGGGTGTAATGTTACACCCTTCCATTCACAGGTATACTTCCTTCCGCCTTACTTCCTGTTTAACCTAATCAAGAGGTGGTGAGGTGAACAGAAATTACACACCTCAGTCATGGATAAAGAAAACACAGCATGTTAAGACCAGCATATCATGGCAACCAAAATAAGAGACTTGTGATGAGCAGGAAAATGTATGGGCTTAGGTTCAGGCAAGGGCAACTGGCATGTCACAACGTATCACAAGCCAGAAGAAAGTAAGTGTAGGATGGACTCCAGGAGGAGAGAGGCTGCATGCCACTGCTGTTAAGACAGGCCAGTAGTTTGCAGAGTTCTTACTCCGGATGTGTGTGCATTGCTCCATGGACTTCTGTCTTCCCCACTGAGATGGAGGCCGCTTTAACACAGAAACTCTGCATTCTGCTGCCAATGCTGACAAGCGCCATGTGGAAACACATTGCATGAAAAGCAAATAGTCAAGCATATTACAAATAAATAGTCACACGACTCTATTATAACAAACCCTGCTCTGAACCAGCGCCAAGTTATTCTTGGCCAAGTTATTCTGTCGCACCTTGTCTCAGGGGGTATGTCTACACTACCCTCCTAATTCGAAATAGGAGGGTAATGTAGGCATACCGCAATTGCAAATGAAGCCCGGGATTTGAATTTCCCAGGCTTCATTTGCATAAGCGGGGAGCCACCATTTTTAAATCCCCGCTCGTTCGAACCCCGTGCCGCGCGGCTACAAGGGGCACGAACTAGATAGTTCGAACTAGGCTTCCTAGTTCGAACTACAGTTACTCCTCATTCCACGAGGAGTAACGGTAGTTCGAACTAGGAAGCCTAGTTCGAACTACCTAGTTCGTGCCCCGTGTAGCCGCGCGGCACGGGGTTCGAACGAGCGGGGATTTAAAAATGGCGGAGCCCCGCTTATGCAAATGAAGCCTGGGAAATTCAAATCCCGGGCTTCATTTGCAATTGCGGTATGCCTACATTATCCTCCTACTTCGAATTAGGAGGGTAGTGTAGACATACCCAGGATGAATAGTTGCACAGAAACCAACGGGACTCCCCTGGGTCAGGCAGCACTCGAGATACCGGTGACAGACTTGTAGTCTTTATTATTCAAGCGAGTAATATAGTAAGGAGTGACAAGGACTAAACAGGGGCACCTCCCCTCTCCCCCTTCAAGGGGGCTCCAGTGTTGTTACTCTTCTATAACTATAAGAAGGCTACAGTCTCCAGGGCCCTCACTCCAGGGCTGAGGAGAGGAGGTCCCATACCCCAAACAAGCTCAGTGAGCCCTGAGGGAGTGAAGTGGAGCCTTTCCACTCTCTGGGCTGTAGCCTGGAAAAGGGGTGGAGAGAAAAGCAAACAGACAGGCAGGCAGGGGTGAGTCTGCCGGGAGCACAGTGACCCCACGAGGCTGTCGCCTACTGTACCCGAGTGAAAGAAGGGGCGTGCTAGCCATCAAGTGGATCAAAGCAATAAAGCCGGTGGTTAGACAGGAGGCGGGTGTCTGGCAGCGAAGGCACGCCTGCAATGAGATGGCTGCCAGCAGAGCCCAGCCTGGCTGGAGGCTTGGTTCGGTATGTATTTTGTCTGGCCTTTGGTCAAGGACTCATGACTTCAGTTCCTAGGTCTGCCTAGGCAACCCCTTTCTCCAGCATTAAAAGAAATGCATTTACAAACTATTTAATGGCTGAAAATGGGAGCTATTTGGAAGTATGGTCAGATTGTTATGTGCCTGAGCAGGGTTACCTTACACTCCTCTGACTTTGTTCATCATGAATTTGGGATTGAAGGAGGGAAAAGGAGCTGGATACAGAGTTAAAAGTGGATTCTTCCTCCTGATGGAGGTGCTGTTCTCAATCTTATCAGAAGGGCTCTGGAGGAAGACAGGTCTTCAATCCGCACCTAACAATTCTTTATTCTTGTATACCCTGCAGTGTAACTAATTGGTTAATTATCTCTATGGCTTTTTCTGGAGATGAAAACAATACATATAAAATGCTAGATGTTATCAGCATTTGCCATGTATTAGTACATTCCTGAAATATTTTGTTTCCATACCTTTTTAATTGCCTAACGAGTCACACTTCTGAAGTTATAACTAGAGATCTGCGTGGATACTAAATTTGCATCCACATCTGCGTCTGTATCCGGAAAAATAAGCCGTGGATATCCTCAATGACAGCTGCGGATGTGGAGACCCACGGATCTAAAGCGGATATCTGCACATTTGCAGGGTTTTAGATACAAAATTTGCATCTGTAGCTGTATCCATATCTGTGGCCACAAAAACAAACTGTGGATATCTGCATCCACATCTTCGGAAGTGGAAACGTGTGGTTATAAAGTGGATATTCATGGATTTGCAGGGCACTAGTTATAACTGTTCAATCAGCCAAAGTGATTCTGCCTGTCAAAACACAGGGGGAATTAAAACAGTAATTACACAGTTAGCCACACCGTAGTTAAAAGCAATACTCAGTCATCCCAAAGTGACATGATCATTGAAATGTAACTCTCACATGGAAGAACAATGGCAAAGGTATCTTCCCACTCCCCCACCCCATTTGTAGTAGTCATGTCAGTGACACAGCATTCTGGGTTGTGTAGTTCACATAACCTGACTCAGGGGAACTTGCAGAATTAGAGGAGTTCCTGGCTGCAACCAGGTTACAAAGGAAGAGGGAATTCTGGTATGGAAAAAGGACACAGTATGGAAAGATTCAGAACCACTGAGGGTATGTCTACACTACCCCGCTAGTTCGAACTAGCGGGGTAATGTAGGCATACCGCACTTGCAAATGAAGCCCGGGATTTGAATTTCCCGGGCTTCATTTGCATAAGCCGGCCGGCGCCATTTTTAAATGCCGGCTTGTGCGAACCCCGTGCCGCGCGGCTACACGCGGCACGGGCTAGATAGTTCGAACTAGCAAGCCATACCGAACTATCTGTACGCCTCGTTCGTACAGATAGTTCGGAATGGCTTGCTAGTTCGAACTATCTAGCCCGTGCCGCGTGTAGCCGCGCGGCACGGGGTTCGCACAAGCCGGCATTTAAAAATGGCGCCGGCTGGCTTATGCAAATGAAGCCCGGGAAATTCAAATCCCGGACTTCATTTGCAAGCGCGGTATGCCTACATTACCACCCTAGTTCGAACTAGGGTGGTAGTGTAGACATACCCTGATTTACCTACCGGCATATGTAGCAAATAACCCGCCTAATTTTTAGGCGCAGTGGTTAATTTGGGTTAAACCACAGGTTAAATCAGACAAGAACAATGTTAGGCGGTAGAAGGTAATGTTCTGTAATGGTGGTGATGCTTACTTTCTCCAAGGAGCTAAAAAATATTCCACTTAATCTCTGATGATAGGATAAGAAGCAATGGGCTCAAGTTGCAGCAAGGGAGGCTTAGGCTGGACATTAGGAAAAAACTTCCTGTCACGGTGGTTATACACTGGAATAAATTGCCTAGGGGAGTTGTGGAATCTCCACCAATGAAGATATTTAAGAGTAGGCTAGACAGACGCCTGTCAGGGATGGTCTAGAGCAGGGCTAGACAAGATGCTACCCAGGGGCTGGAACTGGGTGCCTAACACTCTGATCCGGCCCACGGACTGCATCTGGCCCCAGACAACTCTGAGGGAGGCTATTCCCCAGTCCTGCCCCTTCCACCTCAGGCCCCACCCCTTCCAGAGAGTGGAGCTGGCCTGTGGCCACGTACCAAAATTCATTAAGTGCCCTCCCCACCACAAAAATCATTGCTCGCCCCTCGTCCAGATAGTACTTGTAGTACTTGGGCCTGCCATGAGTTCAGGGGACTGGACTTGACAACCTCTCGAGGGTCCTTCCAGTTCTGAGTCTATGAAATGCCTCATGAAAGGCTCCGCTCCTTCTGACCGTTCTGTTTGCCAGGCCTTCACACTGGAGTGCGTAAGGGATGGGAGAAGAGACTGCAGGAGCTTCTGCTTAAAGGGTTGTTGGGTGACTGTGAGAAGAGAAGCTTGAGAGACTTTTTTTTAACCTCTGGTTGCTTCATCTAGCAAGACTACGGTGATTAAAGGATCCTGGGGACTGTGATCTTCATTGCATATCTTGTCTTGAGATCTGTCTGGTTCTGGCATGGCCTCTGCTATTCTGAGTCTGAAACCTAGAATTATTAGTCTAAAATTACCAGAATCATAATTGGTTAATTAATTGCATAAGGTTTCCCTCCACCACCCAGTGAAAACCAAACGTTAACCAGACAGCATCTCTAACATACAGCAGAGTCTCACTGACACACACTAATGACGAAGGGCCTGATCCGAGGCCAACTGAAATCAACGGAAAGACCCCCGTTGACTTCAACAGGCCTGGCTGAGGGAGTAGTGCCACTGTCCTTCCATGGACAAAGTTACCCTCACCACAGTTACGCCCTCTCTCGCTAGCTCCCTTCTATATGGCTGAACAGTGCCTGCCTTTGGATTGAGGACAGTATCCTTGGCAATATCCACCCTTGTAACCTGCAGTTGGCTTGTGCCAGCTGACTCAGCCTCCTGGAGCTCTGGCTGCAGGACTGTTTAACTGCACAGGTTGGGGTTTTATGCAACGTGGCAGGGTCTAGGTTTGAGCTGCAGCCCAGACCGGAAAATCCACATGACAATTAACCAGATTTTTAGCCCAAGCCCCAGAAGCGGCCATAGGAGACCCAGGGCTGTCTAACAGCACAGGAGACAGACCCTGTGTACACAGTGCCTGGCGCATCAATGGCACTGCAGTAATGTAAAGCAAATAAACAGCAACAAATCATAATCATTCTAAGGAGTGTGGGTTAGAGAAATTAGGTTCTTTTGTAATCCCTCCAGTCTGACTATGTTACAGAAAGACAGGCACCTTTTATATTTTTAACTATTATCAATCATGTTCTTCAGAGAGCAAGCCTATTCTTCACATTATCCAGCAATTATGTGGAACTCATACACTGTGTCCCTAAGGGGTCTCTACACTTTTGCAATAATTTCATAATGTCTACGAGTAGATTTTTACGTACAATATGGATTTATTGGCTTTTTTAAGGAAAATGAATTTTTTGGTAAAAAATGATTATTCAATTTTTTTTTCCAGGAAATCTTTTGGATTCAGTTCAACAACCCTGCTTCTAAGAAAATGAGAGGGGATACGGGAATACTGAGTTGTATCTCATTCATCCTCAGTCTCTCCCCTCAAATCCTCCATCCTATTCCATCCCACCCACATTTCAACAACTCCTCCACCTAGGGCAGGGGATTGGACTTGATGACCTTCTAAGGTCTCTTCCAGCTCTATGATTCTATGATTCACCCCATCACTTACTCTTACTCTGCCCGCTGTGCCTTCTCCCACACTATGTATGGAATATCGTCCCCATTCCAATTTACTAAGCCATCATCTTCTGCTGGTCTAGTGTCTTCATGCCAAATCTGGTGGCTGATGTCCAGCTGATGTCAATCAGAAGATTTTGCAAGCACACAGATATCACAGTGATGGGCGTGGTATTCAAAACCTAACAGAATGTTCCATATTGAAGCCCCTCACTAAAGACTTCCTTCTTCAACGATGCCCCAAGAAGGGATTTAAGGATGTAAAAACAAGCACCTAGCTGCTCCGTCTTCCAAGGTTTCTTCCTGTCTTCTCCATGTCCATCATTTAGGGAAGGGGTGGGGAAATTCTTTTGGCTCAGGGGGTGCTGATATACAGAAAAATCATTTGGGGGGCGCACACAATTGAGAAGCCAAAAAAAAACCAACACCTCACTAATGTGGCCAGCCGCCAGCTGAGAGGAGTCTAGTAGATTTTGTGTGCTCCAGTTTCGTGGACTCCCCAATGCTGGGGAGGGGGGAAGTCTTGAGCCTTGGGGGCTAAATTCAGGCAAGCTGGGAGCTGCATCTGGCCCCTGGACTTTAGGTTCCTCACCCCTGATTTAGAGCCAGTTGTGGCAAACACTTCCTGACACAACTGCAGATTCTGCTCCTTTAACTGGGATTCCAGCAGCACCACTGATGTTCCTGGACCATAGAGTCCAGGTATAAGGAGGTCGGGCTGCAGGGCAGGAGCTGGAGAGGAGGGGCATGACTCAGCCAGGAGTCCTGTGTTGAGGGAGGGGGCACAGCAGGGAGTTCTGGCCCCTGCTGCCGGGCGGTAGCGGGGGACCGGCAGTGGCTGCAGACTCCCAGCAGCCGTGGAACCTCGCCTCGGTCCCGGCAGCTGCAGCAGGCATGGAGCCTTGGCAGCCCCGGAGCTCCAGCCTGGGGATCCATGGCCAGGCAGGCAGCAGTGGGGCTTGGATGGAGTCCTAGCTGGGGGCAGCACGGGCCATATTGGGAGGGACCTCCTCTCGTTTGGCAAATCCCCTTTTTCGGGACCAGTCAGGTCCCGAGGGTGCCGGACAAGGGAAGTCTAACCTGTAACACCTTCCATAGATGAGGTTCCACTGATGTCAGTAGAAACATTCATGGGCTAAAGGTCCCATTCAACATGAGCAGCTATCCCAATCTGACTGGACACGGTGTCACTGACTTCAATGGGACTCCTCAAGGTGTTAATCATGACAGAAGATAGCAAGTGTTTGCATCAGAGAAATCAGCTCCTCGGGGCAAAGACTGGTTTTTTTCAGCTTGTACAGCACCAAACATTTTTCAGCTTGTACAGCACCAAACATTTTTCAGCTTGTACAGCACCAAACACACTATTGATGTTTAATGAAAAGATATAACCACGACTGACCCCCAGCCAACTTTCTCAGCCTGCCTGTTTCAACAAACAAACAAACAAGCAAACAAAAGAAATAAAAATCCCTGAACACAAAAACCAAACAAATGTACAGACAGTCTGAATAATACATTACCAAATTCACAGTCCAGTATGCTCAATTTAAACACTGTACATTTCATTATTTCAGACATTTAAATCTGAAATTTCACAGTGTTGTAACTGGGGGGGAGGGGGTATTCTCCCCCAAAAGAAGGTTTTGAAGAGATTGCAAAGTTGTTGTAGGGAGACCACAGCATTGCCACTCTTACTTCTGTGCTGCTGTTAGCGGCCTTCAGAGATGGGACTCTGGCCACCAGCCACTGTCCTCTAGCTACCGAACGATGAAGACAGCTCCCCTTCTGCAATACATATTAATTGGGTCATTTAAAAGGTGAACTTAACTGCAGTAACACTCTTTGGGTTGGGATAAATGCTGGTCCCCATCATGAGCACTGTATAGTCTAGGGTAAAAGTACATTAAAGAGCAGGTTTCACGGACCGTGCCATGTTTTTCATGGCTGTGGATTTGGTAGGCTCCTAAGTATGAAACAATGTATCAAATTAGCACTGAATCTATACACAACAAGCCATGGTTTCTGGCTCATGCTATTACACAGCAATACATTATATTGCTCAGAGGAGCTTGTTGTTAGCACTGCAAACAGCGGAGAAGGGGGAAAAAATAGGGCCACTGAGGTGCATTTTATATTAAGTCTACCTGTCTGCAAGGGAATCATTTCCTTTTGATGATCAGGCAGAGCGGCTCATCCCAACCCCCTACCTCTTCTCTCCTCAGAGGCTCCTGCGAAGCATCTCCAAGTGTTGCTTCATATCACTAATATTAGGATGGGGAGATTCGGAAGATTGCTGAATTCATCTAAAGAAAACGTAGAATTTCAGATAAATGAGGATATTATAATGAAACAGGCTCGGACTTTTTGAGTGCTGCCGGATTCCTCTATGCTGTGACATCTGTAGTTAAACATTTCCACAGACAAATATCAGGTATTTTGCTTCAACCGAAATACAGCGGTTGCTGATGAATGAGACCATCTTTTCGGTTTTTCCATTGTCTATTCACTGACCTTTAACGATTGTGTGTACCCTGTGGCAAAGTTCCGACCATGCCCTGTGGGTCCCACACTTCTGACGGACAGTGTTTACCTCAGAGGCTCACTGTGACCCTCCATGTGGCCTCTTCTTTTTCTACAGGCAGGGGTCACTACCTACTGAGCCATCCTCAACATAGGCTAGTCCACAGACAGAGTTTGTTCTACTCCCATTCTGGCAGCTTCTTCTCTGGGCCACTTCCCCAAATGATCCTTCCCAGTACCTTTCCTCTAGTACTTGGGCAAGTCTGCCATGCTCCTCCACAACACTCTGCCGTGCTCGCAGGCCTCAGCTCACACACTCAGTGCACCTGCGCAATCTCACATCTTGGGCTCCTCTGCCCTCCCTGCAGGGAGGCCTTATACAGATGCCTCAGCAGGCCTTAATGGGTGGTGGGAGCGCTGATTAGCCTGCTGCTTCCAGCAAGCTCTTAATTGGCCCCATGTGCCTGACTCATTATGCAGCACTAGGCTCAGCCCTGTTTACTCAAGGAAAAGAAAACTGTTCACACAGAGCCCAGAATGTCTTCTCTCCATTAGTGTGCATCAGCCAGCTGGTCTGGGTCTGTCACAACACACACACATGCACACACAGAGTGAGAGACAGATACATGACAAATACAGTCCATCTTTTTGGCTTGTCCCATAGTTCCACCTTTAGACATTTTCTTGGTAAGGCAAGAGACACTAAGAACACCCATTTAATCAATTTAATCTCTGCAGTCCTGAAATGCATCTCCAGTCAATTCATACAGGTAACCCAGGGAATCAACGCACACATTCCAGGCTCAGAGGTAGGAGTCATGTGTTTGATCAGAGCGGGGATGTTTCTTTGTGGTGATCTGTCCTACTGTACCTCATTAATGGCAGGGTGACTAGAGAAGTCCTGAATCATTTCAAAGGACGCCCAACTGTTTTGGGAGAAGTGTCAAGGAAGACTTTTTCTGGCTTTTGTGGAGACCCAGAAGATGATTATTGCTGAGACCCAACCAGTCATCCTGAGAGTAAGAGCAACAAATGATACAGACTAGTTTCCCATTGGATGGACCGATGCCTTTGTAATTCCATTTGGCAAACATGCCTGTTAGCCTTAAAAACCCCACACAATTCAAGTCATGGGGTCTAGCATTCATCATTCAGTACTGTTGCTTCCAAAAGTTTTCTGTTGCTTCCAAGCTTTCTGCTATCATATGTTCTCTCTTTCTCTCCTTTCCTCCCCATAAGTAGAAAACTTTATGGCAAGTGTAATGCTAAAGGCAGCAATATACTGGCGAAACAGATGCTCTTTTTTTAATTGCCCATCTCCCAGGCATAATTGCTTGAGATTAGGCAGAAATAAAACAGACGAGATTGGAAAAAGAGAACGTATCCCAGCTCGTGGGAAGAGAATCCCTACCTAGATTTGGAAAGAAATTTAATTATTTTTCTGGTCTCAGAGGGTGCAGCCATGTTAGTGTGTAACAGAAAAAACTTTAAAAACAACAAATAGTTCCACAGCACCTTAGAGACTAACAAAAAATATAGATGGTATCACGAGCTTTCGTGGGCACAACCCACTTCTAGACAAAGTTAAGTTCACCTTTTAAATGAGCAAATTAGTATTTTTGGCCCATAATCTAGTTAAAACATTTACCTTTACTATGCTGTCCCCTTGTTCTTAGCAGCTCGTTAGTTACTTGGTCACTCAAGCATAGAAGAGGAGGAAAGTATGACATAAGAGAAGCTGCTGATGCCATATTAGAAACCTTGGAAAAAACATGTCTACTTAGAAATGTTCTTGTCACTACATGGTCTATTTTCTGGATATTTTCCAACATTCTCCTGTTCTACTAATTAGGGTCTTTTGCATGAAAACAGGAGTTTTGTTTCATGGGAGTTTATCTGTGTCTGCTTTGGTTTATTCTACTTCCCCATAATCAGGTATGGATTAAAGACTGCTCCAAGGAGTAGAAATTCCAGCCCCTTGGCTGGGTGGCAGTTAGATCAACACATAAGCCAAACCAAAGGCCAGGGTCCACAGTGAGAAAGATGGGAAAGAGGAGGGGGAAAAGAAGGGACTTGTGAAGGGTAGAGGCTACTGGGGTCAGACTATAGGTCCATCTGTGCGAGTTCCTATCAAACAGCAGAAAGAAAGATACATCTTTGGAAAGGGAAAACATGCTGATGGTTGCAAGCCCTGGTTAACCTGGGGCTTGGGTTATACTACAAAATTGAAAGCCAGGTCTATATTTGACTACGAAGGGCGGCTTAACGTAGGCAACTTCAGCTATGTAAAAGTAGCAGCAGTTGACATACCTTAAGCCAAACTTGGTGCCACCTTCACAAGGGGAGGTCGATGAGATCAAATGTTCCCATCAGCTTCCCTTACTCCACGCAACTGCGAGGAGTACTGACGCTGACCGGGGGTGCCCTCAGTGTTCAATTGATTGGGTCTTTACTACACCCATTAAATCAAACACCAGAAGATTGAGCTCCAACATGGCAGGTGGAGATGTGGCCTAAGATAATATCTCATGTGCTATGTAGCTGCAGATTCATTGTGGTACTGCTAAGTAAAATAAAAGGCTAAGTTAGCTGTATGGCTACAGCTGGCATAGACGTGTCAGGAGCACAAGAAAAAAAATCACACTTCCTAGGCAACACAGCTATGTCGCCAAAATCACCAGTAGAGCCACAACTATGCTGTCAGAAAGGAGTCTTTGTTGACACAGTTAAGGTTGTTTGGGGGATGTAATGTAGCCATGCTGGCAGAAGAAATCCTTCTGCTAGTTCATTCTGAATCCATAATACAGGGCCTCTGCGGGCTTAAATATATCAGCAAAGGCTCTAGTGTAGACAATGCTTAATCTACCCCTGCTCAGAATCATCTTCACAGCAATCAGTTATGATGCATCATAGATAATTATGTTTTCTGTTAAGGAATAATCAGTGGACATAGGCAAATTAAGACCCTGAAATCATTAGATATTAGAAATGTAGGAGAGCTAAATAAAATTACAGTGTATACCTCAGGGCTGGATAAGATATCGCCTGTGGACCAGTATTGGACAGCCTAATAATTTGATCCATCTGCAGTTTGCATCTGGCCTCTTACTATTTATGTCCTGCTGACAATGCCACAGAATTTCCAGGATTTGGCTCAGGCAGCAGAGCAGTATTTAAAGGGTGCGTGGCTCTTGGTTGTGGCACCAGCCTGGTAGGGGCTGGAGCCACAACCGTTTTAAACCCCGGGCAACAGCCGGCAACACGGTAGCAACATTTTTAATTCAAAGCATCTCATCCAGGATACACTGTGGGGAGGAAGGAGAAAAATTATTCTCTTTTACCTTTGATGACAGGACAAGAAGCAATGTGCTTAAATTACAGCAAGGGGGGTTTAGGTTGTACATTAGAGAAAACTTCCCAAATGCCAGGGTGGTTAAACACTGGAATAAGTTGCCTACGGAGGTTGTGGAATCTCCATCACTGGAGATATTTAAGTAATAGAAATGTAGCCGTGTTAGTCTGGTGTAGCTGAAACAAAAAACAGGACTATGTAGCACTTTAAAGACTAACAAGATGGTTTATTAGGTGATGAGCTTTCCTGGGCCAGACCCACTTCCTCAGATCAAATTATGGAAGAAAATTGGCACAACCATATATACCAAAGGATACAATAAAAAAAAATGAACACATATGAAATTTGATTTGTCCTTTTCATATATGTTCATTTTTTTTATTGTATCCTTTGTTATATATTGTTGTGCCAATTTTCTTCCACAATTTGATCTGAGGAAGTGGGTCTGGCCCACGAAAACTCATCACCTAATAAACCATCTTGTTAGTCTTTAAAGTGCTACATAGTCCTGTCTTTTGTTAGAGATATTTAAGAGCAGGTTGGATAGACATCTATCAGGGATGATCTAGATGCTGCTTGGTCTTACCATGAGGGCAGAAGACTGGACTAGACTATCTCTTAAGGTCCCTTCCAGCTCTAGTATTCTATGATTCTCTATAACATATTTTAATGTGTTTTTATGTATATAGTTCTAAAGCTGATATCCCTGCTAATAAAGACTCGGGAAAGAGAAATTTTAAAAATGGGAAAATTCCAAAATATTTTCTGAGAGAGTTCATAATGGCTTTATGGGCTTTAAATAAGTATATTATCCTGGCAATCACTGTTGATCAGTAGTTAAGACAGTAGCTAAATCCCTGTTGTATCCCCATCTACTCTTTCTTTATGCTCACCAGCCTAGTGAGAACTCATTTTACATATAAGCCTCAGTTTCGGGAGCTTCCAGAAACTCAACTCCTAGAATTCAATACAATTTGTTCAACTTCTAAAAGTAGATTAGTAAATGTAGCAAAATGATGCTGAAGAGTGGCCACTACATATGCCTTTGGGAGTGGGGTAGAGTGGGAGAAAGCGAAAAAAAAGGGCAAGTGAAAACATGTCTTCATAAGACAGACTGAGATCAAATTTTCAAGTCTGATATCATACTAAATGATAGAATTGTTTTACAGATTTCCTACATCTAAATTCAATTAAAAACACAGAGAAAGAACAAGGATGATTGCCAAATGGAGAGCCAAATGCACAGATGAAGAAAAGTTAGTTTCACAAAAAAAAATTAAGTTTTGCAGAGAATCCTATTTCTGAATACATTGGTTCATATATTTAAAACAGATAAAAAGGGAGTGAAACATGACAAGCTGCTTGCTAGATGAAGGGACCAGGGTGTAGGATTCCTGGATTTATTCCCTGATTTGTGAATACACTAAGTATCCTTGGACAATTTACTTAACCTCTCTGTGCCTCAATTTACCTATTTGTAAAATGGGCATAGTGTTACCACCTGTACTTTCCTCTCTGAGAATTTAATTAATGTTCACCTATACAGCATTTTCAGATCCTCCAATGGATGAGGACAAAAGGTTATTCACATTCCAAGAGATCATTGCCAAAAATGACATGAGAAAAAAAACCACTAAAAATTTCAATGTCCTTTCAAACTTCTGAAATTTGTAACTGAAATACAAACTGACCTTTACATACTGTAGAGTATGGCTAAAATTTTGCTAAAATGTATTTTTCTAGGGGAAACTCACTATTCTCTGTATTACAATAATCTTACTTTATTTGATTTACTGCCTTCAAATAAAGCAGCACATCTGGGTTTTCTCTCTGCTTTCCAGCTGCTTATTATCCAAGAGAGGCTTAGTGGACTACCAGCTCTACGATGTAAGTCTCTTGTCAGTCTGCTATTGTGATTATCCATTGGGCAAATAATTAACTTCTGTAGGTGCACTTCCCCTCTCAAGTTGTCTCATTAACTAATATTAATCCACGTTCACCTCCATTTGCAACCTATTTGCTCAAATGCTTAATTGTTCCAATGCTTTCCTTAGCTTATTGAAGAAAGCGACTGTCATTGTTGTCTATGCTCTTTGATGCTGTTTTATTGATTACTTTTACCATAGCCGGACATATTTGCACTATGTCATTCATGTGATGAGATACACCAGGCGTCAGGTACTCAACATCTTTATTATTGGCAGTTACACTGAAATGAACAACTGCACTCAGAGACATTATCTTGTAAACACAAAGCCCTCACAGAGTAACAACTGCATTCACCTCCAACCGCGGCTGTTTGTCTTCTCAGTTTTCAATCAACCTCCTTCACTGCGATTCGGGTCACCAGAGAGTGGGACAAGGCCTAGTGGCCTGACATTAAAGACTCAAGAACTATTGTGTTCTGTTGTGTATTCTACACTGTGGAAGACATAACATCGCTGTGCTTCAGATTAGCTGCACCAAGGGTTCAAAAATCATGCATCAAGCCTCCCAAAAATCATGAGACTGGCTTTAGATCATGAGATTTCAAACAATAATGCACATGGCGCTGTATGTATTTGCCTTGCAGCTTTTAAACTGTGAGTTATACTCTGATCCACCTTTTCTCCACAACCACAAGAGTTAAGAAACTTAGTTGTGAACAGTTTTGGTGGTTAATGAATGCAGCAAAAATATGAAACCCAGTGAAGAAAAAGGATAGAGCAATGTGATATTCTTTTAGACAGAGTATCCTTTTGTGTACCTAATTCTTTTTTGGATTGACTTGTCTCAAAATAATACATTCACATTTATCTGCATATATTAATAAGCAACAAGATTAACTACAAGTAGTGTACCGAGCGAAGGGATAACCGTCTCCCGCAGAATAAATCCATTAAGTCACTTGCCAAATTCCCAAAGCTGTGACATCAATAAACAGCTGGCTAGAAGAAAAATAAACACTACTATTCCAAAACCCTGCCTTTCTTTCTTTCTTTCTTTCTTTCTTTCTTTCTTTCTTTCTTTCTTTCTTTCTTTCTTTCTTTCTTTCTTTCTTTCTTCTCCAGCATTACTCAGATGTCCTTCTACTGTGGTCCTTCCCTACAGTATCTCTTCAAATGATTTTTCTAGTTTAAACGTATGCACGTTGTTTCTATCAGTTCTCCTAGGACACACTTCAATGGTCTAAAAGACCTCACTTCAACCTTGGCTAAATTTTGTTTGACGTAAAATCAACCCATTATTCTGAAGCTATAACCTACATCTTCCCACCTGAATAATTTGTTGTCCTCCTTTAGCTAGACTATGATTGTCACCATGCAGAGTTTTAAAAGAGAACTCGCTATTACACAGAGGACTATCCTGTCGGAACCACAACAACATTACGAAGCTAAATTGATTTAATCACCAAAGAAGTGCACAGCACCTCACCCCTCTATTGCACAACATCAACATTAAAATAAACCTTGCCTAATTCTATCAGGACATATTCCAGAGAACATTAATTGCTTCCACAGATGTGCTGCAAGAATGCCATGGAGCCCAACAATCAACATCAAAGAAGAAGAAATGCCAGGCTAGTCGAAGGGAAGAAATTCCTGGCTTTCGGGCCAATGCAAATCAAGGGAAATAAATGAGACCTCCCATAGAGCCAATGTAAGTATTTCACTAAACATTAGCCTGTTTGGATTAACATGTCAGGCCCTGAAGGACTTGACTGCAAAATGAATGCCTGGCTCTGACAGCAGTACACACTGTGTGTGTATCCATGATCTATTAAAAAATCGTCTATCCACAAACTCCTTTCCATTTTGTAGATGAGCTGCACTGTTCAATGTGCAACCATCGGGACTAAAATTTACAAGGACTGGGCACATTTTTTTAAAGAGCTTTTGACCTTGGGATATTTACAACAATGTGCTTAAGAATCCAAAGGCTAGTCACTCCAGTTAACATCTCATGATGCAGCATTTCCAAGCTTGATGACTGCCAATGTTCAAAATCAGACTATGAAACAATTGCTTACTGCTGGCAATGCTAACAGATGGTGAAAGTCAGTTTGCTCTGCCTCTGTACAGGAGGGGGAAGAAGTAATTAAAAGTTTTAAAGCCACTTTCCAAAGTGTAACTCAACTTTTTGGTCTACTGAAATATTGTTTCATGACACCAAGTCATAACTACATAAGAAATAAACTAAAATAATTAAAATATCAGATTTCTGTTCATGGGAGCAAAAGAGAAGGCCTGAATATTATTGAGAAGGTGAGATGGAAATGCCCACTTAGGCCGTGTCTACACTACAGATAAGACTGAAGCAGCGGCCGTCGATCTTCCGGGGTTCGGATTCCTTTCCTGCCATGACAGCAGGGGACTGGACTTGATGGTCTCTCGAGGTCCCTTCCAGTTCCAGTGTTCTATGATTAGTGGGTCTAGTGAAGACACACAAATTCAAATTGACAAGGCACTCCCATCGATGCTGGTAGTCCTGCTTCTACGAGGAGGGAAATTGAAGAGAGAGTGTGCTCCCTTCAACTTCCCAGAGTGAGGACGGCACCAAAATTTGAGTTCAGATACTTTGACTTAAGCTATGCAATTAATGAAGCTGAAGTTGAGTATCTTAATTTAAATTTATTCCTTGGTGTAGATCAGGCCAAAATAAATTGAACAGTATAAAGAAATAAATACAAATACAATGATAATCAATCTATAAGGTGTATTTCACTAAAAGATTTCAAAGCATTTTTACAGTGGTGGTCAAGTACTATCCCTATTTTGCACAAAGCACAAATGAGAAGTTATGGCTATCATTTTTCAGCTTCAAATAAGTAGCATGATTTTTAGCTGTGCTGGGAACCTGCAAGGTTTACTGAGGCTAGGAACGCTCATGTTTTAATTCTAGGAAACACAATTGAAAGAAAACTGGCTCAAAGGGTGGCTAACGGTGGTTAAACACTGGAATAAATTGCCTAGATCGGTTGTGGAATCTCCATCTCTGGAGATATTTAAGATCAGGTTTGACAGACACCTGTCAGGGATAAGGTTTGACAGACACCTGTCAGGGATAATCTATACAGTGCTTGGTCCTGCCGTGAGGGCAGGGGACTGGACTCGATGACCTCTGAAGGTCCCTTCCAGTTCTAGGATTCTATGAAGGTGTCACAGCATGTCAGTGCTGAAACAAGACTAAGATCTAGTTCTCCCAATCCCAAGCCTGGTGTTCTAAGCACAAACTATGCTGCACGGGATATCTGAGAATCCTTTTTTTTTAATCTCTCTCTCTCTCTCTCTCTCTCTCTCTCTCTCTCACACACACACACACACACACACACACACACCATGATAAGACCCCCACCCCTTTCTGCACTGGTTGCAGTGAATCAGTAAGATTCTACCACTGACAAAGTAGTAGCATCAGTATCCTTTTCTTGCCCCGGGGAAAGCCCATATAAGAAATGGGAAGCAAAAAACTGCTCCCCACCCCACGAGGACACACAAAAAAACCTGGGAAAAAAGAACTCTAATGACAAGAGTGGAGAAGAGCTTCTGGACCCAGATCAGAAAGAACAGCTCTGGCGTGAGAAGGACTTTACCTAAATTAAGAGCCAGGGTAAGAAATTATGATTTGTAACAACTTCTCTTAGGGTATGTCTATACTGCATGGCTATTTTGGGATACAAGAGGTATCCCAAAATAGCTACCCTGCGGCTATACAAGCCGCCCGTTATTTCAAAATATTTTTAGAAATAATGGGCATGCTATTTTACCATCCTGGTAAACTCGTTGCACGAGGAACAAGGGATGGCTTGAAATAGCACTTTATTTCAAAATTTGGCGCTGTGTAGATGAACCAAATTTCAAAGTAAGCTATTTTGAAATAATTTCAAAATAACATCCGCAATTTATGTAGTGCAAATTGCATATCTTATTTCGAGTTTAGGGTGCTGTGTAGACACATCCTAAGGCTACGTCTACACTGCAAAAATGATTATTTTTGCGCAAAAACTTGTGGAGCATCCACACTACAAACACGTTCTTGCGCAAGAAAAAAGTACAGTACATCGTAAGAACACAGGGCTTTTTGCGCAAGAGTTATTCCTCTTTCTATGAGTTATAAGTCTTTTTGCGCAAGAGCTTTTGCGCAAAAAGGCATGTGTGGACAGGCAACAGGGTTTTCTTGCGCAAGAAACCCCTATGGCTAAAATGGCCATCAGAGCTCATGAAACGAGCTTTACCGGAGCGGTCGTCAAAGGCTTCCCTTGTCGACCGCACTGTGCCTAGGCTGCAGCACTGTGTCAGCACAGTGTGGCGGCCATTTTTATTTTAATGAAGCAAGGATTATTCAAATCCCCGCTTCATTGACTATGCTGAGTAAACTAGTTTACATGTGCTTGCTCAAAAGCACATGGCAGTGTGGACGTGCTCTTGCACAAGATCTTTTTGCACAAGAACTCTTGAGCAAAAAGTTCTTGCACAAGAAACCTGCAATGTGGACGTAGCTGTGTATTAGGTTTAGCTGGCATGTTTTGTTTGTTGGCTTAGTAACTTACTTTGATATGTCTGTTATCACTTGAAACCACTTAATTCTATTTTTCATACTTCATAAAATCACCTTTGTTATTAAGACACATTTATCTGGGGTGCTGGTCTCACTAGGGCTGTGCACCTGGGTGATGTGTCACGTCCCTGTGACTGAGTCTTCCCAGAGCTGAGCTGCCCTCAGAGTTTGTGTTAACCATCTGTGGGCTGAAACTCCAACTCTGTGCCTGGCATTGATCAACCAACCCACTGAGTGACAGTCTCAAGGGGATCTCTGCGACCGAACTCATCAGAAAGCAGTCCTTACACTCTTGGTATGAAGGGTCTTTCTTGTCACCTTCCTCACTGGCAGGTACCTCCTCCCTTCCCCAGCCTCTCTCGGTTTTAGTCCAGGGAATCTTTAGCAAATCAGCTAAGGTCTGCTCCTTCCCTAGGCCAATTCCTACCTCAGCCTATTTCAATCTGGGCCCCTTCCCCCAGGCCATTCCTGGGCTCACACTTCCACGGACTCTTGCAACTTCCTGGGCTCTGAAGAGGTCTCTCCAGCTCTGGTATTCAATAATAGCTCTTGGGCTTTTTCCCTGGAAGCCTGGGTCCTTCCCATCTCCCCCAAGGCTTTCTGGGTGCCTACATCTATTTCCTCTACACACCAACCTTTTGGCTGCCTCCCCACCCGTCCCATAGTGCTTTGCCAGAGCTCCCTTCACAGGAAAGAATCCTAAGGTCTATTCTACCCCTAGAGGTCTTGTCACTCTTCCAACACCTTGAAGTTCCACCTTTATTGTGCACCCTGCTCCTCTCAGCTGGGACTATTCTTTAATTCAGCCACACAACTTCTTCCCAGCCAATTACTCCTAAATTTGGCCTGGCCCTGCTTTCAGATGCAAATAGGAGCACTAAATAGTCTCTGGTTTCCGTTAACCCTTTCACTGCCAGTTTGGGGTAAACACCTAACCACATGTGATTTTAAGAAATGGCAGCTGTTTGAATCCATCTGGGGGTGGGGATAGGAACTGAAGTCACAGAGAAGCAGATTAATGGCCAGGGGACAGGTGATGTTGTCAAAGGTGTATGATAAACTTGTTTATCTGACAGTTTTGCAGTCTATCACATGCTTCTGCCATTTGTCATAAAGATGTCACATTTCTGGTGCTTTAGGATTCTAAAGGATAAGAGATGCCAAATAAATCTATGATATAATTATTAATGAGGCAAGGGAATTACAGAAAAATGTAAATGGTACAGTCTGGTAACCCTGTTTTACTGTCAAACCAATAAGATTTTTCATGTCAGAAATTGATAACAGTAGTGATAAATAAAGGACAGATGAAGCTAATCCAGCAGCTTTGAGTTTAACTGAGAAGTTATTACTTTGGAGGGTTTAACATATTAATGGAATCAAAATGGCATGTCAAAATATTTATGGAAATCTTTTTTAAAGCTTATACAAGAAGAATAACAAGCCCCTATAAAATATGGTTAAAATCCTACCCTCAATTAAACATGCTGACACTTAAAAGCTTCTGTCTGATTTACTTATAAATCTTCTTTAGTAAATTATGGCTCTAAAATACCTTTCGACTCTTCACTTACAAAAAAAGAATTTACTTTTCTTAAAAATAAAAACAACCCCAAACATTTACTGAAGACTTTTTTAAAGCCAACACTCCCAGTTATAAAGTTTAAAGTTAATATTAAGAATAGTCAGGCCTTTTTTCTGAAAGATTTGAAGGTAATATACATATAAAACCATATAGGGGATAAATAGTGCTGAACACTGGATCTAGCAAGAAGAACATGTGGACTGGCCTTTTTACATGCTGCAGATCTACTAATAAGAAAATAACATTCTCTTTCATCTTTGGGCAAGGGGTGGTTATCCATTTGCATAACAAGGGCCATTTTCATCCTCCATCCTAGCCTTAAACCTGATAGAAGGAGCCGCAGGAGCTCAGCAGTGGAGTGGTGTCCTAGAAGATGGGTCTCTCCTTTCTTTTCAACTAGTTTGTTCACACAAATGAGGTTGGATACCAGGAGTAAATTCGCTAGATAGCTATGGTCCAGTGGTGACACCCTGGCTACGTTTACATTGGCACCCTTTACCGGAAATGCTTAAAACGGAACAGTTTTCCATTATAAGTATTTCCGGAAAAAGCGCGTCTACATTGGCAGAATGCTTTTCCGGAAAAGCACTTTTTCCGAAAAAGCATCCGTGCCAATGTAGACGCGCTTTTCCGCAAAAAAGCCCCGATCGTCATTTTCGCGATCCGGGCTTTTTGCGGAAAATACTACTGGGCTGTCTACACTGGCCCTTTTCCGGAACAGTTTTTCCAGAAAAGGACTTTTGCCTGAACGGGAGCAGCATAGTTTTTCCGGAAAAAATGACGATTTTACATTAGATCGTCATTGCTTTTCCGGAAAAGCAAGCGGCCAGTGTAGACAGCTGGCAAGCTATTCCAGAAAAGCGGCTGCTTTTCCGGAATAAGTGGCCAGTGTAGACACAGCCCCTAAGTATTGCTCAAACCATTGACTATTTGGAATAGATGACATGACCTCTACAAAGGTGTCAGTATCCATCACCCTCCAGGAGACCCCAGGGATCTCAACTATTTTTAACTAACCATGTCTTATGTATTTACAGGTTCCCAGGCCAGAAGGATTACTGTGATAATGTAATCTGTCCTATGCAACACAGCTATATGACTGCCCCAACATAGTACAGGACCTAGAGCATCTCTTCAAGGAAAAACACCCACTCTTGACTAAAAATTATCAGTGAGAGAGAAACCACCATCACTCTTACTGAACGGTTCCGGTGGTTAATTCCTCTCGCTATCAGAATGTGGCATCTTATTTCCACTCTGAATTTGTCTGACTTCCACTTCCAGCCACGGGATCGTTTCAGACCTTTCTCTGCTAGGATGAAAAATTCATTATTAAACTATCTGTTCCCTATGTAGGTGCCTATAAATGGTAGCCAAGTCACTCCTTAACCTCCTCTATGTTGAGCTATATAGACTGAGCTCCTTGAGTCAAGCACTCTAGGGTACGTCTAGACTACATGCTTCTTTCGAAAGAAGCTTTTTCAAAAGAATCTTTCAAAAAAGCTTCTTTCGGAAGAGATCGTCTATACAGCCATAACTTTTTTGGAAAAAGTGATCCGCTTTTTCGAAAGAGAGCACCCAGGCAATCTGGATGCTCTGTTTCAAAAAAGCCCTGTTTGCAGTCAAGAGCTCTTTTGAAAAAAAGGCGTTCTTCCTCGTAAAATGAGGTTTACCACTGTCGAAAAAACCACTGCGTTCTTTCAATTTAATTTCAAAAGAACGCGGCAGTAGTCCAGATACAGGTGAAGTTTTTTTGAAAAAAGGTCACTTTTTTCTAAAAAGCCCTGCAGTCTAGACATAGCCTAAGGCAGGTTTTCTAACCCTTTAATCATTCTTGTGGCTCTTCTCTGCACCTTCTCCAATGTATCAACATCCTTTTTGTAGAATGGGCACCAGAACTCGACGCAGGATTCCAGCAACAGTTTAACCAGTGCCAAATACGGAGGCAACAGAAGCTCTCTGCTCCTAATCCAGATTCAGGGGCACCAAGAATTTTCAGACAGACCTCTTTTTATTTTCTGAATATCTAATAACCAAGAGATGAGGGGTGTGACTTGAGTTAAATGTGGTGATACAGATTTCGGGTAGTGTATCAAGTGTTTTTCCTTGTGCGGGTAGGAGTAAGATGTTTTATTTTCAGGGATCATTTTATGGTGCCTGTTGGGTGGAGAAAGTAACTGTCCCCACAGAATATTATGGTGGTTCTTCAGGGCGTGTGATCCTGGTTTTTAGGGAAGAGGAAAGGCAAATGGAAGGAGGAAGTGATGAACCTTCGGGAAAATTTCTGCTGGTTACTTCACAATTCCACTTGCCAATGAGCTACATAATCTTTTTCTCTATCACGGCACTTGAATAACAGTGCGTTGATCCATAAATGTCTTCTGGCACAGTATATACGCCATGGGAGAACAGGTGCTTAAGCAGAATGGCTGAAAGCCAAGCATCACAAGCAATCCAAATGCTCTGAATTCCTCTTCACTTGGGGAAAAAAAGTTCATTGCCCTTGACTCATGCCAGAGCTGCTCAGCTAAATTCATTATTCTCAAACACATTTTGGAATTTATTTTCAGCAGAGAACTTACGTCAGGGCTACAACACAAATCTCAATAAAAAAAATTCTACTTATATTGCTTCAAAAAAACTATGTTAAAAGAACATTAAAACAGCAAAGTGAAGCACCCACAAGTTAGGAAATGCTGGGTTTGAGGTTGCCTGTGCAACCTTTCTTAATTCAGCCCCCTTCTGAATATGCTTTGTGACAGTCCAATTACATGATCACAAACCATTTTTTCTATCAGACCTCTGGCCCCATTCAAAATACGCGAAGAGTCAGATTTAGAAAAAACTCATCACATCAGACAAAACTTTCCTACTCAATGAGTAAGTAAACAAACCATTTTGCTTCTCTGGCAAGGTAGGCTTTGTGCACACTTAAAAGTTTAAAGTGCAGCTGCGGACATGGAGCCGTGGAAGCACTTTAACACAACAGTGTGGCCACAACAGGAGCAGTGGGAAAGATCTCCCAATGCTCTAGGTAATCCACCTGAAGGGGAGGAACTGACAGCATTCCCAGGGCTGTAGTCTGGTTAACACTGGTGTTTTATAGCACTGTAACTTGCTGTAGCACATACACATACACATACACATTGTGACGGGGCTAACCTGCCCCACACTGAGCAGGAGGGAGAGGAGCCCGTTTATTGGGTAGAGCATGCCCCGCCCCCGCAGCCCTACTGGGCATGCCCGAAGTGCAGCCTGACTATGGGTACGTCTACACTACAGCGCTAGTTCGAACTAACTTAGTTCGAATTAGTTAATTCGAACTAAGCTAGTTCGAACTAACGCATCTAGAACTAAAAACTAGTTCGAACTAGCGTTTTGCTAGTTCGAACTAGTAAGTCCACATTGAGTGGACTCTGAACAGGGCTTAATGATGGCCGGAAGCAGTGCCGGCAGGGCATAAAAGGAGGACTTAGAGCATGGAGATACTGTCTCAGGCTAGCCGAGGGCTGTGCTTAAAGGGTC
Organism: Pelodiscus sinensis; assembly: GCF_052426305.1. Taxonomy (NCBI): domain Eukaryota; kingdom Metazoa; phylum Chordata; order Testudines; family Trionychidae; genus Pelodiscus; species Pelodiscus sinensis. The sequence goes on along the minus strand of NC_143053.1, from coordinate 7,026,464 downwards.
CCGACCCCCACCCCGGACACACAGTTCTAAGGGGTGCCCCGCTTGCAAAGAAGTTCTGGCTTGGAGTGCCCTGAGTGCCCACACTGGGCACATCACACCACTCGGCCATCAGCCCGGCTGCACTTGCCGCAGGCTGCCATCTGGGGAGAGGGAGTAATTGGGGGGCTGCAGGAGAGCTTCCACCCCCAGAAGCCCGCAGAGCCAGCCCAGTCCTCCCCATCGGGGGCTCGTACCCCATTCCTCCCTCACCTCCTTCCACTTGCCCTTCCCTAGCCCCCCTTCTTATTGATGTACAAAATAAAGATAACGTTTCTTCCAACATTGACTCTGTCTTTATTGAAAAAAACTGGGGGAGACTGGGAAAAGGAGGTGGGAGAGGGGAAGAGAAAGGCTGGGAGAGGGGAGGGCAACTAACATGATCAGGGGTTGGGAACAGGTCCCAGATGAAGAGAGGCTACAGAGACTGGGACTGTTCAGCTTAGAAAAGAGGAGACGGAGGGGGGACAGGATAGAGGTCTCTAAAAGCAGGGGTTGGGTGGAGAGGGTGCATTCAGAAAAGTTCTTCCTGAGTTCCCATAAAGAAGGACTAGAGGACACCAAAGGAAAGGAATGGGTAGCAGGCTTCAAACTAGTAAGAGAAAGTTGTTGTTGACAAGGCAAATAGTTAACCTGTGGAACTCCTTGCTGCAGGAGGTTGTGAAGGCTAGAACTAGAACAGAGTTTAAAGGGAAGTGAGATCAAGTGATGGAGGTTGGGTCCATGGAGTCCTATTAGCCAGAGGGTAGGAGTGGTGTCCCTGCCCAAAGTTTGTGGAAGGCTGGAGAGGGATGGCACGAGACAAATGGCTTGGTCATTGTCTTCGGTCCATCCCCTCCAGGGTCCCTAGGGTTGGCCGCTGTCGGCAGACAGGCTACTGGGCTAGATGGACCTTTGGTCTGACCCAGGACGGCCATTGTAAGCTCAGGGCTCAGGGTCGGGGGTCTCAGTGGACCCCCTTGATTTTCATGCACACCTGGTCCTGGGTGGCCAGGCTGGCAGCTCTCCTGCCCTAGCCGGCCACTTTCCTGTGCCTAGTGCGGAGATCGTGGACGAGGTCCACGATGTCCGCACTAGCCCAGGAAGGTGCCCGCCTCTTGCGGTCCAGGGCAAGCTCCCGGGAGCCGCCAGCCTGGTCCCGGCAAGAGGGGGTGGGCTGGGGGGCATCGGGTGGGTGGCTCTGTGCCGTGCCAGGTGCAGGGTCTGCTAGCTGGGTGCTGGCAGGCTTGCACCTGGCACGGGCACCGTAGCCAGCCCGTGCCCCTTTAAGGGGTCCGGGGCCGGGAGGGGGGCATAGAGTTTCCCTGGTGTTGGCCAGAGTGGCCACCAGGGAAACCTGGGGAGGGCTAGCCTCCCACTAGTTCGAACTAAAGGGCTACACAGCCCTTAGTTCGAACTAGCTAGTTCGAACTAGGCGTTAGTCCTCGTAAAATGAGGTTTACCTAGTTCGAACTAAGCGCTCCGCTAGTTCGATTCAAATTCGAACTAGCGGAGCGCTAGTGTAGCGCATAGGAAAGTTAGTTCGAACTAACGTCCGTTAGTTCGAACTAACTTTCTAGTGTAGACATACCCTATAAAAGGCTGTCAGGCTGCTCAGTTGAGGCAGACCGCCGGGGAGGAAGGAGCTCCGGCCCAAGCTGCAGACCTGCCGCCGGACCTGCCGCCTGATTCAGAGCTGGAGGGACCGCCGCTGTTGCTGCTACCATCCCCGGGGCGAGCACGCCCCCGACGCCGCCTCCGGGGGGCCGCCCGCCCGCCCCGCTACAGGGGACACCCCCCCTGCGCTGCTGCCCCCAGAGACGGGACCAGTTGACGTTGACGCCGCCGCCAGCCCAGCATCGCCAGGTGGGACCTCCGTCGGCCACAAGGCTGGGGTAGGAAGCAACCCAGGGCAAGGGACAGGGAAACCCCCCCAGTGGGCTCAGCGCATTTCGGGGAGGACCCCCCCCCCCGCTGAACCAGTGGTGGGAACTACCCACCACCATTAGGGCCCTGGGTTGGGGTCCGGTGGAGAGGGAGGGCCCGGACCCCCCTACCCCAACCCGTCAGGGCGTGGACTAGGCCTCTGGGCCTGCTGCGATTGCTGGACTAGGCCTCAGGGCCTACTGTGACTGTGGACTATGCCTCAGGGCCCATTGCGGCTACTAGACTAGGCCTCCGGGCCTGTTGCTACTGCTTTAATCTCGGGGAGAAGGGAACGGGGCGGGGAGGACCCCGCCACACACATATACACATACACTTCAATTTCACTCCAATCAGAGAGATGTAGACACAAAGCATGGAACCAGAATGTATGGCAATTTTATTATCTGAGGGTAAGTCTACACTTGCACCCTCTTTCGATAGAGGGATGCAAATGAACACATTTGAAATTGCAAATGAAGCCGGGATTTAAATATCCCATGCTTTATTTGCGTTATGGCGCTATTTCGAAATAACAGATGCTGTTAAGACTCGGTTATTTCAAGAGAAAACCCTTCTCTCGAAATAACTGGTAAACCTCATTGTATGAGGAATAAGGGTTATTTCGAGAAAAAGGTTTTCTCTTGAAATAACCTTGTCTTACCAGCGTCTGTTATTTTGAAATAACGCTCTTTCGAAATAGCGCCATAGCACGGATATGCAAACGAAGCGTGGGATATTTAAATCCTGGCTTCATTTGCAGTTTCAAATGTCTTCATTTGCATCCCTCTATCGAAAGAGCGTGCCCTAAATACCCTAAATATCATTCTACGCACACGTGGTCTTCACAGTAACAATAGAAGCAATAAACTTACCAAATATCAGAGGGATAACTGCATTAGTCTGTATTTTCAAAAAAAACAAGGTAACTTGGGACCCCTTAAAGACTAACAGATTTTTTGGGGGGGGCATAAGCTGTTGTGGGCAAAACCCCACTTTGTCAGATGCATCTGACAAAGTGGGTTTTTTGCCCATGAAAGTTTATGCCCACGTAACCCAAAGTTCACACATTGCTCCCTGAACATTTTCTGGGCTGGGGGATACGCAAGGGGAAATATGGGACAATCACACAACAAGGAGGGTTGCGTGCTGAGGAGGGGGAAAGAGATTAAACCGTCATGGCTGGCTGCAGAGGTAGCACACACGTCTCAGAGGTCTCTTCTGAAGAATGAGCGAGGGTAACTGCAGAGTGTTCAAGGTACATCCAAATTGGAGCAGCCCCGGAGGAACAGCTGTATAGTATGTCTGAGGTAAAACATCATCTGCCATGACGAGAGCTCAATGAAACCCGGTGTCAGAATGGCAGCTCCGGTGCTGGACTGTTTAGTGCCTCCAGGAGGCAAGGTAGCTATGCCTACATGCAGCCTAGTGCTTTCGCTACATCTGAAGTTGCACACCTGCCACGTTGCTCAAGGCAGCAGGCTCATTCAGGTGAACGCACGTCCTTTGCTGCTGGATGTGTCAGGCACACCTGGATGTTGTGTGGGTGAAACAGCAACGAAAAGGAGCAGCACGGTGGTGATCAAGCCGCAAAGACAACGAGGGTTTAAAAAAAGGCTACTGAGGCAGCAGCGGGAGCCCTGGGCCCTTTAAATCATCACATGGAGCGCTGTGCTGATTTAGGAGGCTCAGCACCATGTTCTGAGTGACACAGAGGACTGGCTCGCCTGGCCCCGCCCCTTTTGCCTAAGGACCCACCCCTTCCGGGAGCATAGAGCTTCCCCCGCCCCTTGCCCACAAGCCCACTGGTTGTTGCCACTGCACCCCATTCTGCCTCCTCTGAGAAGCAACCACCTGCTAACAGCTCTCCACCCCTCAAGCCTCTTCCCCAGCTGCCAATCCCTTGTCTGGTGGCTTCTGATTGGCTAATTGGAGTTGCCCTCAAGCAGGTGCCTGGAGAGTGCTGGGCACCCACTTCTTTTTTTTTTTTTTCTGTGAGTGCTCCAGCCCCGGAGCATCCCTGCAGTCGGCACCTCTGAATAGGCGCCAAACTCTGCCTTGATGTGGACGTGCCAGGAGTTATGTTCACATCCATGAGGCCAGAACTGATTTTTATCTCTGATTTTGTTTTATTGGTCATTATCAAAGAGTCATTTTTAACCACAAATTGCACCCCACTTAGTGTGTATACAATGAAAATGTCTGTGTTAGTGTTAGAGAGAGAGAGAGAGGGACACTACCCAAATCTGCTAGTAGTGAAATGTAACATGCTGTTTTGTGTCATTTCATGTGTTCTGACCCATGCCGATTATGACACCGTAATAAGCAGGATGTTGTTGTAAATGTATGTCTTCCTATTACTCCCCCTCCTCTCCGCTTGACTGTTCTTGGCAAGGAAAGCCTAATTCAGTTTCCAATTCTGGCCATCGCATTCACATTAAAAATATAATGAACTGGTCGTTTTCCTTTATCCACTCACCATCCTTCTCAAACGAGCACAAAATTTCACAACATCAGTGCACTTCCTACCTACATCACTCCGAAGTGTGAAGTAACACAAAAGAGTTGGACAAAAAGTTGTCCAGTGACATAAGGAGAGGCACAGGGAGGACAAAGGATTGGTGGGAATAATATGGAAAGAGCAAGACAGAGACCCCCAGCAATACAAAATAGACTCACAGCCCATCTCGCAGCTCTTGAGTATCATTCGAGGTCCCAAGGGATCTGAGGGTTCTTTCCAAGGAAGTCACTGTCAACACAAAAAGAAAGGGAAGAGAAAGAAATGACACCACATTTCAAACACAAGTATGCATGGGATTAAATGTGGTTTCTTTCAAACCTGTGTGCAAATATGCACAAATAAGAGCACAAAGCAAAGCAAGGTCGGACCATGCTAACTCTATCACAGGAAATTAATAATGTGGAATAATCTTTTTGCACCATGAGGGCATATTATACATATTTGTTATTTGTGTAGACCATAACTGTACAACAACTCATTTAAATGAAAGGAAATTTTTACCCAATTAGGGATGTGAATGGGTAACCAGTTAACTGGTTACCTGGTACCTGGGAGCAGCCTTCGACCTGACAGCTGAACATCACAAGCCCTCTGGTCATTTTCTGTGGAAATTTTTCTAAAGAGATTCTTAGGCGGTAGAGAAGACTGCTCAGTTTTAATTAATGATTTAAGCATAAGGAGTAGCATGAAAGGAGCAAACTATGTAACTGAGGAAGAAGATGGGACAGCCTAGTGTAACTGAATTAAAAAGAAGGCGGAGGCCATGCAAGACGTTAAGCGGGAATAGAGTTCTGAAGCACACGGAAGGCCGGGCTAACTTAACCTTTATGTGGATCATGAAGAACCCAGTGAGACAGTCAAGCAAAGGAGAGATATAGAGAGAGTGTCAGGAAAGGAAAATCATCTGGACAGCTTGAATGTCCTTGCTCCACACTCCAGAAGAACAAACTGCCCGTGTGGTCAGAATGTCCGGTGAGGAACCTTCCCGCTCCCCCGTCCCGTGTCACAGATAACCATTGTTACTGAGCCCGAATCTGTTCTAGGGCTCACGGGTACAAAAATTCACAGCCTGTCCGTGACGTGTGCAATATACCCTTGGCTAATCTTGGGCACTGGAGGGGGGCGGTCTGGGGAGCTCTGCAGGTGCTCAGGATGTGGCAGCCCACAGGGCATCCGGGTACTTGGAGAGGGTGCGGCCTGGGGTTGGTGATCTGTGGGGAGCAGCCTGGGATCCCTGCTCATGCTGACGGAGCCTGGCAGCGGCGCACAGCCCGGGACTCCCGCTGGTGCTGGGGGAGAGGGATGTGGCAGCTTTGGCAGGCTCCCTCCCTGACTCTGTGGCGGATCCCTGGAAGCAGTGGTCATGTCACTTGGCTCCTCGGTGGAGTTCAGCTGGGGGAGGGGGGGCTCCGTCTTAGGGCTGCCACCCACTGACGCTATTCCAGGAAGGGCTTTTTCCAGCATGATGTAATGTCATTTTCTTAAAACACCCGATTAAAATCTCTCTGGCTACTTTCAGTAGTAATCGGGAGACTGATGTCAATGTGGGGAGACTCCAGGCCAATCCTGGAGAGTTGGCAGCCCTTCTCCATGCACTGCCCCCACCCCAAGCACCAACTCCACAGCCCCCTTTGGCCAAGAACTACAGCCCACAGGAGCCGTGTCAGCAGAGGCAACGTACAGAGCTGCTGGCTGTACCTCTGTCTGGGAAGGATATTTCGCTACTTATGGGAAGCTGCCCACGGTAACTACCTTCAGGAGAAGCGACGAGGAGTCCTGTGGCACCTTATAGACTAACTGAAGTGTAGGAGCATAAGCTTTCGTGGGCAAAGACCCACTTCGTCAGATGCATGACATGCATCTGACGAAGTGGGTCTTTGCCCACGAAAGCTTATGCTCCTACACTTCAGTTAGTCTATAAGGTGCCACAGGACTCCTCGTCGCTTTTGCAGATTCAGACTAACACGGCTACCCCTCTGATACTTGATACCTTCAGGAGGTCTCACACCCTCCCATGTCCCAATACCCAGCTGCATCTGAGCCCCCTCTTGCACCCAAATTCCTGCCACTGCTGGAGGTATAAAACTACCCCAGCATCGGCCAGTGCAGCGGGCCCAGGGACTGCTCACGCTGTTCAGAAATCCACTGCAGAGATCAGGGAGGTCTTGGAATGACACAGAATCCATGATTTCTGCAACCTCCAAGACAAACTCACAGCCTTACCCATCAGTGGTTTCTTCTCAAGTTGGTATAACGTATAACAAACCAGCATGGCAGTTAAACTGTCAGGCCACAAACATTCTGTGCTCCTCCCTCTTCCGCTATGCACGAGGGACCACCTGCAGCATAGTTAATTTATTCACACACACACACACACACACACACACACACACACACACACACACACACACACACACAAACAAATTGGAAAATGTACAGAGAAGGGCAACAAAAATCATTAGCGGTATGGAACAGCTTCTATATGAGGAGAGGTTAATACGACTGGGTCTTTTCAGCTTGGAAAAGAAATGGCTAAGGAGGGAATATGATACAGGTCTACAAAACATGAATGATGTGGAGAAAGTGAATATGGAAGTGTTATCTACCCCTATCATATAACACCAGACCCAGGAATCACCCAATGGAATGAAGTGGCAGCTGGTTTACAACAAACTGAAGGAACTACTTCTTCGCTCAGCGCACAAATCAGGCTGTGGAGCAAATTACGAGAGGACGTTGTGATGGACAGCAATATAACTGGCTTCCAAAAGGAATTCGATCATTTTGCATGGGATCAGTCTGTCAATAGCTGTTGGCCAAAATCACCATTTATGAAACCTCCTGTTCGGGGTGTCCCTAGCCTCTGTTTGCCAGAAACCAGGAGGTGGATCACTTGATTCTGTTCTGTTCATTCCCTATGAATGGATTGCATTGGCCACTGTCAGAAGACAGGACACTGGTCTGGCTGGACCTTTGGACCATGGGATCCTGTACCTGGTAGGACTCAAATCTGTAAAAATCCTTCAACCCAGGCCAGAGATCATCCGAAAGTGGCATACTGCAATAGGCATAGCTCTGCAAGTCAAGAACAGGTTAACCCCCACAATGAGCACCCCGGGCGCTAAGGAAGTTAATAAAAAACAGTTGAAACTCTCATCCAAGCCTTCATTCGCTTGCATCTCGACTGCACAGACCCTCCTTCGTGCCTCCATAAATTCCATCATGCCCCACTCACAACCATTCAAAATGCTGCAGCAAAGACCCTTTTTCCTGGTTCTTTGCTTCAACCCTGTCAACAACAAAACACGCATCTAGTTATCACTGGAATGGGCCTGATCTTATGTGTAGCTGAGCATCCTTATCTACCATGGAAGTGGAAGGGATCCTGCCCTTGGGATGTAAACCGGTTCACTAGTTTAACAGTGCATAACTGGGGGGAGGGGACGGCTCGGGCTGGTCACCCTTTACAAGTTACACCCAGCTTCACTTCAATGTGTGGTTCACTTTCTCAAGCTCCAGCTGCTGCCAATGAACACAGCTTTTGAACGTTGCTAACGCAGAATGTTCTAGATCTTACAGGCACAGTCACCACAGTTCATAAATCTCCACAAAAGGCAACTCACGAGGCTTTTGCTGGGGAGAAGACGCACTAAAATGATTTAATTATACTTAAAAAGCCGAGTTCCGAGATCTATTCTAACCTTCCTACTTTGATTGATCAGGATTTCCTCATACAAGTGCTCTGTATTTTTTCATCCAAAGGGAGTGATTTTTTTTTTAAACTTTGAGCCAAAGATGTGCTTTTGAATTTTGCAACTGGGAAAAACCAAACAAAGCTACCTCTTCCATATGTTCCTACTGGAATGGATGCAGCTAGAAACTTGGCTTGTTTTGTATTCCACGACTTAAAGATTTATGAAAATCAGCCCAGAAGACTTTTAAAGCTAACAATGAGATTCTTGAAAATCAACAACATAATTTGGCTCTTATTACTTATGTTATTTAATCTATGCCATAAAATATGCAAGATACAGAAAAGTGACAAGTGAAATCCAGAAGAAAAATTATATTTTTCAGTGTTTGATATCTGAACCGCAATGTTGAATCAACAGTGCATTATGTTTTCCTTCTTGCATTTTGCATATTGAGTATATAAGCACAAAAAAGATACATGTAAATATAGACTGTTATTATTATTATTTATCTCTCAAATTTTCTCAAGACACTCTCAGTGATACAAACATATGTACATCATCAGTTGTTCTAGTTCCTTATTAAGTCACGAAAAAGACCAAATAACTAGTATGGGCTGATCTGTGGAAATGGAAGCCAGAAATCCTAAATTCTAACCTTTGTTCTGACACTGATTCCATCTGTGGTCTTGTCCAAGCCACTTAATCATTCCATGGCTTCGTTTTGCTATCAATAAGGCAGAAGAAATACAGGTTGGACCTCCCAAAACTGGGAGACTCTGCTCCAGCAACATCAGTAGTTCCTGGACCAGGGAGTCCTGGCTGGGAGCCCCAGTGGCAAGAGGGCTGGTGGCTCAGAGCCCAGCAGGGCTGGGACTGGGACCAGAGCCCCAGTAGCATAGCTAGGGCCAGCCCCAGTAGGTAGGCCAGCAACACAACAGCCCCAATAGCAGGGCCGGGGCCACAGCAGTCCAGGATGCTGGGGCCTTAGAAGCACAGCAGGGGGGAGGGGTGGATGGGGCTGGCAGCAAGGAAGGGAAGTGGGCGGAGGGCCTGATAACAGGGGACCTCTCCTGGTCCGGCAAATTCCCTCGTTCGGGACCAGTCAGGTCCTGAGGGTGTCGGACCAGAGAGGTCCAACCTGTATGTACGTCTCTTGTAGGATTGATTCATTTGTAACATACCTTGACAGTGAAATCAGCTACATACGCAATAAGAATGACCTTTTTCTGGAGCCTGGGCGGTGCGACAAGCTATTGTCACCCTGGGATACCAGGGACAAGGATGGTCAAAGATGTCCATCGAAACTGTTTTTTTGATAGAAAACTAGGCTTTTGATATTTTGTTTTGTCGTGAGAAGTGTCTGCTTTCCATAGAGAAAACCAGTCACTTACCTCATAACTGTTGTTCTTCGAGATGTGTTGCTTGTGTCCATTCCACTTAGGTGTGCGTGGGCCGCGTGCACGAGTCCCAGAAGCTTTTGATTTTTAGCACAGGGGTTCTCAAACTTTATGATACTGCGACCCCCCTCTAAGTTGCTTGCAACCCACCGGGGAGTCGGGAACCACAGTTTGAGAAACGTGGCCTTAGCAGTATCTGTTGGGCCAGCCAGGGAGCCCCCTGGAGAGACGCTGTTATATCAGCCCATATATACCCCTGCTGGCCCTCCATAATCCTGTTTGTCCATGGCCCTGTGAGTTGACAAACCCCAGCCAGCAACCATTAAGATTTGGTGTGGTGGTCCCCTTTGTCTTGTAAGTTGGCCCTGTGGCTTGGTCACCTTTACTGGTATCACAGTCTAACTCAACATTAGTCCCACAACAGGTCATCGGCCTCAGTCTAGACCCAACAGTTCTAAGCCTAGTGTTTCCAATCTTTACTCTATCCTTTTCAGTGAGGTTGTAGGGAAACCCATTCCCTCCTTCTGTCCTGAGTTCGAGTCCTAGGACCCTGCAGCAAGCAGTTACCAGCTTCTCGCTGGATCTCTTGGTTCCTCCCTGCTCTCCTGCCTCCCAGGGCTCACATTGTGGGCAGGGATAGAAATATAGCCGTGTTAGTCTCGTGTAGCTGAAACAAAATACAGGACTATGTAGCACTTTAAAGACTAACTAATAAACCATCTTGTTAGTCTTTAAAGTGCTACATAGTCCTGTATTGTGGGCAGGGTCCCAGTTCCCAATATGGCAAAGGAAAGAGAACTATTGGCACCTTCTGGCCCACATTTTCCACACGGCTCCATCAGTCACCTGCACAACTGCTCCAGCTCCACAGGAAATCTAAGGCCTCTTGACTCCCTTGGCCTCCACGGTGGGAGCTGAGAATGAGAGGTCTCGCCAGCTCCCCGGGCTGGGGCCTCCTAAGCTGGGTTTCTCTCAGTTAATGCTCCTCCTCCAAGTCTGGCAGGTTTCACGTGGACAATGGTATGGGGCAGTCTGAGACCACAGCTGCTCTTTAAACTCTTCCTGTGTATTGAGGGGCATGTGTATCTCCATGCCATCCTTTGGTTTGGCTCAAAACCAAAGTTACCTCCCCACCTTTGCCCATCTCCTTCAGGCTTCCCTAATTAAAAGTTGCTCTAAAATAACAGGTTCATCTGGGTATCTTGGCCAACACACTCTCTTCAAGTATCAGGTTCTAGTAGCCACAGTTGTGTATGGACAATCGGAGAACACAAACAGCTGCCAACTTTGCTTATACATTCACCTCATGGTCAGCAGCTCACGTCATGCTTTCTAAGCCACTTGGAGATGCAAGAACATAAGAATGGCCATACTGGGTCAGACCAAAGATCTATCTAGCCCAGCATCCTCTCTTCCAACAGTGGCCAATACCTGATGCCCCAGAGAGAGTGAACTGAATCATCAAGTGATCTCTCTCCTGTCATCCATTTCCTGCCGCTGACAAACAGAGGCTAGAGACACCATTCCGACCCATCCTGGCTAATTATTGATGGACCTAACCTGCATGAACTTATCTAGTTTTGTTTTGTTTTGTTTTGTTTTTTGAACCCTGTTAAAGTCCTGGTCTTCACAATATCCTCTGGGAAGGAGTGCCGCAGGTTGACTTTGTGCTGCGTGAAGAAAAACTTCCTTTTGATTGTTTAAAACCTGCTGCCTATTAATTCATTTGTCGACTCCTAGTTCTTATGCTATGGGAACAAGTAAATAACTTTTCTTTATTCACCCTCTCCACACCACTCATGATTTTATAGACCTCAGTCATATCCCCCTTAGTCTCCTCTTTTCTAAGCTAAAAAGTCCCAGTCTTTTTAATCTCTCTTCATATGACAGCCATTCCAAACCCCTAACCATTTTAGTTGTAAAAAGCAAAGCGCCTAAAAGAAGTTTTGTGTGATGTATAGTGGTCCAAAGGCTAAATTGTAGGTTTTCCCTAATGTCCGTTAGCATCTCTAACTGGAGAGCTTAACCTTTCTAGAGGTCTCCCACATATGATGATGTCTTCCTGTTTTTGGTTTTTTTGTCCATAGCCCTAACAAATCAATCTACAGTGCGATCTATATATTGCCCATTTCCGAGATGAAACACGACACTTCTAAAAATATTTCAAGGCCAATTAGACCTTCAGAGAAGAACTCAAATGCATCAGCAAGAAACGGTATGGTATTTGCTATAATGAACTTGTCAGATAACAGACTGAATCAAGGTGGCCTGCGCATTCACACAGGTACTCAACTGGTGAGAATGTATTACTAGTATGTGTATAATTCAAGTAGGTAGGAAGTAGCTCATCATGATGATCTGGTTTTGACTTCTGCAGAGAAAACCATGACAATTCCGAGTGAAGGCTCTCCCCTTAATATCTTTGTACTGCCAAACTGGGGAAATCTATGGAAGACAGACTGATCTGATATTTCATGGGTTCTGTGTAAGAGCAGCATAGATCTTTGATATCATGTACTCTGGAGGAAAGAAGCTTGTCTGAGACAAGTGATACCTCCACACTAGCTGCAGAGCCACTGAAAGGCTCAGCTTTGACCCAAAAGTGTGGCATTGCTTTTGAAGGGCCGCAGTCTCTCTGTTCGGTGCGAGAGCATTTGGGCTAGGTGACCCGGAAATCATTTCTAGCTTTAAAAAGTCTCAGAGGGGCCAGTTGCCATGTGAGTCTGTAACTTTAAAAACAATGAGTAGCCCTGTGGCACTCTGAAACCTAACGAAAATAAATCTAGTATCATGAGTTTTTGTGGCCAAAATCCACTTCAGAGGAGCTCATCTGAGGAAGTGGTTTTTGCTCACGAAAACTCATGATACCATCTACATCTACAAATTTGGCTCTATTTTGCATATCTTCTTCTGATCGCTTTTTCGAAAGCGGGTTTTTCAAAAGTGAAAGTAGTCTGGATGCTTTTTGGGGGGGGAAAAAAACCTTTTTTGGGGAAAAAAACGCTCTTCCTAAAAAAAAGGAGGTTTATGGGGTTTTTTTTTTCAAAAAAACCATGTAGTTTAGATGTACCCAAAGAGGACAGCTCCTAAAAGGAATGATGTAAGCGACACAAAAAAAACCCAGAGACTAAAACATGGCTTCAAAACACTGGAGCACTTAAAGAAGCCAAACAGCTACTATAGCACTGCATATTTCTGAGACAGCCAGTGTCTTAATTCCAAAGCAATGAGATAGTGAGCTATCAGAAAATGAACTGCATCATCGCCACGGGCAACAGCTGGGATTCAAAATCATCTAACTCTACAAGTGATGCAGTAGGGAGATAGTGTTGCCTAGTGGACAGAACTCTGGGATGGCACTAAGAAGACTTGTCTATTTGTGGCTATAACACTAACCTGCTGGTTGACCTTGGGCAAGTCACTTCCCCTCTCTGTACCTCCGTTTCCCCCTCTCTAAAGTGATACTGATCTCCTATGTAAATCACTTGGAGACCTGTGGGTGAAAACTGCTATGCGTTCTTTTACTACAGGTTGGCTATCCCTGATCTGGCTCCCTCGGGACCTGACTGATCCTGAACCAGGGTATTTGCCGGACCAAAGGAGGTTCCCTCCACAGCCCCCAGGCTGACCGGAGCACAGGCTGTTGCCAGCTTGGTTACGTCCTGCGGGGGGCTGCCCCAACCTGTTCTCAGTACCGCAAACTGTCAGGGCTGCTCTCGGCTCCAGCCTCACTGCTGCAGGGGGCTGTCTCCAGCCCCAGCCCCTGCCCCGTCCTACTGTTTCAGCCTGGCCCCCCTGGGTTGCCCTCCTGCCACTAGGCTACCAGGGTTCTCTGATCCAGGAACATCCAGAGTCCTGCCGGATCACAGATGTTGCCGGACCAGAGAATTCCAATTTGGGGAGGTGCAACCTGTAGCTTGAGTGCCAACTGATTTATCCACAGATCTCCTTCCAGCCGTGCGTTGTACTACTTTCCCGGTGCATAATTTCTGTAATTGCAGCTAATCACAGAAGGCAAAAATAACTGGAACCCCATTTCTGACCACGAGAGCATCAATAAGCTATTTTATAGCTATCCCTTCATTCCAAAGGTTATTATCCGAGAGCTTTCAAAACATTACAAATTCATGGATTTCAGGGCAGAATGAACTATTTAGACCATCCTCCCGTACAACACAGGCCAGAAAATTTCACCCTGCAGTTCTTATAGTATGACGACCATAACTTGCCGCTGAACTACACCCCGCATTTTACAAAGACATCAAAACTTGGCACGGGAGTTGTGGGTGAAAACAGCATAATCGGTTTTAAGCAGAGCTTGACAAATCTCTGTGTTGCGACTACATGACAGGGCTGCTTGTGATGGTAGGAGGAGAGGACTTTACAGCCCTGGCTGTCACTTTCAGTTTATATCTTATCATAGAACACTAGAACTGGAAGGGACCTCGAGAGGTCACAAAATCCAGTCCCCAGCCCTCATGGCAGGACCAAGCACCGTCTAGAATATCCCCAATAGATGTCTATCCTACCTGCTCTTAAAGTGATGGAGATTCTGCAACCTTCCTAGGCAATTTATTCCAGTGTTTAAACACCCTGGCTACGTCTAGACTGGCATGATTTTCCGCAAATGCTTTTAACGGAAAAGTTTTTCCGTTAAAAGCATTTGCGGAAAAGAGCATCTAGATTGGCATGGACGCTTTTCCGCAAAAGCACTTTTTGCGGAAAAGTGTCCGTGCCAATCTAGATGCGGTTTTGCGCAAGAAAGCCCTGATCACCATTTTCGCCATAAGGGCTTTTTTGCGCAAAACAGTTTTTAGCTGTCTACACTGGCCCTCTTGCGCAAAAACATTTCCGGAAAAGGGCTTTTGCCCGAATGGGAATGTCAAAGCCTTTGCGCAAGAAGCACTGATTTTGGACAGTAAAACGTCAGTGCTTTTGCACAAAATCAAGCAGCCTGTGTAGACAGCTGGAAAAACTTGCCAGTCTACACTTGCACCCTATTTCGAAATAGGGATGCAAACGAAGACATTCGAAATTGCAAATGAAGCCGGGATTTAAATATCCTGCATTTCATTTGCATATTCGCATTATAGCGCTATTACAAAATAAAACCCACTGTGTAGACACGTTATTTCAAGAGAAAACTCTTCTCTCGAAATAACCCTTATTCCTCATAAAATGAGATTTCACAGTTATTTTGAGAGAAGTGTTTTCTCTCAAAATAACGTGTCTACACAGCGTCTGTTATTTCAAAAAAGCGCATAAAGGGCTTATGCAAATGAAGTGTGGGATATTTAAATCCCAGCTTCATTTGCAATTTCGAATGTCTTCATTTGCATCCTTATTTCGAAACAGTATGCAAGTGTAGACATACCCCCTGACAGTGAGCAAGTTTTTCCTAATGGCCAACCTAAACCACCCTTGCTGCAATTTAAGCCCATTGCTTCTTGTCTTATCCTCAGAGGCCAAGGAGAACAATTTTTCTCCCTTCTCCTTGTAACACCCGTTTAGATATCTGAAATCTGCTCTTATGTCCCCTCTTAGTCTTCTCTTTTCTAACCTAAACAAACCCAGTTCTTTCAGACTTCCTTCGTAGCTCATGTTCTCTAGACCCTTCATCATTTTTGTTGCTCTTCTATGGACCTTCTCCAGTTTCTCCAGAGCTTTCTTGAAATGCGGTGCCAAGAACTGGACAGAATACCCCAACTGAGGCCTAATCAACGAAGAGCAGAGCTGAAGAATAACTTCTCCTGTCTTGAAGGCTTGATCCAATCCCCAACCTACCTAAATTCTTAGGATGTGTCAATCATTGTTTGCACAGGGGAGAGGACCAAGGAGTCTGGACTCCCTGGCCCTCTTTTTGTCATTTACCCCTGAATCCTGCAAGGTCCTGCGACCACACCTCCCATTACCTTCAGTGAGTGTGGAGGGTCCTGAGCACCTCCCAAGAGGCACTCTGACCTACTCAGTGCACAGGAAACAGTCTCCTGAACAGACCCATGGGGAATTACCTTGACTAGCATGCCCAATGGGGAAGAATAAAGGAAAGAACAGCTGTTCTGCAAGCTAATCTGACAGGCTCTGAACTTCGTAGCAGGCAACACTTCGGAGAAGTGGTGTCACTTGTTCCACCTTTCTGCCTTCTAATTCCTTATCGTAACAGATGACATGATTAAAAATAGAAAAGGATGCAGTCTTGGCAAGCCTAGGCATAGATTTCTGCCTCTTTCATGCAACATATGAGGAAATATTTTTATATCTTATAAAGAAATGGGGATTGCACGGGTGCTAGAGATCATGACACCCGGCAGTTAAAATGCATTTGGACCTGCTCCCTAACAGCAGGGCTTTGTACATACTCGCACGTCCTCAACAAGGCTGCATACACTTGACTAGGAAGCCGTGCATTATACGCACCGTTAGAGTTGATTCGGAAGATGTTGGTTGAAGTTTCCTGAAACAATTCCTGCAGTTCATTGGGATCGATCTGGGTGGCTGGAACAAGAGAAGGAGAACGCACATTAATGCATCTGCCTTAGCAAGAGAACAAGCATCCACAGCTGAACCTCTGAACCGGAATGCACCAAAGAGAGGGACATTCGTCACAGCTTTGTCACCACACTGTATTTGGGTTCTAGTGTATATGTAACAAACACACAGCTACCTCTGCAAGTTAATGGGACTGAAGGTGAACACTGGTTCCAACAATTACAGACCTCAGTACACCCTTCCTGATGTAAAGGGGTGATCCTTTCACTGTTACCAACAGCCTATGGATGCGAGACCAAATATTTACAGGGGCAGGTTGTGCCTTCCTTTGCGTTCCCACAGTTCACAGGCACAAACAACAGCAGTGGCGTTTTTCACCCACAATTATTCTAGAGCACAAGTGATTCATAAGAACATGAGAACGACCATACTGGGTCAGATCAACAGTCCATCTAGCCCAGTATCCTGTCTGCCGACAGCGGACAATACCCGATGCCCCAGAAGGAGGGAACACAATGGGTAATCCTCTTGTGATCCCTCCCCTGTCACACCATTCCTACCCATCCTGGCTCCATGAATCTATCTTGCTCTTTTTTGAGCCCTGTTAAAGACCTAGCCTTCACCAAAACCTCTGGCAAGGAGTTCCAGATGTTGACTGTGCACTGAGTGAACAAAAACTTCTTTTTGCTTGTTTGAAACGTGTTTTAAATTCCATTGAAGCATGTGGGCTGTTGCTTTCCAAGGTGCCTAAGGCAGCACAATTTCCCATACAAATTAACGGGCATAAGACATCCAACCCCAATGGTGGTTCTGAAAATCCCAGCTCTGATTCCCTGAATGTAGCTACATATCAGGGAGTTGGACATGCCACATTTTAATTATTTAAATATTTGTATCAGACCCTGTGAGAAGCAAGACCCCATTGTGTGAAGTGCCCTACAGCTACATGGCTCCTGTCCTGATATGTGTATTAATCTGAGACACAATACACACACATGCAGCCGTCCCCCTGACTGGTTAAGAGTAGGCCAAAAAAGCAGGTCATTAAAGTAGTCTATAAACATTAACTGAGCCACAAAGCTCCTGTCAAGAAGTCAGGGATGGGGAGGAAGTAAGAAGCCACCTCTGAAAGGGCGGCAGTCAGCAATGAATGTTCAAGTGAGTTGTGGAGCTGTAGCCGGACTCACTCGTGTTTTGCCGGGACCGTGCACAGGACAAGCAGCACTCTGGGATCTGCATGTGCCTGGATCAGTCCTGCTCCCTGCTGGCCAATTCTCTCCCTCCCCGGCCAGCCCTGCTTCCTACCAGCTGGTTCTCTTCCTCCTGATCTCCCCCGGCCAGCCCTGCTCCCCCCGGCCTCCCATCTCTCCCAGCCAGCCCTGCTGCCCCCGACCCCTTCCCCTGCCAGCCCTGCTTCCCGTCCCCCCCCTCCTATCCAGCCCCGCTCCCCTCCCGGCTGGTCCCTTCCCCCCCGGCATCAAGTGTGTCCGGTATTTTTGCTGAAGCTACCTGGTAACCCTACCTCCAATTGCTGAGGAACCTGCTTTATCTGTCCCTGAGCAGCGGTCGCACCAGCTGGAATGAGCCAGAATTCTCCCATTTCCCACCTTTTCAAGTCCACCCACTTACTCATCAATGTCCTCACAGGCACAGCCTCAGCAGCAGGAAAGGAGCGGGAGGAGCAAGTCTGACCAGGAGTCTCTGCCACTGGCTGTAGCTCGCATTCGACTAAGAAGTGTGTGGTTCGGTTGGTTGGTTTGTTCATTCTTTCCAATTCTTTTCTTATAAGACATCCCCCGCAAACTTGCCCATCGTATTTTCAGGCTAACCTGTAAACTCCAGGAATTGCTGACCAGACGTAACCAGCTCACGTTTGGCTTTCTCCCCAGACATTTAGTTCATTCACAGCCTGATCCAGTTCCCATTAAGTCAATGGCAAAAAAGTCAGAGTGCATTCTTAGCCCTCTAGGTCTTTGCTACGGGCAGCAGAACCATGGGGGATCTTACCGTAGTTTCCCTGATTCAGGAAGATCCCTGCAGATCCCTGTGTGCTTATGATTAGGTACAGGATTGAGTGTATTACTAAACGGGGATGTTCTCTAACCCCGGCTGCTGACAGACTTGTCGGGCCCTTGGACAAAGGGAGGGGCAGCTCCATTCACCGGAAAAGGGCGGGGCCTCCAGCAGAAGGGGCGGAGCTATGGGTGGGTCAGCCAGCGGCACCACCCCCAGACAGCCCCCAGCTCTCTGTTGGTGATGTAAAGGGCCCGGGCTCCGGCCGCCATCTCTCCTGCAGTAAGGGCCCTGGGCCCTTTTGAATCATCAGACCCTAGGGCAAAACTCCCCAAACAGCATGGGCTGTGCTGGTTCAGGGGCTTCCGCAGATGGACTGTCCTGCCGGAGTAAAATCGACCGGCAGGAGTTTACAGGGAGCCGTCTGAATGCTGAATCACCCAGAAAACAGGAGTTTGGATGATTCCATCACATGTGGGAGTAACATATGCCCGCAGATTGGAGATTAGGGATGTGAAGGGTGACCCGGATAACCAGGGAGCTGAAGCAGCTCCCCACCAGCTGTGCACAGCCAGTTGTTCCAGCCCTGCCAAGGGCCTGCCGCAGGCAGGGGCTGATCTGAAGTCCTGGCTGGTGCAGCCTCTGCCTGCAGCAGGGAGGGGGTCACAAGCAGGGGCTGCTCTAGTGGTTCTGGAGAAGCCCCTGGCTGCAGCGGAGAATTGGGGGGTCTTCCAGCCCAGCGGCAGCTCCCACTTGCTACCCTTTAATTGGTTAACCAGTTAAACAATATTGTTAACCCGATAGCCAATTAAATATGTTTTTACATCCCTATTGAAGATTATGAAATTCAAAACGGAAGGAACACTTTAACCCGGGAGGTGGGTTCCGTGCTCTGCTACATACTCCCTATATAACCTTTGTCAAGTCATTCACCTCCTCTGTAAAATGAAAATAATAGCATCACTCTGCCTCAAAGGCATGAGTTATGAGGCTCTATACATTAAAGATTGTCAGGTGCACTGACACTATGAAAATGGGGTCAGAAACACATTTTAATTAGATATAAGAGGACTAACAAAACGCACATGCTGAACTTTCAGGTATACTGTGGAGAAAAGGAGCCACTTCTAATCCAAACCTCTTCGCCACCAGCTACAAAGCTGCCACAAATGTAATATGGAGTAAAGGTACAGTCACGTGCTGATCTATTAAACAGGCTGGAACCTGGAATATTTCTTGACGCCCATCTCTTAGGCTGGGTATGTCTACACTTGCAACCTCTTTCGAGAGAGGGATGCAAATGCAGACATTTGAAATAGCAAATGAAGCTGGGATTTAAATATCCCGTGCTTCATTTGCATAACCACATTATGGCGCTATTTCGAAATAACAGACGCTGTTAAGACACAGTTATTTCAAGAAAAAACCCTTCTCTTGAAATAACCCATATTCCTCATACAATGAGGTTTACCAGTTATTTCGAGAGAAGGGTTTTCTCTCGAAATAACCGCATCTTAACAGCATCTGTTATTTCAATATAGCGCTATTTTGAAATAGCGCCATAACGCAAATATGCAAAATATGCATGGGATATTTAAATCCCGGCTTCATTTGCAATTTCGAATGTCTTCATTTGCATCCCTCTCTCGAAGGAGGGTGCAAGTGTAGACATACCTTTACTGTAACACAACAGCAACGTCATGATTTATTTTGGGGCGGTGCTATTTTAGCTTTCAATCTCTAACGCAGTGTAGTGTTTGCACCAGGGGAGAAGCGATTCTCTCTCTCTTCCTCTTCTCTCGGTGTTGCAGCCCGCCGTTGCAAGCACAAATTCCCAACTGAAAAAAAGCAATTTAAAAAAGAGATTTGCTCACTGCCAAGTGAAGTGCAGATTCCATGGCTCAGATACTTACTGACACCGTAAAAGGAAAGGGGCGGAGTGGGGGAGAACATGAAAGATAGTTGTGGCTAATAAAAATTAAATGCTTCAGACTTCATAAAGCATAATGTTAAAATATTACGATTCCCCTAGCCAGAATATGGAGTTGCCAATATGCAGTAAATATTTTGTGTGCCCTGCTACAGATACAATTCAGTGTCACAAACAAGGAAAGGTGAACTATCATTAGAGCAGAGATGCTGAAGGCAGCATGGGAGTTTTTGGGACAAGAGTCGCAGAAACAGGTGCGCAAATCAATTCTTCACCATTTCCATTTCTAGTTCTCCCCCTTTTCTGTTCACTTGCTTTATTTTTCTTGACGCCTTCTAAGGGGGTGATATAAACACAACTTTCACGGCTACCACTTTTCGCTTCTCACATTTGGAAAACAGCAATTCCATTATTTATATTTTCTAAAGTAGCAGAGGCCAACATGGGTACTTGTGATTTTTGTTCCATGGTCCTCAAAAAAAAAAAAAAAAAAAAACCCAAAAACCCTCAGACAGTATTTCCATAATACTTCACTTGCAACTGCACTGGTGCATTTGATCCAGCTATTTGGACACCCTACTACCCAATATGAATAAGCAAAATGTGTGGGCAATTTTATGGAAACACTGTCCCATTAAAATAAGATCCAAAGCACTTATTTAGCCCTGAAAATTGCGAGTGCTGAATAGGTTTCTCATTGAAGATGGTGGAAGGTAAGCCCTAGTTTTGCTTGATCACACAAAAAATGGCAAGAGGGGTACTTTTTAAAGTATGTGTACTTGTTTATTTTTATTACACTAACACGTACACAACCCAAATGACCTCAGTGCCCCATTGTGCTAATGCTCTTCATACACACAGTGAGAGAATCATAGAATCACAAAACACTAGAACTGGAAGGGACCTCAAGAGGTCATCAAGTCCAGTCCCCAGACCTCATGGCAGGACCAAGCACCATGTAGACCATCCCTGGTAGGTCTGTCCAACCTGCTCTTAAACATCTCCAGCGATGGAGAATCCACAACCTCCCTAGGCAATTTATTCCAGTGCTTAGACTGTTAGGAAGTTTTCCCTGAAGTCCAACCTAAACCTCCCTTGCTACAATTTAAGCCCATTGCTTCTTGTGCTATAATCATAGGCAAGGAAAATATCTTTTTTTCTCTCTCCTCCTTGTAACACCCTTTTAGGGGGTTAGATACGTGTCAGGAATGGTCTAGTTATTACTTTGTCCTGACTTGGGTGCAGGGGACTAAACTAGATGACCTGTTGAGGTTCCCTTCTAGTCTTACGCTTCTATGATACTTTGACACTCATTTCAATCAAATCTTCATAATAATAAAGTGCATCTCTAACACCTTGACTCCGGAAGAGACTTCATCTCATTTTACCCTACCTTTCTGCCCTCTTCACTGTACTTCCTGGAGACCTCAATGCAGAATGCATTAACTGACCTTCTCACCATCTTGTCTGATTTCTTCCATCACAGGAGATATTTAAGAGCAGGTTAGACAGACACCTGTCAGGGATGGTTTTGATGGTGTTTGGTCCTGCCGTAAGGCAGGGGACTGTATTTGATGACCTCTTCCAGTTCTAGGATTTTAGGATTCTAACCCACTCTTAGACATCTCCAATGAGAAATACCTGTCAGGAATGGGCTAGTTATTACTTCGCCCTGCCTTGAAAAAAACGAAATAAACATCATGCTATCTTTGCATCATCACTCTGATTATAATTACAGCACCCACAGTGTCACTTAAACTGTAAGCTGCTGCAGCTCTTTATGATGTGTCTACATCCTTGCATAGCACAGTGGGGGCCTGACACTCAGCTGGGGCCCTTAAATGCTCCCCTAACACACAGAAGAAGAAAAGAAGAAAGAAATGCATACATTACGGGGTTACTGAAATGCAATCCATGTCTGCGTTTCCCCCCAGAATATTACCCTTTCGGCAAGCCTGAACAAAGAGCCCACAACCACAGGCGCTGGGTTATTCTCGTGTTGGCTGAGGCTCACGTTCTTGTGAGTCTGGAAACCCTCTGAGGGGTGTCCAGGCTGTGGCTCTGCCTACCACACCTCCCTGAGGCTCCACCCTCAATCGGTCTCCTCCCCCGAGACTCTGTTCATGCTCCTCCTCCTCTTCACCCATGGCTCCTCCCCCAACCTCTCACTGCGGTCCACTATCCCCGTGCCCCCATGGTCCCTTCAACAACCACTCACGATTCTCTGCCTCTCCCCTAAGAGCTTGGGGGGTTAGGGGGAGGACAGTTGGAAGAGGCCAAGTGAGGGCAGGACATTTGGGGGAAGAGATGGAAGAAGGCTGGGAAGAGGCCAAGTGACGGTGGGGCCTCAGGGAAGAGGGCAAGCACAAGATCTCACAGCAGAGCGTGAGCAGGCCCACTGTCCAGACACCGGAGGCTTCCAGACTTCTCAGGGGCTTCCGGCAGCTGCGCTTCAAACGCTGGGGGCCAGCACGCCTCCCCAAGCTTCCTGTACCCCCACCCATTCCCTCAACCATGTCTGTAGCTTCTTCCATTGCTTGCCACGGACACCACAGACACAATGGGCTTCATAGCCACACACACACACACGGGCATTCCTGGAATCCTAGCATACAGGCCACATGCCCATGGGCTATGGGATGGTTTTACAGGATACAACCCAGGAAGGAAATATCATTTCCTGTAAGAGCAGGGTGTGGGGCAGGTGGATTTTAGAACATCATCCGGTTGTATTGAACTCATATATACCTCCGATATGGAGAAACCTTTTTCATGGATCCTAGACCACGCTGTGGTCAAAATAAGGTATATCCATATGACCTCTGTCCAGTCCACTTTCATACTGACTCAAGAGACACTGCTTATGCCATGTGCTCTGAAGAAAGGCTGTCCAGTCTGATGATTCTCAGTGCCTCACCCGAGAGAAAAAAAATCCATTAACATTCAGCCCATGTAAACATATCAGAACTTAGCTTTAGGAGCACAGTTTTGCACACCAACAAAAAAGGCTTATAAATAAAGAAGAAAATGTGAATATAAATGCATTTTCATATTGTAATCAAGGTTCAATCAGACCTGCCTTGTGTTATTTTAATTAAGTTGTTTTTATTCTCTTTTGTTTCCTTCTTTAGCATGCGTGCTAATAAGCTGCTTTTCAAGAAGGGTACAGCAACCTGAGCTAGGTGGATGACTGATTGGATAAGCATGCGATTGCTGTATTTCTACCATTTGTCCTGAACTTTTAGAAGGGGATGGATACTGCTAGGGATGTAGGACAACTTACACCATCCATGTATCATCTCCTGAGCAAGTACTAATGGTTGGAGCAGAGGGCTAGGATAGGAATGAAGACCCCTAAATTCTCTTCCCAGCACTGCCAATGACACCATATGTGGCCTTGCATAAATGACTTTACCTCTTGGTACCTCAGTCTACCACACATTAAAATGGACTATTTTGTGTGACAACTATGGAACCATTATCATTCCATCTAATCTACTATGAAACAAACCAATGCAATCATGCAGCAGATGGACCATGCTTTGAGTTCTCTTCTTGTTTACCTATGAGCGGAGTGGTTATGCTGCTAATTTTGTGGAGCATCTTGTCTACAAGAGGGCTCTTAGAGGAATACGGTCGAAAAGGAGTCTTGTACCTATCTATGAGGGAAAGAAGATTCCTAGATTCCAAGGCCAGAAAGTAACACCGTGACCGTCTACTCTGGTTTTCTGTATAACACAGGCCATCAAGCTTCCCCAAAATAATCCCTAGTGCATATTATTTAGAAAAAAACCATCCAATTCTGATTTAAAAATGGTCTGTCATGAAGAATCCACCACAACCCTGGACAAATTGTTCCCATGGTTAATTACTCTCAGGGTTGAAAATGTGTGCCTTATTTCCAGACTCAGTTTCTCTAGCTTGAACTTTTAGCCACTGGGTTGTTTCATGCCTTTTTCTGCTAGACTTCACATCCCGTTATTAAATGTGTGCACCCCATAGCTTGTTCCAGACTATAATCAATTCACCCCTTCCCCTTCTCTTTCTCAAGCTAAATAAATTGAGCTCATTGAACATAGGGGCCATGTGTGGGGGAGGTAAGGGGAGGAATCACACGCCCCCGTTCGACAGGGGCAGGAAGGGCCAGCTGGCAGCGAGAGGGAGGAATTAATAGGGGGGCCTGGCGCCCACAGCAGGGGTCCGTGTCTACCCCACACTCACCGATAGCAGCAGGGAAAGCCTCATTTTTTTGTTCTCCCAGCCATGCCGCTCCAGAGGACAGGATCACCCCCACACTCATTTCACGAGGAGTAACGGTAGTTTGAACTAGGAAGCACGGGGTTCGATCCAGCGGGGTTTTAAAAATGGCGGCTCCCCGCTTATGCTAATGAAGCCCGGGAAATTCAAATCCCGGGCTTCATTTGCAAGTGCGGTATGCATACATTACCCCGCTAGTTCGAACTAGCGGGCTAGTGTAGACATACCCTTGGGGAAGAAATGGGGCAGGGAGAGGGTGGAGCAGGAGTGGGGAGGGGGCAGAGTAGAGGCCGCAAGCTGGGCAAGTCTTGCACCCCGGCTGCTTCCCCAGCTCTCCGAAACGGCCGCTCCGCGCTCCAGGCTCCCTGGGCTCTTCACAGAGCAAAGCTGCCTCAACAGGCCTCTGCAGAACAGCTGGGCTGGTGCTCCTGCTGTGGTGGCCTGGCCCAGTGGTGCTCCTGCGGGGGGGAGGGTCCCACAGCTCAACAAATTCCGGGGAGGGGGCAGGGTGTGTAGGCGGTAGGGAAGGGGGAAGGGGGACAGGGTGTATGTGGGGATGGGCGGTGAGGTAATGAGGGATGGTTGGAGTGAGAGGGGTATAGGAAAGGAGGCAGGGAGATGGACAGTGTGGGGGTGCAGAGGGGCAGGGGTTAGTGAAGGATGGGGGTGTAGGAATGAAGGAAGGAGGTGGGGGGTAGGGATAAGTAGTGGAGGGGTTAAGGAGGATGGTGAGTGCAGGAATGGAGGCAGGGGGACCAAATTGAAGTACCGATTGCACCCTGGCTGCTTCCCCAGCTCTCCGAAGCGGCCGCTCCGTGCTCCAGATTGAAGTATCGATTGCATAGGGAAGGAGGGAGAGCTCTGATTGTCAGGGGGTGGGGGGACCGGATCTGGTCCAGCCTCAGCCCTGCTCCACGGCCGGAGGGGGGTGGGGGGCAGAGCTGGGGCTGGCCTGGCCTCTGCCCAGTCCGACGGGGAATCATAGACTCATAGAATAATAGGACTGGAAGGGACCTCAAGAGGTCATCGAGTCCAGCCCCCCGCCCTCAAGGCAGGACCAAGCTCCATCTACACCATCCCTGACAGATGTCTATCTAACCTGTTCTTAAATATCTCCAGAGAGGGAGATTCCACCACCTCCCTTGGCAATTTATTCCAATATTTCACCACCCTGACAGTTAGGAATTTTTTCCTAATGTCCAATCTAAACCTCCCCTGCTGCACTTTAAGCCCATTACTCCTTGTCCTGTCCTCAGAAACCAAGAGGAACAAATTTTCTCCTTCCTCCTTGTGACACCCTTTTAGATATTTGAAAACCGCTATCATGTCCCCCCTTAATCTTCTTTTTTCCAAGAAGATCCAGGGCTATTCTCATAAAAGAGAGATATCGAGTTAGTTTGACAGGATCTATTTTCCAAAAGCCCAGGCTGACTGGCATTAACTGACTGGAACCGAATGCAGCCCTCCAGTCATACCTTACATGCCATTGTATTAATCTTTGTACAAAATATTCCTTCTACAGTATCATTTGAAAACTGATCAGTAATTTCATGGTGAAATGTATGTAGCTACTTTACATACCAAGTTACAAAGGCAAGCTAAAAGTATGATTGTTTGAGCAAAGACAAAGGGCAAGTCGATGCCTCTAACCAGGTGTCTTCAAAGTTGATGCACAATCACCTATCAAGTAGCCATTCTTTGGCACAGAAAATGCACAGAAACAGATCAGTCAGTATTAGAGTGAACAACAGTATGAGGCCTTGGTCCCCCTGAGATTCAGTGACTCTAACCTCACAGCAGGAATCAACTTTATGTAGGGGTAACCCTTAGGAAAATGCATTTCAAAGGATGACAGCACTACAAACATGATACCCCAGGGTATTATGCCCTCTCTAGTTCTCTTCCATCAAAGATGACAAAAGAAACCAGGCCTTTGTACTTTGGGCCCACCTCCTGACTTGAGAATTTGGTCTGCAATGTTGCTGGGAACCTGTAGTAAGAATTTCTCCATGAACCAAGTCAAGCTTGTTAAATGTTAGTTTTTAAGAAAGAAACTTAGCTTTATTTCTCTACTAACCATTTCTGATGTTAATGCAGTGTGTGTGTATTCAGTTAAAATCTCTCTGTTTTATTCTTCATTTGTTTTATTCTTCTATCAAAACTAATCCAGTGCTGTCTTTGAACTGAACAGTGTGGGTAACACCATTTAAAGTAGCAAATGGTCAGATACTGTTTGCTCACAGTGGGCAAACAGACCTAAAATATCTGAACTGTTCAGGAGAGGGTGGGACAGTGCCGAACATACATTGTGGGGCAAATTTTGGGTCTGGAAGTGTGTTGGGGTCACCCTGCAAGTGGTAACCAAGGCCGGCAGAAGACAAAATGGTGACTAGAGTTTTGCTGGCACGTTGTACACACACACTCCAGGTGTGAAACATGTTTAGGCTATTTTGTAGTGGGCCCAATAGCCAAGAGGTATGTAGAGAAACAAATGAGAGCTCTTTCATAATCCACAAATATTCATGTTCCACTTCCGCCATCCAGATCCCATTGTGGGAGCTTAGGCCCTAATAAATGTTAGTCTCTATGGGTGTGTCTAGACTACATGCCTCCGTCGACGGAGGCATGTAGATTAGCCAGATCGGCAGAGGGAAATGAAGCCGCGATTAAAATAATCGCGGCTTCATTTAAATTTAAATGGCTGCCCCACTCTGCCAATCAGCTGTTTGTCGGCAGATCGGGGCAGTCTGGATGCACCGCGTCGACAAAGACGCCTTTCTTGATCGGCACAGGTATGCCTCGTGAAACCAGGTTTACCTGTGCCGATCAAGAAAGGCTTCTTTGTCGACGCGGCGCGTCCAGACTGCCCCGATCTGCCGACAAACAGCTGATCGGCAGAGCGGGGCAGCCATTTAAATTTAAATGAAGCCGCGATTATTTTAATCGCGGCTTCATTTCCCTCTGCCGATCTGGCTAATCTACATGCCTCCGTCGATGGAGGCATGTAGTTTAGACGTACCCTAAGGGTATGTCTACGCTATGGGATAAGGTTGAATTAAGATACACAACTTCAGCTATTTTAACTTGACTTTTGGCACTGTCCACGCTGCAGAAAGCAGAAGGAAGAACATTCTTCCTTCGATTTCCTTTACTCTTCATGGAAGCAGGACCACGAGCAGTGATTTAGATCTTGCTGATAGCAGAGTTCTTGTGACAGCTTCACCAACATTCAAGCAAAGACCAAAAGAGTGTCCTGCATCACAAAAAGACTGCATCAATAACCAATAACGAGAACCCAAATCCACTAAGAACCACAACAGCTCCTAATTCAAGCATTACACTAGACGTCCAGCAAATACAAGATGTGACTCAATTACATACCTTGCCCATGGCATACACACCAATAGGGATATCCAGAAAGATATAATGCCACAGACTCATCAGGCAGCAGCTGCATTCTTAAACTACAGTCATCAAAAATCTACAGCTTAAAGACCACTCTACAATATCTTGAGCTGGAATGAGCTTTCTATCTAAACCTGGACGTGAAAGCTGGAAATCCACCAAAGGTGCAGGTAGACATTTAAACGCCTTCAAAAGGAAAATGCCTCCGCAAATGTTGAGATATTAAATTGAATGAATTTATAACAAATACTGAGATTCATTCAGAGTCCACCAGCTCCTTATCTCTACTAGGGATGTAATAGTGTACTCGATTAACCGATAAGCAAAAGCTTCTAGGTTAATACTATAGACTACATGCATTCCCCCACTCCCCGCTAGTAAATTTTTAGCAGGCTGGCCAGCAGCCTGGCTCAGTCCTGGCTCGTACCAGTTCTGGGACCTACCCCTGATGTGGCTCTGTATTTAAAGTGTATTAGGAGCCAGGAGGGCAAGTAGCAGGGCTCAATTCCAGCTTGCGCCTGGTCTGGGAGCTCGTTCCCCCCGCACTTTTCCAGAGAGGGGCTGCTGCCACCCCGCACTGCTGCTTCTGTATCAGAGGCAGCAGCACAGGGCAGCAGGCAGTTGGTCCACAAAGGAGGATGGTTTTTCAACTGGCTCCCCTCGCAGACCAGTGTTGTACTTCAGTGGTCCATACTGTCAGTGTTTCAGCGTCATCTGGTCAGGGTTCTCGGGGTCGTCCCGGCGCGCTTCTGACAGGACCTCTACTCAGTCGGCAATGATAAACTTTCAGTTATGTGCGTAACTATCAGTGCTCCCTTTATCTAAAGTGTTAGATCCCGTGCACTTCGGCCAACACAGGAGATCTCTAAGGGTACGTCTAGACTACATGCCTCCGTCGACGGAGGCATATAGATTAGCCAGATCGGCAGAGTGAAATGAAGCCGCGATTAAAATAATCGCGGCTTCATTTAAATTTAAATGGCTGCCCCGCTCTGCCGATCAGCTGTTTGTTGGCAGATCGGGGCAGTCTGGACGCGACGCGCCGACAAAGAAGCCTTTCTTGATCGGCACAGGTATGCCTCGTGAAACCAGGTTTACCTGTGCCGATCAAGAAAGGCTTCTTTGTCGACGCGGCGCGTACAGACTGCCCCGATCTGCCGACAAACAGCTGATCGGCAGAGCGGGGCAGCCATTTAATTTTAAATGAAGCCGCGATTATTTTAATCGCGGCTTCATTTTCCTCTGCCGATCTGGCTAATCTACATGCCTCCGTCGACGGAGGCATGTAGTCTAGACACACCCTAAGAGCCCCCGGAAACAACAGATGCAGGGAAGGTTTGAAATCAATCAATATTTTCAAACTAGCCAATTAGCCCGTCATAAGATGGGATTTTCAGGTCTCTCCTCCACGTCAGTCTTCTCTCCTGAGCCTCCAGTCTCTCGCCCCATCTCTCTTTCTCTCTCTCTTGCTCCTCCTCCTCCTGCCTCCACCTCTCTCTCTCTCTCAGCTCTCCACCGCCTCCTGCCTCTCTCTCTGTCTCTCTCTTTCACTTCTCCTCCTCCTCCTGCCTCTCACTTGGGGGACCGCGGCCATTTGGGCTACGCACTCTCCATGCTGCATGGGGAGTGCGGAGTCCAAACAGTCGCTTGTGCCGCTTGCTCCCCCGTACCGGCCTGGCTGAGCAGCACAGAAGTCAGCCGAGCGCCACTGTGGGAGGCGAAGGGGGGGCGGTGACATTCACGGCCAGGGGGCAGGGCCTGGAGCTGCTGTCACACTGCGCGTCACCGCCCTGCTCCCTTCACCTCCCACCATGGCACTCAGCTGACTTCTGCGCTGCTCAGCCGGGCCACCGCGAGGAAGCAAGCGGCCGTTTGGGCCCTGCACTCCCCATGCAGCACGAACCATCCAGAGGGAACAGCCAGCATTTCGGCGTTACAAACTCACAGACACTGGGCTACTATATATATGATGGGAAGCTCTAACAGTCGGTAACAGAGATCCTACAATGTTACACCACTGGGCACTATGGCCCGCATTGACGAGGTACCAACACATTGCGGGCCTATTGCCATATAAGAGATATTAACAGCGGGTAGTCAAAATTAAGCCATTGTGCATTCTGTAAGGTTCGGTAATGACACCTGCCGTTCAGGCGCCTAGTGTGCCTCCCCCAAGGTCAGCTGATGAGCACCTTTTGCGGTGTCCTTTTATAGATAGGTACAAACAACTGACATCACTTCTTTGCGTACCAGGCTGCTACCCTCCGTTGCCTAGTTACCACCCCTCACCTTGTGCAAAGGGGGCTTACCTTCTATCTTCATCCTGTCAGTTTCAACCTGGTCCTGAACCCAGATCGATGTGTGCATAGTTCCTAGGGAGCCCTAGTACCGAGACATTCCTTACTAAGATGTTCTGCTACTCCCTTAGGTTACAGTCTGTACCTGGTGCCTCCTTACGTCCTAACTGACCCGCTCACACTGTTATCACTCAGGCCTCTTGCTTGATTAATGTGTTGCTGAACCAAAGTCTTGCTCACTAGATTGCAGTTTTCATGTTACAGGCCTGCTGACTCCATGTTACTGACCCTCAACTTACTACAACCAGGGTATGTCTACACTACCCCGCTAGTTCGAACTAGGAGGGTAATGTAGGCATACCGCACTTGCAAATGAAGCCCGGGATTTGAATTTCCCGGGCTTCATTTGCATAAGCGGGGCGCCGCCATTTTTAAAACCCCGCTCGTTCGAACCCCGTGCAGCGCAGCTACACGGGGCACGAACTAGGTAGTTCAAACTCATTTCACGAGGAGTAACGGTAGTTCGAACTAGGAAGCCTAGTTCGAACTACCTAGTTCGTGCTCCGTGTAGCCGCGCTGCACGGGGTTCGAATGAGCGGGGTTTTAAAAATGGCGGTTCCCCGCTTATGCAAATGAAGCCCGGGAAATTCAAATCCCTGGCTTCATTTGCAAGTGCGGTATGCATACATTACCCCGCTAGTTCGAACTAGCAGGGTAGTGTAGACATACCCTCAGCTCCCGCGTGGCACCCACGATGATGCCTCTAATACAGAGACAGCAACGTGAGTGGCGGGGGGGGCTCCTCGGGAGTGGGGCCAAGCTCACTAGCTGCTGGTCCCACCTCTAGGGACTATAGAATAATTGAGTAACCAATAAGAATTCATGAGGTTAATCGCTTATCCAATTAACTGATATTTAACATCCTTAACCTCCACAGTTATCCAGAAAAGAAGATGGCACTATCTGGACTGCGTGTTACGAATAAGACCTGAGCACCTGCCTTGTCAGGAGCAGTGTTCATCAGCCAGAGGGCCATGCAACCCCTCTCTGGAAAAGTGCGGGGGGAACGAGCTCCCAGAGCAGGCGCAAGCTGGAATTGAGCCAGGCTACTTGCCCACCTGGCTCCTAATACACGTTCTTCGAGATGTGTTGCTTATGTCCATTCCACTTAGGTGTGCGTGGGCCGCGTGCACGAGTCCTGGAAGCTTTTTATTTTTAGCACAGGGGTTCTCAAACTTTATGGAGGTTAGGTCCATAAAAGGCTATTAGCCAGGGGATAAAATGGTGTCTTTGGCCTCTGTCTGTCAGAGGCTGGAGAGGGATGGCAGGAGACAAATCACTTGATCATTGTCTTCGGTCCACCCTCTCTGGGGCACCTGGTGTTGGCCACTGTCGGTAGACAGGATACTGGGCTAGATGGACCTTTGGTCTGACCCAGTACGGCCGTTCTTATGTTCTTATGATATGAGGAAACTTGACATGCCTGTTTTGCATATGATGTGTATATCAGCTTCCGGGGGCTTTCATGTGGACTCCTTTCTCCTCTACAAAGCACTCTTTGAATTTAACATTTAATTCAAAAAATATATGAGTGTTCTGAAAAATAAGTAACCCTTGCGGTTTTGTGGAAGGAATTAAGCAAGTTTAATTCTGGTAACGTGGAATTTTGGTTTCAGCTGGGTAGGTTTATAATTAAGAATTTTCCTACTTTTTAAACCAACGAGGAGGAAAATATTAAAGGTTTTGCATAATTCTGATTTATTACCAAGACACAGTTAAGGGGGTTTTAAAACACAAATGATGTGAATTATTTTTACTCGGGGTGGATTAGGAGAGTTTTAAGACAATTCATTTTTTGACTTAAATAAATCAGCCAAATGGAAAATGCACATTTCACTTATAAAACTTCCATATCAACTCCCATCACCCGCCCCCGTGACACAGAATGTCTAATTCACATTTCACTCTTTGAGCTGTAAAGAACTAACAGAAAGATGCATTAGGGTGGTTTCAACCTGCCTTTTATGGGGGCATTCAAGTAGCTTACACAGTGGAAAAAAAGGAGATTTAAAATGTTTCCCAAAATATTTTTCCCATGATTGTATATATTTAACTTCAGTAAAAACAGGTTTTATGGTTTGCTCTGAAATAGTCCCCGAAGTATCTGCAGCTCAAATATTACAGCACTGCAGCAATGCAGAAGAACAGTACATGAAACTGACCAACCTGTAATCAGAGAGCACATTAAAGCAAAAATGGAAACAGGCCACACAAATGTGAAAAGTGACCACGGCTGAAGCTTTAATAATTTAATGATTTATTGGTACCACAGTTAAGAAATACTGTTTTATTTTAAAAAGCAATTATTAATAGCTAGGTTGTACTGATGCACTCCTTGGAATGCTTTTACATCATCCTTTTAATAATCTACATTACTAATGCCAAACAAAAACAAGGATTTTCCCCCTTATTCTGGCATGGCCTATGTGATAAACAGGAAGTGCTATCACAGAGAAGTCAGCCCACTGAATAACAGAAAGAAACAAATCTCTAACCATTTTGTTACAATGCAAGATGGATTTCAATGAGAATCGCCTGTGCTGGTGGGTATTTTTTTTTCTGATTCTAAAATATGAATGCCTTAAACAAAATCTTAAAGTATAATCTTGATCACCGACAAGTGTATTGGGTAAAAGGTTAGTAATAAAAATGAGTGAAAGTGTGTGATCCCAGCAGATAAAATACATCATTCATGAGATTACCCTCACCAGCAGTGCGTTGGAGGGCTTCCAGTGCAGTGATGAGTCACGAGCTAACGGGAGAGATAATGACTGTATGACAAGCAAATATGCCTCGATAGCACTGACAGTCAGATTGAGATGAACAACAGTGTGGGAGATGGGAGATCTCTCCTCAGAACTCCAAAAGCTGGCAGCCAATAAAGAACACTTCACGGGTTTTGGGTTTTTTTCTAGCAAATGCAAGACTGCAGAGGAGGCAAGAGTCTAAAGCTATACCCACCATGTTCTGTGATTGTAGCATCACCCACATGGTAAGTAGGAGTAAGACAGGAGTGTACGTGGATGGGATATCGCCAAGAAAAATAAATCTCTGTTGCATATAGCGAAGAGATGTTTTGACTCCAGTAGGGGGCACCCTTGTCCCTATGACAATTCTACACTACCGCTCCGTATGAAATCAAGGAGTATTACACTGCTGAAGTTTTTTGACAGAGTATGAAACCAAGTTCCCAACCACTAGTGATCATCCCAGATCTCATGGCACTTGCTATAATACGGGGGTGAGGAACCTTCTTTGGGTCGGGAGCCGCTCACTTACAGGAAAATCAGTTGAAGGCCGCACACAAGGGAGAAGCAATCAAACCTTCATTAACGTGATCCTCAGGTGAGAGAGCCCCAAGCATATAAATTGTGTATATAAATCAGCAAAAGCTACACAACACACACACACACACACACACACAGGAGAAGGAAAGGCAATGCCACCGCAAAGTAAGTTGTCCAATGGGCCTCTTAGCACACTATGCAGTCAGTCAACATCAGAAAGAAGAATATTTTACAAGTGTGCAACACTGTAAGTGCTTGCAACAAATTTAGGAAAAAACATGTTTAGGGTGGTAGTTTTCATAACAGAGGGTTACAGAATCTGTCGAAAAAGGGTTTATTTTCAACAGATCCGCTTCTAGATTGCCTTTTTTTTCCCCCGAAAAAGCTCCATTTCGAAAAAAAGTGGCAGCCATGTTTATGCTAATGAAGCACAGGATATTTAAATCCCTGCTTCATTAGCAATTTCGACAGGCCCAATCTATATCTCTCTGTCGACAGAGAGGTGTAGTCTAGACATGGCCAAAGTGAAAAAGAACATTGTATTCAGCTGCAACTTCATGGGGGAGAGCACAGGAGTAGAATGAGGGATCTATTTTGATTGCAAGAAGTATCCAAAGTATCAATTGGCTTGAACACTGGGACTAATGCTCATGCAAAATGTCCTAGGACCTTTAATGACCATAAGTGGTCAGCACCCTGGATTTACTTTGCATCTACAAAATATAACAACATAGTCCTTTCATATGTGACCATGTGAGCTAGGAATAAACATGCATCTGCAATGGGAGAATAATTTAAAAGCCACTAACTAAACTATGCCTCTTACTGGGATTGGTAAAGTTCAGATGCTGAATTATGCTTGTCCGGGACGACACTAACTATCAGCAGAGAGTAGGGCTATGTCTACACTGCAGAGGTTTTTTCGGAAAAGTGGCTAATTTTCCGAAAAAACGTCACTTACGTCCACTGCAATCGAAAAAAAATCAAAAGAACAGAGGGGCTTTCCCGACACTCGTTAAACTCTTTCTACGAGGAAGAAGACTTTCTGAAAGAGCTCTTTTGGAAAAAAGCGTGTGTGGATGGGTGGCCACTCCGTCCATAGCAATCACAACTTAAATGTGAGATAGCATCCATTCAGTGTGGAAGCTATCTTTCAAAAAAGTAGATCGCTTTTTCGATGCGCTTTTGCTGTGTGAAAGCAACAAGGAGTCCTGTAGCACCTTATAGACTAACAGATGTATTGGAGCGGTGGTCCCCAACCTTTTGAGGCTGCCGGGCGTCCGGGGGTGGGGCCGCTCACGCACCGGGCATCCAGTGGTGGGGCTGCTCACGTGCCACGCTTCAGGGGGTGGAGCCACGTATGCGCTGCGCACCCGGAGCCAGCACCGCCCATGCGCTGTGCACCTGGGGCAGGGGCCACCTACACGCCCTGCACCAGAGGCCAGCACCGCACATGTGCCACACGCCGGGGGCGGGGCCAGCCCAGATGTTTCAGTGGGTGCATATAAATGCCCCGGCGGGCGCCAGGGCGCCCGCGGGAACCACGTTGGGGACCACTGTATTGGAGCATAAGCTTTCGTGGGCAAAGACCCACTTCGTCAGATGCATCTGCCCACGAAAGCTTATGCTCCAATACATCTGTTAGTCTGTAAGGTGCTACAGGACTCCTTGTCGCTTTTGCAGATCCAGACTAACACGGCTAGCCCTCTGATACTTGATACTTTTGCTGTGTGGACACTCTCTTTCGGAAGAAGTTTTTTTGGAAGATTTCTTCCAGAAAAGTTTCTTCCGAAAGAAGCCTGCCATCTAGACATAACCTCATTTATCCCTACCCTCTTTTATCACTACCTGGCCCCCGCACTTTGCTTAGCTTGGAACAGCCGTACTAGGGTTCCCTAACTTGAACTTAGTTTCCGCATAAGGGGGGACATGATAGCGGTTTTCAAATATCTAAAAGGGTGTCACAAGGAGGAAGGAGAAAATTTGTTCCTCTTGGTTTCTGAGGACAGGACAAGGAGTAATGGGCTTAAAGTGCAGCAGGGGAGGTTTAGATTGGACATTAGGAAAAAATTCCTAACTGTCAGGGTGGTCAAATATTGGAATAAATTGCCAAGGGAGGTGGTGGAATCTCCATCTCTGGAGATATTTAAGAACAGGTTAGATAGACATCTGTCAGGGATGGTGTAGACGGAGCTTGGTCCTGCCTTGAGGGCGGGGGGCTGGACTCGATGACCTCTTGAGGTCCCTTCCAGTGCTATTATTCTATGATTCTATCATTCTATAAATGGAGCTACTCTGAATTTACAATTTACACCCCTGCATATTAACTACGAGCAGAATCCTCTCCACAATATCTTGTCTTAACAGAAACATTTCCAGAACATATTTTGCACACACGCGTGCCCTGCCTCTCCCTCCCACAAAATAAGAACACGGTACTGATTTAAATATTCCCTTGCAGTATCTGCAATCCAAACACTGCAAAACTGTGATACTGTTGCGAACTAGGAAGTGAAACTGACAAAACACAGAAGACTGGACTCATCCTCCGAGCCGAGTGCCTTGCAAACCATAAAGAGTCAGATACTGAAAGGCAAATTAGGTTTTACAACATTCTCCCTGTTCCAGGTGGCCTGATTTGGAGTGGTGCTCAGGACCAATAAATCTACGGACGTTAACTGGAGCTCGGGGTATTCAGTACCTTTGAAAATCAAGCTAATTTAAGGTTCCTAGAGAAACACAGGAAAGCAAATTTGCTTAGTGGGGGGAGGAAGGGAGGTCTGTTTATAGTTTTAAACATCCCAGATGTGATTCTGAACTTGCATCTGTCTTACTCCAGTGGAACCTGACCCCAGTGGACAGGGCTGCTGATGCAATTTCCGGGCCCTCACAAGGGGTAAGGAAGAAGGAAAGAGCCTGGCTTGGGGCAGAAGGGGTTGGGCTGAGTAAGCCTCCCCCTGCCAGCCCTTCAGCTCTGCACCACCTGAGGCTCCGGCAGCGATTTAAAGGGCCCGGGGCTCCAGCTGTTGCTGTGGTAACGGCGGCTGTCCCTTTTAAATCACCAGACCCTGGAACAGCTGTCCCTCCCTTTCCGCCACCATTGGCAGTCCTATCAGTAGAGTGACTCCTGATTTACATCGCCGAATCAGGCCCCTGGCTTTTTTACCTGGCAGCCTCAGTTCAAAAGCCACTGGAAACGGCTTCAGTTATTTTCTGATACTCCCTTCGTAGCGGTGCTGTTGCGACTGGAAGGGAACAAGCCTCTCTGACCGAGTTTTGAAGCAGGAGAGTATTACACACGCTTGCGTTCGTGCACGCACCCCCGCGCACCCCTTCTCCGTGCAAGGGTGAGCAAGACAAATGAATAGGTTCGCAGCAGGCCGATGGCAAGGCGCATTTCTGAAATCCAGGCTACGTCAGGGCCACAATAAATAAAATACAATGTGCTAGCAGGAGAAGGAGGACTGCTGCCAAGTTTCTGCTCTCCCACACTCCCGCTCGCTGATATTTCATCAGCTGGCTTGGAGAAGGCGAGGGACAAGCCGCCAGAGATCTCAGCTACGTGTGGGAGGCTGTGGGGGGGGAGTGGGAGTCAGTGATGATCATCTGAGGGGGATTGGTCGCTCGGTGCCCTTATGAGATTGTCATTTCATGCATTTATTCTCCACGCAGCCCCTCCTCGCTCCACCTTCCCGTCTCTCCCTCCTCCTCCAGCCTCTCAATGAATGCTCTTCCCACCCACCCTGTGGAAAGTCAGCCACATCGGCCTCAGAAATCTCCTCACGAGGCAACTTAGGGAGCATGGGAGATGCACAGGTCCCCCCTCGCCTCCCCAGGAAATCCCCCTTTCTTCTGCCAGAAATCCTAGAAATCCACGTAACCGGGTATGTGCATTTCAGGGCAACTGCGTGTCGCCTGGAGCAATCCCCCTAAACTCTACCTTTGCCAGAGCACACTGCTGCAGAACGCTCAGACAGCCCTGTTTCCCCTGACTCATACACCCGCTCCCTAGGCAGGGCATTTGCCATGGGGCACAGGAGGGCAGTTGGCCCCCCACCAGCTCCAACTTGGGTTCGTCCCCCCGACTCCATCCTGCCTTCTGGGCCTGCTCATTAGGAAAACAAGAACTGCCCAGGGTCCCTCTCCCGTCATGATGCTCTTTGGGACAGAGATGGTTCTATACACTGACACCTGTTTACCCCTCTCGCAACAGCGAGAGCAGTGCCAGGCCAATTTTCCAGCCTGAGGGCTGCATCTGGGTATGGAAACAGTATGGCAGGCTGAAGCAGGGTGGAAGGACTCATGGAGTGTGGCACAAAGGAGGGGGAAGCACTCCATAAGGGATATGGGCTAAGGGGAGAGGGATAGCTCAGTGGTTTGAGCATTGGCCTACTAAACCCAGAGTTGTGAGTTCAATCTTTGTGAAGGCCATTTAGGGATTTGGGGCAAAAAATTGTCAGGAATGGTACTTAGCCCTGCTGTGAAGGCAGGGGACTAGAGTTGATGACCTTTTAAGGTCCCTTCCAGTTCTAGGAGATAGGCAATCTCCATTAATTTATTTTATGTTTCCAAGGTGGGGGAGGGGAGAGGGAGCTCATCGGGTGTGGCATGGGGCAGTACCGGGAATTCGTAAGGACCGTGCTGGCTGTGACAGCAAGGAAGCTATCCATACGAGGCACCAGCTTGGGCAGAGGCGCCTAGCTGGCATGGGTGCGGCTTCTGGGCTGTTGGGAGGCTCTCGAGGTGGTACCGTTGGATACCAGGAGGGGACTGGGTGTGTGGCGCATTGGAGCGAGGTTCAGATCCTGGAACCACTTGGGCCTACAAACTGTCACTCTGCCCATGCTGGAAGCAGGCAGAATTGTGAGTTGGGGGCTGGGGAGTGCTGGGCTGTAATGTGCCTGCCCACCCCTGAAATAGAGTGATGAGATCAGTATGTTTCCTGCTCTCAAATACCAGCCCTGATTCTTCCCCAGTGGCCAATGCCAGACAAAGGAACCCCAGCTGCTCACACCCAAGGACGATTGTTCTATGCAGAGCAGATGTGGGTGCAAGGCCGTTGATCCATTCACTAGAGTATCACATCCAGCTGCCTCCACTTAACTCCCTTCCAATTGCCTCCCAAACCCCAGGACTGCTCTTTCACAAAGCAGCCGCCCCTCAAGTACCCCGGAGCAGCTGGGCTTAGAAGAGGGGCTCCAGAGAAGCAGACATTGCTACCTTCCTGTACAGTGTCTGTCTCCAGTATTTCTCAGGCCAAGGAAGGGAGGGGTGAGACAGTATTTTCACTTATGCCAGGAGGGGCTGTCTCTTTCCAAGTGTTTGTGCAGGGCAGATTTCCATGCCTAATGCATTTCAGAAAAGCCTCTTGAAGGCTCCAGGTAGCTTTGTCATAAAACTAAAAATACAATCAACACTGAGCTAGTAAACCAGCTGTTACTCCCCACACCGAAACCAGAAAGCAAGTGAACAGATGCTCAACCCATCACCACAATTACTTGCCCTTACCATGGCCTCTCTGCCCCCAGAAGCCTCATCAAGAGGACACTTAGGAGCCCTGTGACAGTAAGTGGGGGTCATGTGTCAGACCGTCTTTAGTCATACTGATCTCCTTTTTCATAGTGCTTTGAGTTCTGCTGATGAGGAGTGCGGTATAAGAGCTTGGCAGTACTGTCGGCATGCTCATTAGGCTGGCGGTGGTGAAAATCTACATAAGGCTGAACAGATGTAACGTTCACTAAAGATCAAAAATCCAGGCTATTTGGGACCACGTTAGGAGCATGAGACAAAAATTAAAGCCATTCATGCTAACAGTTATGGTAGCAAATATGTACCAGGAAGTGAGAGAAAAGTTTCCTGAGAAAGAAAGAAAGAAAGAAAGAAAGAAAGAAAGAAAGAAAGAAAGAAAGAAAGAAAGAAAGAAAGAAAGAAAGAAAGAAAGAAAAAGAATCCATCTAGAAACTGTAATTTTATGGCCAGCTCCTGCTGAACCAATAATAGCCTTTCCTCCCAGTTGTGAGATCTAATAATGAGCATCTCACATCCTCAATAAGCAGTGTCCAATCACATCTTCTCGTCACTTCCCTCAACCTGCCAACTTCCTTGTTGCCTTAACCCCACTCACACTCATGCGCATCCCACTCCACACGCAATGCTTAGCTAGGCATTCCACACCACTGACTGGGTCATTATGATGTCCATCTGTTTGCACTTGGAAAGGAAGATGATGTCAATGAGTTAGCAACACGCAGTTGGGGAGGTCATCGGCATTTATTTTTAGTGCCTTTCGACAGCAGCCCAATTAACAATTGCCATTAGTGAGTTTCAGCTGTCGATTTTAGCTCTTAAATGTCTGCCATCTCCGCCATTCCCCTTACGCTTGGTGTCTTCGGTAAATAGAACACACAAAACAAAAAGTTATCCTTACACGTGATGCCCCTACAAAAGGTCCCTCTATCCCCTTGAGAAAGCCTCTGCTTTAACACTCTTACAATGTGTCTAGTTTAAGACAGGTGGGGATTATTGCTTGCAGACTCTACTGATAAACCCACCAGACATGTGCCAGGAGTACATTAGCATTGTTTAAAAATGAGTGGTCCTATGGCACCGTAGAGACAAACAGAAATATATATAATCATGAACTTTCATGGACAAAACCCACTTCCTCAGATTAATTAGATTAGAAGTAACAGAAACCAAGAGATATATACAGCAGCAAAAGTACCTGTCAATTGTAGGACCTGTGTTAATAAGGCTAATTAAGTGGGTTTTGGCGTGAAAATGCAGATGTTAAAGGCAGGACAAACTAGCTTTTTAATGCACCAAACAGTTAATGTCTTTGTTCAAGCCCAGGGTAGTGGTGTCAAATCTGCCGACAAATTCCATTTCTGTGGACTCTTTCTGTAATTGGGTAGAGAAATTTCTTTGTAGAAAAATGGCTACTTTTAAATCCATGATAGAGTGCCCACGCAGATTAAAATGTTCCCCTACATATCTCTGTGTGATGCCACTCCTGATGTCTGATTTGTGTCCATTTATCCTTTGTCGTAGAGTTTGTCCGGTTTGGTCAATATACATGGCAGAAGGGCATTGCTGGCACCTGACGGCATGTATCATATTAGTGGATGTGCAACTGTATGAGGCCCTGATGTTGTGGCTTATGTGATGAGGTCCTGTGATGGTGTTGCTAATATAGACATGTGGACAGAGATGGCAACAGGGTTTGTTGCAGGGGTGGATGAATGTATTTGAGGTGCTGTGTGTGGCTGCTCGTAAGCATTCGATTTAGGCTAGGGGACAGTCTGTAGGTGAGGACTGGCATGTCTCCCAAGAGTGAGGGATTGTTTTCCAGGATAGGTTGTAGATTGCCAATGATGCGCTGGAGGCGTTGAAACTGTGGGCTGTGGGTAGCACTCTTTGTAGAGGCTGGCAGAGACACCTGGGAGCAAGTTCTCCGCCCAGGTCTGCCTCAAGCAATGTGTAGCCCACAATACTTTAGTGCGTGCAGAACACCACAAACGCCGAAGCGGAGCTGATTCCTGCAGATTTTTCCACAGCGAATTTCTTTGGGGAGTGTTCAACTGTGAGGGTGTGTCTAAACTACATGGCTCCATTGATGGAGCCATGTAGATTAGACTGATCGGCAAAGGGAAATGAAGCGGCGATTTAAATAATCGCCGCTTCATTTAAATTTAAATGGCTGCCATTCTAAGCCGACAAACAGCTGATCGGCTGTTTGTAGGCTCAGCGCGCTAGTCTGGATGCTCCCATGCCGACCTGAAAGCCTTTTATCGACCACTCCGTTATGCCTCATAGGATGAGGTTTACCGGGGACATCGATAAAGGGCTTTCATGTCGACAAGGGAGCGTCCAGGCTAGCGCGCTGAGCCTACAAACAGCTGATCAGCTGTTTGCCGGCTCAGCACGGCAGCCATTAAAATTTAAATGAAGCCGTGATTATTTAAATCGCGGCTTCATTTCCCTTTGCCGAACAAACAAATCTACATGGCTCCGTCGACAGAGCCATGTAGTTTAGACGTACCCTGAGAGACGGACACAGAACCCATCTCCTTTCTTTCACCCCCAAGCCAACCCTCCGCTGCAGCTAAGCTGAGGGGAAACTTGAAAGAGGACTGCAACACCAAGGACTAAAGTCACAGTCCTTGCAAAAAGACCAGCCGAGCAACCCCAGCTTATCACACAAGGTGGTACACCGCTACACCTCAGAGGGGATTACCCATCAGCAGTAGATGAAATGCTCCCTACAGGCACTGGGCCCGAATGCATTGTAGTTGTCAGGAAGTGTTGTCTGCTCCCCACCTCTCAGGAGGAATAATCGGTGTGGTTAGAGAA
Source organism: Pelodiscus sinensis (assembly GCF_052426305.1). Lineage (NCBI taxonomy): Eukaryota > Metazoa > Chordata > Testudines > Trionychidae > Pelodiscus > Pelodiscus sinensis. The sequence continues at coordinate 6,984,823 of NC_143053.1, read as the reverse complement.
GGGCTCTCCTCACCCCGGCCCTTCGGTTGAAATGTTCGCCTCCACGGCACTGCAATACGGAGCCAGCCGTCCTGTGACTCAGGGCTGACAGCTCAATGCAGAACCTGCACGTGACACTTGACGCTGCCTCGTAAAACCTTTGTGACTCGTATCTCTTCGGTTATACGGACCCATGGAGAGGGGGAAATCGTCGCTCCGTCCTGCCAAAACAGCTAGCGAGATGTTCCCTAGATTAGTTGATGATTCCTCCAACCCATAAGAGCTGGTTTTTATGAAGGATTGTGACAAGATCAGCACCAAGGCCGATAGGTCTGATATAAAACATACATACCCGCACACTGACCCCACTGTGTCCTGCCCTTGAGCCCAACCCATTTCTGCAAAGTGGTGACAATGTAATGCTGCAAAATGACAGATTTACCAAAGCACCTGAGATTTAATCTTTGGCAGATCATTTTACCATTGTAGGAGAGCCCCACAAACATATGTGCGCACTCATCAATACTAGACTTGCAAATGGTCCTGCCGATACGCCTAAATCCTCGTGTCCATCTCCTCCTTGTTATTGTAGTACAGGAATCTCGCACAGCTCTGCACAGTACCCGAGCCTCCACAAATGGCATCCTCGTTCCGGATCACTATCACAGCTTTGTAATGATGCTTCACCCTGATATCCGGCAGGTCTTGGTAGCCCAGTGTCTACCTTCTTCTGGGCAGCATTTGCCAGTTGTGGCATGCGAAGTGGAATGACCACATTCATTTTGGCTCCTACCCCAGAAATGTATAGTAACATCTTTATTAATGACCTGCATGAGGGGATGGATTGCACCCTCAGCAAGTTTGCAGATGAGACTAAGCTGAGGAGAGAGGTAGATAGGCAGGGATAGGGTCCAGAGTAACCTAGACGAACTGGAGGATTGGCCCAAAAGAAATCTGATGAGGTTCAACAAGGATAAGTGTAGAGTTCTGCACTTGGGACGGAAAAATCCTAAGCATTGTTACAGGCTGGGGACTGACTGGCTAGGTAGCAGTTGGGCAGAAAAGGACCTGGGGGTTACAGTGGATGAGAAGTTGGCTATGAGTCAACAGTGTGCCTTTGTAGCCAAAAAGGCTAATGGCATATTAGGATGCATTAGGAGGAGCATTTCCAGCAGATCTAGAGAAGTGATTATACTCCTTTATTCGGCTCTGGTGAGGCCACATCTGGAATATTGCATCCAGTTCTGGGACCCCAACTATAGAAAGGATGTGGATGCATTGGATAGAATCCAGCAGAGGGCAACCAAAATGATTAGGGGTTTGGAGCACATGACCTATGAGGAGAGGCTGAGGGATTTGGGCTTGTTTAGTCTTCAGAGGAAAAGAGTGAAGGGAAATTTGATAGCAGCCTTCAACTACCTGAAGGGAGGTTCCAGAGAAGATGGAGAGAGGCTGTTCTCAGTAGTGACAGATGACAGAACAAGGAGCAATGGTCTCAAGTTGCAGTGGGGGAGGTTTAGGTTGGATATTAGGAAAAACTATTTCCCCAGAAGGGTGGCGAACTGGAATGGGTTCCCTAGGGAGGGGGTGGAATCTCCATCCCTAGAGGTTTTTAAGTCCTGGCTTGACAAAGCCCTGGCCGGGTTGATTGAGGTGGGATTGATCCTGCTTTGGGCAGAGGGCTGGACTTGATGACTCCTGAGATCTCTTCCAGCCCTAGGAATCTAAGAGTCTATGAACGGTGCTCAACCCAGGTACCAACAACAAATGTCCTCAGCACTCTCAACCCGGGAATGACCTCGACTTTCTCAACAAGTCAACCAATTTCCTAAAGTGACTGGACTTGATATGGGAAGAGACACAGATCTCTGCCAACTGCTGCAATACACGATGCAAGAACATGACTGCAGGTCACTTCCCTTCCCTCTTCCACAGGGAGAGGAGTCTTCTTCAACAAACCAAACCTCTTATCCGGGCATTTTATTAGGACTCCGAGTGCAAAGAGCATTATGCAATCCCTGGGGGTTCTCCAGGACAGCTGTCAGGCCAGGAGCATGGATGAGCGGCCCACACTAGCCGAAGATGGGCTGCAACACTCTCTGAAGATTTAACAGGATCTCTCTCTCTCTCTCTCTCTCTCTCTCTCACACACACACACACACACACACACACGGGAAAGGACACTGACCAGGATACCTGACCAAATCTAGAGGCATGCATGACAGTTCAGACACACAAAACTGAAGGGCAATGTGGTTAATCAAAGAGAACTCAGCTGATGGCTTAGACTTCCAATCAAAAATACGGGGGCACCCTGACCTGAAATCCAAACCCTGAGGCAGCTCCACACCCCAGTGTGTCTTCACCGTATGGAGACACCTGGCCTGATTGTCCATGGTGCAGAGTATGCGCAGTTCCACTGCTATCAATCAGTACTCATCCCTGGGATTTCATAACAGGTCGGGACATTCCAATGTGTCTAGCAGCTGAAGGACATGGTGGGGCGGGGGAATACGAAAGGAGATCGATAATGGAAACACTAAGAAAGGGCAGCTACATTCCACACCAGAGGTGGTCACATTTCAGTAGTTAGGAGGAAAGTGGACTGGACTCTCCATCCTCTGCTACAGTCATTTCACCAGCGAACATGGAAAAGTGATTATCTAGATAGCCAGAACTCTTGGGTTCTTCTCCAAGACTGCACACAAACTCACTGTGTAACCACCAGCAAGTCACTGCTTCTCTCCCTAGGTCTCAGTGTCCTCACCTGGTCAGAGAGCTAACTATTTGCCCTACGTAGGAAAGCACTTCAAGCCCCCGGGGAAAAACACTGACTATACCTGCCAAAGAGTATTGCACTTTATGAGACGTGTGGGGGAAACCAAGGTGAAACGCCGTGGTCTGTGTTGCGAAGGAAGGGGAAGATGAGTTCCTGAATGGTTCCTTCTGGCCTTAAAAATCTATGAACCTAAAGGATGAAAGACACCCCCTGAAATTGAATATATGGCCACTTACTATTATGATCACAGTCAGGGAAAGAAGAATTTGCTACACGTTCTTCCTACAGCACTGCAGCTGTACACGTACACACACAGTGTGCAAAAGGGGACCAGAGAGGTGAGCAAGGGAATGGCAAATGTTCCAATAACTTTTCTGCCTCTACAAACGTACTGCCTAGGGTGGAAAGCAGCATTTAAAAATAGCCTCTCTCTACAGTCCGGCTGTGAGTATTATCAAAATCTAGGCATGACCTGATCAGTTACCCAAAACCATTACAGGCAGGCTCCCGGACGGCTCCTGGGGAGCCAGCTGTCACCCCACGCTGCCGGCAGTCATCTCCCTGAGAGCGGGGCCAGGAACTGGCTTAAAAGCCGGCTCCTGGCACACCCCATTCCCCGGAGAGCTGGCTGCGGCCCCACGCTGAGAGCTCTGCAGTATAAAACTTATACTACTGAGCCCTCAGTATAGCAGGTTCCCCTGGAGTGGGGCTGGTAGCCAGGAGCTGGCTCCTGGCTTGCACTGGCTGCCTGCTCTGCTCCCAGGGAGCCGGCTACAATGTAGGTCCAGCAGTGCAGGTTGTCCATCTCTTATCTGGCACACTCGGGAGCTGACCGGACCTGAACCGGGGAAGTTGCAGGACTAGAGAAGGTTCCCTGCCTGCCGACTCTGCCAGCTGGGAGTGGGGGAAACATGGGGGAGGGAAGGACTACCTCCAACTCCTGCTGGGCTGCCTGCTGGTTGCTGGCCCTGCTGCTGTTGCCCTGGCCAGACTATCTGCCAGGCTCCATCAGCCTGCTCTGCCACAGGCTGCCAGGGGCTAGCTCTGGCCCTGGTCCAGCTGCTGGGGACTCTTGAGGGTTCAGACTCCGGTCCCAGCCCCACAGCAGCCTGCAGGCTCTGGCCCCGCTTCCCTGGGCTGCCCGGAGCCCCGGCCCCATGCTGCCGTGTATTGCTGGGGCTGCCGTCAGTCCCAGTCCCGCTGCTGCAGGCTGCCGAAAGCGCAGGCTCCTACCCCAGGGGAGCCCGCAGGCTCTGGCCCTGCTTCTGCAGGCTGCCCAGCGGCCCTGTGCTGTTGCCGACCCAATCCTGTGCTGTCGGGGGCTGCCCCGACCTGGTCCCAGTGCCACGGGCTCTCAGGAGCTGACAGGGAATGCTGCTGGCTCCAGCCCCACTGCTGTGGCTACCAGAGTTCTCTGATCAAGGACCATCCATGGTCCTGCGGAGATTTTCAGCGATTACACAGTTACCTAATTAGCTGCTTTTTAACATCCCTATTAAAATCCTATTCCAAGAAAGCCAGGGCTAGGAACAGGGGTTTCTAGTCCGTTGTCTTCAACCAGATCAAAAGTATAAGAGGGATGAAAGCAGAGTTCCCATGCCCTTGAGGCGAGAGAGCGATTGGAAGTTGACAGCACTTAACCTGCTTTTAAATCAAAGACTATTGATGCATGGAGATCGGCACTCTGTCTTGGTGCCGTTAAAAAAAAATGTCCTGGTTAATTCAACCAAAACGCTAATAAGACCGGGCTGTCCTGAAGCAGGCATTGTCAGTACAGTAAAATCCTCCAGATTAATACCCACCAGTAAGTCTTGTATGATTGTTAGAGGCATTGTCCAGCACTCCGAGATTAAAGGGTGGACTTGATCATTACATTAAGAGACAGGCATTAGGGATATTTTGGACCCACCGGACAGAGGGGCGTTATTTCCTTGCTCACCGTTTTGTGCCCATTGCATTACTAACAATGCTTTGCGCTGGGATGGTGCATTTCATCTGAGGCAGCAACGTGTTTCTTGCATGACTTCACTGCAGCTTCCTAACTTGGACACACTCCACATCCCACAGGGAATTATTTCGGGGAAGTTTTCTGGACAGATCGCAGTGGTCCCTTCTGGCCTGGGAATCTAGGAACCTAAACTATCTCGTCACACCACAAAAGTGTTATTACCTCTCTCCCGCATATGGGGAAACTGAGGTTCCAGGAGTTTATATAACCCGAGCAAGGCAACACCACAGGGCTGTAACAGTGATGGGAATGGAACTAGGGGTTCCTAATACCCCAATGCCCTTTGGATTATGTCCTTTAAGAGGTGATAACGTTTCAGTGGGCACAGGTGTGGCGACAGCGCCAATACCCCGAGATAAGGGTGCTCAGATTTTGCAAAGCCAAGAACTGCACTGATCAATATGCCAAGAACCTAAGGGACAGGCTTAATTTATGCACAAATATACACTACACTCTGCATATCTTTTATCAGCCGTGGCTAATAACGCTCACTAGGCTCCCTCTGATGTGGGAGTTCAGTGTTCGTCTGTGCATGTGTCTGTCTGTCTGTCGGGGGGGGGGGGGGGGGAAGAGACAGACCATTCTGCAAAGGGCCAATTAAAGGAATTCTAGATAAATTCTAGAAAAAGCTAAACCGTGGCTAAGCAAAGAACAGCTCCTGTTGAAATTATTATACACTAGTGAAACATTGACAAGAAAGCTCAAGCTATTAATAGAGGGGATGCCAAAGGGGAAATAAGCTAGTGTAAATGAACAAAATCACACTCTTACCTGCCTCGCATGCAAAAGTTATAAAGTCCTTGTTGCTAGTATTACAGAATAACCCTTAAGGACTGGTTGGCTCTAAGGTTGATAATGAGAGAATGAATGTTTCAGCTCTCGGTTGCCAATTGACATCCAATGCAGGTCAGAAGTTACCTGAAGTTCCACACCACCAGTGCCACGTATTGGGGCCCCTTCATGGCTAACACCAGCGTCACGGACACAACTTTCTCCCTGTTGCTAAAGAGAGTCCCATCCAGGGATGGTTGAGCAAGGCAGGATGGCATTGGGGAAGACAGTGTTCCACATGCCACAGCCAGCCGCGGAAATCGGGCAGGACAATTGTTCCAGATGCTTGTTGTCATACCCATCACGAACAACAAAATACTCTTGTGCACGTGCAAACATCCCTTTCTTTGAAAAGGGCTTTACCAATTCCACACACTCACTCATGCACACATACCTACACATAATGGCTGTGTCTAGACTGACCAGTTTTTTCGGAAAATCAGCCGTTTTTCCAGAAAAACTTGCCAGCTGTCTACACTGTCCACTTGAATTTCCGCAAAAGCACTGAATTCCTACTGTAAGAAATCAGTGCTTCTTGCGGAAATACTATTCTGTTTCCGTTCAGGCAAAAGTCCCTTTTTCTCAAAGCTTTTGTGCAAAAGGGCCAGTGTAGACAGCTCAGATTTGTTTTCCGCAAAAAAGCCCCGATTGCGAAAATGGCGATCGGGGCTTTTTTGCGGAAAAGCGTGTCTAGATTTGCATGGACGCTTTTCCGCTTAAAGTGCTTTTGCAAAAAGCGTCCACGCCAATCTAGACGCTCTATTCCGAAAATGCTTTTAACGGAAAACTTTTCCGTTAAAAGCATTTCCAGAAAATCATGCCAATCTAGACGCAGCCATCGTGTGTGAGGCTACGTGTAGACTGCAAGCCTCTTTTGAAAGAGGCTTTTTCAAAAGATACTTTCGAAAAGGCTCTTTCGAAAAAGAGCATCTAGACTACAACCAGTACTTTCGAAAAAGCAAGCCGCTTTTTCGAAAGAGAGCACACAGGCAGTCTGGATGCTCTCTTTTGAAAAAGCACAGTTTGTATCACACAGAGCCTTTTTTCAAAAGAGCACTTTCCAAAAAAGGCATTCTTCCTCATAAAACAAGGTTTTCTGCGGTCGAAAAGACTGCCACGTTCTTTCGATTTACTTTCGAAAGAATGCAGCAGCAGTCTAGATGCAGGGGAAGTATTTTCGGAAAAGGTCTAGACACATCCTGAGTTACCATCCCACAAGCACCAGGAAAAGGTTATGGAAGTGCTGTAAACTCAATCAGCTCCACCCACCACGGATAATGGGTGTCGATCATAACAAAAAGGTCTGACAAGAAGAGACCTCTCTCAGCTGGGGGCTGGCTGGGGAGAGCAGACCTACATTCCTACTTGGAGAGCAAGTAGCTGAGTGATATTGCTGCCTGTCAATCTCCCAAGAGGGGAAATAGATCCTGACATGGGACTGTGTCAGAGACGAGCAACCTAGGCTAGTGAGTAGGCTGCATGACTGGCCCTCCTTCCTCTCAGTGGGCCGCAAGATTGTCGTCAACAAGACAATCTCCTGGGATAGGGTAGTTTTGCTCACCACGCTTGTGTACCTAGAATTTGTGGGGCTCTCAGAGTGTATTTTGTGTCCAATCAGCACTTCACATGCCGAGGAGTAAGGGAAGTCGGAGGAAGAGAGTTCTTCTTTCAACTTCCTGCTGTGTAGACAGCGTCCCGAGATGAATTAAACTATTTCAACTTCAGCTACGCAATTGCCATAGCTGAAGTTGTGTAGCTTAATTCGACTGTAGCCCTGCTGTGTAGATGTGCCACTACACAGCCTGCGGAAAAATTACAAGTCAGCAGAATGTAGTTCCCCAAACCAGAATATGGCCATGACCCCATAGTTATTCCCCCAACCCCTTATCCATATACTGTCTGCAAGGACACAACCCAGTGACTGATCCATCAAATAGCTACTTACACTACTGTGTAATTACACTGCAAATAATACCAAACTAACTATGGTAAATGTAGGTAGAGCTACATAAGTTATATTTGGGCAATGCACACATTTTATTTTGTGTACATACAATTTTCAGTCAAGCAAAATCACACAGATAAGTACTTTTCATCTGTGGATTCGTGTGTGAAATGTAGTTAATTTATTCTAATCAGATGGAGGTAAGTACACATCAAACAAACGTGGCATGTAGATTTCATGTTTTATGATAACATTTTCTAAGTGTATCTACATGACCAAGATGATAATTCTGAAATTAATGATAAAGTGTATAATGTATAATAATGTATGTCCAGAGAAAGAGAAAGAGAGAAAGAACAAACCGATACAGGACTTCTTTAAAACCTGCTTAAGTAACTGGGAGTTTTTCCATTTATTTCAATGGGAAATGTCTCAAATCCATTGTACCTCAAATATAGCAATGACACGAGTCATAAGAAAACACTGATCTACACATGCCTCATTATTACAAACAAGTGACTACCAGATGCAGTGAACATAACTGACTTGTGTGAATTAGCAGGGAAGCAGATAAATCCTGACCAATACATCACCTGAAATTCTGGGTTCATTTGTCAGCTGCAATTCAGATGTAATTTCAAACTATGCTTTGCTGTATATTCATTTTTCATAAAAATGTCTCCGAATGGATCATCCCTACACTATCTCTTATTAAATCCTGGCTAAAAGCAGCAAGGAGAAAGCTCCCTTTTCTTGTGCAAGTAAAAAGGATGCTGTTCAGTAAATTGTTGAAGTTTCAATGTAAATATATAAGGTTACCGACTGTAAATAGTTTACATTATTACCTTATGTGTTCCATGCACTTCACACACATCAATCCTTTTGCCTGATCTCTCAGTGAGACGGGTAAATATTAGCATCCCTATTTCAAAATTAGAGTAAGTGAGTCAGGAAACGCCCAAGGTTACTGTGTCAGAGTCTGGCTTCCAACTGAGGACTTCCTGACTCCGAGCCTTGTTCTCAGATCACTAATTCATGACTTCTGATTACTGTAATAGCAAATTAAAGCAATCATGTATCTGACAAACAATACGGCATGGTCTAGCTAATTAAACTACAAATGGTTCCTTTAGAAAAACAAGAAGTAGGTTTTTTTTTTAAAGAGACACTTTATCACACTGAAGGGGAGCAAATGGCAGGAAAAGACTGGAGTTCCAATTGTTCCAAGAACAAATAAAGCAATCCGTTTCACTGATTACATCGCCTCCCCCCACGAATGCATTTGCTTGCACGCAGAATAAATAAATATATACATACATACACAGTCTGCAATGCTTATCTTTGCTGTTTTCTCTCAGCTGCCTCAACCATTTGGTGTCCTCCCACCAGTCCCATTGTGAGGCAAAATAAGCGCATTTTTGTGTGTGTTTTTTTAAAGAAAATGACAAAGTAAAAAGCTCTTTCATTCTGCAAGACCTCTGCGTTTCATGGCGAATTATTGTCCAATGCCATGTTGTTATCTGCTGAGAACAGAAACATAAATTAAGACCTTTTCATGCGCATTTGGCAATTACAGTCTACAGTTTTACACAAAGCTTATTTTCCCCCTTGGTATAAGTATTAGCTCTTTATTTTAGTAGATGTGGTTCCCAGAAAACCTAAGTAAGGGGCTTGAAAAGCAGGTGAGGTGGAATTTCTGGGTTACATGGAGAACGGTATCAGGGTATCCCATTCTGAGGTGAAACTAGATACACAGTGTTTGTCATTAAAAAGTTACCAGGGCCAAGAGATACCACCACGGCTATCTCCTATTCCAGTGGGTCTCAACTATTTCTACACTAGGACCCTACGTTACAAAAGGGAAAAAAGAAAGGGAAGATGGTGTTACTCCCTTGAAATCTGTTCATGACCCCAATGTGGGTGGTTAAATCCCTAGAATGAGAACCCACATTCCTTTCCATGTGTATAGACAAGCTATGGTAGGTAAAATAGTTACTGTCACCTAATGTTGGCTTCCAGTGTGAACCGCTGTATTTAAAATTCATAACCTCACATAAAACCTTCTGGGAGGAGCATGGTTTCCTCTGGAGGAGCATAAGAACTGCCATATTAGATAGGACCAAGTCAGTCTGTATCAGAGAGCTAGAGCCCTGCAAATCTGCAGCTATCCATTTTATATCCATGGGTGTCTGCTTCTCATTTTTTGCAGATACGGATGCAAATGCAGAAAACAATTTTGCATCCACACAGAGCTTTACAGAGAGCAAGCCAGTGCTAACGTCTCCAAAGATGGCTGTAAACACCACACATGGGACAATTATGGAACAAAAGGCTTGCCGCAGGAATGAGAATGGAGTTTCTCCCAGGTCAAGGCATTTACTGGTTGGGTTAGTCCTTGTGTAATGCCAAGTAGAATTGAACCTGGGACCGCTGGAGCTTAGTGCATGAGTCTCCACAGCTTGAGCTAAAAGCCAGCTGGCTCTCATCTAAGATCATAGAGAAAACTCATTCTCATATGGGACAGCAAACCACACCAATAGGGTGTGTTGGTTACACTTGCACCATGGGAGTTGTTATCCCTTTAAAAGTTGTGGTTTAGATAATATCACTTCAAATTATATCCTTCACTACTGAATATTTTCTCTCAAATTAACTGCGTTCTTTGCCTAAAGGATACCTTGTGGTAATGAGTTTGAATGGATAATTGTGTAGTGAATTACCATTTCCTTTTTATTCCCCCTACTTAACATGTGGGGGCTTTTCATTTTATTACAAACAAATGAAATGGAGCAAGCACTCCTGAGATCATAGAGGCTATGTCTAGACAGCAGGGCTATTTCGGGATACCAGAAGTATCCTGAAATAGCAATTCCATGTCTTTAAACACACCCCGAAATAATGGGTGTGCTATTCCGGTACCCTGTAACCCTCTTGTTCCACAAGGGTTATGGGACTTGTCGGAATAACACTTTATTGCATAATTACCTTGAAATAATCTACACAATTTGCATAGCGCAAACTGGGTAGCTTATTTTGAGGAAAAGGTGCTGTGTAGACACACCCAGAGTGTGAGATCTGAGGAAGTCCACTCATTGTTAGGCAGCTCAGTAACGCTATTTATAAAATAAGGATGATAATTGAGCTAGCGCACTTTGATGCTCCGAAGGTTAATTCATTAATGTTTGTAAAGTATCTGAGATGTTTAATTGAAAGGTATTAAAGGCAGGCAGAGAGTTACTATTTATTCCCCATCCAGCCCATTCTGGCTTGAGCTCTCTACTTGCATTAAGAACATAAAAATAATAAGTGAAGCCAACTAGCTCCTCAATCCAAAGAGGCGCTCTGCATGCTAGCCGCAATCCAATTAGAGCACTTAGACATGTGCTTAACTTCCAGGACCTGGGGAGACTCACTGACTCCAGCAGAACCTGTAACCTGCATTATATGGAGCCAGAGACTTACAAAGCACCACACTCCCAATTCTAGTCAACCGTCCGTCCCTCTATTCAGAGAAAGGATTACGGTCGGTAGAAAAGGAACAGGCAGTATTCCAGTTCCAGCTCTGTGTGAGGCTAGACAATTCCTTTAACCATTAATATTGGTTTTAAATTTGCTGACTTTCTGTTTCATTGACCAATGGGACAGACAATGGAACTCTGTCTCACTGAGACAAAGAAATACATTTTCAGGAAATTAACCATTAAGCTGTGGAACGTTTCCACCAGGGGGAGAGAGGTCAAAAATATCTTAATAAAGTTCAAGAAGGGATTGAATGCTTACATGAATAATAATAATAGCCAAAGTTATAACAGTTAATGCCAAGAGAGAGAGAAAGTGCTAGATAATTTGAGATAACATAAAAAGCTCATAATTCAGGTTCTCTTTCTCACTTGCTATTCTGGACATTTTGCGTCTTCCTCTGGAGCATCTGGTACTCACTATAATCTAGGACAGGATCCTGAACTACATGGACCAGAGGTCTGATGTAGTGTGGTAGACCTGCTGATCCTAAGCACCCTTTCTGCCTCAGTTTACCAATTTTTTTTTAAAGTAGGATAATACTATTTCTCTACCTACCTCACATGGGTGCAGTGAGAATTAAACAGTAAATCAGATACAAGAGCCCTCAGATGTGGTGACACAGAGCTAGCCCAGCGACTATAAATAAATACATACACAGACTGTGTTGGACTATATAAAATGATTATACAGCTGTTCAGAGCACTTTAGAAGGAAAGAAATAGGGCTATGAGAAAGGAGGGGGTGATGTGCCTACTGGACAATATAAATATAGCCCAGCTCACACAGCATGGGGACACAGCATTTGTGTGAGATATGACATCCCTGTGAAGCATAGGTTTGTATGTACATAAGCAGCGAGATGGTGGACAGTGGATTTTGGAATCACGTCTCCGTTTCCTCAAAGGCGTCACTATGGCTCCTTGACGGGGAGAACGCTGGCCTCCATTAATGCAGCGGCTGATGTGTATATGCCTGTGCCGCCACTTTGAGGAAATAAAATCTTACATGATGGGTTCTCTCCTCTTGCCTGAAGGATCCTAGCAGATAGGTTTTCCCATGGTAGTTGAAATATGGCGGCGTTGCATTGTATACTGAAGCCCTCAACTTAGTCAAATTAAAACATAAGCTTTTATTTTCTCAAAGTGGCATCATCTGTCCTGCCCTGGTCAACACCTCACCAGCCTGAATTATTACCCAGTTTGCCTCCCTTCAGTGTAGAGAGGGAACATGACATCCTGTGCTCCCTGAACTAAGATTCCCAAGCACTTCGGTCCAAACTCGCTGGTTTCAATTAAAACATAAAATAAGTTTGCTAATTACAAAATGATAAATGTTAAGTGATTCCAAGTGATAGCAAACAGATCAAAGCAGATTAGCTAGTAAATGAACAAAAATGCAAACTAAGCCTCAGATACTAGAAAGACGGGATAGCAATTAACAATCGCTCACCCTGACACATGATACAGGCAGGCTTGCCAATCTCCAGGAACAAGCTGCACTTGCTATACAGCTTGAGATTTCCCCGGTTTTCACACACAGGCAAGAAACCATTTTACCCTGAGTCCAGCAAGTACACCAGTTCAATCTTTGTTCCTCAGGTGTTTCCAGGTATCCTTTTGTGTGACAGATGATACCACTTTGGCATATAGAATTATACAATCATAGACTACTAGAAGAACCTCGAGCAGTCATTTAGTCCACTCCCCTACCCTCATGGCAGGACCAAGAACCATCTAGACCATCCCTGACAGGGGTCTGTCTCACCTGCTCTTAAATATCTCCAATAATGGAGAGTCCACAACCTCCCTAGGCAATTTATTCCAGTGTTTAACCACTCCGGCAGTTAGGAAGCTTTTCCTAATGTCCAATCTAAACCTCCCTTACTGCAGTTTAAGCCCATTGCTTCTTGTCGTATGGCAGGAACCTTTGTTCCCATACTTGGTTTGTAGAAAAACAGTGGTACTCAAGATGGAGTTGTGTGCCATGTGGCCTGGTCACATGCCCTTGCTAAGTCAGAGCAGCCATTAATTACAGGTTGTCTAGAGCATTTTCTGGAAGGCTTACCAGGAGGGATATGCATCTCTTAAGACCCCTTGATTTCCCTAATAACCCAGGGTATGTCTACACTAGAAAGTTAGTTCGAACTAACGGACGTTAGTTCGAACTAACTTTCCTATGCGCTACACTAGCGCTCCGTTAGTTCGAACTTAATTCGAACTAACGGAGCGCTTAGTTCGAACTAGGTAAACCTCATTTTACGAGGACTAACGCCTAGTTCGAACTAGCTAGTTCGAACTAAGGGCTGTGTAGCCCTTTAGTTCGAACTAGTGGGAGGCTAGCCCTCCCCAGGTTTCCCTGGTGGCCACTCTGGCCAACACCAGGGAAACTCTATGCCCCCCTCCCGGCCCCGGACCCCTTAAAGGGGCACGGGCTGGCTACGGTGCCCGTGCCAGGTGCAAGCCTGCCAGCACCCAGCTAGCAGACCCTGCACCTGGCACGGCACAGAGCCACCCACCCAATGCCCCCCAGCCCACCCCCTCTTGCTGGGACCAGGCTGGCGGCTCCCGGGAGCTTGCCCTGGACCGCAAGAGGCGGGCACCTTCCTGGGCTAGTGCGGACATCGTGGACCTCGTCCACGATCTCCGCACTAGGCACAGGAAAGTGGCCGTCTAGGGCAGGAGAGCTGCCAGCCTGGCCACCCAGGACCAGGTGTGCATGAAAATCAAGGGGGTCCACTGAGACCCCCGACACTGAGCCCTGAGCTTACAATGGCCGTACTGGGTCAGACCAAAGGTCCATCTAGCCCAGTAGCCTGTCTGCCAACAGCGGCCAACCCTAGGGACCCTGGAGGGGATGGACCGAAGATAATGACCAAGCCATTTGTCTCGTGCCATCCCTCTCCAGCCTTCCACAAACTTTGGGCAGGGACACCACTCCTACCCTCTGGCTAATAGGACTCCATGGACCCAACCTCCATCACTTTATCTCACTTCCCTTTAAACTCTGTTCTAGTTGTAGCCTTCACAGCCTCCTGCAGCAAGGAGTTCCACAGGTTAACTATTTGCTTTGTCAAGAACAACAACTTTCTCTTACTAGTTTCAAGCCTGCTACCCATTCCTTTCCTTTGGTGTCCTCTAGTCCTTCTTTATGGGAACTCAGGAAGAACTTTTCTGAATGCACCCTCTCCACCCAACCCCTGCTTTTAGAGACCTCTATCCTGTCCCCACTCCGTCTCCTCTTTTCTAAGCTGAACAGTCCCAGTCTCTGTAGCCTTTCTTCATCTGGGACCTGTTCCCAACCCCTGATCATGTTAGTTGCCCTCCCCTCTCCCAGCCTTTCTCTTCCGCTCTCCCACCTCCTTTTCCCAGTGTCCCCCAGTTTTTTTCAATAAAGACAGAGTCAATGTTGGAAGAAACGTTATCTTTATTTTGTACATCAATAAGAAGAGGGGCTAGGGAAGGGTAAGTGGAAGGAGGTGAGGGAGGAATGGGGTACGAGCCCCCGATGGGGAGGACTGGGCTGGCTCTGCGGGCTTCTGGGGGTGGAAGCTCTCCTGCAGCCCCCCAATTACTCCCTCTCCCCAGATGGCAGCCTGCGGCAAGTGCAGCCGGGCTGATGGCCGAGTGGTGTGATGTGCCCAGTGTGGGCACTCAGGGCACTCCAAGCCAGAACTTCTTTGCAAGCGGGGCACCCCTTAGAACTGTCTGTCCGGGGTGGGGGTCGGGACCCTTTAAGCGCAGCCCTCGGCTAGCCTGAGACAGCATCTCCATGCTCTAAGTCCTCCTCTGATGCCCTGCCGGCACTGCTTCCGGCCATCCTTAAGCCCTGTTCAGAGTCCACTCAATGTGGACTTACTAGTTCGAACTAGCAAAACGCTAGTTCGAACTAGTTTTTAGTTCTAGACGCGTTAGTTCGAACTAGCTTAGTTCGAATTAACTAATTCGAACTAAGTTAGTTCGAACTAGCGCTGTAGTGTAGACGTACCCCCATTACCTTGAATAAGCCCTAGCTAGCTCGACTGGAAGAATTTTACCTAGTGGGTGTCACCCAACTGCAATTACAATTGTAATACAGACTCATAGTCAATATACAAAAATGGTTCATGCACACACATAGGATAATCATATTCAGCAAATCATAAAGTTTCCAATGACTTCTCACATGACCCGTCTCCTACAAAATGCATCATAATTATGCCAGACTCCCATCACAATATCAATGAGAAAAATATGTGCAGAAGGGTCACAACAGGGCCCTGCATATGTTCTAGATCAGTGGCTCCAAACTTTTCAATCTCTTAAAATTTTACAGATCCCCCAAACAATATAGCTGTGCCTGCAGCCTGCACGTCCCTAGCCCGTGCTGCTTCCCAAGCCACGTCCTTCAGCTGGAAGCAGCACAGGCTAAGGGACTTGCTGGTCTCCGGCATGGAGCCCCTTAGCTGAGAGACTCCGTGCCAGCTGCCAACACATCTTTCAACCTGCGTTGCTTTTCGTGGCTCAGGGAGCAATGCGGTCTGAAGGACTTGCTGGCTGCCAGCATGGAGCCTCTTAGCTCCCAACTTTCCGTGGACCCACACACAAACAGTACCATCGCGGACCAGGAGAGATCCACAGACCACAGGTTGAGAACCACTGGTCTAGATGCTTCAGTCCCGAAATATGATCTACTGTTCCTCAAGCTGTTCGAATGGAAGAGCTCAGCTACTGCAGGGTAAGCAGAGAGGCATTCCCTTGGAATTAACACAGCTCGGTTTGTTGCTTTGGTCTTAATGCGTTTTGTTTTGTTTGTGTTTTTGTAAATATTCCACTGCTCTCTTCCTGGGAGCTTAGGAAAACATAACTGCTGTATATGCCAGCCCTATCAAAACTATTTTTTCCATTCTCTCTTAGTTCTGTACCATTAATCATCGCTTGCATAACTGTGCTGAGACCAGTGATGATGTTCATACACGGGCCAGCACGGCTTGGCAGGATGAGCCAGCTAGCTAAGTTATCACTGATTATATGCTAGCATTTGAAAGCCCCAAGCAGGGCCAGGCTCTCCTCGTAGTGGGTGCTGTCCAACCTAGGGATGTGAACGTTTAACCGTGTAAACTGTTAACTGATAACCCTGCACATATCGGTTAGAGTTCACGGTTACACGCAGGCTCCCGCTGGCTGCCACCCCGTGCGGCTGCCTCTGTATAGGGCCATGGTGCTCTGCAGCCTCTCGGCCTCTTCCCCCAAGCGCCACCTCCATCCCCATTCCTCTCCCTCTCTCCCTGAGCTTCAGTGCTGCAAATGAGTGATCTGTGGTGCTCTGGACGCTTTGGGAGGCCAACTAGGAGTCGCTGAGCATGGGGTCCATCTTTTCCCTGTGAGCACTCCAGACTAGGGTCTCCCATGGGAATGACAGGCCACAGATGTTGCCAGATGACAGGCTCCAGACTACAGAGATCCCACCTGTACCTTTCCACTTGTGAGCAGGTGCCTTTCACGAGCTGCTGTGCAAACACCACTGGCACATCTCTTGACAGAGTTACTGACAAATAAAAAACAGCACGTGTGCATCTGACTGTTAAAAGTGCTGTGAGCGTGCCCCTCTCAGCCCCCAGGCAAGGGCAGCCAGCTGTCCAGTTTTCGATCAGAAAGTCAGGTTGGAAAGAAGACCTTAGAGCGTCCAGTCACATACACCGAGTGGCCACCCAACGTCCGGTTACTACACCCAACGTCCGGTTCCCGGGCTGGGAAGCTTCAAGTCCACCAGGGCCACCTTCTACCTGCATAGAGCAGCTGCTGTGCCCAGCCCTGGCTCTGCAAGCGAGTCCCTCTCAGCCCAGGCAGAGGTGGGGAAAGCAGTGAGTGATGCAGGGAGGAGGAAAGAGGAGCAAATGGGGGAAGGCGCAGAGCCTCAGGAGAAGAGGTGGGGCAGGGATGAAGCCTGGGGGAGAGGGGTGGGGAGGGGTGGGTCCTCAGGAGGAAAGGGAAGGGGAAAGTTTTGGCACACCTGCTGGAGTGTCTGGTGTTTAAATACGACGAAGTTGGAGACCCTACGCAATGCTCCTGTATAAACCATTCACCCCTGGGGTCTGCGTGCCATTTCTAGGAGCCTGCCTTTGGGGAAATGGAGTCAGAGGAGCAATACCCCAGCCACTGGCAGCAGAAGACAAGCCGATGATCTGTAACAAACTGGCAGTGTATGCCTGAGCCACTCCACCCAGCCTGCACGAGCTAAATCCTGGTGAGACCAGATTACATGGGCTAGACTGACTGAGACAGGCGGCTTTGGATCCCACCCAAAAACAAAGGCACTGAGAGTGGCTCGCAATGAGACAGGACCCTAAGGTGTGGGCTGAACAGTTCTGAGCTAAATCTTGGTGGGTTGCGACTCATGACTTAGCTAATAAAGTGCAATCTCAAAAGGGGTAAAGACCCGGATTTTACATCGTGCGTCGATGGCGTTTGCACAGCGGCTCGTGAAAGGCACCTGCTTACAAGTGGACAGAAAAATACACGCCATAGAGTTGTAGTTCCTATCCTTGATTCTCGGATTTATGTAGCAAGAACCCACAATTACTACAACTCCAGACTAAAATCCAGTGGCTGCGTCTAGACTGGCAAGTTTTTCTGCAAAAGCAGCTACTTTTGCGGAAAAACTTGCCAGCTGTCTACACTGGCCGCTTGAATTTCCGCAAGAACACTGACTTCCTACTGTCTGAAATCAGTGCTTCTTGCGGAAATACTATGCTGCTCCCATTCGGGCAAAAGCCCTCTTGCGCAAATGTTTTTGCACAAGAGGGCCAGTGTAGACAATGCGGTATTGTTTTGTGAAAATGGTGATCGGGGCTTTCTTGCGCAAAACCGCATCTAGATTGGCATGGACGCTTTGCCGCAAAAAGTGCTTTTGCGGAAAAGCATCCGTGGCAATCTAGACGCTCTTTTCCGCAAATGCTTTTAATGGAAAACTTTTCCGTTAAAAGCATTTGCGGAAAATCATGCCAGTCTAGACGAAGCCAGTAAGTATATCTGAAAGCTCTGTCACTCAGGCTGTGTCTAGACTACATGCCTCTGTCAACAGAGGCATGTAGATTAGACAGATCAGCAAAGGCAAATGAAGCTGCGATTTAAATGATCGCGGCTTCCTTTACATTTACATGGCTGCCGCGCTGAGCCGACAAACAGCTGATCAGCTGTTTGTCGGCTCGCCGCTAGTCTGGACGTTCCCCCTGTCGACATCAAAGCCCTTTGTCGGCAGCCCCGTTATTCCTCATGGAATGAGGTTTACCGGGGCTGCCGACAAAGGGCTTTGATGTCGACAGGGGGAACGTCCAGTCTAGCGGCGAGCCGACAAACAGCTGATCAGCTGTTTGTCGGCTCAGCGCGGCAGCCATGTAAATGTAAATGAAGCCGCGATCATTTAAATCGCGGCTTCATTTACCTTTGCTGAACAAACAAATCTACATGCCTCTGCCGACAGAGGCATGTAGTGTAGACGTACCCTCACACTCCTGGGGAGCCTGCTAACACAAATGCAGATCCCCTATCATTTCCAACCCTGGAGGCCTGTTCTCCTCTAGGTCGTGAACAAGGTGGGAGCCCATCAGTCAAACTCTCCCTGGCATGTTCCCAGAGAAATTAAAGGCGCGTGAAGTCCTCAGCGCCATAAATTCAGCAAAGACATTAAAAACTCATTAGAGATGGATAATGAAATTAAGAAGAGAAGCAGCTACAGGACCCAGTCTTTGCAGAGGGAGTCCCACTGGTGCTCAACAATGTGTCTAGCTGAGCGGTGACAAAGAACAAATTGCGTGTTGGAGACAGGAGGGGAAATGGCTCTGCGTGGCAGAGACGTGTGATGGATTCCGCACCCAGAGAGGCAGCCCTATCGGATGCTTTCACATCACAAGAGGATGACAAAAAAAGACCAATGCAAATCACTCAAAGAATAATTTATGGAAGACTGTTTAGGACAGTGCATCGTCTCTGGAGCCAGTGCAATTAAAGAGATCCAAAACTCTGCAGCAGGCAGCGAAGTTCCAATTCCCGCCCACCACTTCAGCCTCTGACACTGAAAAATCCTAAGACTCCTCCAGTCAGAACCAGATACGCTTTTTCCTATCAACTGGCACCAGAGAGTGTGAACATATATATTGTTATTGTCACACAGAGAGGACAACAGTCTCAACACAGATCTAAAATTGAGGACTATAATAGAGTTTAAAGAGAAGCTAGATAATTTCACGGAGGTTAGGTCCATAAAAGGCTATTAGCCAGGGGATGAAATGGTGTCCTTGGCCTCTGTTTGTCAGAGGCTGGAGAGGGATGGCAGGAGACAAATCGCTTGATCATTGTCTTCGGTCCACCCTCTCTGGGGCACCTGGTGCTGGCCACTGTCGGCAGACAGGATACTGGGCTAGATGGACCTTTGGTCTGACCCTGTACAGCCGTTCTTATGTTCTAGGGGCACCTTGTGTTGTAAAAAAAGCGTCCTTAACAGCAGGGGAAACTGAGGCACAGATTTTAAAGTGACATGGCACAGGCCAGAGCAGGAGTCAGCATCAGAGGTGGGGCTACACTGCTGGAGTTCATAGCTCCCAGCTACACAGAGGGTCCATCTGCGCTGCGGAATAAAATCGAGTTAAGATAGGCAACTTTAGCTACGTTAATTGCATTAGCTGAAGTCGAAGTACCTCAACCCAACTTTGGTGCTGTATATACTGCAGGAAGTCAAAGGAAGAACACTCTTCCTTTCACTTTCCTTATTCCTCGTGTAATGAGGGTTACTGAAGTTGGTGTACAAAGCCTGTTATTTTGAAATAACAGGCTTGCTGTGTAGACACGCACTCTGTTGTTTTGAAATAAGACTGCAGCGTAGACATAGCTAAAGAGTGCATATATATATATATATGTCTGTCTCCATCCCTACCTATCTCAGGGTATGTCTACACTACCCCGCTAGTTCGAACTAGCGGGGGTAATGAAGTCATCCGCAACTGCAAATGAAGCCCGGGATTTGAATTTCCCGGGCTTCATTTGCATGAAGCCGGCCGACGCGATTTTTAAATGCTGGCTAGTTCGAACCCACGAGGAGTACAGCTAGTTCGGATTAGAAGCCTAATCCAAACTAGCTACTCCGTGCCGCGTGTAGCCGTGCGGCACGGGGTTCAAACTAGCCGGCATTTAAAAATGGTGCCGGCTGGCTTCATGCAAATGAAGCCCGGGAAATTCAAATCATTTGCAATTGCGGATGACTACATTACCCCCGCTAGTTTGAACTAGCGGGGTAGTGTAGACATACTCTCATAGAGCTGGAAGGGACCTGGAAAGACCATTGAGTCCAGTCCCCTGCCCTTAGAGCAGGACCAAGTACCATCCCTGACAGATTTGCCCCAGATCCCTAAATGGCCCCCTCAAGGATTGAGCTCATAACCCTGGCTTTGCAAACCAATGCTCAAACCACTGAGCTCTCCCTCCCCCTTCTCCCACCTTTCTGGATGGGGAAGATGGTTGTTTTGTATTCCAAGGGTGCTTGGCACCCAAATGAGATGGATTTACAGGTAGTAGGAGTCCATGAAAAAGATCCAGAGTAGCATCCCATATAAAAATAGTTTTTAGAAATAGAGTGAGGACAAATGCTGCTACCAGCTTAATGGACACCTGGGTCTTCACCCACCATGACTGATCCTTGGATATGACCGTCACAAGTAGGAATGCATCATACACCCTTACGATGCTAGAACAAGCATGAACTCTCTTTTTTCGCAGCTATGAATTATTGTA
Organism: Pelodiscus sinensis; assembly: GCF_052426305.1. Lineage (NCBI taxonomy): Eukaryota > Metazoa > Chordata > Testudines > Trionychidae > Pelodiscus > Pelodiscus sinensis. Next base: position 6,963,998 of record NC_143053.1, on the reverse strand, counting down.
CCCACTGGATACACAGCGAAATCTACCCTACGTGACCATTTAAGGACAAGAGGGAAAAAAAAACAACATGCTGCCCCTAGGAGACATAAGAACATAAGAACGGCCTTGTTGGGTCAGACCAACAGTCCATCTAGCCCAGTGTCCTGTCTGCCGACAGTGGCCAATGCCACATGCCCCAGAGGGAGGGAACACAACAGGTAATCCTCATGTGATCCCTCCCATGACATGGTTCTTTAAAGAACAAACAGGACTGAACTGAACCATTTGGAGACATATCAAAGTCTCTGAGCTGCCTATTGAAGATGGTCTGTGCTCGTCACTGCAGGTTTCATTGCATTAGTAAATTGCTTTTCGTTGTACTCATTATGGATATGTCTAGACTACATCCCTCTGTCGCCAGAGGGATGTAAATTAGACATACCGAAATTGCTAATGAAGCAGGGATTTAAATATCCCGCGCTTCATTAGAATAAAAATGGACTTCGCTTTTTGCCGACGCGGCAATTGTCCAGCAAAAAGCGGCAGTCTAGACGGGGATCGGTTGGCAAGGAAAGCCTTTTTCGACTGATCCTGTAAACCTCGTTACACGAGGCATAAGGGATCGGTCGGAAAAGGCTTTCCTTGCCAACCGATCCCCGTCTAGACTGATGCTTTATGCTGGCCAATTGCCGCGTCGGCAAAAAGCAGAGGCCATTTTTATTCTAATGAAGCGCGGGATATTTAAATCCCCGCTTCATTAGCAATTTCGGTATGTCTAATTTACATGCCTCTGGCGACAGAGGGATGTAGTCTAGACATACCTTCTGTGTGTGTCTAGACAGAGATTGGGTTTAAACATCTCATTCTCTCCTTGTTCCCAGTGCTTGTGGCCTGCAGCAGAGGAACCACCATAAAGTTGTTTTACTAAAAACACTACCCTGTCTGCGCAGCTGTGGTTTGTGCATGTCACTTAGGGCAGTGGTTTGCAAACAATGGGTCGTGACCCAGGACTGGGTCGTGAAATATCAGGCACTGGGTCTCGGTGCTGCAAGGTGACCAGTGGGGGGCGGGCTAAGGCAGCTACTTGCCTGTCCTGGCACCGCAGATTGTGCTGCGCACCGGAAGCAGCCGGAAGCCGGCCCGGCTCCTAGGTAGGTGGGTGTGGGAAGAGCACACAGGGCTCCATGAACTGCCCCTGCCCTGAGCACTAGCACCGCACTCCCATTGGCTGGGAACCTACTGGCTGCTTCTGGGATGCAGCATGGTCTACGGTGCCAGGAGAGGCAGGAAGTCTGCCTTAATGCCCCATCCACCATGCGCACATGCACACACACACATACACTCACTATTGACACACAACCACCTCTGGAATGGAACAAGGCAGCTGTTTAACATACAGAGACAAAATACCTCCTCAGATTAGTGCATCCAGCTAACGCGACAGGGGCTTTAACATTCATTACACATCCCAGACACAAGACACCAAGAATTGTCTCCACAAGGCCAAGAAAGGAGACGACATTGTCCCTCCCCATTCCAAGTACAGTAAAATTCCAGTAGTCTGGCATCCAATTGTATGGCACTCCCGATAGTTCGGCATCAAAATGGCAAGAGCCTAGTGAGTGAGCTTCGGCAAAAAACAAGTCACAAGGCAGCAGCGGCAGCAGCTGAACCGAGCGAAAAGGGTAAAAAAGGGTTAAAAAACATAAAACATTACAAGGTTAAAAACACTTTATATACAGTATATACTGTATAGATATAACCATTTTATAATACCTCCTGATAGTCCGGCATATTAGTCGTATACCTAGACTTTAGTAAGGCATTTGATACGGTCTCGCATGATATTCTTATTGATAAACTAGGCAAATATAACTTAGATAGGGCCACGATAAGGTGGGTGCATAATTGGCTGGATAACCGTAGTCAGAGAGTTGTTGTTAACGGTTCTAAATCCTGCTGGAAAGGGATAGCAAGTGGAGTTCCTCAAGGGTCTGTTTTGGGACCCGTACTGTTCAATATCTTCATCAATGATGTAGATATTGGGATAGAGAGTACGCTTATTAAGTTTGCAGATGATACCAAACTGGGTGGGGTTGCAACTTCTTTGGAGGATAGGGACATAATTCAAAATGACCTTAGAAAGTTAGAGAAATGGTCAGAGGTAAACAGGATGAGGTTTAATAAAGAGAAATGCAAAGTACTCCACTTAGGAAGGAACAATCAGTTCCATACATACAAGATGGGAAGCGACTGTCTAGGAAGGAGCATGGCGGAAAGGGATCTAGGGGTCATAGTGGACCACAAGTTGAATATGAGTCAACAGTGTGATGCTGTTGCAAAAAAAGCAAATATGATTCTAGGTTGTATCAACAGGTGTGTTGTAAGCAAAACTCGTGAAGTCATTCTGCCGCTCTACTCTGCGCTAGTTAGGCCTCAGCTGGAGTACTGTGTCCAGTTCTGGGCGCCACATTTCAAGAAAGATGTGGAGAAATTGGAAAGGGTACAGAGAAGAGCGACAAGAATGATTAAAGGTTTAGAGAACATGACCTATGAAGCCAGGCTTCATGAACTGGGCTTGTTTAGTTTGGAAAAAAGAAGATTAAGGGGGGACATGATAGCGGTTTTCAAATATCTAAAAGGGTGTCACAAGGAGGAAGGAGAAAATTTGTTCCTCTTGGTTTCTGAGGACAGGACAAGGAGTAATGGGCTTAAAGTGCAGCAGGGGAGGTTTAGATTGGACATTAGGAAAAAATTCCTAACTATCAGGGTGGTCAAATATTGGAATAAATTGCCAAGGGAGGTGGTGGAATCTCCCTCTCTGGAGATATTTAAGAACAGGTTAGATAGACATCTGTCAGGGATGGTGTAGACTGAGCTTGATCCTGCCTTGAGGGCGGGGGGCTGGACTCGATGACCTCTTGAGGTCCCTTCCAGTCCTATTATTCTATGATTCTATGATTCTATGATATCCGATAATTCGGCATCACCTAGGTCCCAAGGGTTCCAGATTATCGGAAATCTACTGTACATGAGTAAATGGGAGAGTGTGAGGGGATGGAAGCTTGCTTTCTGGGGGGGGGAAGGAGTTAAGATATGCATTGATAGACTGGACTCAATAACCTCTCGAGGTCCCCTCCAGTTCTATTATTCTATGATTTGCAACCAATCTCCCCGTTCTTTACTTCAGAACCGCAAGCCAAGCTGTATCAATGTAAATGCAAACAATGTGGTGTACGCAGAGGGCTTTGCTCAGACAAACTCTCACTGTGCTTAGTCTTTTCAAGAAACAGAACTATGTAGCACTTTAAAGACTAATAAGATGGTTTATTAGGTGATGAGCTTTCGTGGGCCAGACCCATTTCCTCAGATCTGAGGTAGACCTAATAAACCATCTTGTTAGTCTTTAAAGTGCTACACAGTCCTATTTTTTGTTTCAGCTACACCAGACTAACACGGCTACATTTCTATCTTTTTTCAAGAAGATACTCCAGACCCAACAGACGTTTGCCAGAGCAAAATGCAGGTCAAGCTGCAGCAGGACCCAAAGATCTGATGTTCTACAAAGCACCATCACGGTTAGGGTATTTTGGCCATGTCTTTGCCCGCTTCTCATCCCCAGCGTCACACCCTCCTCCAACCATTTCTCCTACGTCTATACTGGCGGTAGACTGTCAGAAGCATGGATAGGGCAAATCTCACATCAAGCTGCTCTACCATCTACCCACCACCCCCAGGCTGTGTAGCTTGTCCGGACGTGCACCGTGAGACGATGCACAAGTTGCCATGGCAACCTGACCATGCGAAAACCATAAACCGTCAAGGGTGGAGGGGCGGTAATGGCTGGGTTTAAGTTTAGCAGAAGGCATAAAAGCAAGCCTAAGGGAAATCACACAAAGCATATTCTCACCAGAGTCACAAAAAAGCAGATGGAGAACTCATCTTCATGCTACCCATTTATCAAGGCACAGTCATGGCCCAACTCACCGCTCACCCTATTCCGACGAGTCTCACAGTCACTCATTTATTGCCACATGGGCAAGGAAGCATCGTCTCCATCTCACTGATGGTTCCAAGAGAGGTGGTTACTTGACCCATGTCACACAGGGAGTCCATGGCTAAGCTGGGGTGTGAACCCAGGTCTCCTCTGTACCAGCCCCACCCCTTCATCCCAAGCGTCTCCACCATCTCGGTAAGGGTCGAGTGCAGGAACGCCACTTATGGAGCAGTGCAATTCTACGGGCTGGCGGTGGGGTGGGGGATGAGCGAAAGCCACATTCTGCCTCATGCTGGGCAGTGCCTGCGTAGCTGTTCCACAGAAGCTGTTTCTGTTTGATGGGGGCCAATAAGGATGCCGGGAGAGACACCCTCGCATGCTCCCTGCTATTGCAGAGTCTTCATGCTGCTTGCCACACAAGGGGTGAGCACCCCATGTGCAGCTGCCAAGTGCAGAATGCCTTCGGGATGTCCAGCCCCCCTCACTTCCATCTCCAAGGGACCTCTGCAGATGCCCTAACAGTGCTTTGTACTACAGGACTGGGTGAGTCACTCCCCGCCATATCCCGCCTTTCCTATTCCTTACACACACAGCAATAATGCAGAACCCTCTGCAAACCTTCCAGAAAGGGTACCAGTGGGCCTCATAAACTTCTGGAAAATAAATCTCCACTAAAGGCCCAATGGAAAAGAAAGCCGGCAGCCTGCTTCATTATTCATGGACGAGTCCTGCAAAGAGATTGCAATGACTTTCATAAAAACAGAAGCCTTCCTCTGTTTTATTGGCCCCATCCGCGACCTGCCTGCATTTATACAAATGCAGCTTTATGGATATTTACTCTCTCGTCACCACAACAGTACTCTGCCCTTCCAAAGCACATTACGTCAGAACATCCCATTTGTTTTACACAACCCACTACAACACCTGTGCTGGGCAAGGCAGACAGGTGTATAATATAAAATTTAACCAGTGATCCCTCTGGTCATGTGCCCTGACAACGGTTCTCTCCACGTGGTTGGAATAAGGAGCAAGAAACCCTGTTAATGGACAGCCATGGGAAAATCATCCACCCACAGGGAACAATCGCTTCTAGCTCCAATACCCAGAAGCGATCTTACGTCCTAAAGCAGAAGGAAGTACATTCTTGATAGTTTTTATTCATATTAATGTCTGATCTGTTTCAAGCCTGATAAACACTTGGCCTCGTTGATATCTTGTGGCAATGAGTTCCACAGGTTCATTGGAAACAGCAGTCAGATGGGGTACGACTAGACTACAGGGTTTTGTCGACAGAAGTTTTGTCGACAGATACTGTTGACAAAGCTTCTGTCGACAAAGAGCGTCTACACTACATTCAGTTCTGTCGACAAAGCAAGCTGCTTTGTCGACATGGCAGTGTAGACGCAAGGACAGTTTACATGCAATAACGCTTTCTGTCGACAGAACTCTGTCGACAGAAGGCGTTATGCCTCGTGAAATGAGGTTTACCAGCGTCGACAAAACTGCTGAGTTCTGTCGACGTTATGTCGACAGAATTCAGCGATAGTGTGGACGCAGGTATAGTTTTGTCGACAAAAGTCCACTTTTGTCGACAAAACCCTGTAGTCTAGACACACCCGTACAGAATACTCTACCTAATAGGGATGTTTATTACTAGTTCATGTCAACCGTGCCCAGAAGTATGGAAGTTCTTTATACAAATATCTAATGTATAGTCTATCAAACGTAACTGTGAATGTCATTATCTAGCTATCGATATATGTCATGACAATGGCCACACTGGGTCAGACCAAAGGTCCCCTAGTCCAGTGTTGTGTCTTAGAAGAGTAGCCAATGCTAAGTACTCCAGAGGGAATGAACAGAACAGGTAATCCTCCAGGGTGCATCTAAACAGCACCCTAAACTCGAAATAAGATACGCAATGTATGCTACACAAATTGCGTATCTTATTTCAAATCTATTTCAAATTAATGTGCTCTTTTGAGACATCCCTTAACCCTTGTGGAACTAGGGTTATCGGGACGCCGAAATAGCACACCCGTTATTTCAAAAAACATTTCAAAATAACAGAAGTCTTGCGTAGATGTGGGGTAGTTATTTCAGGATACCTCCAGTATCCCAAAATAGCTATGCACTGTAGACGTAAGCCATGTAATCCATTCCCTGTTGCCTATTCCTAGTATCTGGCAGACAGAGGCTAGGGATCCCATCCCTGCTCATTCTAACTAATAGCCATGGATGTCTGATCATTTTTTCAATTCTGCTAAGTACACAGCCCCTGGGATCAGTGTTCCCTGTACGCCGTGTGCTTCTGCAGCTGCCCAGGAGAGATGTAAATGCCACCCGACTGATTAGCAGAACACCCGCAACTAGTTTTTTTTTTGTTTCATTCTGTTTTGTATTTCAGTTTCTATTGGTGGTGAACATTCACACGTGTCTGTGTGCACATAAACAAAATTATTCCGCAGGTGCACCGAAAAACCTCTGTGCCTGGAGGGAAAAGATTAGAGGGAACACTGCTTGTGGTATCTTGCGGCAGTAAGTTTGGCAGGTTAACTGTGCATTGTGTAATAAAGTATCAGCATATGCTAAGTATTAAATCTATTGCATGGGAGAGAAATGGCAGACAGCGTAAAGGGAACTCTATGCCTCCCTGAAACAGGGGCGCAGAGACCCAGTCTCCACTGTGCACGATTCAGGGAAGGTCCATCTCAGACGAGGCTGGAGACTGACAGGGAAACAGTCATATCTGCAGCACTGATTCGCCCCACAGCTGGCTGCTTTGGGCAAGGCACCCAGGCCATACCAAGACAACAGTGACAGGGGAGCACTTGCTGGGCCCTGTTTCAGGAGCCCCTTTGTTTCCCAGCAGCGTGAAGGAGGGCCATCCTGCCTCTGAACAGAACTCAAGCAGGCTGCCGTTGTACATCCCTGGGACATGATGCTCAGCCTTCTGGAAAACATCACAAAGCCTCGGAATGACGTGCACAATGACGTTCAATGTGAGCAGACAGAGGAGCGGGGAGTAGAACCCGAGACTGGGCTCTCCTTGCTGTTTTTAGCCACAAGATGCCACATTCCTCATTGCCCGTTGAGGACGGTTGTGCTGCCCTAGCAGGTGGTGAAGTGAGAAGACAGGACCAGAGTCGCAGATGGAGCCTGCACCTCCCCGGAGGTCTACATCATGTTACTGCAGGGGAATACACAAGAGGCGGCAAGCAGAGACCCCGCTCCCATGATCAGCAGGGTCACCATGAGGTCTGGCTCCAGCGCTCTGCCGCGAAGAACAAGCTACTCTGAGTCCAGGGCCACAGCAGGAGCGAACAGCTCCCCCGCGCTGGGGCCTTAGTGGTGGCACAGAACATGCCCCTACAAAAGTGGTCAAATTTAAATTCCTACACAAGCCCCTGAGGCCATGCTGTTGGTGTTTGTGGTTACTCCTCCAAGCCAGAGGGAGCCGCAGCACTCCCAGTTCCTGCACCACGGCCCTACTCGTTATCCACATTTGTACAAATCAGTAGGAGAAATCCCATTGCATCCCACGCCTCTGCATCATGGAAGGCCCCCAGCTGGCTTCTGAAAATGGCCACGGTATCCAGGAAAAACATTCACTCTCCAAGCCAATGAAACAGTTATTTTCAGTTCTTCTAAATCCAGCATTTGGGTGAGGAGGACACATCTCAATCCCAAATTCCTGTAACCAATACAGTTTGATACGCTGCACATAACGGCATTCTTGAGTACAGCCCCAGGGTTATATTGTGTAGTTTAAAAGCAAGACAGGGGCTTTGAATGAGGTCGCTAGATTACCACCAGTTCACTGACATCTTTAAACACCTTTTGATACACAGCCTTCTGTCCTGAAGGTTTTCTAAATACGTTATTGTTTCTGCATTGACTTCGCAGTCTTGTATGATGAAAAACTATGGTCTCAACCAGGCGCGGTCATTACAAGATCACGCAAGACTTTCCCTTAGAGGTTGACCCATGTCGGAATACAAGTAACTCTGTTTCAAATCCCAGGGATACCAGGATGACTACAATCAATAACACCACACCACAGTTGAGCTGTGTGCTTATGCAGCCACATGGGAGAAATTGAGGTGCTGCCCAACTGCGCACCCACAATTAATTAGTTTGTTTCTACTGGAGATGTCTTGATAGAACGCCAAGAGATGGAATTGAACCTATGATCGCTAGAGCTTAATGTATAAGCCTCTACCACATGAGCTAAATGCCAGCTGGCTTGCAGATAAGGCAGTAGAGCAAGCTCACAACTCTTTTTGTCAGTGATTTTACTCGTTGGGACAGCACACCACACCCAGTAGGTGTGTGGGTTACACCACGATACCGTTAGACACATCTGAAAATTCACTCAATGCCTAATCCCCATTGATTTCCAAACCTTCTTTTAAAATTCCGGCGATAGCATGTGGAAGTAGGACAGGGGCGACTGAGATGCTGTGATGGGGTGTACAGTCCCCACGCTGACGAGGAAGGTGCCTGGGAGGCCTTGCGGGACAGGGTTATCCCCACCCATCTGGACATGTCAAATATGTCAGCTCATGGGGCACCTTCAGAAGGAAGGAAACTGCAGTCCCCAGTTCTGCAAAAACTTCTTGCGCAAAAGCGCGTCCACACCTCAAAAGCACATTGTAAAAGCGATGTGCTCTTGCGCAAGAGAGCATCCACACTGCATGGACACTCTTGCGCAAGAAAGCTCTGATTGCCATTCACAGAATAGCCATGAGAACACCTGTGCTTTTTGCACAAGAAACCCCTACGGAGCGTCCACACATGCCTTTTTGCGCAAGAGCTGTAGCACAAAAAGGAGTTGTTCCTCATGGGGAGAGGAATAACTCTACCGGCAAAAGCCCTCTGTCCTGCTGATTTACTGTTTTGTTTGGGGGTTTTTTGGAGCAAAAATGCACTTGAAGTGTGGGGGGACTGCTGGTTTTTGCACAAAAACAGCCATTTTTGCACAAAAACCTTGTAGTGTAGACACAGCCCCAGGGTAAGCCAGAGAGACTTCAGAAGGAAGAACTTTGCAAGCTGTAAGGATGCCAACGAAACCCAGTGCAAACAACTGGGTGCAACCAGTTTCTCCCATTGTCTGGAAGAAGTTCCTTAGGAAGATTTTTTTTTTTTTTTTTACAGATGCTTTTGAATATTTTCCTCTCTGCACTTAAAATTCCTCATCTGCAAACCAGGAAGCTGCCTACCTACTTTACCAGGATGTGAGTGATTTCATTCCTTCAATCCGCTGAATGCATGTGGAGAGCTTGGGATAAACCAAGCATTGTCATCACACCGCAGTAGGCAAAAACGAAGAGTAACTTTGAAAGGGATAAACCGCATTGACCTTCCATTAGCGCGCTTCTGTCTGACGCTCTTCAAATCTGATTACTGGAAGGCGGCCAAACGAGACTGCCCTTGGCTCCAGCTGAGGGGGGAAGACCCAGAGGTGAGCCCCTGCTTAGCTGAAGGACTGCAAAGAGGACGACAAAGCAAAGAACGGAGGAGGATCCCTCGCAGTTCTTGGCAACAGACTCTGCAATGTCAACACGAGCCAGCTGCTCTGCTCCCTTCTCTCCTCCCGCCTGCCCCCCGTAAACGACAGCAGGCCGCATCGGGCAGTATTTGATTATACCGAACGTTCCAAACTCAAGGCAGCTCAGGGCCAGTTTGACGGCAGCCAGCCCCTCGATGTGTGTGTGAGCCCAGCGTGCACAGCCTGTTTCAATATTTCCCGTTGGGAATCACATACCGTACTGCCAAACAGACAAGATGCTGTTTGGTGCGTTGGCTGCCTACCCTCGTGCCCATCTGTTAGGATGGCATCACGCCCGCTCACTAGTTGCATGGATCCTCGCCAGGGGCAGAGGTGCCAAGTAAACATGGACTTGGATGGACTAAGCTTAGTTAAATCTAAAATTAGCATTTCTGCCACAAGACGTCGGTTTTCTCTGTAGACGTACAGAACCTTTAGCATTCCAGGGCCCCCTAAGGACCTTTTGCCTCGTAATGTGCACCACCTAGCATGCAGGTGAGGTGCTGTGGGAATGCCCTGCCTTAGTTTCCCATCAGCTGGATACAGACAAGTCTAAACAGTGTGTCAAAGAACAAGCCCTTCAGAAAGTCTCATTTATTGGCCACAGAAATTAACAAAACAGCAGCAAGAGTTTATTCTGGTGCATCCGCCGGTCCAGGGTCAAATTCAACTAACTTTGGAGAATCTGTGGTTTATTCCTTCAGGATTCTTCTTCCTGCTCCTCAGAAACAGTCACTGATTCCTTCTCTTCAAGACACTCCTGGCTCCTTTCAGCTGGGAAACAGTCTTTCTGGAACCTTCCCCCAGTTACGTCTATTCCTCTTCTTTCCCTCCACTGTAATCTTACAACACTATTCTCCTCTGAGGTACCCTCCTCATGACACTACTCTCCCAGCTGTGCTCAGGCAGCCTTTTCATCGGGTGCCAATGATCCTTCACAAATGTGTAGATCCCAAGGCCAAAAGAGACCACTGCAATCATCTAGCCTGACTCTTGTATAACTCAGACCAAAGAACCTCCCCAGAACAATTACTAGAGCACATCTTTTAGAAAACAAATCCAATCTTGATATACAAATTGTCAGTATTGGGGAATTGGCCATGACCTGTGGTAAGTTGTTCCAAGAGTTAATTACACTGACTGTTAAAACACCATGCTTTACTTCCAGTCTTTCTCTAGCTTCAACTTCCAACCATTGGATTGTGTTACACCTTTCTCTGCTAGACCAAGGAGCTCATTAAACAGTTGTTCCCCGTATACGCATTTACAGACTGTAATCAAATCACCCCTCAACCTCCTCTTTGTTATGCTAAATAGATTTATATTCTTCTTGGACATATTGTTACATGGCAGGATTTTTAATTAATTAATCATTTCCAGGGGGCATCTGTGCAATACTTCCAATTTATCAACATGCTTCTCGAATTATCGAGACTGGAACTGGACACAGGATTCCACAGCGGTCACACCAGGGCCAAATACGGAGGGAAAATAACCTCTCTGCTCCTACTCAAGAGTCCCCTGTTGATGCATCCAAGGATTGTGCTAGATCGCAGTGGAAATTCAAGTGCAGCTGATTATCCACCATGACCCCCCTAAATGTTTTTCAGAGTCACTACTTCCCACGATAGAGTCTACCATCTTGTAAATACGGCCAGCGTTCTTTGTGCCTAGCCCTAGATTTAGTTGACCATGATAATCAGAACACATTTAGTTGACCATGATAATCAGACAACTGGAAGAACCAAGGCCCAACAGCCCGTAAAGTGAGTGGGAGCCCATGACTCTCCCCAGTGTTAATCATGTCTTACATATAGTACTACATAAAGAAAAACAGCAACCCGTCAACCACAAGAGAGGAAAAATAAGAGGAAGTGGTGCTTCGGGCTGCCACAAAGTCAGACGATGTTGCAGCCCAGCTATGTCAAATACCCGCACTGCAAACCAACTAGAGAACGTAACAAGTTCTCTGCAAAAGGTTCGTCCCAGGCAGACAATGCTTGCAATTATTTGTACTACACAGGTGCATGTATACCACACCTAAGATGGGGGCCCCACTGTATTAGATGTCATAAAAAAAACATAGCAAGTGAAAGTTCCCGGTAGAGCTTACAGTCTGAACAGACAATGCACAGGGAAAGAGAAAGGAAGTAGAATTGTTCCAGTCACATACAGAGCTATGTGCCCGCCTTCAACAGGATGTAACAGAGCCTTGATCTCCTCAGCACAAGTTCTGTGACTTAACTGAAAGATTATCCTGTCACATATAGGAAGGTAACACAAAATGAGTGAATCCGGCACATTTCACTATGTTGACTTGCATGAACCCATCCCTATAATCTCAACAAGAGGCAAGATGGTCAGGAATATGACCCCACACCCTGGATGTCCCTAAACCTCTGATGGCCAGATGCTGAGACTAGAAGAAGGGGATGGATCCCTCAATAATGGCCCTGTTCTGTCAGCCACTAGTATCAGCCACCTGCCAGAAGACAGGTTATTCGGCTCCATTGGTCCCACTAAGGCCGTTCTTATTGTTCACTGATTCAGTCACCCAAAGTGTTTTTAACCCTGGATATGTACAATGCTTGCCAAAGCTGGTAGCTCCAGGCTTTCCACACTAGGACGGCTACAGCTGAACACGGCACAGCAAAGTAGCCAAGAAGAGAGAGATTACTGACGGGGCCCCCAGAGTGCGGGACGTTGAACAGGCAGGTAGAGGGGGACACAGCAGCACTTAGCACAGTCAACAGCGCTAACAGGAGCAAACTTCCAGTTCAGTGCTCTTGCATGGACGCCTGCACGATTTTTGTCCAGAAAATGAGCAGCTCTTCTTTAGAATTCACGCAGGGCACGGGCAAGAGGGGCCACTTTCACAGTCACTTTCAAGAGCACAACCATGTGTTTGTCTTTGCCTCTGGGGGAGGGGAGTCCCAAAGAAGCCTGAGGAATGAATGGTGTGTGCACAGAAAGTAACACTCACTTTTTACATGCTTTAAAATCCTCAGAGAGATGACACCCATGCTGAGGATTATTAAAGGGGAATTATTAACATGCAATAAATCTACAGTGCTTAAACTTACTCCATGCTCCTTCTAGTCCAGAACTACAGTTATAATGAGGCGGAGACTGCCTTCTAAATTCTAGGAATCCAAACATACCAAAATGTCCCAGTTGATCGCTGGGGAAATCAATAGTCAGAGTTTATGTAAGTTGTACAGTATCACATATTCTGCAGTTGCAGGGCAAGCCGACAGAGGGAGAGCACGCTAACAAACTTCCTTCATTCCCTGAACTTTATAGACTTTGAATGATCACATCAGCACAGAAATGAGAAAGCCATGGCAGCCAAGTTAAGAGATACTGCCAAGGTTCCCCCCACATGCCATTTACCAGGAAACCTCACATTTATTTATTAGTTAGTTTATAAATCGGCAATGCCTCTGACATTTGCTGCACTTTTTTTCAAAAACAGCTGCATCTGCTATCCAACATAAGCAAAGGAACACCATCATGCTTCTGAACCATCTACAACAACTTAATGTATATCTTAGATCTTACACTGTTGCTTTTGCCACCCAGCTACAGCCTTAGCTCCTAAGGGGGGATATGATAGAGGTCTATAAAATCATGACCAATGTGGAGAAATTAAATAAGGAAAAGTTATTTACTTGCTCCCACAACACAAGAACTAGAGGACATCAAATCAAATGAATAGGCAGCAGATTTAAAACAAAAAAAAAGGAAGTATTTCTTCACACAATACACAGTCAACCTGTGGAACTCCTTGACAGAGGATGTTGTGAAGACCAGGATTTTAACAAGTCTCAAAAAAGTACTAGATAAATTGATGGAGGATAGGTTCATCAATGGCTATTAGCTGGGATGGATAGGAATGATGTCCCTAGTCTCTATTTGTCAGAAGTTGGGAATGGGCAACAGGGGTGGATCACTTGATGATTGCCGGTTCTCTTCACTCCATCTGGGGCACCTGGCATTGATCACTGTCGAAAGACAGGATACTGGGCTAAATGGACCTTTGGTCTGACCCAGTGTGACCGTTCTTATGGAACAGTACACTACATCCAGAAAGTGTGTGCGTTACCCAGTAGAAGATGTGTGGGTTACACTTACAGTTGTCAGTTCCTTTCCCATGATGTTTCATCTTTAACTTCTCCCCACTTCTAGTGGTAATTTATTTCCTCTAGCAAAGTCAAAACTAGGGTTGTCATCTCCGACTAAAGCTATTCCAGGAGATTCCTCCCTCCCTCCCTCTCTCTCCCCTCCCCCCCAAAAAAGGCATAAATACGTTTTCTTAAAATAGACTCCTAAAAGCTCCTGGAGACTCCAGGCCAATCCTGGGGGGTCGACAACCCTCAAAACTAGTACAGAAAAAGGGGCTATTTCCAACATTTGTGGATACTGCAACTGCAAGGAATGGGAAGTAAAAATAAATCAAATAAATTAAAGCTAAAAGGAGGCTGAACAACATCACTTTAAAATACATGATCTCCTACATTGCTCATTTCATATACTGACAGAATACACCATGTCTCACATGTGTGCATGTAGCATGCAAATATTCAGATATATACTTCATGTAAGTGGATGTGTCTATCTATAGATTTAGGTTTTTAAAAGGTCACTCGTCACCATGATAACTGAGCATCTCCCATGAAAGACTGCATATAAATCTTTCTTCCAGCCCTATTTTAAGGAACACATTTAAAAGGCATTGTTGGAAAATATTTGTAAATGCAGATACAGATGCTGGTATGTCTGTTATTTGTATTGTGGGAGTCTATGGAGTCAAACTGTAAATAAAAAAAGCAGTGGTAGCCTTTTCCCCAAAGAGCCTACAGTCTACAGAGAGGAGTGATTCACATCTGGAAGAAGCAGCATGGAGATGTGAAGTGACTTCTCCAGGGTTATATAACAGGTCAGTGGCAGAGTTTGAGAATAGCTTCCTAGTCTCCACCATTCCAGCCGAGTGCCCCACCAATGTGATAGAACATTTGGCCTCTAAAATTTCAGGGAAAAGACAAGTCACAGAGACATGTTTTGTCTTTGAAAAGTAAACTGATGGGTTTCCATCGTAAGCTTAACACTCGGCAGGTGCTTTTACATATGATATGTCACTGCAGTTTTGAAGTACAGTTTTATGCATATGCACTGGTTTAGACATGATCCATGTCTAAAATGCCACTTAAGCAGGTCACATGTAAAAGGGGCCACTTTTTATTCTAAATCTGATATGAAACATACACGTAAGAACTTAAGAATGGCCGTACTGAGTCAGACCAAAGGTCCATCTAGCCCAGTAGCCTGTCTGCTGACAGTGGCCAGCACCAGGTGCCCCAGAGGGAGTGGACCGAAGACAATGATCAAGCGATTTGTCTCCTGCCATCCTTCTCCAGCCTCTGACAAACAGAGGCCAGGGACACCATTTCTATCCCCAGCTAATGGCCTTTTATGGACCTAACCTCCATGAAATTATCTAGCTTCTCTTTAAACTCTGTTATAGTCCTAACCTTCACAGCCTCCTCTGGCAAGGAGTTCCACAGGTTGACTACACGCTGTGTGAAGAAGAACTTTCTTTTATTAGTTTTAAACCTGCTACCCATTAACTTCATTTGGTGTCCTCTAGTTCTTCTATTATGGGAACTAATAAATAACTTTTCTTTATTCACCCTCTCCATACCACTCATGATTTTATAGACTTCTATCATACCCCCCCCCCTTAGTCTCCTCTTTTTTAAAGTGAAAAGCCCCAGTCGCTTTAACCTCTCTTCATATGGGACCCGTTCCAAACCCCTAATCATTTTAGTTGCCCTTTTCTGAACCCTTTCTAAGGCCAAAATATCTTTTTTGAGGTGAGGAGACCACATCTGTACACAGTACTCAAGATGTTGGTACGCCCACATCTTGAGTACTGTGTACAGATGTAGTTTTATACAGGGGCAGTAAGATATTCTGTGTCTTATTTTTATCCCTTTCTTAATAATTCCTAACATCCTATTTGCCTTTTTGACCGCCACTGCACACTGTGTGGAAGTTCTCAGAGAACTATCCACCATAACTCCAAGATCTTTCCTGATTTGTCGTAGCCAAATCAGCCCCCATCATACAGCGCCTGGGATGGATGTCTAGTATATAGCTAAATCACATACACATGAATGGATTCAACTGATTACAATGGTTAACTGAGAGGTCTCAAAATATAATTTTAAATAGGGAATCTCCATCAAGTAGATGTAAATCCAATGGGGTCCCACAAAGATCAGTACTTGGCCCTAAGCATTTAACATTTTTGTCAATGACAAAAATGTGTGGAAGGGGTAACTAATCTTGGAAAGGACTGGTCTGTGATTCACAGCAGAGAGACAAGAGAGAGAGAGAGTGCGTGGGTGAGTGCGTGCACACACGCACATGAATACAGGAACAATATTGGCCATACTTACAGGATGAGAGACAGTGGCTCTGAATGCTTTGGGAGCTGCGGCTGAGAGGAGCCCAAACGATCCTGAGATGCGTAAATGGGGGAATTTCAACCAGAAGCGGGGAGGTATTTTATTTTTGTATTTGCCACTGGTACCACCAGGGCTGGAACACTATGTCCCGTTCTTGGGTACACAATTCCAGAAGGATCTTGACAAATTGGAGAGAGTTCACAGAGGGACTGTGAGAATGAAGAAGGGATTAGAAAACACACCTTATTTGTGACAGACTCCAAGGCCTCAATCTATTTAGTTTAATAAAGAGAAGATTACAGTCTACCTATCTACATGGGAAACAGATGTTTAATATTAGGCTCTTCGCTCTAGCAGAGAAAGGTCTAACACAATCCAGTGGCTGCAAGCTGAAGTCGGACAAGCGCAGACCGGAGATAAGGCAGAGCATTTTGACAGCGAGCGTACTTAACCATCAGAACAATTTATCTGGAATAGTCTTGGATTCTCCATCACCGACCATTTTCAAATCCAGATTGGAGCCTTTAATAAAAGCTTTGCACTAGGGATTGTTTTAGGGATGTTCCCTGGCCTTGTGTTATGCAGAATTTCAGAAAGCCAAGGTTTCGCAACCTGTGGAATGGGACCAAAAATTGGGTCACCGGAGTGTTTCAAAGGGTCACATGGCTGACACTGTTCCACGCGGCTGGCTGGGCTCACCCTCTCTGCTCCTGGCATTGCAACCTCTGGGGGCCCAGAGTGACTCAGCTTTGGTCCAGTCGTCATGACGACAGGAGTTTGGACAGGCCAGTGTGAGTGCATGGCCCTGCAACCCCATAAGCCACGTCACAACTTCACTGGCCCAAACCCCGTCTAGCCAGGGAGCAGAGCCAAACCTGAGCTGTGCTACCACGAGAGGGGGCAACCCCTGGAGCGGACAGTTAAGCCCGGTCAGTCCCACAGCAAAGAAGCTGTAGCTCTTGCCACTGCAGGCTGAGTGCCACGCAGGACCCTACCCCACTGGGGATGAGGGGAGGACCCTACTGAAACTGCTGCAGGGCCCTCAATCCCAGACTATTTACTAGGTTGCAAGAGGCCATAAACATTTTAGAGACTGGGCCCTAATCCTAAAAAGCTCGAGAACCACTAAACAAGATAAACACACAGGCCCGTTTTCTCCTTGGAATCCAAGAGTCTGGATTTTGCTGCTGGCGAAGTAGGGATGCATCCAGATACTGCTAGAACATGTATGTGCGCTTAGGTGCTATGTAAACAATAATGGAGGAAAATTCCAGACATATGGATGGTAGGAGGTGCATGTGGGAGCATGTCATTACAGACATCAGTAAGCATGAAGAGCCCAATTGTGCACGCATGCCCTAAAGGGTTAATTAGACTCACTCCAGGATGAGTTGTACAGCAATACCTTGAGGAGGTTTGGCTGACTGTGTGTGATGGTTCCTACAATGCACTTTGCACATTAGCAGCTCCTGTGCATCTGTTCTAAACCCATGCAAAATCTGACAAGATGCTGCGAATGTACAGTCTTGATCTCGGAGTAAAGGCGGGGGACCTGTTAAAAGCATGATTAAAGGAACCTTTCCACTGGGAATATCACAGAGACGCACAATGTGACAGTAGCATTCTGGTGAGTCATCCATCCATCAGCATCAGGCTGAACTGCTAAGTGTGACATTTCTGTGGGCTAATGGCATTGCAACTGAGAGTTAAACACAAATCCCTTCATTCCCCTGTAATTCAGGTCTGAACACAGCCTGACTAAAGCAGACTCAAATCGCAGCTCTGCGGGAGTAGGCGCAGCAGCAATGAGAATCAATATCATGATCCAGTGCAGGGAGTAAGGTGCAGTTCCCATCTGCTAAACTTTGAGCCCAAGACTCTAATTCTATATACAGAGCCCTGCAAATCTGCAGCTATCCACTTTATATCCACTGGTATCTGCATCCACAGAGGTGGTGGATGCAGCTATCCACAGCTCATTTTTGCGGATATGGATGCAAGTGTAAATTTTGTATCTAGAACCCTGCACATATGCAGATACCCGCTTTATACCCACAGGTTTCCACACCTGCAGGTGTCAATGCAGATATCTGTAGCTCATTTTTGAGGATACAGATGCGGATACAAATTTTGTACCACACAGGGCTCTCTCGATGGGTTCGCCCTCCCTTGTCGAAAAGCTGCCGGGAGAAACATTGACCATAATGGATGTAACAAATAAACAAAAGCCCCGTTCACTCCATTCTGTTATGACCAACGCTGAAGATCTAACAATGGCCTTGGAGACTTCCTGACACAAAGGCTGAGATACATACATTTAAGTTCAGGAAACAAATGCAGCACTCAGCTCCATACAGACTGTGATTACCAAGGCGAGAACTGATGAGTCAATACATTAAAGATACGGTACGGTAAGTGAAGTTGATTCATAGACTCAAAGAAATTAGAGAGGGAAGAGACTTATTTGGGTCAATCAGACTCTCCCCAGGGGAGCAGAGTAAATGGTTTCCAGAGATATATTCACTGGTGCTTCATGGAACAGACTGCTAAATGGTTCCAGTGAAGGGGCTTCCGCCATTTCCTTTCCTCAGTCTAATATATGTCATCACCAGTAGAAAACGGTTCCTAATGTTCATCGTAAACTTATTTCCCTTCACTCAGTTTTATTATTCCAACTTATCCCCTATGTCACTCACAATACTCACCTGATTCTTTGCTGTTTATACCCTTCAAATGCATGCAGATAGGTTTGGGCCACTCAAAAAACGAGACTGTCAGATTCATTGTTTCTAAGGCTCAAAGGCTATGTCTACACTACAGAGAAGATTGATGCTGCCACTGTCAATCTTCCAGGGTTTGAATTAGCGGGTCTAGTGAAGACACACCCATTCAAACTAAGAGGGACACTCTGGTCAATGCCGGTCGTCCGGCTTCCATGAGATTTGAATTAGCAGGTCTAGTGAAGACACGCTCATTCGAACTGAGAGGGGCACTCTGGTCAATGCTGGTTGTCCGGCTTCCATGAGGAGTAAGTGAAGTCGAAGGGACAGAGTGTGCTCCCTTCAACTTCCTGCAGTGTGGACAGCGCTAAAAGTTGAGTTAAGGTACTTTGACTTCAGCTACACAATTAATGCTGCTGAAGTAGCGTATCTTCATTCAACCTTATCCCGTAGTATAGACATACCCAAAGGGACCACGAAAACATGTAGAGCACGGTGCTGGAACATCCTGAAAATAATTTGTACTTGAACTAGAGCAGCTCTTTTAGAAAAACATTAACACTTGATTTCAAAATGGACTATGATGGAGAATCCATCATGACACTGGCTAATCCACCACAACCCTAGGGAATGTGGAATAAAATGCAATACACTAACGAAATTCGGTTCCTATTATGTTATGCACTGTGGCCCTTCAGAACGTCATGATGCTGATGAGGACAGAACTCAGATCCTTCCGTTGAAAGAACAGAGTCCCTCACAGAGAAGTTAAAACTCTTTTAACTGTTGAAAGTACAGAAGCGATGGCATATAGCTAATTAGTTGTAGTTCTAACCTGGTGCATGACTACACACAGAAGTCCTGTTCATGACGGTACCTACCAAAATGTATACAACACATTGTGACCTCACCAGATGACCAAGAGAACAGAGGCAGAAGTAATCATTTAAGCCAGAGAAAACTGGACTGAATTTAATCCAGGTTGCAATTCACAGCAGGAAACCAAGAGCATACATCCTCAAAAAGAAACAGGAAAAAATACATTTTTAGATATGAAAAGAAACCCTGAGGATCATAGCTGATATGTAAGGGTATGTCTACACTACCCTCCTAGTTCCAACTAGCGGGGTAATGTATGCATACCGAACGTGCAAATGAAGCCCGGGATTTGAATTTCCCGGGCTTCATTTGCATAAGCGGGGAGCCGCCATTTTTAAATCCCCACTGGTTCGAACCCCGTGTAGCGCGGCTACATGGGGCTCGAACTAGGTAGTTCGGACTAGGTTCCTATTCCGAACTACCGGTACACCTCGTGGGACTAGCGGGGTAGTGTAGACATACCCTAAGGTATTATAATAGCTACCAGATAGAGGGAATGACTGCTAGAGCGACCTGAAGAAACATAGGACTTCATGGATTTTTTTTTCAACAAGGGCACAGTAAACTATTAAAAGGTCTACAGTATGCATTTCATCTTTGAAGACGACATCATACATGCTTACCTTGTAAACACTCCTAGAGACTTGCCATTAAACCGTCTGCCCCACACTGTCAGAATTCAAACCCTGGGTAATACATTCCCAAGAAACTAGGAGAGCAGCCTGAGAACAAACCTAGGAACCATCTCTGCCACTAACTTATGGCAGGATTTCCCCTCTGTGTCTCGCTTTTCTCATCTAAGAAACAAAGGGCTTTAGATTCAGACTTTTAAAGGTTATCGGGAGGAATCACTTGTATCACTGTTGTTTGACTTACACTAGTGCCTAGGAGCACTGCTACACAGCAATAGGGGAACTCACAGTCTGGGTTGCCACATTCACATTAAGGGGGCCCAGATTAGCATGCTAACCATGGCTGTGGACACATTGCTTTGACGTTCAGCCTCGGGCTGTGACGCCTGCCCCATTAGTTCCTGCCCAAGCTGGAATTCCCATTTTGCTATGTTTCATGCACTGCGAGAGCCCCACTAGCATGAGTCCACCCCTTCAGGCTGCCAGGCTCATTCCCAGCTGCTGCGTAGACATACGCTTAGGAGTGCCGACTCAGAGAAGGACCCCGCTGTGTTAGGTTTGGTCCATACGGCCAACCAGAGAGAGGGAGTCCCTGCCACAAATCTGAGAGTCAAAATAAGCAAGAGAGTTAAATGGTAGAAGAAAGGCAGCATTATCCCCATTTTACAGGTGAGGTACTGAGGCAGAGAAATACATATTTCCTGCATAAAGAAACAAGGCATTCATGGCAGAGCCAGGGTTTCAACTCAGCTTCCTAAGTTCATGGCCAACCTTCCTCTCTGAGGGTACATCTACACAGCAGCGTTATTTCATAATAACTGACGTTATTTCGAAATAAAGTGTACCTCTCCACAGGAAGCCGTTATTTTGAAATCATTTTGAGATGGCGGACTTCTTACTCTGACTTCTGTAACCCTCATTTCATTTCCTTCGACTTCCTGCTGTGCAGACAGAGCCAAAAGCCGAATTAAGCCATTTCAACTTCAGCGTAGCTTAATTTGACTTTTGCCCTGCTGTGTAGACATACCCTAAGTAGCCTTTGCAAAGAGCTTTGAAGAGGCAAGGCACTGAGAGGACAGTTAACATTCTAGCACTTTGATGGCATGCTATGGGACTTGGGACTATGGAACGGTCAAACTTCTCATCATATGGATTAAGGTACCTTAGATATGCCACTAAGCCTTATTACAGTGATGTCCCCCATTCCACATGCTAATGCTGGAGAGATCTCCAAAAACGGGTCATGATGAGTTCTCTATAGCTGGTCTTAGATTGTGAGCCCCTTACAGCATGATTTGAACAGAAGCCAACCCGGACAGAGTAGCAGAACGCAATGAAAAAATCAGAGAGCAAGGGCAGCGGGCTGCATGAATTTAAGAGAAAGTCAGGCTAGTTTTGTGAGGCAAGGACAAACTGAACTCTCACTCTCTTACTCCCTGGTTCTGTACACCACAAAGGTCCTTTCACAATTTGTCCCCACAACTTTCTGTCAAGGGTACATTCTTCTCTATTGATAATAATTCATATTTTAGGTCTTGCAAACACCACTTCGATGGATGGATGGATGGATGGATGGATGGATGGATGGATGGATGGATGGATGGATGGATGGACTGAGGGTACATCTACAATCCAGGACAAATTGCGTTAATTGTATAGCTGAAGTCGAAATAGCTTAACTCAACTTTTGGTGCTATCTGCACAGCAGGAAATCAAAGGAAGAGCACTCTTCCTTCGACTTCCCTTACTCCTTGTGAAATGAGGGTTACAGATGTCGGAGTAAGAAGCCCGTTATTTCAAAATTATTTTGAAATAACGGGCTTGCTGTGTAGACTCACACTCTGTTATTTCAAAATAACAGGAGTTATTTTGAAATAAGCGTAACATAAGAACATAAGAACGGCCATACTGGGTCAGACCAAAGGTCCATCCAGCCCAGCATCCTGTCTGCTGACAGTGGCCAATGCCAAGTGTCCCAGAGGGAGTGAACCAAACAGGTAATGATCAAGCGATCTCTCTCTTGCCATCCATCTCCACCCTCTGACAAACAAGAGGCTGGAGACACCATTCTTTACCCATACTGGCTAATAGCCATTTATGGACTTAACCTCCATGCATGTATCTAGTTCTCTTTTAATAGCCTGACAGTCCAAAACCAAGGAGGATCGCTTGCCCCTCCAGCAAAGTAAACCCAGTCTAGGAACACTCTCTAGGGCCATACCATAAGAACAAGAGTAAGCATGATCCCAGACATGACAAAACTATTGACAGGACAACTGGGGAAGTGTGTTTATCAGACTCCATGTTGTCCAAAATGAGGCATACATTCCCAAAAAGTAAGGAGCACAGAGTCGGGAGAGGATCCTTCTCTTAAGACCTGGGTCTGAACTAGGACAGAATGGAAAATGGAAAGATGTTGTTTTGAGGAAAGTAGACGTTCAAGGCCTCCCTATAGCAGCAGCTGTTATTTCCAGATGTATATTGCGTAGGAAGAAGCCTGTAACATTGATTTTGTTTTTACAAAATAGAAACCCTAGGTATGATTTTTAATAAACTTGTTTTTGGTGAGAGAGATCAGAAAGCAATGTTGAACACCAGGGTTGGGAGGTGGGGGTAGAACTGTTGCTAACAGAGTTTATCTTTACTCCCAAAGGCTTTTAATGAGAGATGCTATTTCTACAGCACTGATACGGTTCATTAACACATCTGTTTACTCCACTGGATTTTTTAAAAATTATTCACTAGTTACTTATGTAAATATATTCATCCGTTAGCATCACTGAAACACAGATTAGGAGAAACACTTATAAACTTATAATGGCTTGAAGGAAGGGCAGAAATTTTTAACATGGGAATTAGGCCTCCATACAGGCAGTCCCCGAGTAACGCGGATCCGACTTATGTCGGATCCGCAGTTACAAACGGGGCCCTCTCCCTGGTCTCCAGCAGACCAGGGAGAGGAAGCAAAGCGGCGGAGCACGCGGGCAGCGGACAGCCCAGACGCGCGTCTGGGCTGTCTGCTGCCCGCGTGTTCCGCCGCTTTGCTCCCCATCCTTCTGGTCTGCAGACCAGGTGGACGGGGAGCAAAGCAGAGCAAAGCCGTTGAGCCCAAGGGCAGCAGGACAGCCACGGCGCGTCTGGGCTGTCACGCTGCTCCCGTGCTCCGCGGCTTTGCTCCAGACGCCTGTGGTACAGCAGCTGGGGCGCTGCCGGTTGGTCCTGTAGCGCTGCTCTGGGCGCTACTGGACCAACCCGGCAGCGCCCCATCTGCTCTGCCCCAGGCTTCCCCAAGTCAGCCGCTGCTGAAACTGACCAGTGGCTGACTACAGGAAGCCCCTGCCCCGGGCTTCCTGGAATCAGCCGCTGATCAGTTTCAGCAGCAGCTGTCTTGGGGATGCCTGGGGTTCTTAAGTTGAATCTATATGTAAGTCAGAACTGGCATCCAGATTCAGCCGCTGGCGTCCAGATTCAACTTAAGAACAAACCTACAGTCCCTATCTTGTACATAACCCGGGGACTGCCTGTACTTTCAAAGTCAGATCTATTAGCAACTCTTTTCTTTCTTGTTACAAACAAGTTTTCCACGTGCTTTTTCAATACATCTTCCATATTTAGGATTTATTTAGTCATTCAGTCTCTAGTAAGATCACAGTCAGATAAAAGTAGAAATTTTTCCTACAGCTGCTGCAACTAGACTAAAGAAACAAAGAATATTCTGCAACATAGACACTGACTCCATGCGTGCTCCGTGGCTGGAATACCCAAGGAAAAAACACTGGTTTTGCTCAGTACCGTTATGGCTAATTACTAAACCGTTAAACAGACTGAACCTCTCTAGTCCACAACTCTCTGGTTCAGAAATATCCATCGTCTGGAATAATTTTAGTTAGCCAGATATTCACTTTTCATGGGTGTAGCCAAGTTTCCTGTAGTCCCATGAAGTTTGTTTACAGCCCCCAGTCCTGGCTCTCGGTGTTCTGTGCTGTGATTTAACTCTAATTTACGCCAAATGTCCTCTAACTGCCCAGTAAGCAGTGGAAGTGTTGGTAATGCTGCTAGAAAATATTGACCTACCGTGGTCCAGCAAATTCTCTTGTTTGGAACTGGTCAGGCCCAAAGGCGGCCAAACTACAGAGGCTCAACCCGTACTTGCAAAAAATGGCATATGTCAATAAAAAAAACAGCAAGAGCCATATGGGAAAAAACTGAACAGCGTGCAAATTTTTGGATAACAGCTCCTAGACAACCCAGCCTTCTGCAATGCCAAGGGGAATAAACTGCCATGGTCAAAAAGAAAAGGTTAGAAGGTAAATGAACTATTAACTTGCATGTCTGTGTTTATAACAGCAATCCCTTGACATCAACCATATCACTCTGCAGAGAATTCTGCACCAACATATTTAAAATTCTTCACAAAAAAATGATGTGCACTAGATTTTAAAATTCTACAAAGTTCCTCACAAGGTCAATAAATAAATGTGGCTCTGGCATGACAGTGAGGAGCAGACGCCACTGGCTGCATTGAGACGGGAGACCACCCTGAGGGCCCCACCTTCCCCTAGTACAGAGAGTTGGTAGTGAGGTAGCACTTGACACTGTGCAAGGGTTGGGCCCGAGAAACACCACCGGTCCCTGCCCTGCTGTGTGAGGCGCACCATGTGTGGCTGGGCAGATTCAGCCCAGCAGGAGCCAAGTGTGGACAGGCTTAGTGTGGGGAGTCCAGGTGTTGGGTAAGAGGTTTCTATGGGGGGCAATTGTGTGTGGGAAGCGCAGTGGGAGACTTGGATGCACAGGGGCTCCTTGGGATGTTCTGGGTGCAAGGGCAAATGTCTGCCTCTGCAGGGCATCTAGGTGAAAGTGGTTGGGGCTCAACAGGAGGGTCTGGGTGCGGAGAGCACAGGAGGGGTCTGGGTGCTGAGGGCCCAATGGCGGGGGGGAATTACACGCAGCTGGTTGGGGATGAGTAGGGTGGAGATCTGGGGGTGGGGGGTTCGGAGAGATCCAGGTGTAAGGGGTAGGACTTGTCAGGGTGAGGATTCAATGACCTACTTAATGAGGGAACCCCAGCTGTTGCCACGGGGACGCCACATGCTGGGCTACCACGTCCCTCCCACAATTCCCCCATCTCCTTATCCTCTCCATCTTCCTCCCCTCACTCCCACATTCTCATTTCCCCTGCTCTATTCCACCCCCTTCCTTCCCCATTGCCTCTTCCTCCCCGCCACCCTTCCCCACCTCCCCCCTGCAGACACTCACTGTTGCACACAAAACAGGAAGGCTCCTAGCACACAGAAGAGGAACAAGACCAGCACTAGGACCCAGGAAGCGACAGTCGGGTGCACAGGTTTATGGATTTCTGATGTGTGTTAAATTGGACAATTACAAACCAAGTAACAGAATAAATAGATGTCTACATGCATCTGACGAAGTGGGTCTTTGCCCACGAAAGCTTATGCTCCTACACTTCAGTTAGTCTATAAGGTGCCACAGGACTCCTCGCCGCTTTTGCAGAATAAATAGAAAGTCTCAGTTTTTGAGGGGAGGAACGGGAAAGAGGAGAAAGAACCGGGCGTCTGTACCACTAACTCCATAAACAGCTTACGTTTCTCAATGGGAGTTTTACCAGTAATTATCCTGCAGCGTGGGCTGGCACATTTACTGGTCCTGAATCGGGGAAAAAAAAACACCCAAGCAAATTATTCAATTAACTGAAAACAGCTAATGCACTGGATCGCGAAAGCAGCCACTTTTCACCGTCACTTGCCACCCCAATGAGGTGTGTCAGGCACCTAGTGCAGTGTGTACTCTTGCTGTTTTCTGCCGTCAGCTGCGCAGTTCGCATTACAATCAGCGAAACGGGGATGAGATATCTGGCCCGTGAAATGTATAAGACGCTCAGGTTTTTAACCTTTCCTCAGAGGTAAGGTTTTATAAACCTTTTTATCTTGTTGTTGCTTTCCAATAGACTCCCTCTAATTTATCCACATCTTTCCTAAACTGCAGCATCTACAACTGGACACGGTACTCCCGCTGAGGTCTCACCCGTGTCAAGAAGAGGAAGATAATGACTGCTATAATGACTGCTTGTCTCTCCCATATGGCCCTCCTGCTAATATTCCTGTGAATTATATTAACATTTTTCACAGCTATATCACATTCAATTGACTCACATTCAAGTTGTGATCCACTATCGCACTCAAATCCTTTTTCAGCAGTGCAACCACCTAGCAATTTATTCCCTATTTTGTAATTCTGCCGTTAACTTTGTCTTCCTAAGTGAAGTACTCTGCACCTTGTCTTAAATGAAGTTTATCTTGTTCTTTTCAGGCCAATTCTCCAATTTATCAAGCTCATTCTGAATTTGACTCCTGTGCTCCAGAGTGTTTGCAACCCCTCCCAGCTTGGTGAGGTCAACAAATTTTGTAACCACTCTCCACTCCATTATTCAAGTCATTGATGAAAATACTGAATAACACCAGACCCGGGACTTATCCGTGGTTGGACCCACTAGATATCCCAGTTTGAAATTACTGATTGCTGATTCGCTCTTTGAATATAGATTTTTTCAACTACCTTATGGTAATTTCATCTAGACAACATTTCCTTTGATTGCTTATGAGAATGTCATGTGGGAATGGATCAAAACCCGTTTTAAAAATTAAGATACATCATGACTACTGCTGCCTCCCTATCCACTAGGTCGGTAAACCTGTCAAAGGAGGAAATTAGGCTGGATTGGCATGGTTTGTGCTTGGCAAATCCATGCTGGCTATTACTTATTACCTATTATCGTCTAGGTGCTTAATAACTGTTTAATAATTTGTTTTGTATTTTTTCCAGTATCAAAGTTAGCCTGACTGATCTATAATGTCTCCTTCATTCCTCTTTTTTTAAGAATAGGTATTATGTTTGCCCTTCCCTGGTTATATGGCAGCTTGCCTGTCCTCTACGAGTTCTCAAACATAATTGCTAACCGTTCCAAGATTCCTTCAGCCAGTTCCTTAATCACCACGGATAAATTTGATCAGGCCTTGCCGAACTGAACACATTCAACTTATCTAGCTATTCTTTAATGTGGTCTTTCCCCATTTTGGCTTTCCCCTCAGCTTTCTAAAGGTCATGAGTTATCTTTTCCTGTGAAGTAGAAAGTCTACATTTTCCTTCATTTCGCTCCAAAAGTATTTGAAGAAACTGTTCTTATTCCTTTTTATGTGCCTTGCTAAGTGTAATTCATTTGTATCGTCGCCTTTCCCATTTTGTACCCAGAAGCCTGCGCAATTCTTTTGTGCCCCTCATGAGCAAATGGTCCATGTCATCACTTTTTGTAGGGTTTCTTTCTGATTTGTAGGTAATAGAAGAGTTCCATTTGCAGTCTTATTGGCCTCTCACTAATATTCCTATGTTTCCTTTGCATCAGAATAGCTTACGGTTGTATTTTAATATTATCTCCTTGAGAAGCTGCCAGCTCTCCTGAACCTCTTTACCCCTTTGATTTTCTTCCTAGGGGACTTCATCAAAATTGTTAATGTTTGCTTTGTAAAGTCCATGCTATTTCTGTCACACTTTCCTTTTCTCTGGCTCATTAAATCTGCTGTTTCATGAGCACCAGTCTTACCAGGTTTGCACAGGAACATCTATCCAACGCTCCCATAGTGCTTCACAATGTCTAGTACGTATTATTCACATTCGACAGAGGAAATTATATAACCAGCCAACGTTCTTCCCAGTAGTGTGTAGCAATGTGTGGAACAGAACACGGGGTCCAGCACCCCAGGGCTCTCTTTGAATCAACTACTTCTCTACAGTCTGAATGATTTGATATCTTTTTCCTTCCTAAATTACAACCAAATTGTCATTAAAATACAAAACACTTAAAAAATAAAAAACACATTAGCATCATAGGGACTGAAATTCCAACAGTGTATCTCCCAAAACAGGTGGGCACCCAAATTCTGCAGGCATGGGCAAATCTGGTTGGAGCGCTGACAGCAAACACTTATAAAAGGCTTGCACAGCTGTCCTCCCAGATGTGTGGGGCACCGTGCACCGCCACCGGCAGCTCTATTAATTTGAAAGATGCTACCTGCTTCCCCAGGTGACAGTGAATTATTCCCGCGCCCCAGAGCTCTCCAAAAGGTTGGAACTATGGAAGGCACCCAATGTACACAGAGCAGCAATACACATGTTACTCGGTAGTAAAGAGTCTGAGTTAGAAGGGTTCATCTTCCATTTCAGTTGTACGTTTTAACTTGCTCAAGAGGAGCTCCCGGTAAATGCCTACAAAACTAATTCATTTTCCTCCTTCAAAATCGGCCTTAAACTCTTCCCTGTCATGACACCTACAAAAAAACTTGACCACAATTAGGTCTCTGGTTTGCTGGGACCACTGCCTAGCTAGCTGATGAATGTCGCCCCATTGTTCCCTTGCACTCCCTTTTCCATCGATATGCACCTTGTGTCGTCTTATACTTAGCTTGTAAATGCTTTGGGGCAGGGACCTCTCCTTGTTCCGTGTCTGTCCAGCACCAAGGCCAATGGAATGCTGGTCCATGACCAAAACTCATGGGCACATGGACAATAATATATAATAGTAAATGGGTAACACCTGTGGTGTCCTTAAGATTTTTACACTACACGCACCTGAAAGGAAAAATAAACCACTTCTCCATCTCACTAAAGTCCTTTTCTCTGAACTCTGAAATAACTCTGAAGCAAACCTAACACTCCCGGCATGGCTGCTTGAGAACTATACAGGTGGGAGGCTGTAATCTATCTGCTTTGTGGCACAGTGTTCAACTCCTCCAAATTAACCACTAATCTAAAAGCATCTTGTGCCCCCCAATGCACCTATTGCACCCCATTTGCAATATAAAATCCCCCTTGCTCATCCTGATCCACTGTACTATTACCACAGCACAATAAAAGAAGTGAAGATGAGAGAAGCACCTTTAAAAATGACCAGGTTTTTTTGGCAGGTTTTTTTTTTACCTCTATAGTTTTGTATACACTGTGGAGCTTTCCCCCATAGAACAGCACCTC
The DNA here is from genome assembly GCF_052426305.1 of Pelodiscus sinensis. Lineage (NCBI taxonomy): Eukaryota > Metazoa > Chordata > Testudines > Trionychidae > Pelodiscus > Pelodiscus sinensis. The sequence goes on along the minus strand of NC_143053.1, from coordinate 6,934,731 downwards.
TGGAAAAACAGATTCACAGCTATAAGGCGGTAACCTGCATTTTTTGACAAATCAGAGCTTTATTTCTATCTCATTATAACTGTATTTCATTTCCTCTAACTGCACTGCAGGCAGATGAAACACCTCCCGTTTGAAAAAATTCCTGTCCTACCAAAATCATTTCAGTCTTTCATCCTAATCCTAACCAGTCATAAGACAAGGATTTCCCAGAGATATCTATGTCTAAGAAAACAAACCTAACCTTTGGCACAACGGATTTGTGAGTAGAACAGGGAATGTTTATAGTTAGATGCGATCAGATTATTTTCTTTGTTTTTAGGTTGGTTAAACGTCTCTGTGCTAAGCCCCCAGTACACTGTAACTGAAACTGAATCCCAGGGAAGCAATTCTCTCTGCTTTAATCTTTTTTTTTCTTTGTTGTTGCTCTGTAACACCTAGCAACCAAGTATGCTATGTTTTGTTAATTAAATTACCTTTTTTAAGACTATGATCTAATTCCTGTGTCCTAAGAAAAAGCAGGAGGTTGTGTGTGCACATGCATGAGACTGAAGGTCCGCTATTAAGAAATTAGTTTGTTTCCAAGCTCTCGCGTCAGGGAGGATTAAGGATCTTGGGATTGCTGCATAGGAAGAAGCTTCCAAGTGTTTCTTCCTGACTTGCAAGGTTGGTTGGTTTTGGTTTTTGTTGTTGGGGTTTTTTTTAATTTGTTTTGCTTTTTTGCAAGTTGGACGTACACAAAAGTGCCCTTTTGGAAATGCAGTTCTGAGTCCTTGGGATGAGACCTTGGAAACAAGGACCCTGTCTCTTCGGTGTGGACACCAGATGGCTGTTTACAGGCGAGCTCATAGACTCAACAGGCACCAGAGCAAGTGGGCAAGGAGTAGGGGGGATGGCTCCCCACACCAGGAAGGGGAAGGACTTCCTCTCAGCACAACACAGACTGCTCCTCTTCTCCCCACCACCCAGCACCATCCGGAGCATGGCGCTTGGGGCTCTTCAGCACACCGTGCGTATCTCCACTGGCAATTTAAAGGGCCCAGGGTTCCAGATTCCGCTGCTGCTACAGTAGCAATGGAAGCGGCCAGGAGCCCTGGTTCTCTTTGACTCACCAGGCCCTGAGGTAATTGCCCCCTCTCCCATCCCCGTTGGCAGACCTGGCTGTTTATGAGAGATTACCAATACGCCCCAGTGTAACAGTCAAATATATCCTGCTATTGTTCAGCATGCTCTGCCTCAGGTGTTTTTGCCATCCTCCACCCCAGAAATGGGTGCATTTCAATGAGAGAGAGAAAGAGAGAGAGTGAGTGAGTGAGTGTGTGTGTGTGTGTGTGTGTGTGTGTGTACTTTGCAAAGCATGCTGGGATTCTTCCAGATAAAAGGTGCTATATGTCAAAAATGAAAAATGTTCTGAATAATCTGAATATTTTTATTTAGGTTTTCCAAACCTCCATACATTTGGGTCCAGGATCCATTCCAAAATTATTAGAAAAAGGAATCCATAAATCTTTCTAATTAGATTGGCTAAAAAGGGCAAAGCTGTGCAGAAAAGACCCTGTTATCAGATTTCTTCTATGGGCAGCAACATTTTAATAGTTATAATTTCATCATGCATCACATCCGCTCACTTCCAAATCATTTACTTTCCCTTGATAAGGGAGCACACGAGACTCTAGCACAGAGGAAAAAGAGCCAAGATGCAGCGGAAATTACAACTAAGCAAGGAACATTTTCAAAGTATCTTCAACACGTGTGTGTGTGTGTGTGTGTGTGTGTGTGTGTGTGTGAGAGAGAGAGAGAGAGAGAGAGAGAGAGAGAGAGAGAGAGGAACATTTTCAAAGTATCTTCAAAGTATCTTCAACACTTTGTGTGTGTGTGTGAGAGAGCAAGAGAGAGCAAGGGACATTTTCAAAGTATCTTCAACTCTTTGGGCTCGTCTACACTGGCCCCTTTTCCGAAAGGGGCTTTGAAGTAAGAATAAGAGATCCTCCGGAAAAGGGCTTTTTTCCGGAGGATCGGGGCCAGTGTAGGCGCTCTTTTCCGGCTTTTCTAAAAGCCCTTTTCCGGAGGATCTCTTATTCTTACTTTGAAGTAAGAATAAGAGATCCTCCGGAAAAGGGCTTTTTTCCGGAGGATCGGGGCCACTGTAGACGCTCTTTTCCGGCTTTTCTAAAAGCCGGAAAAAAGCGGCGGACATTTTTATTTAAATGCCGCGGGGGATATTTAAATCCCCCGCGGATTTCCCTATTACAACCTGTGAAATTAGCATGCCCCTTTCGGAAAAGGGGCCAGTGTAGACGTAGCCTTTGTGTGTGTGTGTGTTTGTTTTAATGTTTATCCTTTTTGTTTTGGTTACCCCTTTCATGGATCTCCAACCCACCCGCCCCCCCAAAAAACCCAAAACACAAAAACCACTCTTCGAAGGCAAACATTTCTTCCCAAATGCTCTTCCTCTTTCATGGGGCATGCAGATTTCTTTGTTATTGTAGGGTTTCATCATCCACAGTTCTGGACTGGACACAATAACTGGTTTGCATTTGACTGCCATGCCAAGCATATTGGTTGGCAATTGGAAGGGGACATCAGTGTGCTTGTAATTGTGTAGTTGAGCTCATAAATGATGGCTCTGATTTGTTTTGCACCTCTTTAGACATCTCTCAGGGTTGATCTAGATAGTGCTTGGTCCTGCCGTGAGGGCAGGGGACTGGACTTGATGATCTCTCGAGGTCCCTTCCAGTTCTAGTGTTCTATGATTCTGTGATTACTAGGTTGCGCACCATGGCTTGTTATTGTAGGGTTATTACTGACTGAGGGGGTGCTGCTACTGATTCGTTAAATACAAAGAGCATTGTTTTCAAGAACCCACACACCCATCTGTCAAGAATTCTCTTCACTCTGCAAACAGATCTATGTAGGAGAAGAAAGAAGGCCGGGCCCCTTTACTCTGACCTCACTGTGAGGTTTCTCCAATGGAGCAGGTTTTCTCATTAACTCAGTAATTCCTCTCTGGGGAGGGTGGCGGCAGAATCCAGCTTTCCAAATCAGCCTCCCTTGACATTTAATTAATGGCAATATTTGGGAATCCTACAATGAAAAGCAGCCTGCATGTGTCACTCGCTCTGCCAGGATGAAAGGGCAAAGAACACCGCAGAGGCTGAAATGACACTGAATCACACAGAGGAAATGCAAACAGGACAAAAAGGTTCTCTGGTCCCACCCACCCGCTCCCCAGCTAGTGCAGAACTGCTCCGTCGTGTATGTCCTAGCGCTTCTGCCAGGCCGCATCCAGATTTCCTTAAGCAATAGGGCCCTCCATCCCATCTTATTAACTTCTATATACACCCCTTTATGCCCTCCCCTCCCCCAAGCACACGCTCCCCTTGGACGCCCAAAGGCAAAGAGAGATGTACTGTTAATTAACACTTGCTGTAGCACAAAAAGCAATCATCTGGAATTCTCACACGGGAGGTACAGGAAGAGGGCAAAGTGCCCAAGGGACCTGGCTAAGCCACGTTACCATCCTCGCCAGACGGGCTGATGACGCCCTTTTATACAGCTAAGGAAACAAAGGCAGCAACAGAACCCGGGACTCTTGGCTCAGAGGTTTGCACTCTAGACAAACCAGACCAAGGCTCTTCTCACGTCTATTCCTTAACTGCAAAAAGCACCTAATAGCACAGAGCAAGCGCCAGGGGAAAGGAGAGAAGAAGGAACCAACGAGCTAGAGAGACAGGCAGGAAATCCTTGGAGTCTCGAATGCCAACCAAGTACGCTCACTACTCAGCAACTCCCAGATTCACTTGCACTTGCCTGAAATCAAACCTGCAGGCTTACATAAGAACATAAGAATGGCCGTATAGGTTAAACCAAAGGTCCATCTAGCCAGTAGCCTGTCTGCCAACAGTGGCCAGCACCAGGTGCCCCGAGAGGATGGACCGAAGACAATGATCAAGCGATTTGTCTCCTGCCATCCTTCTCCAGCCTCTGACAAACAGAGGCCAGGGACACCATTTCTAACCCCTAGCTAATAGCCTTTTATGGACCTAACCTCCATGAAATTATTTAGCTTCTCTTTAAACAATGTTATAGTCCTAGCCTTCACAGCCTCCTCTAGCAAGGAGTTCCACAGCCTCCTCTGGCAAGGAGTTCCACAGGTTGACTACATGCTGTGTGAAGAAGAACTTTCTTTTATTAGTTTTAAACCTACTACCCATTAACTTCAATGGATCAAGGATTCCTTGATCTGTACATGAGGACAGCAGGAAGGCAGGACTCAGGGTCAAGGCTAACGTCTTACAAAGACTCGATGTGAACCCAACCTATTTTCAGGGATTCCACTGTCAGTGTCCTTTGGCTTCTTAGAACACCCCATCCTGCTTCGCTTCCAGAGAGTTCATCCTCCCAGCAGCAACTGCTTCAAACTGAGCATTTGAATTTGGCTTAGTACTTACAGTTGTGTTTCCAAAAAAGGTAAAAACACCAAAGAAAAGCCATAAGGCACTGAAACATTTCCGCCTGTTAGTTCCCTCCCAGGGGGAACATCTGACTGGACACAAGGAAGCATTTCTCCTGGGACGTGAGCTGCCCCTCTGCAAAGTGCGACCACAGGGCCTGTTCCACGGTGCACAGCCATCATGCTGACCGGGTACACGGGGGTGAGTGTCACACTAACTCCGCCAGATCAAACTGTGACAAGCAAATCTCTCTATCTATTTTAGAAATAGAATATCTGTCTGTCTGTCCATCTGTTGGTGCAACAACTCCTCCAAAGCAGTAAGAGCAAGAACTAGAGATGTAATAGTGCAGTCGATTAACTGATGAACTGATAAGCAAAAGTTTATTGGTTAATGCTACAGTCTACACGCATCCCTCCCCCCCGCTAGTAAATTTTTTAGCAGTCTGGCCAGCTGTGCGGCTCAGTTCCATCTTGCAATGTGTCCAGGAGCTCAGAACACCCCCATGGACAGGAGCTGCTGCCACCCCGGTGCAGAGTGGTAGGCAGCCAGTCCACAAGGGGAGTTGGTTTTTAAACTGACTCCCCTTGTGGACCAGCTCCTGCCTGGCACCCCACACTGCTGCCTCTGATACAGAAGCAGCAGCACTGAGTGGCAGGGGGCTCTTTGAGAGCGGGGCCAGAGCACACTGGCTACCAGCCCCACCCCCGGGGACTGTAGAATAGTCGAGTAACTAATAAGAATTCATGACGTTAATTGACTATTCAATTAACCGATTTTTAACATCCCGAGCTATCGCCACCACATTTGGCAGGCAGTTTCCTCTTACCCTAACTTAAAGCAGGGTCAGGGTTTGTTTGTGCCAGGAACATGGGAAGTGGCGGGAATGGGGCTGTTTTCCACAACATGGAAAGGGGTGACATAATCCTCACACTCAGCCTAGGGGGAAGCAAGTGGGGCCAGGATACTGCAGATTAAACACAGGGGAAAGCCACACCAGCATGAGCCTGACCGCAAGTAAGGTTCCCCTCCCCAAGCAGCTACAGGGCCTGGGCATTATCCCCTCACTCTGCTACGGGCTCGTGAGATCCCCTGGCACCCTCCTACCACCACTTCACTTTGCTCCCTCCGCACTTCTTCATGGAGTCTGAGGATTCCCTTCCCCCCATGTCGCTTCACCTGGGGCCTGGGATTCCCTCCACCACCAGCACCCTCGCGGCTCCTCACCGAGCCAGGCTGTGCCCCTCCTTCCCCTCCTCTGCACCGGCTCTCTCAAGGCCTGAGGATTCCCTCCCTCCCACCCCGTGCTGCTTCACCAGGAGCCTGGGGGTTCCCTCCACCTACCCTCCTCTTCTCAACGTGGCTCCTCACAGGCCCTCCTTACCCCGCTCCTCTCAGAGCCTGGGGATCCCCCCCCCCCACAGCTTCACCCACACAACGGGGATTCCTTCCCCCACGCTTCACCTGGGGCCTGAGGTTTCCCCACACACACTCCCTGCACTCACACCCGAGCCGGGGAAATCTGCTAGTCAGGTTTGTAAAACTCCTGCTTTGATGACCTACATACCTCCATTAGTGACAGAGGGAAGACAATCCGCTGGTTTAAAATGTAGGCTTTTGAAACTGATTTCATCCCTTGAATACAATACGTAGACTTTAAAACTCCAAAAAGCATCTAGCTACATCTCTCTAGGAGCCCCCTTCCTGGGACATCCAAGTATTTCCACCCACTGTATAACACGTACCCAGGGGAGTTTGGGTTCCTGCTAAGATGGCAAACTTCAGCCCTCCAATGGCAACAAAGGCAGTGAAGTTATCAAACACAGAGGGCATATGCACTCAAACAAGGATGGGCTTGGTGTAACCACCACTGTGCAGGTCTCTTGTTCTTATCTGTTGCTGTAGGTCAGTGGTCCCCAACCTTTAGAGGCTCCCGGGCGCCCGGGGGGCGGGGCCACGCATCCGGGGGCACACCAGGGGACGGGGATGCCCTTGCACCCGGCGCCGGCATGTGCCCCAGGGCCAGGGCTGGGGCCATCCGAGTGCCTTGTGCCGTGGGCCCGGGGCCGGCGCCGCCGCCCGAGCCGCGTGCCTGTGACTGGCACTGCTCCAGCGCCACGCGCCCGAGCGCCCGCATGTGCCCCGGGGCTGGGGCCGCCCAAGCGCCGTGCACCCGGCGCCGGTGCGTGTTGAATGCCTGGGGCCGGCACCTCCCGTGCGCCGGGGGCATGCACAAATGCCCCGGCGGCCGCCATGGCACCCACAGGCACCGCGTTGGGGACCACTGCTGTAGGTGGTCTAAGTGCCACTGCATGGGACAGTGAGCCACACTGCTGGCTTTTGCCAGCAGAGAGTATGTAAATGAAACACTGATTAGCATTTTATCATGCTTCACTTGCATAATCTATTTGCACCGTTTTTGCGCAAGGGGTTTTTGTGCAAAAACAAGCAGTGTGGACATTTCCTTTTTGCGCAAAAAGCCCTTGTGCAAAAATGGTTTGAATAGATTATGCAAATGAAGTGCAACAAAATGCTAAACAGTGCTTCATTTGCATACTCTCTGCTGGCAAAAGCCGGCAGGGTAGACATAGACTAGGTGTGTGGGTTACATTGGGATAGGATGGCTCCTTCTCTTTGCCAAGCCTATCACAGGTATGAATCTCTCCTCGCATCACAGCCTCACCACTGTGCTCTAGGACCACCAGATGGGCTATCCACCAGGATATGCCACTCTGCAAACATGAGAACACACCAAAGAATCATCTCCCCCTTACTGTGAGCGGAGAGAAGCCAACCTTGCCACCTGTAATGCTACAGACACCCATGCTCCTGCCCACTGCTCCCTCCAGCTTCCCATGGCTCACTCATCACTGTAGGATCTGAGCAAACCGGCGTCTGCTACTTCCTCCTTCCCCCGCAGCCCCCCACAAGGAGCAACGTGTCCTATAACGGTCTGCCTCAGAGAAGGGCAAGCACAAGAGCAAACGCCTTCCGAAAGCTACAGCATGAGGTCGCAGGATTAGCTGCCCTTTGCGTTCTGACAGTTGTATTATGAGTTGGCTTTTATAAAGCGCAGCCTCGCACTGTGCATTAGAGACCATTTCAAACATTCAGGTTGACAACTGGATGCTTTGCCTTCTTTTCCGTTCCTATTTCCAAAGCCCCTCAGGAAAGAAGCAAGCGACAGGGAGATGATTTCTGAGCTTTGGTTAATAATAAAAAAAAAGTGCAGCCATTTGCTAAATAAAAGCGGCGAAGAGTCCTGTGGCACCTTATAGACTAACTAGAGTGTTGGAGCATAAGCTTTCGTGGGCAAAGACTCACTTTGTCAGATGCATGTAGTGGAAATTTCCAGAGGCAGGTATAAATATGCAGGCCAGGATCAGACTGGAGATGACGAGGTGGATCCAATCAGGGAGGATGAGGCCCACTGCATGCAATTTCCACTATATGCATCTGACGAAGTGGGTCTTTGCCCACGAAAGCTTATGCGCCAATACATCTGTTAGTCTATAAGGTGCCACAGGACTCCTCGCCGCTTTTGCAGATTCAGACTAACACGGCTACCCCTCTGATACTTGATATTTGCTAAATGTTATTGGTGGGACTGCATTTATTTACTGAGTCACTCTCTGTCCCCACTGCTGTAATGTCATGGCACGCTGCACAGATTAAATGCAGCCTCCCCGGAAGTTAAGCTTGCCATAGTGGGCACATTACGCCCAGCTTCCCTATGCACTTCATTCCAATCTCCCCAATTGTAAACACACCTACAAGACCGGAACAGACTCCTATATCTGCAGAACTGGAATGCTTTACCTCCAGTCCCCACAAACACCGCTACAAAACATCACAAGCAAAAGACCCCAGCTGAATGCTGTATGCTAATGGGTCGCCCATGCTATTCATCCTGCATGCATCAGTTCAATGTCTGATACATTAATTAAACCCAGGAGAATGAGCTACCATGCAAATGCAAACATCATAAAATGCAACACAATCATTTGATCACACCGCAAGAGTGAGCATAACACCAACAGGTGGAACTAAGTCTGGGACCTCTGGAGGTTAGTGCATGAGCCTCTACCCCTTGGAGCTAAAAGCCAGCAGGCTCCCAGCTAATTCTATAGAGCAAACTCACTCTCACACACAGGAAGTGGTCCTACATGGGACAGTGAACCACACCCAGAAGGTGTGTGGGTTACATGAAGACATAGTGAAAACTGATCAATCCCCCAGCATTCCGCCCACATCCCATTATATTGCAGTAATGCAGACATCTAATGACACTACAAAGCTAGAACTATAGAATCCAAAAAAAATTTCTTCAGCCAGGCCACAAACCAACCTGGGGAACTCACTGTGGCAGTTAAATATTGTAGCTGGAGCGAATAAGATTAAGCCCACTGTCGACATCAGTAGCCGTGCAAATTAAGAGCTCCACTGTGCAATTCTTAAGGGCACAGTTACACGGTACAGAAAGGCGCCCCACCGAGGTATGATATCTAAAGCACACTACACTGCAGCGCTATTTCGGGATACTGGATATATAGCTATTCTGCACCTTCTGAGCATGCCCGTTATTTCAAAATATAACAGGCTTGCTATTCCAACGACCCTGCAAACCTCATTCCACGAGGAGTAAGGGACGTTCCGGAATAGCGATTTATTTTTAAATAAGTGCTGTGTGGACAGCGCCAAATGTCGAAATAAGCTATTTCCAAATTGACTCACAACAAGCTATGCAATTTGTGCAGCACAAATCGCGTAGCTTATTTGTAGCTATGGGTACAGCGTAGACACACCCTTACGGGCTGCGCTTTAATTGAAATAACACTACATGAATGGCCCAGAAAGGCGAACGCAAACTGGAACAAGTGACGTGAAGATCAGGGGAATGGAGGCCCTATTTTATGAGAAGAGACTGGAGAAGTTCAGCTTGTTTAACCTGAGAGGGGATATGTTTGCTCTCCATAAATGCACCAAGCACCAGGAGAGTGAAGAGGTTTACAGATTGAAGGACAATGCTGGCGCAAGCACAAATGGGCATAAACGGAACAAACTCAGTCTGGAAATTAGAAGAAGGTTTCTAGCCAGCAGAGGGGTGAGGTTCTGGAACAGCCTGCCAAGAGGAGGGTCCAAACTACTTCATCGGAAAGAGCTGCCCAAATTCGCGAGTGTCGCTGTGTGACAACAGTGCTCATGAATGCAGCCCACAGCCCTGGGGGATCAGTTCCTGTTTATGACATCTCTTCCTAAAAGCTCATGCTTCTAGGATTCAGACGGTCAGCCTGCAAGGGTCAGGAAGGGATTCCTCCCCCTCTCCCTTACAATCCATCTCAGTGAATGTGTTTTTTTGCTGAAGCATCAGGGATGCAGATGGACAAGCTGGACCATGAGTATGAGGTGACACTGCTCACTCTCTGTCTCAGGGCTTGACTGGCTGGTCTTGCGCAAATGTTCAGGATCCGAGTTATCCATATCAGTGGGATAGGGAAAGAAATATCCCCCTGGGTCAGACTGGGAATATTTCACCTTCCTCAGCAGCAGGTGGGTGTGGATTATTAAAGTGGTATCTCACTTTATCAGATCCCTGCCATTGCAGACGCCTCACACACTGGTGCAGCATGGTCCTTCTTATTCGCACCCCGTGTCTTGTCTCCCGTGGGCTGTGAAACTTCGGGCTAATTCAGTTATTGGATTTAGTAGGAAGACGGGCGAGGTGGTGGCTTGGGAGATACGGGAGATCTGACAAGATGGCTTGCAGGTTCTTACAGCCTTCAGAGCTATGATTCTATTACTTTCAGTGCACAGAGGAACCTTCCGTGCAGCAGCAAGGTCTGCACGGAACAATTAACGTGCAACACATTTGTGCACTTTGGAAATCACACCCCAGTAGCACACGTTGCCCCACAGTGCAGGCAAGCCCTTACTCTTGTAGGTCAGTACTTACCCATGCAAGTAGCCCTAGAGAAGTCAATAAGACTATTTGGATGACTGGTCCTCAGTATAAGGACTGCACAAGACAGCCCTAAAACAGTGAAGAGTGGTGATTAAATTGTACTTTGAGGGGGTATCATGCACGTGAAGGATCAATCTCATACCTACACACACTACACAGGGACTAGGTGCATAGTGGTGGGATGTATATTGTCTTCTGAAGCATCAAGTGCTGGCTACTGATGGGCCAACAATATAATGTGCCCAGGCAATACTGTTATATATTGCATGGGGATATTTTATAACGTGCTGAGAGACCACTTGGAAAGCAACTCACAACTTCTGTCTAGCTCACAGGACTGACATCAGAGAAGTGGGCCTAGGGGAGATCTTTCACTTGACTTCCTTGTGCCTAATCACCACTGTAGGGTAAACTGAGGCAGCCCTAAATGTGCTAGTAGGCCACACAAAATGATCCACCACATAGTGCAGCATGTGGCTACTGGGATATAGCAGCCTTTTTACACATGACAAATGAAAAACGCCTTCCCCAGCTTAGTCAGGTAGAGTAAATTATAGCACACAATCAGTACTTTACCGAGGGGCTGATATCCTTGTCTCGACGGGCCTCCAAAGGGGTTCCGGCTTCCGAATCCACTCCCATCAATGGAACCATAAGACATTTTCTACCAGGTGGTGAATGCGGATTCTCTGGTAAGGCTGAAAAAGGACACAAAAAAGAACAGTTGGCTAAAGTGCACTCACATTATCTAAAAGAGACTGCAAAGGGGGGAAAAAACACAAACCCATTCCCACTGGTGAGAACAGAGGACTGGACATGGTCAGGTATCAGGATATATGCCCCTAGCCTTTCTAACTGCCTGCTATGCAACTCTGGGCAAATCATTTATTTCCCTTTTCTATACTATACATGAGGATAACAACACCCACTGGGGGTCAGGAGACTTCATTCTTTACCAGGTGTGCATGCGTTGGGATCCTCAGACGGAAGGTGAGCACAGGGTAGCGTTAAAGGAAAGCAGGCATTGCCTTCTGCCGCATTTTCACTACCGAGCCAGACAGGAGTCCATCCGTCACACCGCAGGCCTGACGCGCTCTAGTTTATGGCCATTTTATAATCTCCTGGGCCTCCAGTACAAAAACTGCAGCCAGTTGTATTTCTCCGTGCCGGTAAAAAGATCTTGCATGAAACAGCAATGGACTGAAACCAATTCAGTTCTGGCAGCTGCAAGCCCAGATCTCCGCCTTTGTCTCCTTGCCCCTGCCACACAAATCCACCACTGCCCCTGACGCCTTAGATTATTTCAAAGGGCTTGAAGGGCCAAACATGACTCAGCCAGCAGGCCTTGGAAATGAAAGAAATCATAGAATCATAGAATCATAGGACTGGAAGGGACCTCGAGAGGACGAGTCCAGCCCCCCGCCCTCAAGGCAGGATCAAGCTCCGTCTACACCATCCCTGACAGATGTCTATCTAACCTGTTCTTAAATATCTCCAGAGAGGGAGATTCCACCACCTCCCTTGGCAATTTATTCAATATTTGACCACCCTGACAGTTAGGAATTTTTTCCTAATGTCCAATCTAAACCTCCCCTGCTGCACTTTAAGCCCATTACTCCTTGTCCTGTCCTCAGAAACCAAGAGGAACAAATTTTCTCCTTCCTCCTTGTGACACCCTTTTAGATATTTGAAAGCCGCTATCATGTCCCCCCTTAATCTTCTTTTTTCCAAACTAAACAAGCCCAGTTCATGAAGCCTGGCTTCATAGGTCATGTTCTCTAAACCTTTAATCATTCTTGTCGCTCTTCTCTGCACCCTTTCCAATTTCTCCACATCTTTCTTGAAATGTGGCGCCCAGAACTGGACACAGTACTCCAGCTGAGGCCTAACTAGTGCAGAGTAGAGCGGCAGAATGACTTCACGAGTTTTGCTTACAACACACCTGTTGATACAACCTAGAATCATATTTGCTTTTTTTGCAACAGCATCACACTGTTGACTCATATTCAACTTGTGGTCCACTATGACCCCTAGATCCCTTTCCGCCATGCTCCTTCCTAGACAGTCGCTTCCCATCTTGTATGTATGGAACTGATTGTTCCTTCCTAAGTGGAGCACTTTGCATTTCTCTTTATTAAACCTCATCCTGTTTACCTCCGACCATTTCTCTAACTTGCTAAGGTCATTCTGAATTATGTCCCTATCCTCCAAAGAAGTCGCAACCCCACCCAGTTTGGTATCATCTGCAAACTTAATAAGCGTACTCTCTATCCCAATATCTACATCATTGATGAAGATATTGAACAGTATGGGTCCCAAAACAGACCCTTGAGGAACTCCACTTGTTATCCCTTTCCAGCAGGATTTAGAACCGTTAACAACCACTCTCTGACTACGGTTATCCAGCCAATTATGCACCCACCTTATCGTGGCCCTATCTAAGTTATATTTGCCTAGTTTATCAATAAGAATATCATGCGAGACTGTATCAAATGCCTTACTAAAGTCTAGGTATAAATAAGGACCAAGGTGCTGAAGCAGGGTTGGGCGAGTAGCCAGGATGTGGCAGAAGCAGCAACAGGAAGGACAGCCTGGGAAGCAGGCTGGCTTCCCTCCCGCCCATCCTAGGGAATAGAACTGGAACCGGTAGCTCCAGCCCTGCTTACAGTGTTGGGGCCAGGAAAAAGAGCAGTAGGAGGTGGATAGAGAAGCTCTCTGGGGGGCAGATGGATGTGCCAGTAGAATCCCAGCTGTGAGGGTGGCAAGACCATACAACAGCGGTTTTCCATCCTGCCCCAGTGTAACACACACACCTGCTGGGCGTGGGTCACTGTCCCGTCTCTTTGCACTTAGACCGCTCACGGAGACAGTGAGAGACTGAATGTGCTCTACAGCCTTAGCTGAGTTTCAGCTCAGGCTGTGGAGGCTCATGCACTAAGGTCCCAGGTTCAGGTCTGCCTGTCGGCGTTACACCTGTTCAGTGGAGAGCCCTTCACAGGAAACGGTGCCTACAGCAGAGGAGATGGCAGGACTTAGGAGCTGATCAGCTACATCTCATGTTGGGGAGGAGGGTATAATAAAAACCCACACAGCTACCAAGAACCTACACAAGCAGCTAGGGCAGAAGATAGGGTGTCAGGGGATCTCAGATTTTATTCCCAGTCACTCAATGTTTGACCTCGGGCAACAAACACGACTCTTCTGGGCCTCAGTTTGCTGGTGTGTACAATGGGGATAACGCATGTACCCCATTTCAGGAAGAGATGTGAGATACGTGTCAAGTCAGGCGTTACTGAGGAATTATCTAGTCTAGGTGTATCAACGGTATGAAAGAGCAGCTTCTGCTGGAGTGAGGGATTTATTCATTGCACTAGCTACCAAAGCCTGCAGCAGAAGGCAACTTCTCTGGATGGAATCTGTAATATGGCAGTGGGCCGGGCTCTGCTCTGTCCAGTAGGTGGCTGTTCTGGCCACCGGGGCTGAATACAATAATATGCGGGGGGGGGGGGGGATCACAGGAGTCAGGGCTGTATTGTATGAGGGGGCGGGGATACATATTTTGGCAAATCAGGAAATGGTTTATTTGTTATTTGCACAATTAATATGTAAATATGCAAATGTTGCCAGTCCGCCACAAGTTGCGACCAGGTTGCCGGTCCCTGGTATAAAAAGGGGTGGGATGCTTGGTCCTGCCAGGAATGCAGGGGACTGGACTAGGCAGCCTCTTGAGGTCCCTCCCTCTCTTACATTTCTATGATTCTACGACTCCACAAATCAGTGGTCCCCAACGCAGTGCCCGTGGGCACCATGGTGCCCGCCGGGGCATTTATGTGCACCCACCGAAACATCTGGGCTGGCCCCGCCCCCGGCGCATGGCACAGGCGTGGTGCGTGCCCCGGGCGTGTGGCGCATGGGCAGCCCCTTCCCCGGGCACGTGGCACATGCGTGGTGCCAGCCCTGGGCTCAGGGTGCGTGGGCGGCCCCCACCCCCAGGCACGTGGCGCATGCGTGGCCCTACCCCCAGAAGTGTGACGCATGAGTGGCCCCTCCCCCGGACGCCTGGCACGTGAGCGGCCCCACCCCTGGGTGCCCGACAGCCACGAAAGGTTGAGACACACTGCCATAGATCATGCTATGTACGGTATTTTCCTAATAAAAGAAATTATTTTATAGATGTTAATGATACAAACGTAGGATGAAAATCTGAAGAAAAGAAAAGAAAAGAAAAGAAAAGAAAAGAATCGTATTTGTGTGCAAAAGCCAGCAATTTTGGTAAAAATCGGTTTAAAATGAAAACAAAGACGCTTACTTATAACTAAGGCTAGTCACGCAAGTCAGGGATCCTGTGATTTTATGAAACCTCTATGACTTCCTCAAAACTCCACTAATTCAGCATCAGGGGGTGCGGCATAAGCTTGTGAGTTCACTTAGTGGGGCCCGTGGGGCCTTTGGCAACTGTCCTGTATATATTTTGGTCATTTATTATTCCCCGCATCTTTTCAATAAAAATACCTGTGCTGAAATATCATTTTCCTTACAACCCCACTGCTTTCGCAGCTGAGATCCTGCGCTAATCCCTGCATCAAGCTCTGCTGCCAGTAGTTGACCTAGAGGACACCTTTTACAAAGGTATTCATTCTTGCTTCCCAGTGAAGAAGAGGAATAAGCCACATCCTTGACTGAGCTGTTCCGCATCGTTAAAAAATTGCATCTCACTCCCAGTTTGAACTCTGCAGACTTCAGCCTCCAGCCATTGGATGTTAATATACTATTGCCTGCTAGACTGCAGAGCCAAGATATCTGACGCCTATGTAGGTAACAGGCTAATCGCATTGTCTCTTAACCTCCTCTTGGATAAACTAAATAGATCGATCCTCGTTATGTTTTTGCTATAAGGCATGTGTTCCAGACCCCATGCCACTGTCAAAAGGGGACAGATGAGCATTTTCTGAAAATCTTGACCTAAACACCTAACTCTCAGTTTTCCCCCCTGTAACATGGCAGAATGACACTGACCTGCCTTGCAAGGATGCTGTGAAGCCAAAGTTACTAACACAGAAATACTCTGAGATCATGACGTGAGATCTACCACAAAGATTTGCACAATATTAATATTAATGCCAAGTCCTTTCCAATGGTTTGGTCTCCAGGCTCCACTCTGTCAGTTATGCTGGCATCATGTCACTTTCCAGGCTTTTGTTTTCAGAGATTTATTCAATTATTAAAAAAAAAAAACCTGTATTGTTCTGGAACATCACCTGGAGAAATGCCACTCTCTTCCCTCAGAGATCCTGAATTTCTGAACAAGTTCTATTGTCTGACTCCTTCTAAAAATCACCGGTTTTGTGTTCAGCTGATAAAATTGCATGAATCCCTACGCTCTTGACGACCTTTGACATGTTCAGTATGAGGCTCAATCAGAATAGCTGTAGGGGATGGCTTTAAAAATATGTGTCTCTGAGCTGACTTATATTTTAGTTCTCCTGTGATGTTTGTAATATTAACTGTCTGTTCTCTGGTAGTGCTGCACAAGGACAGGTTAGGAGGCAATATGTTTAAAAGCTTCAAAATTAATTGCAGCAAATCACCGCACAGTGTCATAGTCTAACACTGGTACCCCAAGCGTACTGGGACAGGCTGGACAGGTAACCGGATAACACTACGCATTTCTTCCCCCTGCCTCACGTAGGAGCCACATGAATTTCAAGGCTGGTGAAGGACACTTGGAGATGGAAATAGTGCTGGGCCTCCATGGCAAAGACAGAGATGCTGTAAGACTCCCCATCAAATGTGACTTCACCAACGAGCCTCAACCTTCCTACGAACCAGCAGCCATCTCTCTAGGAGGCTCCAATGGCTGATGTAGTGGCCGTGGCTAATGTCTTGCCAAGGCGACCGGCTGTCAACATCTGAGTTCTTCTGATACAGCTGTGCATGGCTGTCCAAGCAGACAGATGTGGTGAATAAGTAACAAGGCCAGGCCCTACATTCTCTAGCACAGGTTGCCCCAGGACAGAACAACATACCCGAAGAGAGAGCGGGTCTTCTCTTTGTAGCTGGAACGCTATGCATAACAGCTTGATCTTCAGGAAAGTCGGTAGGGATGGATGGGTAAGGTACATGGGCAGTCCCCTATGCCTGGGAACTCTTGAATCAAAGCGCACACACCTGTTCATGACTGCTTTTGCCTGGGGGGCATTAGTCAGCCCTGTGTAGATTCCTGAAATCCCAAACCAACATGGACTGTACTAAAGAAAAACTCAGCACAGACTCCCTGTGGGAAGCGGCTTCTTTTGTTGCTCCAAAGACCTTATCGGAAAAATGGAGAGGCTCCTTTCAGGCCATTACATCCTTCTTTCTTTCCAATCATAGAATCCTAGGGCCAGAAGAGACCTCAGGAGTCATCGAGTCCAACCTCCTGCATGAAGCAGGACCAACCCCAACTAAATCTTCCCAGCCAGGGCTTGGTCAAGACGGAACTTAAACACCTCTAGGGATGGAGATTCCACCCCCTCCCTAGGGAACCCATCCCAGTGCCTCACCACCCTTCTAGAGAAAGAGGTTTTTTTTTTCCCAATATCCAATCTAGACCTCCCCACTATAACTTGAGACCATTGCTCCTTGTTCTGCCATCCATCACTACCGAGAACAGCCTCTCTCCAGGAACACTACTGAGAACAGCCTCCCTTCAGGAAGCTGATGGCTGCTATCGAATCCCCCTTCACTGTTTTCTTCTGCAGACTAAATAAGTCCAAATCCCTCTGCCTCTCCTCATAGGTCATGTGCTCCAGCCCCCTAATCGTTTTGGTTGCCCTCCGCTGGACCCCCTCCAAAGCTTCCACATCCATTCTAGAGTGGGGGGCCCAGAACTGGACACAATACTCCAGATGTCGCCTCACCAGAGCCGAATAAAGGGGAATAATCACTTCCCTAGATCTGCTGGCAATGCTCCTTCTAATGCACCCTGATAGGCCATTAGCCTTCTTGGCTACAAGGGCACATTATTGACTCACATCCAGCTTCTCATCCACTGTTATCTCCAGGACCTTGAACATGAAAAGATCTCTTCCAGGAATGAAGTCCTTCTGCCTTCGGTCCGTTCATTGTGGTTACCAAGGCACAAGTCACAGGGACAGGGTAGTTCAGCTTATGTGAGGAAGCTAATAGGACAGTTACTGAAGTCACTGCGGGGTAACGAGATCTATAGAGTAGACCAAGCCTTGGATGGCTGCTAGGACTCATGGCACGTAATGTATTTGTCCTAGGTTGGCCATCACCAGCTTGTAGACCCTGGGGTTGACTATTTCAACTTCAGAGAAGCAAGAGTAGCCATCTGGGGTAGTCACGTGCTCCATCAGTGACATCACAAATGTTTCTTCGATTTCCATCCACAGACTGGATGAAATCGAGCAGCCGGGTTCCTATGGATAGCAGCATGGCACCACAAGCAGGTGGGATACTGAGGTTGTAAGGTTTATTCCTGGAAACACTTTTTTTTCCCCCCTCCAAGGGAGCGGTTAGTTTTTCAGGATTCTTTGGTGGCTAGCTCAATAGAATGGCCCAAAGAAGGTTGGGAGAGGGAGAGTGGGGGATAATGAATTATCCATTTTCTTGTATACTGAAAACCCATTGACATCTACACCCGTGTTCCCTGGCTCATCTTCTAGGTCACAGGGTGAGAAGGGCTGTGAGGCTGAGATAACGGTAATAAAACAATTTTGAGATCTGCTCATGAAAGGCATAATCCATTCACATGGCCATAGTGCGATGCTCTGTTTTCACTGCAGCCCAGTTAATGGCTCGGCATTGCTGCTCCTATTCCCAAGAGAATACAGCCGAGGATGAGAAGTTTACTACTAAAATGTTCCCACCGTTGCTGCATTGAGCTGTTACCTGGGCGAATCTGTTGGGTTTTTTGTAGCACCGTATTCTCTTTGTCATTTCATGCTATGTTGTTTGGGTTTTGTTGGGGTTTTTTTCCTTGTTTGGGTGAACCCTGCATGTAGAACAGTCTTAATCTGTCAATGCACTAAGCAAACACAGAAGTTTTACATATTTCAGTGAACAGCAAAATTAAATTTCTAGTCAGTTCAGGAATCCAGGCTTCATCTTCCTTTCCGTTGGTTATGGATTCTGAATATTAATGCAAAGCTGCTGTAAACGAACGGGGAGGAGGGAAGAAGCGGGTGGGAATGAGGCTCTGTAATTTGCTCCTATGTAACCAGAGCAGAGTTATTAACTTTGGATGGTTGTTATGCAGAAGTGAATTGAGACAGGGGGTGTTACAACTTGTTCAAAATAATAGATACAGTCAGTTGTGTGCATTCGCCTCAGATACCAATGGGGTAAAGGAGGCAGTGAGGAAGACGCTGTAGAGACAGGCACACAGCTGTTGAGACTTCAGTTAGGTTTGGAAATTCCACGTTGAGGCACCTGGAAGACAACGTGTTTAAAATAATTCAACAGGGAATTACTAAATCTCAGTGTCCTGCTGCACCCACCAAGCAAACTTCTCCATGCCCCCACTTCAACTGTGCCCAGGAAGACCTTGTAATTACACGTGCAAGGTTTCCGAGAAGCCCCTCGCACACTGCTTTGTACTAACACAGATCCTCACGCGCAGCCTGGCTACCAACACGTCTTGGAGATGGCTAAGTAAGTAGCAGCAGGGCCTAATGGGAAAACGTGGCAATGTGGGCAAGAGAACGCAGGAGGGGTCCAGCCATGATTTATAGCAGCGGTGGGGAACCTCAGGCCCGGGAGGCCGGATGTGGCTCCCGACTTGCCTGGATCTGGTCCCCGAGGTTCAACACTGGGGAGCCCCTGCTGGTGCTCAGTGGTTTGAGCATTGGCCTGCTAAACCCAGGGTTGTGAGTTCAATCCTTAGGGGGCCATTTAGGAATCTGGGACAAATCTGTCAGGGATGGCACTTGGCACTGGACTTTTGACAATCTCTCAAGGTCCCTTCCAGCTCTATGAGATAGGTATAGCTATATCTCACTTGCAGAGCTAGAGCACATAACATCTACTAGCCTATGTCCCCCTAGGCTCTTGTGTGCAGCCCCCAACTGATTTTTCTGTGGGTTAGTGGCCCCCAACACAAGAAAGGTTCCCCACCCCTGATTTACAGAGAAGCCATGTACAACTCCCTGGACCTCTTTATTTCAGGTTCCCTACTAAGAATAAGGTGGTAACACCACTCTCCAGCCATACCTGTGCTTGGGAAGCCTTTGGAAGGATAGGGAGAATAACAGCGTGGTTAGGATTGTCTAACAACGAGGGGGAGATATTCTCCTTAAACATTTCCAAAGAGTTGTAAGAAGTAAAGAGAGGGGAGAGTTATTAACTGGGGCCCATGGAGGTAATAACAAGGAGAAACGGGGTGACACTGAGCAAAGGAAATATGCAAGTGAACAACAGGTAACGTTTTCTCAGGGTGAAATCATCTCGACTGTGACAGTCTTCCCCCTCCCACAAGCTAGTGTGACCTGCACACCTGCTGGGTGTAGTTCACTGTCCCATGTACAGGCACTGAGGCCACTTACAGAGAGAGAGAGAGAGAGAGACAGAGAGAGAGAATATGAATTTGCTCTACAGCCTTAGCTGAGAGCCAGCTGGCTTTTAGCTCAGTCTGTAGCGGACCCTACAATGAGCTCCAGAGGTCCCAGGTTCAGTTCCACCTGTTGGCATTACACAAGAGCCATCACTGGAATTATTTAATGCTGGTCAAGACAAAGGCACCCCAGGATGTTCTGCAGGGAAGGGGGACAGAGGTAGTGATTGCCAAGTCTCCCAATTGAACACCTTTGCTGCAAATGGCGGCCAGTCAGGAACGTTGGCAACCTTAGTCATTTCCATCCCCAATTTCTGTCTGAATACTTATTTCCTCGCCAGGATGTGCCTCACACACTCAAAGAATAGCAAAATGTACTCACAAATCCACACACGTCAGAAACACTGCATCCAGCTAGTGCTGACAGCCACAAATCTTATGTACAAATCCCCCCCTGAAAAGGGGAAAGATGCTGCACAGAATTTGTGTATCCCAGCGTTCCTCCCTTCTCTGTGCAAGATCAGTTCCTGCAGCTGCTCTTTGATTCACCCAGCCAAGACCTTCACCCTTTACTGAAATCTCAAGTGACAATTACACATTTTCTTATTTACTTCTCTACATTAATTTCCAGAATGCCCTTCACCGAGAACGCCTCTTGCAATGGCACACAACACAGTGACAATTTAAAACCATGAACTGAGTCTAGTTTCCCAGCTACACCCAATCCCCTGGTTTGCACATTTAAATAGAACACACCCATGAAGTAAATTAGCCCTTTTTTTACAGACAAGGTGAAGTGACTTGACCAAGGCTACGCAGTGCCTCAGCAACAGAGTAGGGATCAGACCAAAGGAAGACATCCTGGCTCCTAAAACCCAATGCATTTTTATTTAACCTTTCTGATTAATTCAAGCCCAAATAACTAAGTCCATTACACCAATGACAAAACTGATTTTTGTACCCTCTGTACTGCAGTTTTTCTTTTTATATTTCCACCATTTTAAAAATGTTTTAATTTCCCCTAAACTTTTACTCCCACTGCCACATGTTCCAGACTGACTAAATTAATGCATAGGATGTCAGAGGCAGAAACAAATTAAAAAGCATACAATTCTGAAAGATCCTTCTAAATATAATATAAGAAAAAGGAGTTAATTAGTTAATTGGAGATCATTAAAGGAGTAAATCTAACACTATCATATCTCAAAGCAGAGCTTAACTAGTAGGGAACAGCAGATTATTATGGAATAGAAAAGGAGAGTAAGAAGGGACCTCTTCAACATGCAAATAATTCATCTGCTTGCTTCTATCCTATGTATATTTTTTCAATCTGGATTTCCCTAAGGCCTAACCTTATACTACAGAGTTAGGTCGACGATTCAAGGCAGCTTACATCGACGTAATTCTGTAAGCTTCTACACTAAAAAGTCACTTCC
The DNA here is from genome assembly GCF_052426305.1 of Pelodiscus sinensis. Taxonomy (NCBI): domain Eukaryota; kingdom Metazoa; phylum Chordata; order Testudines; family Trionychidae; genus Pelodiscus; species Pelodiscus sinensis. The sequence continues at coordinate 6,913,329 of NC_143053.1, read as the reverse complement.
CCAATGTAAGTCACCCACCACGCCAACTGAATAACTTAGTGCTTAGGCTGACAGAGATCGCTAACTTAGTTAGATTGATATGTTGTCAGTGTACAATACAAGTGCTGATCAGAGAGAGTGTTAGACGGGGAATAAAAAAAAAACATCAGTCATTTTGACACCCCCCTGTTCTCGGTGGCAAGGTCACTTTCTAAAGGGCTGAGTGATAGGGACTGATTTTCAAGTTGTTTTCCTCATTTCCTCCCGCCTCCAATCACATTTGAGACTGGTGTGCGTACAGTGCCTGTACTTTTGAATAAAGAGAAATAGGCCATCACTGAAACACTGTAACAATCCAGCAGAATCATGTTCTTTCCCAATGCTCTTGGCTCTCAATGACACAGGGCATCACCTCTCGCCCAGTGCAAGTCCTGACCTACGTATTTAACATTAAGAGTGGCATTGCCTGGAGATTTCAACCAGAACAATCCACACTGCTAAGTTACACCCTGTGTAGTAAGATGAGGGCCTGAAACATACGCCCAGGTATCACAGGCCGGGTGTGAGGCCTGAGGCCTAGACAGCAGTGGTCAAGACTTTGTTAATATAAAGGAGAGTTAAGCTGTGAGCAAGAGGCAGGACCTGCTGACAGAAATTGGCAAGAACAGGGCTGACATCACAGAAACACTTCTACCTAAGAGGGACTAGACACTTTGTTAAGAAACATCTCTGTATCAACACACACCCCACAGATTACAAGAGGATATCAGCCCAGGTTCTGGGTCTAAATTGACAACATGAAGGATAGTAATTGAACTCCCTGTGTGTGAAGTAAGGCATGGTAATTAAGCAACAGAGGGTGGCAACCTAATATGTCAGGAGTGATGTGTAACTTGTTTGCACCGGTGTATAAAAGTGCACCCCAAAGGGTGGTCGTCACCTGACAGAGGGGGCAATGCTAGACCCATTGTATTAATTAGGTGTGTGTCCATTGTCACAGCATCAATATGTACAGTGGCACAGTGGCAAGTCTGTTCGCTATCAACTATTATTGTATCTCACTTGGCAAAAAACCTGGCCGGGTACTTTTAATCCGCATTTAATTTGCAGTTTCTGGGGGCTCTCTCAAAATCTGTCTTGTTAACTAATTGCGTATGGTTAACGCGTTAGACAGGGAAGCATGCGCGCCGCCACCAGAAGTTTAGCATCACTGACAAAGCGGAAAACCTGTCAGGAACCCTTCAGGATGCCTGACTGACAACACCCTGTACAAACACAAGAACTGGCAGTCCCTGCCCCAGAGAGCTTCCTATCGAAATGACAAGACACAAGAGGTAGGCGAGAAGGAGGACGGGATGACAAAAAATAACCGCATGCATTTACATGCACTGCTAAGCAGGCAGTTCGTAGTCAATCAGAAGCAATATTCAAAACTCAGCACCTGGACACTGTGTCCAGCCACGGTCACAGCAGTGCTGATACAGAGGTAAATTAACCATTCGATTCCCACTTGAGAGTCCCCTCTTTGTGTAACCTGAAATCGCATTTGCCTTTTTTGGCCACAGCATCACACGGGGGGCTTATGCACCTTATTATGCGCCATGACCCCCAAATCTTGGCCAGAGTCCTGGGATAGAGTCACTCATCCTCTAAGCATGGTCTGGATTCACAAAATCATAGAGTTATATGGGTCAAAGAGACCTTAGGAGGTCATCGAGTCCAACCCCTGCTCAAAGCAAGACCAACCCCAACTAAACCATCCCATCCAGGACTTCGTCAAGCCTGGACTTAAAAACCTCTAAGGATGGAGATTCCACCCCCTCCCTAGAGATCCCATTCCAGTGCTTCCCAACCCTCCTAGGGAAATAGTTTTTCCTAATATCCAATCTAGACCTCCCGCTCTGCAACTTGAGACCATCGCTCCTCGTTCTGTCATTCCCATTTTTGTTCCGAGGTGTATACACTTATATTTAAGCCATATTAAAACATATATTTGGAGGTGCCCAGTTCACCATGTCTCACGCTTAATCAGGAGGGATGGGATCATCACCAGCGAAAAGTGGGGAATTGGACTCTCCATGGCTTTTCATCCCTTGGCCACTCTGCTAAGATTACGAGCTATTTGCAGGCTGATGGACTTTACCCATAAATCAAAGGATGTGACTTCTCTCATGAGGAAACTGTGAGCAAGAGAAGGAAGAAACAGACAATGGAGATGAAATGTGATACATGATAGAACATAATAGCTCGAGCCATTTTCTGTGTTATTTTAGGCCTGGGGAAAGGACTTTTGTAACGTGAGGGGAGATTTAAAGATGGAGGTAGGGTTGCCAGATGGTTTAACAAAAAATACTGAACACTCCCCCCTCCAAAAAAAAAACCATCAGGGGAAAAATTCTGTTGAGAAAAAAAAGGGGGGAGACCAAAGTTGTTGAGGAAAAAAAAGACCCCGAGAGTTATTAAGCAAAAAAAAATTAAATTTAAAAGAAAACAGCATGGCCCCTTTAAGAAATCCCTTTGAGACTTTTTGGCCCTAACAGGCTGCTGCTGGTCATCCACCATCTTGTTTTCCTGCTCCGGGCCTTAAAGCTCCCTGTGGAACCAGGTACGCACCTGGTATTTTCGCCTCCTGGCCGGGAAAAATCAGAAAATACCGGACATTTTAGGTGTCTGGTATTTTCTGAATTTTTTTTACTGGACAGGAGGCGAAAATACCGGACTGTCTGGATGAATATCGGACACCTGGCAACCCTAGATGGAGGTTTCTGGTTTAATAGCCTAGGAAAACAATAAGATCCCTCCACCTCATTTTACAATAGCAATAGTAGGATTGGAAGTGCTTCTCCTGCAATCATGAGATAATGGAGGGCTTGGGCTGCCTTTGTTTTTATCAACGAATAGTCCTATAGCATCTGAGCCCTGGTCTACACTTGGGAGTTATTTTGAAATAATAAGCAGATCGTCCACACTAGCAAGCCCATTATTTCGAAATCTGTACTCCTGCTATCCTCAGGGAGTGACACCTATTTCAAAACAGTAATTTCGAAATAATTGTAGTGTGAAAGCTCCGGTGCTGCTATTTCAAAAGAGCTATTCCCCGGAGTCATTCAAAGTAATTACTCCCCACTGCTTCCCGGGGCACATCCACAATAACGGAACCTGCCTCGGACTCATTTTGACACACTATTTCGATGTTGTTATCTCAGGAGTTATTATTTTGAATTTACTATTTTGAAATAATTTCCTAGTGTAGGCATGCCCTTAGAGACTAACTATATATATATATTGTACAAAACCCACTTTTTCAGATGAGCAGAGTATTTCCAATGTTGTTATTAATACACTTCCCTCCCCCCCCGAAGATCATGAAAGCAACTGTTTGACATTATGGTCACAGGAAATGCCCACGTGCAAGAAACCAAATCATTTTGCTACCTACGAGGGAAAAAAATTTTCTAAACTTTTTGTTGTTGTTGTTTTTAAACACCCATAAATGTACCAGAAAGTCTTTACAGAAATCTGTGCTGTATAGTTTGGCCAAACTACCAATAAGTTTGATATGACAACTCTTGGCATTTATTTAAAAATGTATAAAAGATGTAGGAGGCAGAGGAACTGTGAGAATGATCCAAGGAAATTTCATGCACAGACTGGGACTTTTCAGCTTAGGAAAGAGGAGACTAAGGGGGGATATGATAGAGGTCTATAAAATCATGACTGGTGTGGAAAAAATGAATAAGGAAAAGTTATTTACTTGTTCCCATAATATAAGAAAAAGGGGTTACCAAATGAAATTAATAGCAGATTTAAAACAAACAAAAGAAGGTTTTCTTCACGCAGCTCACAGTCAACCTGTGGAACTCCTTGCCAGAGGATGGTGTGAAGACCAGGATTTTAACAGGGTACAAAAAAGAGCTAGATAAATTCATGGAGGTTAGGTCCATCAATGGCTATTAACCAGGATGGGCTGGAATAGTGTCCCTAACCTCTGTTTGTCAGAGGCTGGAAATGGATGACAGGAGAGGGATCACATGATGATTCCTTGCTCTGTTCACTCCTTATAGGGCACTGGGCATTGGCCACTGTTGGAAGAAGGATACTGGGCTATGGACCTTTGCTCTGACCCTGTGTGGCCATTCTTATGTTCTTATAGGAAGTAAAGATGAATTAGAATGAAACAGTAAAATATTTTAGAATGTGAAATATTCATCCAGTGGAAATGATTGAAAAACCTTACCCGGCAGCTGAGTTAATCAATAATGAATTCAATTAAGTACTGGATAATAATCTAATACACTATAGAGAACAATCCCACATCAAGCAGGGAAGCAGGAAGAGAGAAGGTCTATAGACGACTGGATTGATCTTCTTAAAAGTGCTTTGCTGTCAAAGGAGTTTCTCTCAAAGTCTCAAAATAACGCTGCTACATGGGGTGTTTTATTTTGCAATAACGCGATTTCAAAATGGTGGCCTGACGCGATTATGCTAATTAAGTGCAGGATATTTAAATACCATGCTACATTAGCAATTTCAGTACACTGCATTTGCATTCCTATCTCGAGATAGAGAGCAAGTGTAGGCATACCCTAAAAGTGTCAAGGGAAGCTATGCCTGAATATCAAGGGTGAAAACTAACACCTCTCTAATGGGTCTGAGTCACAAAAGAGAAAACACCAAGACTTGAACAATAAGTGCTTTACCAAAACAAAACAAAACAAAACAAAAAGTCACTACATTTCAGAGTCCACAAGACAAACAGAAGACAAGAAGAAAGAGACTGTACTGATCAGCTTCCAAACTTCAATTCAGGCTGTCTTTACCACAAAAATAAAATAAAATAAATGGCTGTGCCTACATCAAGTTAGCTACCTCGATTTAAAATCTCAGTGACGACAATGCCTGGCATTTTAAAATGTATCTTGATGTATCTGTCTGAGGGCAATCGGAAGTGGGGGGAAGGCTGGGGAGAGGGCTGACCACCTTGCTAGGGAAAACACCAAAAAACAAAACAGGGCTTCCTTTGGCACCTTAGAGAGACTAATAGATTTATTAAGGCATAAGTTTTTGTGGGTAAAACCCACTTCATCAGATAAACTTGAGTAGAAATTACAGAGTCAGAAGGAGGTGACCTTGGAAACTAAGAGATTTATTTGGGCACACGTTTTCATGGGTAAAACCTTCATCAGATGAAGTGGGTTTTACGCACAAAAGCTTATGTCCAAATACATGTTATACCTGGTATACACTAGACCAGGCAGGTCGGCTTAAGGTACGCCATCCAGCTACGCAAAATAAAGCTGAGCCACCACAGTGTCTACACTGCAAGAGGCCTCAGCTTCCTTTCTTGCAGAATCAGGACACCAGCGGGGGCTGCTCTCAATGTTTAATTTGGGGATCTACACTAGACCCTCTAAATTGAATGCTAGAAGATCGACCTCTGGAGGGTCGGTCTTCTCCATCGTGTAGACATGCCCTTTGTCTCTAATGAGCCACAGGATTCCTCGTTGATTTTGCAGACAGACTAACACAGCTACCGCTCTGTGGCTTCTCACTTTGCCTTCGTACATGAAAGTTAAAACTACCCCTGCCTTGCCTCAAGTAGGATTTAACCTCAAGATGCCCCTAAGGGTGCAGGTTCAATCCCTCCTGCAGATGACCCAGGTCCTTTGGCTTTACAAATGGAGGCTCGTTTGGGATGAACTGCTGGGAGGTCTCAGAAGCTCAGAAGACGCTTCCTCAGCTGAGGGAAGTATGTAATCCAGCGGTACTGAGACCGGAGTGAAGTCTGCACTATAGCTTTAGCTAAGAGCCTATTGTCTTTTAGTTCCTGAGGTAGAGACATGTGTCTTTAAATCCTAAAGTCAGAGGTTCTATCCAACCTGCTGAGGACCTGCATCCATCAGCTTTACACACAGACACACACGCTTTTTTTTTTTTTGCAGTGAAGTCAAAGCCTCAGTCCAAATGTGCAATGCCAAATAGGCAATTCCTCTTCACTACTGGTAGACTGGAAAACTAACCAAAGCCAAGGGAAAGGGATTGAAAGCAAAATGGAAAATATTAAAAAGGATGAAGTGGGAAAGTATTTCCTCTCCACTTCCAAAAACAAAAACACAAAAAACAAAACACTTGCAACTTTCCTTCACACAATTTTAAATTTCAGGTCACAATATTATGAAAACCTCTAAAAATCAGTCACACCCTCCTGCCCTGTTCCTTGTCTTTGTGTAAATGGTTTGGATCAGGAGGTGGGTGCTGTGAAGGGGGAAAAGAAGAAGAAAGGAAGCAGGGTCTGGATAGGTCCGGAGAGCTGAGGATTAGCAGCTGTCCCTGACGTTGGATGGAATTGGAGGTGCTCAGCACACCTCAGAATGAGACGATGGGAATGTGATGCCAAGTTTCACTGGAGCTTCCACGGATGCCAGCTTTCTGAGCCAGCTGCAACAAGAGGCTGCTTGGATCCAGGGGTGGGAAATCCTGGGTCTCACCTTGACTTCCAGAAACCTCGTTACTCTTTGCAGGGGAATCCCAATAGCCCTTCTGATCCCGTCTCTCCAAACCTGAGCACATCAAGTTCTAAACTACCAGAAACTCCAACTTTTCTCTTTTGGTTCTTTGCTCCTGCAGGAGTGAAACCTACCCCTAGTTAGTTCATTTTGGCACAGAGACTCGACAACAGAGACTTACTTGAGGTAAACATAAAAATACTCACAAAAAATCACCGACTCAGGGTATGTCTACACTACCCCGCTAGTTCAAACTAGCGGGGTAATGTAGGCATACCGCACTTGCAAATGAAGCCCGGGATTTGAATTTCCCGGGCTTCATTTGCATAAGCGGGGCTCCGCCATTTTTAAATCCCCGCTTGTTCGAACCCTGGGCCGCGTGGCTACACGCGGCACGAACTAGGTAGTTCGAACTAGGAAGCCTAGTTCGAACTACCTAGTTTGTGCCGCGTGTAGCCGTGCGGCCCAGGGTTCGAACCAGCGGGGATTTAAAAATGGCGGCTCCCCGCTTATGCAAATGAAGCCCGGGAAATTCAAATCCCGGGCTTCATTTGCAAGTGCGGTATGCCTACATTACCCTCCTAGTTCGAACTAGGAGGGTAGTGTAGACGTACCCCCAGAGATGAAAAGCAACTAAAAGCGGAGACACACGAGTTCCACAGAAATAAACAAAGGCCCAACTTCAAGCTTTCCACATCCATGTTAACTAAATCCCCTTTTCTGATACAGGTTGCCTCGTGTCTCTGGACACTTTCTCAGAGTGTCCCCATCATAGAGTAGATCCAACATTTCAGGGAGACCCTGTCTAGCCCTTGGCTTCTGGATAAAAATCCTCAGCCACAAGTCTGCTTTTAAAAAGCTTTTTGCCCCTATTTTTCCTCTTCTTACTCCTGGCCTGGAAGTAACTTCCTCTTTTCTTCATTTTCCAAGACGTGGGTTTCTCAAGTGGCTCAACATTTGTCTTTTCCTGGGCCGTACAACTAGGTGTCAATGTGAGTCAGGAGGGACTGGCCTACAGAGCTGGGGCTGGAAACTGCTGCCAACTGACACAAGTAGAAAGTGGCCCCCGCTGAGTAGGGGATGGTGCAGGTGATGACCCAGTACCTCCCCTTCCCACAATAATCAGATTTTGGGTGTGCAGTCAGTAGATCTGATTGGACATTGTCAGGTCTCCTTTTTGACTGAAGGTTCTCCTCAAAAACTGGCCCCCCTATGTACAGGTCGAACCTTTCTAGTCCATCACTCTCTGGTCCAGCAACATCTGTGGTCCACCATGATTTCAGTTAGCTGGATGTCCACTTATCATGGGTGTGGCCAAGTTTCCCGCGGCCCCATTAAGTGTGTTTACAGCCCCCCGTCCCATCAGTGTTCTGTGCTGTTATTTAGCTCTAATTACATAACAGCATAAGAACGGCCATACTGGATCAGACCAAAGGTCCATCTAGCCCAGTATCCTGTCTGCTGACAGTGGCCAATACCAGATGCTCCAGAGGGAGGGAACACAGCAGGTAATCATCACGTGATCCCTCTCCTGTCATCCATTTCCAGACAAACAGAGGCTAGGGACACCATTCCTACCCATCCTAGCCAATAGCCATTGATGGACCTAATCTCCATGAATTTATCTAGCTCTTTTTTGAACCCTGTTAAAGTTCTAGTCTTCACAACATCCTTTGGCAAGGAGTTTCACAGGTTGATTGTGCGCTGCATGAAGAAAAACTTCCTTTTGTTTGTTTTAAACCTAAATGTCTTCTCATTTACCCCTAAATGCCTTCTCCAAGTCCAGTAAGCAGCGGAAATGTTGGTGATGCTGCTAGACCATATTGACCTTCTGAGGTTTGGAAACTTCTCTGGTTTGGCAGCAGGCGGTGCCGGACTAGAGAGGTTCAATCTGTACAATGCCAAGTGCCTGTAGCTATCTCATCCAGTTGGGAAGGCAGCCTCTCGCTGCTTGGCTGATCACTTTCCTATTGTGTGGTGAAGCTGAATGTTGCAGCACAAAGGATGAGCTTAGCTTTGTATCTATATAAATTCCTGGCCACAGTCTATGTACATCTCTCCCAATGACTATTAAGTTCAGACACTACACGCCTTCACAAACAACCTCACCCACCGTATTTGCATGCCACAATAACACTGCCTTCAAAAAGCTGATTCCATTGCTGCTGCTTTGGAGATTCATACATCGCTGATCTCTACCGGGAGTGTCTGGACACAGACTGTCACCCAGCTGTGGAAGCACACAGTGCTATAGGCTCTGAGCAGAATCAGATGAGGTGGAACAGGGTGTGCTGGGTTCTCCTGTTCTATTTTATTTGGTTTTGGTATTTATGACCAGAGTGCCTAACACCATCAGCTAATGGGTTTCTTAAGAGTTTTGTTTTTCTTCCTTTTGTTACAAAATGCATACTTTAAAGAAATGTAAATGTTAAACATGATTCTATATCCAGCTCACTTAACATAATCGGCCCTCATTTATTATTATTGTTTGGTTCAGTCTTGTTCGTTCTAGTGAATTAATATGACATATAGGGCAGGATTTCAGATTTAATACACTATATTTGCTCTCATTCTGCACTTTTAAACATGATTTGCTGTTTGTTTCACAAGGTTTTTCTTTTTTCAAACCTTTACAGAAATGTAATTTTAAAACAAATGAATAAATAGCAATGAAGGAAACTCTGTAATGGACTTAGGATATGGCCCCAAAAAATTGTCATACAAATATCTTATTGCACCCTTTTCTCTCTCTCTCTCTCTCTGTATATATATATACACACCGTAAATTAGCATATATAACCCACGGGTTATACATGTTTTTACAACTCCCCCCCCCCCACTCGGCGGGGTATACATGTCCGCGAGGTATACAAGTTTATTTTTACCCATTAGAATTGGGTCAGCTCCGCTCCACAGTAGGGAGGGCCTGACGAGCTTCCAGCGCGCCTGCATTGTGCTCTCCGTTCCCCCAGCTGGAGGAGAGTGGGTTGCGCCTGGCTGCGGCTGCACGGGGCCTGGGAGCGAGTGCGGCTCCCCTCCTGCAGGCCGGCCAGCTTACCTGCACTGCGCTCTCCGTTCCCCTGCTGGCAGCAGGATGGCTACCTAACAAAAGATGGATGGAATGCAGGACATTGGCAGTTTATCCTGGTATGTGCAATTACCATGAATTAGCCTATAGAACCCGCGGGTTATAAACGTCTGCGGGTTATACACATCCGCAGGTAATCTACGTTGTTGTTTTTTTACACAGCAAAGAAAAACCATGGGTTATACACGAGCTAAAATACGGTGTGTGTATATATATGAAAACATCCAAATCTATGCAGACAGAAAGCAAAATACCCAGGAAAATTACAGCTACAAGCTGCCCGTGCTGAAGAAAAGTGTTTTTATTAGAAAATGAAACTGAAATCTCAAGAATGAAATGAAAAGCGTGAACTAGAATGTACAGTAAGCACAACAGCAGAAAAAGTAATGGTGAATAAAGGAGATTTGACAAAGGAAAATAAATCGGCATCTGTGATGGGCTGAGGGGAAGTGAAGAGGAGACATATAAGAATAAATCAGACAATCAATCAGATTCAAGAGCAGTTTGCATCATGTATGAGCATGTTTGTTTGCTTTGCATTCTAGTCTCTGTACAGGACCCATTCCCATCTTGGGACTCCTTAGGGCAGGGGTGGCCAACATGCGCCTGAGAAGGGGCCGGAATTCACCAATGAACGTTGCCAAAGAGCCACAGTCATCTATCAGTAGCACCCCTCAGCTCTGCGCTCTTCCCCCAGTGCCTCCAGCCTGACAGCAGCCCCACGGATCAGCACCTCCCCCTCTCTTTCCATGCCTCCCGCCTGCTGTGATCAGGTGTTGGGAGGGGGGGCAAGAGTGTGGGTGCAGCAAGCTCAGGGGAGGGGGAGGAAGGGGCGGGGCCTTTGGGGGAAGGAGTGCAGTGGGGGCAGGGCCTAGGGAAGAGCTGGGGGTTCAGCAGTGACCTTTCCACGCCCCCCTCCCCTAGTATATTGGAAATCTGGCACCTGTCGCTCCCACTCCAGAGTCGGCATCTATGCAAAGAGCCGCATATTGACTTATGAAGAGCTGCATGCAGCTCCAGAGGCGCAGGTTTCCTTTCTCTGTAGGCTCACAAATGGGAAAGGGAATTCCTGGCCCAGATGCCTCGCTCATGTACAGAACAAACCTGTGGTCCATGTGCATCGTGTGCTCCTCTTTTTCCTGATCCGCAGAGAAAGTGACTCTGTCACAGGCCCAGCTACTGAGCCTGGCTTTGCAGCTCAAGCTGCAGAAACAAATGCTTTTAGCGTTGGTTTTCAGCAGCCCCCGGAAGCGCCTTTTAAAAGGCAAAGAAGGCTACCACTTCTTACACAGGCACCTAGATCCCAAAGTAGAAGCCTCATTGTAAAGACCCTTTGGCTATGTCTACACTCGCGGATTCTTGCGCAAGAACATCTTGCGCCAGTGTTCTTGTGCAAGAAGTCTTGTGCAAGAAAACGTCCACACCGCCATGTGCGAGCTGTGCTTTGGCACAAGATCTCCCATGGCAGTGTGGACGCTCTCTTGCGCAAGAAAGTTCTGATGGCCATTTTAGCCATAGGGCTTTCTTGCACAAGAAATCCCTGCCGAGCGTCCACACTGCCCTCTTGCGCAAGAGCTCCTGCGCAAGAGGGCTTACACCTGTCAAAAAAGAGCGTAGCTCTTGCGCAAGGAGCCCCCTCTTACCACGCCGTACTGTAAATTTACTTGCACAAGAGCAGGTGGGCAGTGTGGACGCTCTGCAGATTCTTGCGCAAGAACAGCTGTACTTGTGCAAGAAGCCGCGAGTGTAGACATAGCCTTTGGGTCTGATTTTCACTAACGCTGAGAATCTGAACGGAAAGTCACCACCTCTCCATCCCTCGGTGAACTCACCATTGACATGAGGTTACAGCCAGCCACCTTAAGAATTCTGACTGAAGTGCTTTGAGATCCCGAGATGAAAGATGCAACGTGTTCTTCATATGAAACTGTCATTGAGTAGCCACAGTTCTGCATTCTCCCTGGGTGCCTACAGCACCATGTGTCTGGGCAGTGATCAGCCCATGGAGAACTTCTCTACCAGCCTGCTCCTCCAGAATTCTATTAAAGGTATGGATGGAACGGATTGCTTCCTAGTTAACGGCATCTGGATCCCTGATTTAATAGCTGGGGAAAGAGAAGACTGGCAAAGGGGACTTGATCACTGCGTATTGGTTACTTACACATGAAAAAGAGATGTGGTACTGGAGGACCATTCACCCTTGCTGACAAAGGCATAACAAGATAATGGCTGGAAATTGGAATTCAGCCTTGAAGTAAGATGCAATTTCCTAGCTGTGTGGACAATTAAACACTGCAACAACTTACCAAGGCGGGTAGGGAACTCCCGGTCCTTTGCAGTCTTTAAAATGAGATTAGATATTTTTCGGTAAGACGTACTTTCAATCCCACTTCAACATGCATGTCCAGGTGGCCAGAGTGCCTGACCATGGCAGCCACTTCTGGCTTCAGAGTCTATGAATTTTCTCTCAGCCTACAGCAGCATGGGCGGGTAATAAATTCTCCTGTGTAGTGCTCAGAGGAGAATGCATCCAATGGAAAAATAAGGAAATAGTCAATTTTCTGAGGAATATTCAGAGGAAGGAAAATTACCAAAACCACTAGGTTGTTCCAATATTGGGAAGGGTACCATGGAGAGACGAGTATGTAAAGCAAATCTGCTCAAAAATGACGCAAATCACTCTTGAATCAGATGGATTGCCCTGGTTCAAGAGATGTATCCGGATTGTGGAACTTATAGAATCATAGAACACTATAACTAGAAGGGACTTCGAGAGGTCATCAAGTCTAGTCCCCTGCCCTCACAGCAGGACCAACCACTGTCTAGATCAGGGCTACTGAACTTTGGAAGCCCTGGGGGCCACAATGATACTCACAGCACATGCCGAGGGCCACAACTTGCATGTACTTGCAAATATATATGCAAATATAGACAAATAGCTTCTTTCACACTGACGGGCAAGAATACAAAGACTAAGGCAAGGCTACACAACACACAGGCACCATTTAAGTCAGTTCTGCTGATATTAATAACATGCAATATTTACGCAATTTCCACCCATATGACAGATCTTTTAATGAGCAACGACAGGAATTTAACAACTAAAATGCATATCAACAGAAGACAATTATATTGACTCGCCATTATGGAGCATGCTCCCAATGGAGGCCATGTTCAAAGGATGCCACCCGCAGGTTGTGTGTTGAGCCCTGCGTAAACCCAAACTGCACCGCAGGCCGCAAACAGGCCACGGGCCATGTGATGAGTGGCCCTTGTCTAGATCATCCCTGACAGGTGTCTGTCTAACCTGCTCTTACATATCTCCAATGCTGGAGATTCCACAACTTCCTTAGGTAATTTATTCTGGTGCTTAACCAGCCTAGCAATTAGGAAGTTTTTCCTGATGTCCAACCTAATCTCCCTTACTACAATTTAATCCCATTACTTTTTGTCCTATCCTCAGAGGCCAAGGAGAATAATTTTTCTCCCTCCTCCTTATAAAACCCTTTTAGATACTTGAAAACTGCTATCATGTCCCCTTTCGGTCTTCTCTTTTCTAAACTAAACAAGCCCAATTCTTTCAGTCTTCCCTCATCGCTCATGTTTTCTAGGCCTTTAATCATTTTTGTTGCTCTTCTCTGGACCTTCTCCAATTTCTCCACATCTTTCTTGAAATGTGACACCCAGAACTGGACACACTACTCCAACTGAGTATTCAAACAATGGCAGGATCTCAGCTTCAGACAAATTTTTCTCCCCAGCCATGAACAGAACCAAAATACTCAGCTGAGCAGCAGGGTTTTCGGTAGACGTAGCACTGTCTGTTACATTGTGGAAATGTCTGCTGTCCCTGACGCTGCGTAGGAGTACAGATCCATGGCACATTACACACCTCCCAAGGCTCAGAAAGCTTTAAAATCACTGATTAGAAACTCGAGTCTGGATGATCTGTGATGGCTAGCTATTCCCAAAGAAATTTCTAAACCCTCCCAGTACTCATTCAAGGCTCTATATCTTATTAGTATCCAAATTCATACTCCAGTTCCTGGCTCCCCTCCTCTGTTTCTTCAGAAGAGAATATTGTTGCATCCGATTATACCTAATTTTGCTTGAAAAAAAGCTTGAAGAGAAATCTACTAAAGGAAGCTGGAAAATTCTACCTTTAAATATGTGGGTGATCTTTCAGATCTGAACCCAAGTCTCCATTTTCATACCTTGAACAAAGCCACACAAGCAACAATGAGAGATTCTATTGTCAGGCTGAGGAACTTTCAAAACAATATATATAATGCACGAGTTATAGGCCAGGAAAGAAAATAAAACATAGCGGATTGAAGCACAGCTTAAGTATTGTAACTCCAAAAGCAAGCACAATTAAATCAAAATAGTCCATGAATTGTAAGGAGTGTGGGGACTAGATCAGACACACATACTCATGTAAAGTTATACAGGTTGAACCTCTCTAGTCTGGCACTTTCTGGTCTGGCAACATCCACGATCTGGCATGATTTGAATTAGCTGGATGTCCACTTATCATGGGTGTGGCCAATTTTCCCATAGCCCCATTAAGTTTGTTTACAGCCACTAGCTCCGGTTCTCAGTGATCTGTGCTGTTATTGAATTCTAATTTACCCTAAATGTCTTCTAAGAGCTCATTAAGCTATGGAAGTGCGGGAATGCTGCTAAACAATATTGCCCTCCCGTGGTTCAGTAAATTCTCTGGTTCGGCACCAGTTAGGACCCAAGGGTGCCAGACTAGAGAGGTTCAACCTGTACTTTATTTCTTGTATAGTTTCCTTTATAACCACAAGAGCATTCAAAGAGTAAGTTACTGCACTGTATAAACAAAGGCAGCACAATTTGCTCCATAGTGATTAAATACTCATGGGGGGGGGGGGGGAATGATACTGTTGCTATTTCAACTGAGTATTGTTAATAGTTACATCAATTAGATTCTGTAAGGTACCGCATATATCTAGGGCCTATCAAATTCACGGACAAGAAAAAAGCATCACGGACCATAAAATCCGGTCTCCCCTGTGAAATATGACGATTGCAGCAGGGTCATTACCATCCTTATTTCTGCCCAGCCTTCAGAGCTGGGTGGTCTGAAAGCAGTGGCTGCTGGACAAGCATCCATCTCTGAAAGCAGTGCCATCGCCAGCAGCAACACAGAACTGAGGGTGGCATAATATGGGGAAAGGGGGTTGGTCCTTTTGGTGGGAGAACTGGGCTGGCCTTATGAATGGGTCATGTAGATGACAGACCCGGGTGTGATGATGATTGGGGACGTGCGCTGCGTTCACCCCCACACACTCACAGGCAGAACAAGACCCATTTAAACCCCCAGGGCTGGGGAGGGGCAGGATTGGGGGGTACCTAGCATACATTGCAGGGTTCTAGTTACTAGTCCCAGCCAGGCTGAGGTGGGATGGGACTTTCTCTTCTCTTGCATAAGCCGTTCCCAGGGCTGGGTCAGACCCACCTCTGCCAGCAGCACAGGAATAAAAGCGGCACTACTGAGACACCCCTCTAATAGCTTTGTGATATCCCCACAGCCTCCTTTTGGGTTGGGACCTCCATAACTTACAGCGCCATAAAAATGTAGAGTAAAGTATCTGAAACCAAGACACATAAGATTGTCTAAATCCTAGGACTAACATTTACCAAAATGGACTATGAACTCAGCAGGGCCCTATATATATTCCAGACGCCGTAGATAAATGTTTTGATTGTAAAACAAAGTGTGTACAAGCAGCAAAGGGGACGGGTAGGCCATTTTAAGTAAATCTAAATAAAAACATGCTTCTATTCCATTATGGTGAGAGGATGCTTCAAAATGCATTTTCAAACTCAGTTCAAAAAGTTTTAAGATTGCTGTTCTCTGTGGATAAAATTAAACTATAAGAGAACTGAAGGCTAAAAAAAGAATGCGAGTCCAGATGGATTCTCTGCTGAATTCTATAAAATATTTACAGATCTTCTGTCACCAAAACTTACGCTTCTTTTTGATGAGATGAAAGCCAAAGACTCTCCACCTGTTCCCTGCCCCAAAGAAGCACTGACAATTGGCTGGAAAAAAAATCACAGAAAACCTTGTGTTTGAAATTATCATAGGATACTCTCCCTTAGCTATGCTGAGTCCAAAATGTTTATGAAATGGTCCAGTTGCTACTCCCCCACTTTACTGAGCCCCCACCAAGCTTCCAGTCTCAAGAAGTCCCCACTAAAATAGATTTTCTTCGGACAAACTCGAGATATCAGTCATGAAATGAACGAAGAGACTGGTGTTATCTTTAGAGTCCAAAACATATTTGATCCTGTGTGATAGGATTATAACATCTTTGTACTTCATTGGTATAGGGATGTTAAATTTTGTTTAATCAACTAATCAATGAGTCGATAAGGGGGGAAACTGCAGAGCCGCAGCGGGGTTAGCTCCCGCCCTCAGGAGCTAACCCTGCTGTGGCTCTGCCTTTTAAATTTATTAAGAGCCGCCAGACTCTTAAAACATTGAGAAGGCTGAAGCTCAGTGGTGGGGACTAGGCGCGAGCTGGGACAGCTGATTCTCGGCTTGCGCCCGGTCCTCTGCCTTTTAAATGAATTAAGAGCCCCACAGGCTTCCTGTACACAACCCTTAGCACGTTCCTTCATCTCTCTGTGCCCTCCTCCCACATTGTGCTAATCCTGGGTAATGCCAACAGGCCAAATCGAACCAAGAACTTCTGGAGCATAGTGAATGAGCCTCTACCGTAAGAGCTAAAAGCCAGCTATAGAGCATACTCATTCTCTCTGTAAATGGTCTTTGCCCCCACTAGGTAGTGGGACAGTGCACCACACCCAAGAAGTGTGTGCGTTACACCATCATAGTTAGACTGTAAGCTGTCCGAGGCAACAATTGTTTCTCACTATGTGTTTCTATTGCTCGTACTAAAATGGGGACTTGGTCTTGTTGGGGCCCTCCAGGCATGACAACAATCCAAATAATAATCATTTAACTCTCCCAAACAGGCCTGCTCTAATATCTCAAGTTATTAGGTTAACAGGGGAAAATCCGAGCTTTCCGTCCTTCTTGATTCCACATTCCAGCCCATTCAGCCCAGCCCTCTGCGAGAAGGGAGTTTGTGCCACATGAAGTATTCAATTTGCATCTGACCTCGACTCAACTGATCAATTTAGCATTATGCTTCTTAAAAGCAAATCAAAAGAAGAAGTAGCTAATTGGTCCCCACTGGATGCTCTTTGGTCAGAGCTATTTGAGACCACAGTTAATTTATAATCAGTACGATGCCTCTTCCTTTCTCTTCGCCTCTTCACAAATAAGTTTCCATGACCCACGGCCATATTTAAAGGTACTGAAAAAACACTCCTCCGCAAGTATAGGGTGCAGGGAGGGCTTATCTCAGCTTTCAGTTCTCAAGGAATTTATTGTGAGGCAAGTAGTGCAGTGATTGAAGAATGACACAGCTGTTTCTATTGGCTACACATGGAAAGACACAGAGCTACTCGTTCAACCATGGTGCCATATACTGTCTCCCTTCTCTCCACTTTAAATTGCATCCTGTTGCCCACGCCACTCTAAACAACTTTAGATGGTGGAGCCGCTTCTTCAGTGATCAAGGATCTTGTGTTTCATGCACTTCTTTAGAGCCAAGGCCTTGTTTTCTGTGAGGCAAGGTAGACCTAAATCATGGACGTAAATCAGGCAACTGAATTTTGTGGAACACTGCACTAATGTTAATGGAGCATCAAATCAGTCAGAGTCCAGCTCTGAGCTACTCTCTCAGGCGGACCAAGAAGGGGTAGCAGCCACGCAGGTATCTTCAGCTACATTCAGCAGTGCCTCACGTGGGTGGGACCTTTCTGAACTGCACAGTCCTGAAAGCACCGCAGGGAGCCCTCAGTGCCCTCTGCCAGATGCATACCCTCTGCCTTTCAAAGCAACTGTGTCCTCCCATTGCCCCAGCCACTGTGCATGCAGCTCCTGAAATAGAGCCCGAGGGCTGGAAGAGACTTAACTAAGGGGATCGTCGAGTCCAACCGCCTGCCCAAAGCAGGACCAACCCCAACTAAATCATCCAAGACGCGGTTCTGTCAAGCCGGGACTTAAAAACCTCTAGGGATGGAGATCGCTAGAGAACCCATCCCAGTGTTTCACCACCCTCTTAGGGAAATAATTTTTTCCTACTATTCAACCTAGACCTCCCCCACTACAACTTGAGACCATTGCTCCTTGTTCTGTCATCTGACACCAGCCTCTCTCCATCCTCTTTGGAACCCCTCTTCAGGTAGCTGAAAGCTGCTATCAATTCCCTCCTCACTCTTCTCTTCTGCAGACTAAATAAGCTCAGCTTCTCCTCATAAGTCATGTGATCAAGGTTCCTAACCATTTTTGTTGCCCTCTGTGGAACTCTCTCCAATGCGTCCACATCCTTTCTGAAATGGGGAGCCTAGAATTGGATGCAGTACTCCAGATGTGGCTACACAAGTGCTGAATAAAGGGGAATCATCAGTTCCTTAGATCTGCTGGAAATGCTCCTACTAATGCACCCCGATGTGCCCCCAATAGTGGAAGGACAAGTTGAAAGTGGCCACTGTAAAGAAAAAAATCTAATTTATATGGGAACACACCGATATACACACACACATCAACTAGACAAAACAGTAAGGGTTGAGGATTTCATCTAAGGAAGCTGGTAGGTGCATATGGGCTTGCATCGGAAAGGAAGAAGCTATGGTAGCAGGCAGTATAGCCATTGTGATTATTGGCAGAATGGAGCGTCACTTATAGAAACATTCCTGATGAATTTTTACCTGTGTGTAGTAACTCCAGTCCTCACTTTCCTATTATAATCCAGCACAGTGAGCTCAGGAAGTACAAAAATGATCTGTCCATTAATGACTCTTACTGATTAGGAAGCAGCCAACGCATTTATTCTCACCTTATTTCAATGTCCCTAGGAACCAATTATTCCGATTCCAACAACCAGTTGGTAAGATTATTAGATGGCATGTTCTCATCAAAAAATATATCTGACTATGCAAAAGTTTATAAACGGAAAACTCTCATACACCCTGACTGCCATTAAAAAACTTGCCACTTGCCAACTACTTTATTTTACTGAGGCAAAGCACTGCTTATATGCAATATGTAATGGCAATCACCGGTACGTATTAACCTTCGACATTAAAATAAGCTGTCGAGATCAGACGGGTGACTGCACAAGTTCATATTATAGACCACTGAATCCATTCACTTCTTGACTGAACAATCTGAGAGCGGTTCTCAAGCATGACCAAATGGGTTTCAATGTTAGGAATCCTATAACTGAATATCTCGTTTAATATCATTTCTCACGTTCCAGTGGGCAATAATTCATTATCAGTGACTTCTTTTTTCGGTATCGTTCCTGTCTTGGCAGCTTTCTTTTTAATTTGATTTTTTTTTGTGCCCATATATGGTTTAAGGTTGAATTAAGCTTTTTAGAGAGGACACCACGCCTCTGTATTGAAGAAAGTAAGAGTTTTCAGAGTTTTGTGTATAACACACTTGTGAAATGTGTGTTATGCCCTCTGTTAGGGTATGTGTGATACTCTTCAGGGGTACCCACAGTCGTGAGGCACCTCGCCTCGTCTGCCCTTAGCATGAGGCAGTCTTACCCATGCCTGCAGTGGAAAAGCTCCTGGAAACCATGAGCTCTGCCTTCCAGGATTCGACAGGCCTCAACTTCTCTGTATAGGCTAGTGAAATGCACAAACTAAGCCTCGAGTCCCCAAAGCGTTCCCTGTCACACACAGCCCATTATCCATTGGACGCTGTCGAAATTATCCAGCCTGCTCGGCCACAAAGAAACGGTACACGCCAGCTTGCAAGATTCACTCAGGACCATCACCTTGCTTAATATCACAGCGCTTAGTTATATTCCTAGTGAAAGCAAGAATAATTGTGTCAGATAAGCGCAGACATTCAAAGGACAATGAGGAAAAATACTGGCGACAAACAATTAAATATAAAACAACAATTGTAACATGTTTGCTAGAGACGAATCTTAATTCACAGCTTAATCTCTCATCTAAAGAATCTTATTTCACCCAAAGTTCTCTCCAGTGTTTTCATCCAAACCTGGCTGAGACCTTTCCTTCAGGAAGTAAACTTACTGTCTGTTCACTTCCTTGGTTAAGTGTCTATTTTGTTTCTCAAATATACTATAACAAATCTTTGAGGGGGACTTCAAGATAGCCCCAACCCCTGTCCCTCCCCTCTCCTCCCCCCCCCCTTTCCCGCCACTTGGCTGCCTGTTTTTCCTGTTACCTTCTCTCTCTCTATGAAGTTTTACAAATCTTTATTAGCAGTGTGCCTAGATTGGTGAAAGGAGATCCATTGTAGCTATACAATACTGACTTTACATGTAGACAGCCATTTTAACCAGAAAGGACACTCTCTCAATGACTTAATCACCTGCATTCTGCTACAAAGACCTTTTACATCCGCACTTGAAAGGGAATCTTCTGAACTGTCATTCATGTTAAAATTCGACACTCTCCGGGAAGGAATGAACAAATACGCAAACTATCTTACCCATTACCAAGATAGCTTCCCCAATTATCACCTCTAATACCATTAGCTCACAGACGTCCCACTCTCCCCACCTCTAATATCATCTATTCACAGACACTTACCTTCCTTCCTCCCCCCCCTGCATCCCCCTCCTGTTCTGAAATGTGATTTGTCCTTTTCATATGTGTTCATTTTTTTTTAATTGTATCCTTTGGTATATATGGTTGTGACTATTTTCTTCCACTATTTGATCTGAGGAAGTGGGTCTGGCCCACGAAAGCTCATCATCTAATAAACCATCTTGTTAGTCTTTAAAGTGCTACATTGTCCTGCATTTTGCTTCAGCTAGATATAGATGTCTTGTCTGACAGAAGCTCTCTCTTTACCAGCTTTCATGAGACCTTCCATGGTGCTCTTTTGGTGAGCTAGAGTGTAAATACCAGACTGAGGGGATTTCCATAACCCTTGTGCACTGTTTCTGTGCCCCTTGCTAGCTGGCACCAACAGGTTCCTGGGTCACAGCATGTGCTCACAGAAGAGATTACCCAGGCTCTTACCCAAATTTTAGCCTGGACTCCCTTCTGTCAACACACAAAGTCCTTAAAAACCTGGATGTACAGGTGTTCTAAATCCAGGGCTGAAAGTATTGAAACATCTGAAGGGTTAAGGATCCCAGTTTTAATAATCCTCTCAATTTGTCCCACAATCCCTGTGGGCTGTGTTTTCTGATCCTTCTACCTACTTGCTTCCCACTTGACTCCTCAGCACTGGAAGCCATTTGGTAATGACTAGTCCATATAAAGTGTATCAGCCTACATTAGTCCTGCAAACTAATTTAGCTGCTTTAAGCTCACTGATAGTTTGAATAGTAATAGATATGTAGCCATGTTAGTCTGGTCTAGCCGAAACAAAAAACAGGACTATGTACACTTTAAAGACTAACAAGATGGTTTATTAGGTGATGAGCTTTCATGGGCCAGACCCACTTCCTCAGATCAAATATTTGATCTGAGGAAGTGGGTCTGGCCCACGAAAGCTCATCATCTGATAGTTTGAAGTCTGTGCTCTGGTGCTAAGGATTTCAGGTCCAAACCTCATTCACAACTTCTGTTAGAGATTATAACATACAGTAAAACAACCAATGGACCTTAAACAGATTCTATCCTTATGCAAATTATGGGGCCAGAGTTTTCCTTAGCCTGATATCCTTTTCTGTGTGCTGATGTTGAGGTGGCAGGTTAGAGACCTCACAAAGATGCTCTTAATTTTTCCTTGTACGCCCCACTAAAAATGCCGTACACATTCTTTATTTCAACTCAGCTGGGTTTCCATATTTATGCATATCCTTTCCTGTGTCACCCACACCATCTTAGAGGATTAAAACTAAATGAATGTGAAACATTTAATTGACATTGCAGCTTTTCAGAACTTTATATTCTGTATGTCACTAAGCGTAGACAGCGAAATGAATCTCATCTTTCTCGGCTTTGCAATTGTCTGTTTCATTCCCTCGCTCTGCTGCAGTAGCACAATATTATTGTGTTTGTGATTCCCCTCTCGAACCACAATCCCCCCCACGTGCCCAAGGAAAAAAGCAGGGGTGTTGTCTGATGTTTCAGTTACTGTTTTATTTCTGTATATTTAGATTTTGTAACAATAAAAAAAAAGAAGTCTAAGCCGACAACACTTTTTCATGCGCATTCAGATTTCATAGTTGGATAGTGACATGAGGAAGAACATGTTATTGCCTTATGCTGTGGAAGAAAAAGTCGTCATTTCAAAGGCCCTAATCCTGCAATGAACAAACATACATGCAGGAATCTTGCGTGCACACTGCTCACTGGAAGAGCAAGGCTATGAAGAGGAACAATTTCCCTGTGGTTTACAGCACAGTTCAGAGCACTGCCATCAACTTCCTGTGGGACTGGGGGCAAGCCTCAATCTCTTTAGGTCTCTGTTCTTCCATCTATAAAACAACTGGCAATACTTCCCTCTCTCTCGCACATGGATTCCTTCAATTCGTTTAATAATTCTGCTATGAGATTTTTGAATGCAACGTTCTACAATCGTGCAGAAACAAGGTAACAGGTATCCCTGTAGCATCAAACCTCTTCTTAGTAGGGGTGTAAAATCCCATTTCATCAGGTTACAGATTAAGCATTATGTTTAATTGGTTAACCTCTTAATTGGGGCGGGGGGCCACTCCAGCCTGACTAGTGGCCCCCTGCCTGTGGCATGGCACAGTGAGTCCAACTGCACTAGCCACGCCTGGCCCGAGCGCCCACCTCCCATGGTATGGCAGGCTACTGCCTCCAGCCTGCAGCCAATTCCTCCCTTTCCCTTCCCTCTCCCCAAATGTGGGCACGGGCTCTTCCGGCCAGGCAGGAACACTTCCCGCCTCTGGCATGGCAGCCCGCTGTGGGAAGAGATTGTACAGGCCCAGCCGGGCTGCTGAGAACTGTAACCAGTAAGCATTACCCAGTAAGGTTAATGCTTACCAGTTAACTGATTAATCATTCACATCCGTACTTCATCAGTTACGACAGAGCTCACAAAACAGAGCTTTCGTTACCATCCCATCCCTCCTAATTAAGCTTGGCAAAATATGACTTAATAATTTTGATGTATCATATAAATCTATTTTAAAATATTTTTTTCTATTTTTATCAATGTAAATTTTCAGTGTCTGGCAGTGCCAGGTAATTCTTTAATGACACATTCAAAGAAGTTCTCAGGAAGAACTGTGAGTCTGTGTGTTCAAAAACGCCTCATAAAAAAAACTTCCCCTAATGGCAAATTTCAGTGATCATCGGTGGAAATATTTTCTTTATCATTTACCGACAATCGTGAATAAAAATCGAATCCTTCCACTCTGTAAACTTACTCACAAGGCAGGAGGTATACACAGCTGTGCTTGGTGCCTTAGAGAACAGATTCCATTCCCCTTTGGTCCCGATGGGATTTTGCATTTCCCATTTGCCTACAAATATCTAATTCTGAATTTCTGTCTGGGAGCATCTGTCTGTCCGTTTGAGATGGAGCTGAACATTCATCTGACACCAAACCTGCTGTTTACTCTCTCAAGAGGGCAGACTTTTCCAAAGCAACCTGGAGATACTTCCTCCTCTCGTACCTCACAAACCTAATGCAATAAGACAACCCCAGACTGCTGCAATATTCTGGCTGGTCACTATAATCACTTAACAGTTTTACAGGGGTCTTCTTCTTCTTTGCCCTTAGCTCCTATAGGAGCATAGGCCATCAACACTTTCTTTCCATGCCTCTCTAGTTTTACAGGGGTGGGGAACCTTTTCTGGGTCAGGGGCCAGAGACCCACAGAAAAATCGGTTAGGGGCCGCAGGCAAGCAAGAAGCAAAACTAAAATAAAATTTAAAACCTCACAGATGTGGCCCCCGAACTAAGAAGTAGGGGGGAAAAAGAGTCACTCACTTCACTCATGCAACTAGGGGCATCTCACTTCACTCCTGCCCCGTGGGAGGGGGGGATGCCAAGATTCAGGGCTTCCCCCAAACGACAGATTAACTCTTCTGGGGGCCCAGGGCTAGTAGATTTTGTGCTCCCCCCCCAACTCCAAAAATCAGGAGCCCAATGTGTGGGAGCGGGCTATAGGGGAGCAGGCTGGAGATGGGGGGGCAGGGTATGTGCAGCTGGTAGGGTGTAGGAGCAGGATGGGAGTAAGGGATCTGGGTTGGAGGTAGGAAGCTAGAGCTGGATGGGGGCGCGGCGTCTGGGTGGGAGGTAGGGTTCAGGAGCAGGTTGGGGGTGGGGGTGCGGGAGGGAGGCAAGGGAGGAAGCAGAGGTGGAGGAGCAGGCAGGGGATTGCAGCACCTACCTGGCACAGTTCCTGGCACACCCCCTGTTGCTCCCATCGGCATTATCTAGATTTAGATCTACACAAATTAGAGAGTCTTTTGCGTCTGTCTGTCTAACCAGGAGTCTGTCCACAGTCTGCGAGTCCGTGTGCTCAAGAATGCCTCGTAAACGATAAGAACTAGGACCACCAACTTTGATATGCCGTTTCCCCTTATCCTCACTTAAAGCACGGTCAGGATTTGGCTGTGCCAGGGAAAGAAGATGTGCCTGGAATGGGATTGTTTTCCAAAACACGGAAAGGGTGTGGGTGGATTGGAGAGAGAGTAATAGTGCAAAGTGACCACTGGGGGCAGTGAGCGCCGAGGACAGCTATATGACAGAGTGACCACACGGAGGCAGTTGCACCAGGACGAGAGTGGCCCGCTGAGGCCAGGACTCTCCATGTTGCCAGCCACAGGCCTTGGTAAGTGCCCCCCATCTCATCCCTCTTGGCCATCAGCCGCTGCGCTAGGCAGGGGGGGAGAGCCCCATCAGGCAGCAACTGGGCCTGGGCACTGCAGCTCAGACCCACCCCAGAGGACCTGGGGCCAGGCACAGCAGTCCAGCCCCTGCCCCTCCCCCCCAGAGGAGATGGGGGGCGGCAGCTGCAGCACCATCCTCACCTCTGGGGGTGGGCCCGGTTGAGACCCCAAACCTACCAGCCCCCTGCCCTGAGCCCTCTGGCCTGAGCCCCCATCCTCTGACCTGAATCCTGCACCTCCACCCTCTGCCCTGAGCCTCCCATACCTGACCCCTTGCAGTAAGTCTCCCACAGTTCCCACCCCCTGCCCTGAGCTCCCCGACCCCAGCCTTGACCCCCACATCTCCCACCCCCTGCCCTGACTCCTGCATCCCACATGCTACCAACCCCCTGCCCTGACGCACCCAATACACTCTGGGTAAGTCTTCCAATGGAAATATAAAACAAATCACAAGCCCACCTCTGCAGAGGCAAAAGCTGAGAAGGGACATGCATGAACGCCCTCCTCCCCCCCCCCCACACACACACATAACCCCTCCCTCTGCTACCCCTAGCCCAGGGGAGAGCTGTGACAACCTCTTCTTCACTCCAGGCCCCACCAATCCCTTGACCTGCCTCTTCCCCCAAGTCTCCTCCTCCTGAGCAGCATGGCAGAGGGGATCTGATGCCCTCAGCATGGGTCACTCCTCCCCGCCCCCCGCCCTCACTGACAGCACTGGAGGGAAACAGAACGATGCTTCCCCAGCTTGTTCTGCAGTCCTGCCTCCTGGCTGCCTCCCTTGCAGGAGGGATGGGACCGCCCACCACAGTCTCCAGTCACTATACATTACTAGATTACTGTGTCTGCTACGGGCTGGTTGAGAAGCATCAGACCTTACTGCCCTGCCCAACAGAAAGAAACAGATGTAAGCCTCAAAGCCCACACATGCAAGAGCACGATACCACACCGAGGCAGGAAGCGGGTGTGAAATCTATGTCATGAGGACCAAGGAACAACAGGGCCGGCCAGGAGAAGGCAACACACCTGCCGCTCCCCTCGACAGGCCGCCCAAGTGCAGCAAGCTGCAAGGATGGGCACATAGCAGCTGTCCACCAGGAAGAGGGGAACAGCTGCCACTTCAAACCATTCCCTCCCCCGAGATGAGCGGAGTCTGAACTGTTTGCAAGGCTGTTCTGCTGAAGGGTGCGGGAGGGGAAGGCTCATGCAAGGAGAAATTCTGCCCCAGATTAATGAATGTTTCAGGAGAATAAATCATCATTAGCTGCCACTAACAGCTTTGGAATGGATGTCCCTAGCACACTTCACATTTACCACCAGGGGCTCAACATTAGTCCTGTGTCGCAGAACTCTTCTACCGCAGCGCAATAAACAGCTGTCCCATTCACGCTGCTCCACTTCTCTGCTCTCTGGACAACTCCTTTTCTCCTTCCCCTCTGGTGCCATAGGAGATTCCTCATTCAGGTCCCTCCCCTCAGCTACACCACTGAAGGGAGGCTGGAACAATTTGTATAGTGGGGGTGCTGAGAGCCATTGAACCAAACAGCAAAGCATGGAAAACCCTTCAAGTCACAGGATGCGGCAGCATCCACACCTAGTTCTAGCACCTTTGGGCACCACTAGGCATGTGAAAAAATGGTTACTAATGTAACTGTGACAAATCTTAGTGGTTACATGCTGCAGGCTATACAGGATATAGCTTATGCTGCAAGACCACAGTGCAGCCAGCTGCCTGGGAATGAGGCTGGCAGCCAGTGTGTGCTGGGAGCCGGCTCCCGGCTGCTGATCCCACTCCCAGGGAGCTGGCTGCCACCCTGCACTACAGACTCTGATATAGGGCCCGCTGTGCAAGGTGGCAGCCGGTTCCCTGGGAGCTGGTGCATGCTGGAAGCAGTTTTTAAGGCAGCTCCCGGTGCATACCAGCTCCAGCCTGCCACCCCCGGTCCAAGGGAGCCAGCTGCTGCCCTGCGCTCCGGGTTCTGATACAGAGCCAGGAGTGCGAGTGGCAGCTAGCTCCCCACAAGCGGGGCTGGGAATCGGCTTATACCGTTACAGAAACCAATAAGCTCATGCTTATCGCTTAACCGTTTAATCGATTACACTCTTCTATCCCTAGGCACCACTAAAGTAAGTCATTTACCTGGAAGCTGAATGCTGTCTGTACCACTCTCATTTATTTATTTATTTCTACCTGGAAACTGCAGCTAGACAAATTCGGTCTGGAAATAATACAGACATTATTGACAGGGAGGACAATGAACCACTGGAAAAATCTGTCAAGTACCATGGTGGATTGTCCGTCACTGGCCATTTTAAAATCAGGACGGCATGTTTTGTTACAAATCTGACCCTGAAAAAGCAAACGCCGCATTCCTCCCTGGTAGCTGTTTGCACTCTATTCTTGCTTCTATTTAGGTGTTTAAATTGTACAGACAAATTGCACCCTTGCCCTTCTGCATTAAATATTAAACCAGTTGTTTTTATTGTTTGGTCTTCCAATATCCTTTTTACAAAGGGCTGCCTGCTGCAAACAGAGTTCTAATTTCCATTAATGCTGCTCTATATGAATTATTATATTACACACATTTATCTTTGTCTCTGATCTCAGTACAACATTGAACCTTTGCTTGATAATGGAAGTTTACAACAGTCATTGTATCTCCCCTACCCCAGGACTTCTTTTATGCAAACATAACTCTGAACCAAAAAACAAAATTCTCCTTTTATGCAAACACCTACAAGAGCTTTCACGTTATCTACTATAGTAAATAAAACAAAGATGAACTGAACACTTGCAGTAAAAGGTGGATTTTACTATATGGAAAGTTAGTAAATTTGGGGTGACATTAAATTTTAGATTACAGCTTGAAATGCTTGCTGACTGTTTCCTGGGACAGCTTTGGACCCAAAAGTGTGTGTGCATTTTAAGTGACCAGCAAAGAGAAAAAAATGTCTGTATGTGACTTTTATTTCTTTACAGATGGATAAAGAAGTTTGAAAAGACCGTTGGTGTTTATTTAACTCTAGTGTCATAGGAACACTCAGAAGAAAAAGATATCTTTGTTAAAGATCCATTCCCTTCCTAAACTTTAGATTAAGGGCTAGCAAAGCTCATTCCAATCACAATGTGTGAAACCGCCGACAAAATGAAGGAAGATCAGATTTGACCTTCTTGATATAATTAAAGTAGAAAATACATACATCCATTCTGATCCCTCTTAAAGACGTTGAACCCAGCTAGTCATTCAAGAAAGGGATCACAAACTGAATTACTTTGCAACTTTTTTTTGATGTGGTTTGACACACAAAAAGTTGTATGCAAATAGCACTTGTTCGGAGCAGGGCTTTTCTGTGTCGCCCTCTTTCTGCTACAGACCACAAGGTGTCGTTAAGGCAAGGGAGCAAAGGAAGATGGATTAGATCCAAGAGGAACTCAGAGAGGATTATGGGGTACACTGGAGTAGGTCAATGTGTAAACAATGGAACAGCATCAGCCTCTTCAGAGAGCAACTAAAGATGGGCTACTTAGAGGGGAAGTTTTGAAGAGAGGGGTTCAAATCACAAAAGCACACAGTGAGGCACCCAGTCTCCAGAGCAACTGATGGAGAGTCCACCACTTCCCTTGGTAGCTTGCTCCACTAGCTAATCACCCTGTTAAGCACGGGTACCTTATCTCTAATGTGAATGTGCCTGGTATCGGCTTCCAGTCACTGGTGTTTATTAGGGTTTTCGTCTACAGATTTAAGAAAACGGTAGTGCAGAAGATTTTCTCTCCACAAAATTATACACACTGTAATCAAATGACCTCCTCAGTCTTCTTTTTCATAAGCTAAAGAGATTAAGCTCTTTAATATTCCAACTGTCAGGAGTTCTTCCCAGCCCTCGGCTCTTGTGGCTCATTTCAGAACCCACCCCGGTTTTTTAACATCCTGTTTAAAATGGGGGCACCAGAACTGAGTGCAGTATTTCAATATCAGTCTCCACAATGCTGAATACAGAGGAAAAACCGCAGCCCTCTTTCGACTCACTTATAAATCCCAGGAGCATTATTGCACTTTTTGCCACAGTGTTGCACTAGGACCTCATGTTCAGTTGTTTTTTCTCCTCAATCCCTAAATCCTCTTTAGGGTACGTCTAGACTACAGGCTTTGTCGACAGATACTTGGCAGTAGTGTAGACACAAAACTATACCTGTCGACAAAAGGCCACTTTTGTCGACAAAACCCTGTAGTTAGACTACCCTGTAGTCTAGGGAAACACCCCTAGAGTCCTGCTTTCCACAGTACAGCTCTCCATTCTGAAGGTATGGCCTGCATTCCTTGTGCCTACATATATCATTCTGCAGTTAGCTAAACTACAATGCGTTTTGTCTGATGGGACCAAATCTTCCAAGTGATCTATATCAATATGTATGACTGCCCTGTCCTTATCGTTATTTACTCCCACGTAGCCAATCTTTGTGCCATCTGCAAATTTTCCCTGCAGTGATTTACTTCTGTATCATTGATGAAGATGTTGAATAAAGTCAGTATTAGTACCAATCCCTGCAAAATCCTACTGATCTTTTTTGAATAATGGCACAACATTTGCACTTTTTCTGTCTTCTGCAATTTTTCTTGGTATTCTAAGATTTAAAATTTGCATCAGTGATAGGGAGATTGCCTGAGCCAGCTCTTTTAGGACTCTTTGGTGCAAGTTCTCCAGAGCTGCTGATTTATAAATATTTATCACTAGTTGATGTTATTTCACATTCTCTTTGGTTAATAATGGACTGCAAAGTACTTCATCATCCACATGTACTATAAATATAACATCCCACTTCTTTCCAAATATACAGCAGAAATATTTATTGACCCCTTTTTTTGTTCCTTTTCTATTTTTTTTTCTTTTTTTATTAGCAGCTACAGGTGGGACCTCCCTGGTCCGGCACCCTCAGGACAATGAGAGATGTCAACGCTCCCCTCCCAGCTGTTGGCCCCGATCCCTGCACAGGCCTGCTGTCCCCAGTCCTGCTGGGGCTGCGCTTCCCACCCAGAGCCGAAGCTGCACTCCCCAGCACACTGACCCCATCTGAGGCTACACTTTCGCCACCAGCTCTGCTGCCTCTAGCTGGGTGGGACTACGCGTCCTGCTGCCACGGAGTCCGCACACCTGAGCAGGGCTGTGCTTCCCACCACACTGGACCCGCATTCCCCACCACTAACCCAGCCCCTGAACCTGGCCAGCCAGGGCTCTCTGGAAGTTGCTGGGCGAGAGAGTCCTGGATTTTAGAGATCCAGCCTATAGTCCCAGTCTTGTGAGTATACACACTGGCCATTCAGGGGTCCAAATGTCAGTTTTATCATTAAAACATATTTCCAAATGCACTTTTCACAGTTTTTTCACAACACAGTGTGGCTCTGTACTGAGTGAACTTTCAGTCTGTTTCAGTGAGCAGAACTTCAACATTTCCCAGAAACTCCTGCCTCCCTCCTACATTATTCATACTTTGAATTGCTATTTCTTCTCAATAACAAACAAGAACAAACTGTGTTGGGCTTCCTTTTTATGCCTTTCAACAAGGTGAAAATGCAGTCTGTCTATCTCGAGGAAAAGTTTGCGGAACCACCAACCTGCCATAATTAAAGGTTAGAAACCTCAATTAAAAGTAAATCCAATTCACGGTATCTTGTATCTGCCACCTACAAAGCTGCGGTGTGTGCATGTAATGGAAGAATTACAGATCCAGCCAGATGAAGAGTGCCCTATAAATATAAAATTATGATTATTACTGAGGTTTTTATTCCATTCAAATGATTATGCAGCAGCAGAACAGAAGGATTCCTTAACGGTACAGTCTCTAAAATGGGCTAGAAGTCACAGATGAAAAAGATCTAATCAGAGTATCATAGAATCATAGAATCATAGGACTGGAAGGGACCTCGAGAGGTCATCGAGTCCAGCCCCCCGCCCTCAAGTCAGGACCAAGCTCCGTCTACACCATCCCTGACAGATGTCTATCTAACCTGTTCTTAAATATCTCCAGAGAGGGAGATTCCACCACCTCCCTTGGCAATTTATTCCAATATTTGACCACCCTGACAGTTAGGAATTTTTTCCTAATGTCCAATCTAAACCTCCCCTGCTGCACTTTAAGCCCATTACTCCTCATCCTGTTCTCAGAAACCAAGAGGAACAAATTTTCTCCTTCCTCCTTGTGACACCCTTTTAGATATTTGAAAACCGCTATCATGTCCCCCCTTAATCTTCTTTTGTCCAAACTAAACAAGCCCAGTTCATGAAGCCTGGCTTCATAGGTCATGTTCTCTAAACCTTTAATCATTCTTGTTGCTCTTCTCTGTACCCTTTCCAATTTCTCCACGTCTTTCTTGAAATGTGGCGCCCAGAACTGGAAACAGTACTCCAGCTGAGGCCTAACTAGTGCAGAGTAGAGCGGCAGAATGACTTCACGAGTTTTGCTTACAACACACCTGTTGATACAACCTAGAATCATATTTGCTTTTGCAACAGCATCACACTGTTGACTCATATTCAACTTGTGGTCCACTATGACCCCTAGATCCCTTTCCACCATGTTCCTTCCTATCAAATCCATCCATCAAGGGGCCATTGGAGGATTGTACCATTGGTCTATTCTCCATCGTATTGTCAAGACCAAATTTAATTGTATCAGGGCTGGAGCCTCCACTAGCTATATTGCAAGCAGGAAAGCAGATTTAGTTGAGCCTCCACTAGCTACATTGGAAGCAGGAAAGCAGATTTAGTTGAGAACCATTATACATCCATTTAAAATCAGAGGACAAAAGAAAGAGGTCAGTATGCAAGATGTGTTCGTACTAATGGAGCGTCCCCACTTTCAACAAAATCAAGGCAATAGGCAGAAGGTTTAAAACAAACAAAAGGAAGTTTTCTTCACTCAGTGCACAGTCAATCTGTGGAACTCCTTGCCAGAGGATGTGGTGAAGGCTAGAATTTTAACAGGGTTCACAAAAAAGCTGGATAGATTCATGGAGGTTAGGTCCATCAATGGCTATTAGCTAGGATGGTTAGAAATGGTGTCCCTAGCCTCTGCTTCTCTGGAGGTGGGTGACAAGGGAGGGATCACGTGAGGATTACCTATTGTGATCCCTCCCTCTGGGACATCTGGTATTGGGCACTGTCAGCAGACAGGATACTGGGCTAGATGGAGGCAAACGGTGGGTACTCTCCCAGACCTTACAGACATCAACACTTTTCCTTTAAACCTCCCCACGGTCCTACTTTCGTGCTATGTCTCAGGATGAAAAGACAGAGCACTGCAAATGAAAGCCAACGTGTGCAAAAAAAAATAATAATAATAATGGACTGGCAAGCCCGGGTTTCCAGCCAATAGGGCTGCATGTAGCAATTATGTCTAATTTATTTAGTCACCAATTATTAGTCCCCTAACTGTGCCTCTGAGCGGAATCTGTATCGCCTCATGCAGAGTCGCTCATAAGGCAGCGTCATAGAAGAATGAAACAGCACCGACATAAAAGTGGATTAATCAAAAAAACCAAATAACTTGGAGTATTTCACAGCCGCTACGGACATCTTAATCTTGAGCAGTTTTGGCTTAATGGCTCAAGTACTAGCAGGTTAACCATGTGCTGCATATTGTCAAGAAGGCACTTCCAGATGCCGCCAGCTGGGTTCCATCCAAGATCACAGAACAATTTAGCCTCTGTAAGTGCCCCCATCTGAGTTGTACAAGCAATCAGAGGCTCTCTCCCTGGCTCACTCGCTCTCATCTTTGGTCAGAAGGGAGGCTTCAAGCCAAAGGGAATGGGAAGGGGGAGGAGATGCACATTCTAGCTCTTCTCTTCTGATTTCACTAATTGGTTACATTTATGGAATCACATTTTGCATTAAAAGAGCAAGTCGGCGGTAATGAGACCAATAGTCGCCCCAAATTGGACAGGAGCAACTTGATTTTTTTTCTGTTCTTTTTGAGACAGCACAACCCCTAATATATCACACGTTTTTTTTTTAAAAAAAGGGGGGGGTTGTAATACAATTGTAACAGCTAAGCCAAATTATTCCTGAGCTGTAGGGGGCAGTGACAAAAAGAACAGACCCTCAGCAACATCTTCCAGATCGAGGTAAATCTTGTTATTCTTCAGGGTCTGCCTAGTGCCGTTACACTCTGAATAGCAACCCTTATGTTAGACGTAAGTGATGGTTTCCTTGCTGGGCACAAGTTATATTGGCTGCAAAACCAGTCAAACAACATTAAGTGATTCCAGTTTTCTGGTCCATGCACCATACAGGAAAAGTACAATCTGAGAACATTTGGCACTCGCCTGCATAGGTGAGTTTCTCAGAACACACAGTTATTTCAGCATCAACAATGCATCCAACCCTACTGGTTACGGATAACTCTGGGAAGACAACAGGCTCCACCAGAGCAGCTATGTAAAAATAACACGATCTTACCAACCGCAGCTGCTCCCTGTGTGTCACCAAGTCAGCACTGCTACCTTTCCTGGCCAAAATAAGATTTCACTCCCACTAGCACTGCAAAAGCCAATGCCACTCCAGGGAGATGGGAGTCTGTTCTGCCTCACACTTCCTCAAAGGAACTGTCACGCTCAATTCTGACAGCCGAATCTTTAGCACAGGTGACACCCTAAAACAGAAAGAGCGACCAGTTCTCCAGCTACCAGACCGAGTTTGCAGCACATAACAATGGGGAAAACATAACAATGAGGGGGTTTGCATATAGTAAACTATGCACATTGGGACGTCGAGAAATTGGACCTCATGCCAGCATGTCATTTGTAGAGTCCCTTTTCTGACTACAGCTCTACTTTAAATGGCAGTTTTAAAGGTTACCAAATTTCCATTCAGTACTGTGTCCAGTTCTGAGCACCATGTTTCAGGAAAGATGAGGAGAAATTGGAGAAGGGCAACAAGAAGGATTATTAAAGGTCTAAAGAACATGAGCTATGAGGGAAGACTGAAAGAACTGGGCTTCTTTAGTTTGGAAAGGAGAAGACTGAGGGTGTGTCTAGACTACCTAGTTTTGTCGACAAAAGTGGACTTTTGTCGACAAAACTATACCAGCGTCTACACTACCGCTGAGTTCTGTCGATATAACGTCGACAGAACTCAGCAGTTTTGTTGACGCTGGTATACCTCATTTTACGAAGCATAACACCTTTCTGTCGACAGAACTCTGTCGACAGAAGGTGTTATTGCCTGTAACATTGCGTCCAGACTATGGAGTTCTGTCAACAAAGCAGCTTGCTTTGTCGACAGAACTCAATGTGTCTGGACGTTCTTTGTCGACGGAAGTATTGTCGACAGTATCTGTCAACAAAACTTCCGTCGACAAAACGCGGTAGTCTAGACGTACCCTGAGAGAGGACATGGCAGCAGTTTTCAAGTATCTAAAAGGATGTCACAAGGAGGAGGGAGACAAATTGTTTTTCTTGGCCTCTGAGGATAGGACAAGAAGCAATGGGCTTAAACTGCAGCAAGGGAGGTTTAGGTTAGACATTATGAAAAACTTCTTAACTGTCAGGGTGGTGAAACACCGAAATAAATTGCCTAGGGAGGATGTAGAATCTCCATCACTGGAGATATTTTAAGAGCAGGTTGGACGGACACCTGTCACGGATGGTCTACTCTAGACAGTGCTTGGTCCTGCCATGAGGGCAGGAGACTGGACTCGATGCCCTCTCGACTTCCCTTACAGTTCTAGTGTGTTATGATTCATTCTATGATTCTCTATAGTCTTAAAAGAACTTTGAAGATAACACAAAACACATGCACAAACAACCCACTGGCAAGCAGCAAGTTGAGGACAAAACTAGGTGAATACTGAAAAAGTTTTCCACGCATAAACTTTGGATTTTTAAAGGGCTACTCACAGGCTGCAGCTCCATCCTTACTACACTGGCTTTCCATCGATATTCTAGCAAACAAGCTGGCAGAAACATTTGAGGCAGGGAATTGCCAATGAGTACTGCAGAATATTCTATAATTCACAACCAAGAGCATTTTTGCCAGAACCTAGCTTTAGAGGGGAAGACCACATCAACTCAGGGAACGGCAGCATATTGTCTGGTGTCTTTTCAAATATAGTTAACATGCATGTTATTCGGCTCTGGTGAGGCCACATCTGGAGTATTGTGTCCAGTTCTGGGTCCCCCACTATAGAAAGGATGTGGACACATTGGAGAGGATCCAGCGGAGGGCGACCAAAATGATGAGGGGGCTGGAGCAGATGACCTAGGGGAGGAGCTGAGTGATCTGAGTTTGTTTAGTCTGCAGAAGAGAAGAGGGAGGGGGGATTTGATAGCAGCCTTCAACTTCCTGAAGGGAGGTTCCAAAGAGGAAGGAGAGAGGCTGTGGGACCTCAAAGTGGGTCGCAACCCCATTTTAATGGGGTTGCCAGGGCTAAACGAGACTTGCTGAGGTCTAAGAACCCCTAATCGTATCTAATCTGGACCCAACAATCTGATTTCTCCTCTTTACTGCACAAAAGCAGCATAAGATTATCCCAATTTTCTCCTATGTGGAATTTCACCTAAAAGGGCCTAGCAACAAGTGTGAGTAACAAGGTCTGGGCAAGTACATCACAGACTTGCTTCCCAAGACAGCAGACATGAGGTCTGGTAGGGACAGCTCAAGAGACAGCCCCATTTAGGCAAGTGAATACACAAATCAACACATTAGACCAGGGGTGGGCAATTATTTTCACAGGGGGAGGGCACTTACTGACTTTAAGTACGTGGTCATGGGCCGGCTCCACCCCAGAAGGGGCGCCTGGGATGGAATGGGCAGGGCTGGGGATTAGCCTTCCCCTGGAGATATCTGTGACTAGAGGCTTTGAATTAAACACACAATAAAGGGCTTGCAGCTCCCAGCCACGCGTGGCAGCTGCCCAGGGTTACTGCAGCTATTTAAACAGATCATGGCTCTGGCCCCAGCCGGGGTAGTGCTGCAACCAGGAGCCATGAGCCCTTTAAATAGGATCCTGCTGCCTGAGCCACCGCCTGGAAATTCGGTGGCATGGGCAGCAGGATATAAATAGAAAGCAGTCTGGATGCAGTCTGCTGTTTGGTGGACTGAATCTGGCCCCCGGGCCCTGCACTAGATAGTGATGGATGCATCCTGCTGGCAAGTGTCTGAATGTGGCATGTGGCATGTTATCACTGGAACAACCTAGCAGGTGGAGCCACTTAGGTTTAACCAGCACAAACCAGGAATGGTTAAAATTGGCGCTCAAGGGGTCCTACAAGGCAACGTCGAGGAACAAAGGGAGAAAGCTAAGACTGAGGTTTAAATCCTGTCATTCCTAGTGAGCGACTACTTTTTTGGAGCAAGGCAAAACACCGCCTACTTCCAAGCACCTTCACTTCCTGATCTTAAACTTAACTGTGCACAGTCACAAGAAAACTCCAGTGCCTTACAAAAGTATTCGAACCCCTGCATGAAGCTCCAGAAGAACAAATCCTTTAAAGAATGTTATCGATAACGGTCACTAATTACACAGCAGAAATATGCTCCCATGGCAATGACCTTGTGTGAACTTAGCTAGCCAGCAGGACTCTTCCATCTGGAGAATTGAATAACGGAGCTGAAATGTTCACTTTTGGAAAGTACCGAAATCTTTCTAAGCAGGGTATGTAGATTCAGGACCATAACACTTGGGCTACATCTAGACTGTAAGCCTCTTTTGAAAGAGGCTTTTTTGAAAGATACTTTTGAAAAAGCCTCTTTCGAAAAAGAGCGTCTAGACTATAACCAGTACATTAAAAAAAAAGCGTTATTCCTTGTAAAACGAGGTTTTCCACGGTAGAAAAAAAACTGCCGGATTCTTTCGATTTACTTTCAAAAGAACGCAGCAGCAGTCTAGATGCAGGGGAAGTTTTTTCGAAAAAAGGCTACTTTTTTCGAAAAAACCCTGTAGTCTAGACACACCTTTGGATACCTAGTTACATCTCAGATATCCATACTGGAAATGGACGTATGGCTGCCACGCAGATAGGCATACTTTTGCTAGCTTTAATCTAGTTAGCACAAGTAAGAGCAGCAATGTAGATCTCATGAAATAGGTTTCACCACGGGCGAGCAACAATGCTCTAATCTTTTCTATCCATGGGAAGATTTTTTTCCATGCATGTGTGGAATAATTTGTTACGTGCACCAAGGCATGTGTGAAAGTGCACCACCAACAGAAACACAAACTTAGCTTTGGGAGCCCTGCTACTCAGCTGGGCGGCATCAGAATTTCTCTTGAGTGGCCGCATAGGCGCACAGTTCACAGGGAACACTGACAAGCCACCTGAGCACATACGCAAGGCCCACTGGTGGTGGTGTACTCTGGTTGCCAGCCTGTGCTGACACCATGTCACCATAGCACAGACGCTGTTACCTGAGCCGACTAGATTAAAGTTTGAATGGGTTTGCCTCTCTATGCAACAATCGCTCCTTCCACTTTCAGTGCAGACATAGTCTTAGTGGAAGTTTGAAACTGACATTAGACCAACAGAATGGAGGGGGGGCACAATGAGACAATATGGCACAACTAAAAGGCTGGATCTGAGTGCTTCTAATGGGTGGCAGCGTGACTCATGAGAAAAGCTCAGCATGTGATTCCCTCTGCCGATTCCACGCACAACCACCAAATGGGAACATCCAGTAGAACGCTCACATTGTGTATCTATAGCCTATATATAGGCCTGACATTTTAAATTTGCTAATTGATTTTAAAGAGAAAATCTAATCTTTTAAACTCCTGACAGATGAAGAGTTTTTTGGCACTGGGAACTTTTTTTTTTAAAGCCCTAATTTTAAACCTGCAAGTTTGCCATGAACAGAGTCCAGTAGGGTGAGAAATGCCTTTCATTTGGAAGTACTTTTCCTCCTTTTCAAAGAAAGAACAACAGAAGGAATGGACAAATTTACCTTACGATGTCTTTTAAACTCTCTGACCTCCAAGCTTTTTAGCAAAGCATATCTGATTCTCTTACCTCCAGTGAACAGGGCCATATTGGGCCTACTGCTCAAAAGCATCACTAAAATAAATATTACTGATCAAAACAGTAGCTTTATGGACAGACAGAGCTAGGGGTACAGCCTCTCTCTGAAATGCCCTGAAAACAACTTTTTCTATCCTTTCATTGACAACTCATCTCTCCAAGTAATTAAGACTAATTACAGGAGGTTTTCATTTATACAGTCTTTGTGTCCCATGCCAGAGGTGACTGCAACTCCGGAATGAGGAAAAGTCCACATATTTAGATGTTGGTATTTATCTCTTCTAATGGAAGACTAGAGCCAGGAATGGGTACAAATTTGTAATTCTCCAAAGCATTTTGAACCTGGAACAAAGGCACTATCTAATAATACTCACATCCAAATAAATAATTCATTTGCTTATTACTGGTGACTTTTTGATTCCTCCATATTTGGGCGTCACGCCCATGCTTTCCTCATTGAGTCTGCATGTTCTAGGCACGATCGAATCGTTGCTCCCTCTAGGAACAGCAGAAATTGACCATAAAAGGAGCGTGGTGATCAGCACTGTCATTTGGCTGGAAAATGAAGCAGATTGCTTCTCAGGAATGTATTTGGAGCCAAACGTTCACATTTAGCCACATGCATTGGCGTGCATCCACTTGTATGCCCTGACAGCCTCATCCAAAGCCTTCTGAAGTCAATGGGTTATTGTTATTATTATCATTTTATTTCCATCGCATCTAGTTGCCCTCATCATGGACCACGAGCTGTGATGATTGCCAGAGTTTCCTAAGGTTGTGACACTCTTTGCTATCACCTGGAAGCTTTGTATGTCCCTGGAAGGGGTCAGCTCCCCAACTCCATCCCCTACAGGTAACACAAGCAACTCCTCTCTGGGCCAGGCGATCTCACTGTCTCCGGGTTAGCTATAGGCACGCTGGATGCCTCACACCTTCTGCGTGCTTCCCTGGCCATCCAGCCCTTTTCCACTGGACCCTTGGCATATTCATGTATTTGCTGCCTCTCAAGAAACAGCAGGCCCCAGCTTATCAGTTCCACTTCAACTCACTGTTCTACCAACACACAGAACCCCAATATGTTTGCACTGAAATCACACGTGAGTTTACGTAACAAAGCACAGACTTTCAAGTAACACCAAATAGAAATATAGCCGGTCCCCGAGTTGCGAACGGTCAACTTGCTACTTACCAAAGCTGTCGTAAATGGCAGACCCCGAGTTACAAACGAGATCCACACTTACGAACAGCACGATCGCGTGTAACTCAATGGGGTCCGACTTACGAACGAACGAAGTTACGACCAATTGCTTGGTCCATAACCGGTTCGTAAGTCGGAGAGAGGCTGTACTGGAAACAAACAGCCACATAGGAACCAAAATCATAGGATGCATTCTAGAACCAAGATTTCATTAACTAGACATGCTCATCTCTTGAAGAGCAATGCTCACCTAGAGTCATTGCAGTGCTTTACAGCTTTGACTCTCCCTTTCATGAGGACAGACATGCTATCAGCTTGCGTCCCTGGCAAAGGTCCCAGGAGGGATTTTGCCCCTTTACATATACTAGTACAGTCTTTAGTCATAAACAAGATTCCCCCTCTCCGCCAGTCTTCCCACCCCCACTGTTAGTTTCATCTTGTATATTTCCTTTCTTGTAAGTTTCACGTTCTCATATTTCACCTGTGTCTCCCTACCCATCTAGGCATACAATACAGAAATGACCAGACAAGAAAATAAGCGTCTTCCCACCTCCTTGAAAATTGTGTGACCCAAAGAACCTCTTAATGCCAATTGTTAAGGGACTGCAGGGAGATTACAGGACTCTCCTGAGTCTGATGTATATATCCCAGGGTATGTCTACACTACCACCCTAGTTCGAACTAGGGTGGTAATGTAGGCAACCAGAGTTGCAAATGAAGCCCGGGATTTGTATTTCCTGGGCTTCATTTGCATATTGCCGGGCGCCGCCGTTTTTAAATGTCCGCTAGTGCGGATTCCGTGCCGCGCGGCTACACGCGGCATGGACTAGGTAGTTCGGATTAGGCTTCCTATTCCGAACTACCGTTACTCCTCATTCCACGTAACGGTACTTCGGAATAGGAAGTAACAGTAGTTCAGAATAGGAAGCCTAATCCGAACTACCTAGTCCGTGCTGCATGTAGCCGCGTGGCACGGAGTCCGCACTAGCGGACATTTAAAAATGGCGGCGCCCGGCAATATGCAAATGAAGCCCGGGAAATTCAAATCCCGGGCTTCATTTGCAACTCCGGTTGCCTACATTACCACCCTAGTTCGAACTAGGGTGGTAGTGTAGACATACCCCCAGTCCGCTAACGAGTGCCATGCGAGGTCTCACAAAAAAGTTGGTATCACATTAGCTGTTAATATCATTGAAAAACCCATGCACTCTCTAAGAATTATGTCTATATACTGAAAATATGTTCTTAAAGTCTGCGTCTGGGGAGTTGGTCACAAGCAAAGTTGAAAAACTGGTTTTCTGGCAGGCAGGAAATTCTTACCCTTATATATATCGTATTGTCTCATTCAGAGTGGCTCTCCTACCACCACTGAATGCAAATGAAGGACTCTAAGACCTACAAAAAAAACCTAACAAAAAGAGAAAAAAGCTAGGGAGAGAAATCATATCTTAAGGTACATTTCCAAGGTTTGCGCTCTTCTATTTTGGGGGGGAAGGAGGGTGGCAGAGAAGAAACCGGCGCATCTCTCACTTTACTTCCTAAGAGACAGTGGATTTGATTCACGAAAGTGGGATCTCAACCAGTCTTCGCTGAAAATGCTAGAAAGGACTTTAGTGAGATAAGTTTGTTTAGACAGGAGATCAATCTGTTGGTTAAGTATAGTCTCTAGAAAGTGCATTATGATTTGTTTTACATGTAATCATTTGATTCCGATATCATTCCTTCGCATTACGTGAATCTCTAGTCTGATATTAAACTTACTCTTGTTTTCACTGTAACTATATTTCAGCACTGTGGCGATAAGCAAGGTGACGATCTTATGTGAATCACACAAGCTGGTGTTTACTGTTAGTTTCACAACAACAGGCCTAGTAATTCTGAGTGTTCAGAGGATACAGGTATCTGCTGCTTACAAAGAATGAATATAAGCAAACAACACAAGTATGCAGGGGCAAGATTAGAAAGGCAAAAGCACAAAACGAGCTAAATCTAGCTAGAGGCATAAAAGGGGAACAAGAAGATGGTCTACAGGTATATTAGAAGCAAGAGGAAGACCAAAGACTGGGTAGGCCCACTGATCAGTGAAGATGAAGAAACAATAACAAGTAAACTAGGAAATGGCAGAGATGCTTAATGACTTCTTTGTTTCGGTTTTCATCAATAAGATGGATGGTGACAAGATGCCTACATAGTGAATGCTATTGAAAATGGGGTAGGTTTAGAAGTTAAAACAAAAGAACAAGTTAAAAATTACTTAGTAAAGTTAGATGTCTGCAAGTCACCAGGGCCTGATTAAATGCATCCTAGAATACTCAAAGAGCTGACAGAGGAGATGTCGGAGTCTTTAGCTATCATC
Source organism: Pelodiscus sinensis (assembly GCF_052426305.1). NCBI lineage: Eukaryota > Metazoa > Chordata > Testudines > Trionychidae > Pelodiscus > Pelodiscus sinensis. The sequence continues at coordinate 6,872,282 of NC_143053.1, read as the reverse complement.
TTTCAAAAATCATGGAAGTCAAGAGAGACACCAGAAGACTGGAAAAGGGCAAATATAGTGCTCATCTATAAAAAAGGGGAATAAGAACAATCCACAAAACTATAGACCAGTTTAACTTCTGTGCCAGGGAAGATAATGGGGCAAGAAATTAAGGAATCCATCTGCAAGCATCTGGAAGATAATAAGGTGATAGGTAACAGCCAGCATGGATTTGTAAAGAACAAATCATGTCAAACCAGTCAGATAACTTTCTTTGATAGGATAAGCCTTGTGGATAAGGGAGAAGCAGTGGACATGGTACACCTAAACCTTAGTTAGACATTTGACAAGGTCTCACAACACCTTCTTATCAATAAACAGGAAATACAACCTTGATAGGGCTACTATAAGGTGGGTGCATAACTGGCTGGATAAAACTACTCTCTGAGAATCGTTAACAGTTCACAGTCATGCTGGAAGGGCATAATGAGTGAGGTTCTCCAGAGGTCTATTTTGGGTCTGGTTCTGTTCAATATCTTCATCAATGATTTAGATAATGGCATAGAGAGTATGATTATTAAGTTTGCAGATCACACCAAGATGGGAGGGGTTGCAAGTGCTTTTGAGGATAGGATCAAAATTCAAAATGATCTGGACAAACTAGAGAAATGGTCTGAAGTAAACAGGATGAAGTTTAATAAGGACAAATGCAAAGTACTCCACTTAGGAACTAACAATCATTTGCACACATACAAAATGGGGACTGATTGTCTAGGAAGGAGTGCTGCTGAAAAGGATTTAGGAGTCATAGTGGACCACAAGTTAAACATGAGTCAACAGTGTGACACTGTTGCAAAAAAAAGCAAATATGATTCTGGAATGTATTAACAGGAGTGTTGTGAGCAAGACACAAGAAGTCATTCCTCCGCTCTACTCCGCGCTCATTAGGTCCCAATTGGAGTATTTTGCCCAGTTCTGGGGACCACATTTCAAGAAAGATGTGGAGAAATTGGAGAAGGTCCAGAGAAAGGCAACAAAAATTATTAAAGGTCTAGAAAACATGACTCAGGGAAGACTGAAAGAACTGGGCTTGTTTAGTTTGGAAAACAGAAGACTTAGAGGCGACATGATAGTGGTTTTCAAGTACAGGCAGTCCCCGGGTTACGTACAAGATAGGGACTGTAGGTTTGTTCTTAAGTTGAATTTGTATGTAAGTCGGAACTGGTACTTAGTGTAGGGGAAACTCTAGCCAAACATTTCTCCAGAGCTCAGTTTTATTCTCCCACACCTCACTTCCCTCAGTCCTTTATTCTCCAGCTGAGAGGTGTCTGCTGAGAAAAGCCGCTCCGCATCTCCCTGGTCTGCTGGGGGGGGGGGGGAGGGGCGCAGCTAGTGCGGGGTTGCCTCACCCCGTTTGTAAGTAGGGATCCGATGTAAGTTGGATCCATGTAACCCGGGGACTGCCTGTATCTAAAAGCATGTTACAAGGAGGAGGAAGAAAAATTGTTTTCCTTGTCCTATCAGCAGAGGAGAAGCAGCAATGGGCTTAAATTGCAGCAAGGGAGGTTTAGGTTGGATATTAGGAAAAACATCCTAACGGTCAGGGTGGTTAAGCATTGGAATAAATTGCCTAGCGGGGTTGTGGAATCTCCATCACTGAAGATCTTTAAAAGCAGGTTGGACAGACATCTATCAGGGATGATCTAGACGGTGCTTGGTCCTGCCATGAGAGCAGGGGACTGGACTCAATGGCCTCTCGAGGTCCCTTCCAGTTCTCGAATTCTATGATTCTATGGTCAGCATGTGCCTGTCACCACCTGTACTAAGAGACAGAGGCTTGTGGAGACCTGGAAGGCAGCACTTTCTGCTGCTAGAGGCTGGTGGATTCAGGCAGGTGCTGCAGGCTACGTCTAGACTGCAAGCCTCTTTTGAAAAAGCCTCTTTTGAAAAAGAGCGTCTAGACTACAACCAGTACTTTCGAAAAAGCAAGCCGCTTTTTCAAGAGAGAGCACGCAGGTAGTCTGAGCTCTTTCGAAAAAAGGCATTCTTCCTCATAAAATGAGGTTTTCCGCGGTCGAAAAAACTGCCGCATTCTTTCAATTTACTTTCGAAAGAACGCGGCAGCAGTCTAGACGCAGGGGAAGTTTTTTCGAAAAAATCCTGTAGTCTAGACACACTCACAGGCACAGACAAGATTTGCTCACACTGATGCAGCTGGTGGTGAGTTGCCTCCCCTGGATACTAGGGTATCCCAGGATTGTTTCTGAGGTGAACTCCAAGACCTTAAGAGCATAATTTTAACATGGACTCACAGCTCCTTAAATAGTATCCACACACACTCATTCTATAATGATGTAGCGCCCCCTCTCCACCTGGTTACCTTCTTTTAGAGCCAATCTCCTTTCAGGTTCGGATGGATGGGTCTGGGTTCTTCTGGATCCCGCCACCTACTCAATTTTATTCTTTCTGATTGATGTACTTGGCGGTGCCTCCACCCCCCTCACTCCTTCCTAGCAGGGTTGCCAGGGCAGCTTGGGAGGAAAATTCTAGCCCAGGATAATCCCCACGTATTCACCAGATAGTTGGAGACTCCCAGAAAATAACACAAACACATACACTATAATAAACACAATTATATTAAACAGGAGACAATTATAACAGAACAGGGTAAAACATTATTTTTAGGGTCACCGGTGCCCTGCAACTGTGAAGTTAGTGTCCCGTTGGTACGCGTACTTTGTTGGGGCCCTTGATGACTGTTGACCAGACAATCCTTCTCTGCAGAGGTTTAGCAGTGGGGCTGACTAGGTCCAGTACAGCCCAAAGGACTCACAAATGGGAGAAGGCAGCAAATCCCTCCACAGTTTAATAGGCTGCAGGTAATAAAATCCCCAAACAAATTCCCTGACTTACTAACTAAAAATTGGTGCACTCACACACTCCATGAATGAGCCTCAGGTTGAGAGATGACTCAGTCTCTGCAAAGGGGCTGCTCTCTTCTCACAGGGGTCCTCTTCAAGCAGGAACCAGGCTGCTTCGGTCCCAGAATTTCCCCTCACCGTGAAGGGGTGCAGGGCTCAAGATGCAGACCCCACAACTGCACCAAAATTCAAAACTATAGCCTCCCAGGCCAGCCTCCAGACCCACACAGCAGGCAGCAGCCCTGAACTTGCTGCTCGAGCCCAGCTGACCATGCAGTGACTCTCTCACCCAGGGAGCTGGAGAGCCAACTCCGCCTGGCTGGGGAAGCCTCCCAGCAAACTCCACAACTGGGAATCAACAGTGGAGACATAAACCCAGCTGAGGGATCCTGCCTTCAGGTCCCTAGAGGCTAGCTCTCAGGGGGAACCCTGCATGCAGGCCTGGGGCTTACTAGCTCCCACACACTCAGTCCTCCCCTTTTCCTGGCTGGCTCCAGACTCCCCTCAACAATGGTCTCTCCTTCCCCCTGGGAGGGGCATCTCACTCCCTGTGGGTTGCCGGGCAGACTCTGGCCCTGGTAGGGAGGGGGAGCCAAGGCAAACTCAGAGTGCCTCTCCCTGAGCTGCCAGCAGACAAAGCCCCGGGAATCCAAGCAATCTCCTTGGGGGTTACAATGATTATGAGAATCAATAGGGTATTGACTCCCTCACAGGCCACCCTTCGGTGAGCTACTACACAACACATTCAACTCAGCGGGATCCCTGCAAATCCTTAGGCATTTCCTGTGTCCTCTGCTAGCGGGCATCAAGGGGCACCTGGTCACTGTGCTAGGCACTGTATGGACACAGCACCAAATGCAATGGACCACACAAGAGACAACAGAAGGATACAAACAGGGGAGTACAAGAACACAAGGAGTCAGTGTTGGTCAGCATGTTCGGCAGTGCTCTCTGCACACTAAGGGTGTGTCTACACTGCACCATAAGCTACGCAATTTGAGCTACACAGACTGAGTAACTTATTTCTATGGGTATGTCTACACTACCCCGGCTAGTTCGAACTAGGAGTTCCACGAGGTTTACAGCTAATTTGGATTAGAAGCCTAATCCAAACTAGCTACTCCGTGCCGTGTGTAGCCGCGCGGCACGGGGTTCGAACTAGCCGGCATTTAAAAATGGCGCCGGCTGGCTTCATGCAAATGAAGCCCGGGAAATTCAAATCCCGGGCTTCATTTGCAACTGCGGATGACTACATTACCCCCGCTAGTTCGAACTAGCGGAGTAGTGTAGACATACCCTATGTTATTTTGAAATGGCTTATTTCGAAATGTGGCGCAGTCTACACAGCACTTCTTTCAAAATACAGCGCTATTCCGAAATGTCCCTTGCACCTCGTGGAATGAGGTTTACAGGGACTCCAGAATAGCTAGCCTGTTATATTTTGAAATAACAGGCACGCTCAAAAGATGTGGAATAGCTATTTCAGGATAGCTGACGTACCCTGAATTAGCACTGCAGTGTAGACATAGCCCAACACTCTAACCACTACATAATGTTTGTAGGTATCACGGTAAAGGGGGGCTTGGTGGTTTCTTTCCATTAATTTCCAATGGCTTCAGACTTGGCCCTTAGCTTGTGTACACTCAGATCAGATGTCTGTTGTACACACAGAGCAATTAGGTGCTTCACTGAACGCAGACACAAAACAAACCTTATGTGCATTCACATTCACTCGTGCAATATGTGTGCACCTCAATGAGCCATGCAACCACAAGCACACAAACGCAACTTTGTAGATAACTTTGTTAGTTACGCTAACCACTACTTCGCCAATCCCATCCGCACTTCCATGCAGCCACTCTCACTAGGATATAAAGCACCAGTACACACAATGGGGAAAGGGCATATGATGACCGCAATATACCTGCCTTCCCCTTGACATGGCATTGCACAAGTGGGTGTGCTACAGAGGGGTACGGCAAACCTCAGCCCCAGTCTGGCACACAATATTGACTCAGTTGGACCATGAGATGGATAGCTCCCACTTTCTTATCTTAGGGTGCATCTACACTGCACCATTATTTGGAGATAACTAGCGTTATTTCAAAAGAACCATGCGAGCATCTACACAGCCAATCCATTATTTCAAAATAATGGATGGCTTATTCCGAAATCTGTAAACCTCATTCTACGAGGAATAGCACCCATTCCGAAATAGCTATTTCGACATAGAGCACGTGTAGACATTCCACTGCTGCTATTTTGAAAGAGCCCCTTACCAGGGCCTTTCTAAGGTATTCCTCCCCAGTGCCTCCGGGGGCTCTAAATCGAGATAACACGTCTACATTAGGGAAGCCAGCCTAGGACTAATTTTGAGGCTTCCCTGCAATGGAGACGTGCTCTTTTGAAATAAGCTATTTTGGAATAACTATTCCAGACTAGTTTATTTCGAAATAAGCGTGCAGTGTAGATGTACCCTTATATCGTAAGTGTCTGACTTGAAACAGACTCTTGCTTTAGCCCTTTTCTCTATTCTCAGCTCCGGCCCTGATGGGCGTGACACTCCAGCCACTGCCAAAAACATCCTACCATGGAGGCAGGAAAATGGGAGGATGGATAAAACTAATGCCAGTCCACAAAGGCTGCCAGCACGCTGAAGAGCTTAAGTCCATTAGCAACAAAACACGGAGACTGCCCAGCAAAAAACTCTATGCTGTCAAACAAAACTAGTATCATGATGAGCTCACTGAGGAAGGGGATTTCAGGACAGGCAGGGAACAATCCAAGTGGATTCTGCTAAGGTCAGATCCTCATTTCTTGAAGAGCCATGTAGAATTCCCCCTTCACTTTCATTACTGTTACAATGAAGTCCTGTTGTTCTTTTTGCTGATACCTCTATAGATCTCTCCCAGGAGACACTGATCCAGAAACAGTTCCAATAAAAGGCTCATTGAATTTCCTCGCTGGGGCTTGTTCATGTTCTGACTGTCTGACAGTGGACACAAAGCTGAAGGCAGACAGAGGAAGGGAAGGAGTCAAGAAATAAGGCACCAAGACCAGAAAATGCCTCATACGGTGTCTTGTAAAGAGAGATGTTTTCTGCTCTCACACTGCCGCTGCTGGCCCCTTCCCCCCCAATAATGGGTAAGACAAGTAACAGATACTGATTTTACATGGAGCTTCACTGTTTTAGGAAGTTCTAAACATTAACTAATCCCCATAATATCCCTGCATGGCAAGTATTATCCCCATAGGAGTTGGGGGAAAATGAGGCACAAAGCAGCTGAATGACTTGCCTAAGCTAGCCAGTGGTTCAGCCTGGATCCTGGGAGTCCTATCTCCCTTTTCCCCCATCTAAGTGTCTAAACATTACGCACTATGTCTGCTGAGTAATCTCTCCTGTTGCAACGATGGCTGTCTTCTTTCCTCGTCCATAAACCAGTGGGCGTACCAACACCTCATAGTGAGCCACTGCGCTGAAAAATAAGATCCTGCCGTGTTTATTTCCTCCCAGGAAGCCAACTGGGACAAGGCACAAACACCACCTGGTACGACACGCTCATAACACTAACGAGTCAGGATTTTTCCACGGACCTCTAAGATTACAGCAAACTTGGAAGCCAAAAGGGCTTAACGGCTAATAAATGGAAATTATTTTAGGCAGCTCAGGGCATCTATAATTGCATTACAGTAATACAAATATTAAGAATACTTCCCCCATGCCCAGCTCTTCAACAGCCAGTCTGCCAACATTACAGGGGATATAACTACAGCGGGATAATCCAAATCTCCCCCTCTGGACCATGACACAAGAGACCACACGAGCATTAATCAGATTTGTTCAGTCATAACAAGAACAGAGGGAAGGAAAAATCATCCAAATCAGAGCTGACCTAATGGTCTATTTGCATCTAGTTTATTTCAATACAAGCCTCTCTCCCCGCATAGATAGTTCGGCATTGCTCGCTGTGGTGTCACCCATCATGCATCGTCCAGTGGACAGGGAGGCGTCCCCAGCGAAGGGGCAGTCCACCAGCTCCCCCAAGGAGATCACTGCACCATAAGACATAGACCCGACATTTGAATCAACCCTAAGCCTCTGCACACAACCACTGCCTTCACACGTGAACAGCACAGAGTTCTCTCCGCAACATCATGGAGGGGAAGCTCTACCCAGTTTCTACTAGAAATGATCCAAGAAAGCTGCTCCTCCAGGGATGATAAACACTGTAATTGGGCTTATTTTCTATAACTTCACTTGTGAGCTGTAGAGAAAGAAAACTGCTGCTTTACTTCTCTTAAGAAGCCATCACTATGCAAGTGAGACAGGAGGGGGTATGAGGTGTGGGGAGGGAGGGAGTTTGGAGGAGGGAGTGCCGGGCAATGCTTTATTTAATGGCAGCCTATTCACAAAATACAAGGGCACTTTAGACATGAACGTAATAGGAGCAGACAGCTCTGGGGTTAACTGTTCAAAATAATTTTAGGAGCCTTTTTGTCAAGGCAATGAGTTAGACAGCAGTGCTTGTGAGCTATAATGGGATTGATGCAGCTGTTCTTTCAGCATAGCTCCACTGGTCCTAACAAATAGAGACATATGGAACTCTTCTGGGCAACTATAAATGAGCATTTTTCAAAATAATACAATAAAATCCAAACGCCGAGAGGAGAGTTAACGTTAATTATTGCATTTGGAGTAATTTTTCATTTTGTGCTTATCCCTTCACCGGATGGAAGGACTGGATTTTTATTGGCAAATGTTAGGAAACGTCAATTTCAACACACAGAAACCGATTAATAAACTATTTCTATCAATAATAATCAGAATGCACAGACAGGCAAAGGAAAAAACGTTGCTTGAGAACTTAGTGGAGTTTGAGTAAAGGATACACATATTGTATATTTTGATGTGTGATGACAATTTTTGAATCTCAGGCCAGGTCTACCATAGACTTGGAAGGTGGGGATAAGGTACGCAACTCCAGCTACGTAAAATGGCACCATGTTCGCAAAAGGAAGCTGACGGGAGCAAACGTTCCCTTTAGCTTCCCTTATTCTATGCAACTACAAGGAGCACTGGTGCCAATCAGAGCCACCTTCACTGTTTGGTTTAGTGGGTCTTCACTAGGCCCACTAAATCAAATCCCAGGAGACTGATCTCCAGCGAGGCAAGTGAAGATGTGGCCTCAGTTTATACTACCACTGCACAATTATTATCAGATCCCCTCATGGCCTGACCTTCCCAAAACATTTCCTGCAACTGCGAAAATGTAAATCCATTTAAAATGCTGTAAAATAAACATCAATATTATCCATCGAAACTATTAAAAACATGAGTTCTGCCAAGCATAATTGCAAAGAACAAATAAGTACAGTGGGAGTTATACATTACAGATCCCAAAAAGGCTTATACAGGATATATGGATAAGCTGGCCTCGTAACTAACTCAGGGTATGTCTACACTACCCTCCTATTTCGAAATAGGAGGGTAATGTAGGCATACCGCAATTGCAAATGAAGCCCGGGATTTGAATTTCCCGGGCTTTATTTGCATAAGCCGGGCACCGCCATTTTTAAATCCCGGCTGGTTCGAACCCCATGCCGCGCGGCTACACGCGGCACCAACTAGGAACTAGGCTTCCTAGTTCAAACTACCGTTACTCCTCATTCCACGAGGAGTAACGGTAGGTCGAACTAGGAAGCCTAGTTCAAACTACCTAGTTCGTGCCGCGTGTAGCCGCGCGGCACGGGGTTCAAACCAGCTGGGATTTAAAAATGGCGGCGCCCAGCTTATGCAAATGAAGCCTGGGAAATTCAAATCCCGAGCTTCATTTGCAAATGGGGTATGCCTACATTACCCCGCTAGTTCGAACTAGCGGGGTAGTGTAGACATACCCTCATTGAGCCTCTGGATGGCTTGGAAAATCTTTCACATTCTCTACCTTAGTTTCTCCATCTATGAAATACACCAGAATGAAACTGGCCTAACTTGAAACAAAGTATGAGATTCTATGATGAGAGGAACTAGAAAAACACTTCATAGTGGTGTTAAGGGGATAAAGAAAGACTGCGCGGCGCTGTAATAGGATCCCTGAAAGTCCCTAAGACAGATAAATATTGTTAATGAATCCTTTACAAACCATATATAGCTACTATGACAGGGTCCAGCCAAAGGGATACAAAAGAATAACAGAAGGGAGGTATACTAGTCTCACACCAAGTAAATCTTTGTTCCCAGGGTAACTGGCAAGGGCTAGTCCTGAACCAGCGAGAACTTGCCATAGTCAGTCAGGGCAATTGAGCACCCAGAGCTAATTAATTGGGCTTACACAGTGAAGTGAGCCAAGGTTAGTTAGAACACCTGGGACCAAATGAAGAACTAGCTGAGAGTGAAATGCAGGACAATGTAGCACTTTGAAGACTAACAAGATGGTTTATTAGATGATGAGCTTTCGTGGGCCAGACCCACTTCCTCAGATGAAATAGTGGAAGAAAGTAGTCACAACCAGATATACCAAAGGATACAATTAAAAAAAATGAACAAATATGAAAAGGAGAAATCACATTGCAGAACAGAAAGGGGATGCGGGGGGGTGGGAAGGAAGGAAGGTAAGTGTCTGTGAATTGCTGATATTAAAGGTAGGGAGAGTGGGATGTTTGTGAGTTAATGGTATTACAGGTGATAATTGGGGAAACTGTCTTGGTAATGGGTGAGATAGTTCAAATTCTTGTTAAGTCCTTGTTGGCAAGTGTCGAATTTTAACATGAATGACAGTTCAGAGGATTCCCTTTCAAGTGCAGATGTAAAAGGTCTTTGTAGCAGAATGCAGGTGGCTAAGTCATTTAGAAAGTGTCCTTTCTGGTTAAAGTGGCAAGAAACTGTTTTCTCTTTGTGATCTTGTCTGATATCTGTTTTGTGGGCATTAATCCTTTGGCGAAGTGTCTGAGATGTTTGTCCAATGTACATAGCAGACGGACACTTTCGGCACATGATAGCATAGATTATATTTCTGGATGCGCAGGAATATGTGTTCTAGCTGAGAGTGGTTATAAAAAGAGCTTCCCTGCAGTTAGTTAGGGGACATGAGTAGCGGAGAGAATGGAGGGAGCATTGCCAGGAGTTTAGGGGGAACAAGCACCAGGGCTACCAAGCAAGATCACGAAGCAGAGGCTCGTGACTTCTAATGTCAACTCATCCATCCCACCCAAATACCAAGAAAGGAATGTTCCCGACACGGGAATTTCCAGTGTGCAAGCAACATCACTGTGCAGTAACTCAAACTCTGGTGCTGCCCTTGCCTCTCTGGCAAGTCTATTCCGCAGTTTACAGATCTCACGGGGAGAGCATATTTTTTCCCCACTCATATCATCGGAAAAATTCGACAGCTACAGAAATGCAATAAACCCACCAGTCTGATTATATATATTATGGGTTGAAGAGATGAAAGGCTATTTTGTGAAGAGAGAAATAATCCCACCGGTTTCAATACACAGCCCTGTGTCCAGGAAGGGGGACCTGAAGTACCTTATATTTCTCCTAGTAAATTAAGAAATATAATCTAGGCACCAGTGCCCAGCTCACATCAGGAGGGCATCACGGAAAAGGCTAATAACGACAGGTCTGACAGCTAATCAAGACAAAGTGCTGGTGAATTCGTACAGCCTTTTACCAATGTGCTAGGTGAGAAGGTCGGGGAGAAAGACTATCCAGTTATGAACCACTCATCCAAAGTCAGGAGAGTACACAAACATGGGTCTGTTTCTTTTTCGGACAATTGTATTATTGACTAATGTGACTGGAACATAAGCAGAGACTGACTGCAATGAACAGTAACTAACCGATAGCCATACCACAGGGAGCAATCTTAATTTAATTGCTACAGCCATATTTATCCAGGAGAGGGAGGCTATGTAGTCTCAACATGTAAACAAGAAGGCATGGCAACAATTATTAATAAAGGTGATCTAAAGTGATCATCCTGTATTCCAGACCATCCTGTAAAGCCGTATCTTATTACAAGCCTTTCACTGTTCGTCCAACATAGGAAGAAGAATATTTCAACAAAAGAAAATTGACTCGGTTTTGCACTTAGAGAGGGGCTTTCAGAAATGAGCAGAGAGCACCGTGTGTCTGAACCTGCTCCTGACATTTGTGTCTATAGCGACTGTGACAAAACTTTGCCTGGTTTGGGACTCTGAATGACATCCACTTTGCGAAAAGAAGTCAGCTGAATCCGTGAGCTTGAGGACATTTTGAATGGTGGAAACCTTGTGCGATTTCATTTGTATCTGAACAGAACCACACACACCTTTTGGTTTTGGAGGAAACTTAGAACCAAAACCGAAGTGCTGAGTTTGAATCTGGGAATTCAACATCGAGCACCACTGACACACAAATTCAGATGAATTCAGATTAGACAACAGGGTTTCGGTTCATGCCTACCACCATCCAATCGCAAGGTCCTGTGGGCAGGGAGTGCTTTCATCCTCTATATTTGGTACAGCACTGAGCACATATGCTTAGGGCTCCATAACAGCGGGGTGTTCTCAAAACACAAATCTCTCGAAAGTTTACGGAAAAACAAGAAGGGAGAAAGTTTTTGTGATTAAAAGTAGAGGGTCTCGGGAAACCAGGATTTCATTCCTGCCTTTGACAGGCAAGTCCGGTGTGACCTGGGCCAATTACTCAGACCTTGATCAGGCCCTGTATTTGCTTGGGCTGAATACCACTCATTTCAGTGAGGCATAAGCCCGCATTTGAGTACACTGATGAGTCAGTCAGGACTTTAATCTCACTGTTTCAGTTCCCCATCTGTAAAACGGGGACAATAAAGATCACTTCTCTCCCAGGGGAACTGTGAGGATGAATCATTAACATTTACAAAGGCCATATAAGTAGATAGAGAAAAGAGTCACATTTTCTGTTGTGTTTTGAACAATTTATACCAACTACATTTCATTTGATGTCTTTATTCCTGGTTCCCTATTCCCTCACTCTGCAGTTTTCCCTTACTGCCTTCCCTGAAACAGAAAGAAAAATGCACTCCAACCTTTAAAAGAAATTACACTGCAAGACTCGCAAAGCTAATATTTAAGTTTTCTACTTATTTAGTGAGAAAAATTGAAAGGTCTTGCCTATAAAAAGAATTAAGATACTAAAGTTCATTCAGCAAAGATTAGATACTCACATTAATATTTTCTGATTCGGAAAGCCTTCAAATGAAAGAATTCTTTAAAATGAAAAGGGAAATTATGAAAGAAGATGCAATGGAGTTGCAAAATACAAAGGAATATTAGTAGGAAGAATTCATGTTCTAATACACTCCATTAACAACCAGGCACTCCATTTCTTAGCCCATCATGAAGTCAAAAGACAGAATTCATAGCCAAAAGCAAAGGATACTTGGAAACATGCAAAAATTTGCAACCATTTCAAATTCAGCAACAAACAAGGGAGTGCCGGTCTGCAAAAATCAGAAGTTCTGGGTCTTCCAAATTCTGCAATTCACTCACTGATTTGCTCTTTGTCAAGTCACCTAGGTGTACTGAGGAACAGGAGCTATCTAGTAAAGTCAACTTAGTTAAATTCATATTTGTCCAATTTACCAAAAACCTCAGATGAAAAGTGTTATCCTGCAGAGATATTGTTAAACAGCCATGTTCAAAAGCACACTTACAATCCAGGAGCGATACACGTGCTTAAAATGACGACATCCAAGCAAAAGGTTGCTGAACAGAAAAGCTGGGGTCACTGGAAGATTGATTATGTGTTGCTTTTTTATGTGGGGGAGAACATTAAAACGGAGGGAATTTGATAGAAGTTTTGATTTGGTCTTTTCCCCTACTATTTCCCATCAGGGTCCACTGAATGAAAAGCAGACAACAAAAGAACATAATAGCAGGGTAAAAACACAATGCTCAACCAAGAAGCAACATTCTGTCAGATTTTGGCCTTGGAAGGCTTTAAAAATTGAGAAAGCTTCTGAAAAGGAAGCATTAACCACATACAGAAGAGAAAAATATCAGTGAGTGCTGGTACTGAAATAGCATCCATACCACCAGCAAAGAAACTTCAGGACAGCGCATTCAGAGAATCAGCACACTTCATTACTAACATTTTCCTACAGTACTAGTTTTTCTCATGGGTAAATGCCAATATTTACAATGTTGTACCTATTCTGTAGATAGAGAGGTTTCAGATTCCAGTCCAATCAATCTGGAACTTCTTATCCCAAAATCTCTCCTAGTCCCATGGAGTTCAATGGTATTTAAAACTGTAAGTCTAATTTTTCTTCCACATGCCCCTGCATATCGATTTCACATGTTGGCAAGTGTGGTATAGGCATGTGGGTTGTTTATATACATAATTGCTCCATTCCAGAGTTATGGTCAATTAGCCAAATAACCCTACATTCACACACATTACCAAAAAATAAACACTGAAAAATATTCAAGAGCAGGTCATTGGGAGCTAGATCCTCACAAGTGTGTGAATGCTTCGGAAATTCAGTAAGTTTAAGAACATAACATAAGAACGGCCATAACGGGTCAGACCAAAGGTTCATCTCACCCAGAGTCCTGTCTGTCGACAGTGGCCAATGCCAGATGCCCCAGAGGGAGGGAACACAACAGGTAATCCTCACATGATCCCTCCCCGTCACCCATTTCCAAACAAACAGAGAGTAGGGACACCATTCCTACCCATCAGGGCTAATAGCCATTGATGGACCTAATCTACATGAATCTATCTAGCTCTTTTTTGAACCCTGTTATAGTCCTAGTCTTCACCACATCCTCCAGCAAGGAGTTCCACAGGTTGACTGCGCTGAGTAAAGAAAAACTTCCTTTTGTATGTTTAAATTAATAGCCAAAGTGCTGCCTATTAATTTCATTTGGTGACCCCTAGTTCTTATATTGTGGGAATAAGTAAATAACTTTTCCTTATTCACTTTTTCCACACCAGTCATGATTTTATAGACCTATATCATATCCCCCATCGGTCTCCTCTTTTCTAAGATGAAAAGTCCCAGTCTTTTTAATCTCTCTTCATATGGGATCCATTCCAACCCCCTAATCATTTTTTTTGCCCTTTTCCGAACCTTTTCCAATGCCAATATATATTTTCTGAGATGAGGTGACCACATCTGTTCGCAGTATTCAAGATGTGGGCGTACCATGGTTTTATATAAAGGCAACAAGATATTCTCAGACTTATTCACTATCCCTTTTTTAAGGATTCCTAACTTCAGCCCTGCTTTCTTTCCCACTCAGTATAGCTTGCGGTATTTCTCATGCCTATTCAGCCTCTCCACATAGCAAAAACAAAAACCATTTTCTCTGGTCTCCTCCACCATAAAACCTGTGATCAAAACCAAGGCCTCCCATCTGTCTAGGACAGAGGCGGGCAATAGGCCAAAGGCAGTCTGCCACCGCTTTATTTACTGGTGCCTCTGCAGGTACAGACGCTCTGTTCCTAGGAGTTGCAGAAAGTGGTGTGGACTCGGACACAGTTTCCCTCAGCTCCCATTGGTTGGGAACGGCCAATGGGAGCTTCAAGTGGCCGTACCTGTGGAGGTGCAGGTAAATAAAACCCTGGGGAAACCACACCCGACATGCAGGCCGGTCATAGCCAAACGCTGCTCCAGGACAAGTAGAGCATGATCCCATTGGAGTGACACTGTGTGGTTTTCCATTAGATACTATTTTCAACATGGCCAAGGCATTACCAGCATTACCAGCCTCCTGCATTTGTCTGAATTCTCCGCCAGCCCAGGAATACACAGTTCCTGTGATGCCACTTTCAAACCTCTTCTCCAGGAGCATCTTGGCCCCAAATCATTAAAGAACATAGAGGACACACTTAACTATAAGCACATGCTGAGGTCCCCTAGGAGACACACAGACACACACACACAAACTTTGCTGAATTAAGCCCACAGTGCTGGCTGTTCAGTGTAGTTGTGGTCAGGAAACTGAATGCAACAAGGACATATCCATGTTTCATATTCATTTGCCCCTCCCTCACTTCTAGATCAAAATTCTCTCCTTGGGCCAGTCAAAACAAGGATTTATCTATTTCACAGACGTCTCAGCCCAGGATCCAAAACCTAGGCTGTTCTTTCCGCACCCACACACCCCAGCCAAGAGCAAACAAAGCCCTTGCTGGAACTTAGCTGATGATCCTCTGCACTCAAGAATCCAGGCTACTCCCCTGGAGTTACAGTAGAAGGGGTGCAATAAAACGGGATTTCCTCACGGTAGTCAATCAGGCACGCAGTAAGCAGACGTGAACACCACCAAGGTGTGCTCGTTAGACCAGAATGTGGATTTAAGAGCCGTATCTTACATACATACTTTGCACAGAAATATGTTGCTTAGCATCTAGAAGCCCGAGTGTGGGATTAGGTCACTACTGTACTGTACACGTGTGCATGCACACACCGACTCACAAAAGACAGGACTATGCAGCACTTTAAAGACTAACAAGATAGTTTATTAGGTGATGAGCCTTCGTGGGCCAGACCCACTTCCTCAGATCAATATGTGGAAGAAAACTGGCACTACAATATATACCAAAGTGATACAATAAAAAAAAAGTGAACACATATAACAATGACAAATCAGGTTTACGAACAGAGGGGGGAAGGTTAGTGTCAGTGAGGTAATGACATTAGGGGTGATAATTGGGGAAGCTATCTTTGTAATGGGTGAGATAATTAGCATCTTTGTTAAGACCCGTACGCAAAGTGTCAAATTTAAGAATGAATGAAAGTTCTGAGGCTTCTCTTTGAAGTCTGCAGTTAAAATCTCTTTGAAGCAATATGCATGTTTTAAGGTCATTGAGAGAATGGTCAGTCTGGTTAAAATGGCAAGCAACAGTTTTCTCTCTGTGAGAGAGCCTGATGTCTGTTTTATGTGCACTGATTCTTTGGCGAAGTGTCTGAGAAGTCACAAAGGCAAGGCATGCCACAAGCAGCATAAGATGACGCAAAAGATAGATACAACAAACAGACAGGGCAGCACAAGGTCAGGGGGACTCAATTACTGTCTGCGTACATCCAGAATTCACAGCACACCTGTTGCCAAGCTATACTCAAATGTTTTCAAACCCCATTCTCCTATGGGGAAAAGGCCAAACTAGGCCCCAACAATGGACTAGCCCAAAAGAGGGAGCAGAGGTAAGGAAAGAGGAGGCTCTCAGGGGTCAGTTCATTGTTGTGACAAGGCAAAAAATGAATGAGACCGATGGAATAAGGAAAAATTAATTCCAAGCTTCCAGCGGGGCTGATGTAGGAACTGTGAAGATCAAGTTTAAAAAAAAAATTAAAAACCACAGGGAAAAAAATCTTACTGCTGTTCCCATCAGGGTCTCTTTGTCCTTAATTCACCCCACAGGCTAGGCATTGTACGTCAATTTCAAAATAAAAGACCTCAGCCAAGCTTTAAATCACTATAATTTGAATATTTAATAAGGTACCTTCCCTTCCACTGCAACAAGAGAGAAAGATGAAGTTTTCTGTAGCTGTAATTTGTTATGGCAACATATAAGCAAGGCCAGGACTCAGAGGGCAGGTCTCAGGTACCCATAGCGGATTCAATGTCTCCCAAAGAGCTCCCACACAGAGTTTAAATAACAAACATCCCCAAAACAGCCCTCGAAGTGACCAGCCATTCAGACTGGTAGTAGTAACCTGTCATTTCTTTATTCTACCCTTGAAATGTTCCTACAAGAATGTGCACAGAGCGCATCAAGGGTCAGCAGCCATTCACTTCCAGCGTGGACAGTGGTTCTGAGGTCTTATCCAGGCCTGGAACAAACAGACAATTTACTGTATTTATTCAGATGGGACAATAAAGAAGAGGCATCCCCACCAAAGCTTGGAGTGTCCTACTTAAAATGTAAGTCAGCAGCCCCAAGGACCAAAACACCAAAAAAGTAAGCCTACCAACAAAGCGTCAACAATTCCCTTTGATCAATAAACAAGCAAAAGTACCTCAGAAAAGCCATCACATTCTGCAGCTCCTCTAGAGAGGGACATTACCCTATCTGTTAGCGCTTACCATTTAGGGATTCCTACACTTATTTGTCAAGAATATTCTCACAAAACAATTAAAGAAAACAAACGATCTGACAGGGCTTCTAGCAGATGGGGGAAGCTGCAGATATAACAACTCTTGATTTTAGTAAGGCTTTTGACATTGCCCCACCTGACATTCTCATAAGCTAGGCAAATGAGGTCGAGGCTGAATCACCTTAAAGTAGATGCACAACTGGTTAAAAAGCCACACTCAAAGAGTAGCTATCAAACGATTCGCTGATATCGCTTTGTTGCCGGAATAGATTCCTGGGTAAGTGCTTCTGCGGTGCGTTGTGTGGCTGCTAGTGAATATTTGCTTCCAGTTGGGGGGCTGTGTGTAGGTGAGGATGGGCCTATATCCCAAGGTCTGGGAAAGTGCCACAGGACTCCTCATTGTTTTTGAAGATACAGACTAATACAGCTACCCCGTTACGACTACTGCAAAAGGTTAGTTAAGGAGGTACTGAAATCCCTGTCTTTGATGGTTGTTAAGAACAGGTTAGAGACAAACACCTGTCATGGATGATCTAGGTTTATCTGGTCCTGCCTCAGGGCAGGTCTTTCAACGTCCCTGTGAGGTCTTTCCGTTTCTATGGCTCTATGAAATGGCATGTACTAGATGGAGACTCAGCCTGGTGCCTCCAGGCAAGGTCAAGGAACAGGCAAAAATCCCATCCCAGCAATGGTGGGTGATACAGAGAGCAGAGCTTCTTTCCAGAGGGTTGTATTTGGGAACTTGCCTGTGGATCTGAAACAAAAAGCCAGCCCCAAATTCTGTATCTAAATGCTACCTCTGGTTGACATGTTGGTATAGTTTCATACAAACAATAAAAAGGGCATCTTATCCATATGTTCTTGGCCCACTCAACATCCCTTAGAATACATCCTAACTGCAGACACCCCACCATCAGGCAACTTACCAACTCAGAGGCCTTTCCTAACTTCTCAGTACTGGATTTTGAATGTTTAATAACATTCTTTTAGCAGGGTTTCTCTGTACAAAATTGCTATAATACTTGTTTACAGTCTGACAGTGGCCAAGTCGTGATACATGAGAGGAGGGGAAGGGAAAGGAAACAAAATCACGCACCAAGTCACTGTCTGGCGAGAAGTGTAGGAGGCAGACATTTCTGACTCAAGTAAGCAATCAGTTTTAAAACCAAGGTGGAGAATTGGAGCACACACCTTCAGCTAGTTAACGGAGGGACACGAAATCTGCCTGAGCACACTGAATGGTTTCCTCTCTCCTCACGCAGCTCATAAGGCTGCTTCAGCACAGGTCCCCAACCCCCACTCAGACTGCAGCTCCTCTACAGCTGGAGAAGGAAGAAAGGTCCCCGATAAGACCACAGTCATCAACATAACTGCTACAATGAGCATTGTCTGAACAATCCCCTGAATGTGCAATCAAGACAATGGAACACAGCAGCAGAGGAAGGTGGGGAGGTGCCATTGATGTTCCGCAGCTAAGGGATTCGTTAAATTTCAAATTTCACCCAATGTATCCAGGCAGAACAGCTACTCAAACCCACTGCTAGCTAAGGGCTGTGTTCCCTCACTGCAAGGACAGACTTGGTAATGAGCTGAGATGTTTAAAAACAGATTAGGGCTATTTGTTTTAATATGCATCTTCAGACTATGCTAATGGAACCATTCCATTTCCATGGAGGGCAGGGAGCTATTTTGCAGGAAAACATTTAGATGGGAACCCTGAGTTGACAAGCAACAGTTTCATGGCCACAGGGCAAACCAAAACCCTGGCTGGCCAGGGACACATCTCCCAGAGCAGAAATCGAGCTACAGAAAAGCTGGACTCAAAGGCTTTCATTTTTTGTTAACTTCTAAAGTGCTGCAAGACTATTTGTTATTTTAAGGGTTTTTTTCAGTTAGGGTGTGTCTACACAGCACAGTTATTTTGAAATAACAATGCGAGCATCTACACAGCAATTCCGTTCTTTCAAAATAACTAACAACTTATTTCAACTTCTGTAAACTTCATTCCATGAGGGATAATGCCTATTGAGAAATAGCTATTTCGGAATAGCAGTAGTGTGGATGCTCCACTGCTGCTATTTCGAAATAGCTTCTCCCCAGGGCCATTCAGAGTAATTACTCCCCAGGACCTCCTGGGGCTCTAAATTGAGGTAGCACGTCCACATCAGGGAAGCCTGCCTCAGACTCATTTTGAGGCTTCCCTGTAGTGTGGACGTGCTATTTTGAATTAAGGTATCTTGGAGTATTTCTACCAGAATATCTTATTTCAAAATAAGTGTGCAGTGTAGACATCCCTTACAGACTAACACAGCTCCCGCTCTGAAACTTCTGCTCAGAGGTAAAGATAACACTTCCAGTGGCAGGAAGATGGACAGGCAGTTATAATGCAACATGAGAGGGGACTCATTTATAGACAGCAAAGGGAGAGGGACGGCGACTCCATTAGGACTCCAGTATCTGATAAATTTGATAATTCTGCCCACTGTCACACCCCAAAACAACAGGGCTTGCAACAGTGTAATTGGTGCCAGCATTTGAAGACAAAGAATCTTACAGGTATATCTCAGAGCATAATCTGTCCTACCAAAATCCTTGGGCTATATCTGCATTGCAGAGCCAACAAGCTATCTTTAGTCAAATTAACTCCAATGAAGCCAAGCTCAAGTAAGAGGAGTTCCCTGTGAGATGCCACTGACATTACACGGAGCGGTAGTGTTAGCAGCTGAAGGCTGGTGGTAACTCGAATGGTAACCTGTACCCCATTGGACCAGACAGCTTGAGTTCAAGCATGCCATCCACCCAAGTTAAAGGGTGTTGTATATGGATGACACATTGCATTGGGGGAGTAGCTAACTCTGTGGTGAAGCTCCATGCCCTTTGAAGAGCCGAACCGACCCTAGGCTGAGTTTTGGAAGGCAAATGCAGGAGCAGGAGTGTGGGTGACTCATTCCTATCCACTGGACCTGTCAGAGTCCAATATCTAACTTATCTATCTAGGGGTCTATACTGCCATCTATCAATACAATCAATAACAATGAGTCTGGGCAACTTCATGAGTCTGGGCACAGCTCCCCTTTTGGTGCCAAGACTGTGCTCAGCACAGGGAGTTGTAGTCGGGTGGGAGTGACAGGGGGTGTTCATGTTTAGTGCATTATTTATAGTGAGAAGGGCTTTTTTAAGAGGCTTACCCAAAGAGCATAGCTGTCAAGAATGACCATACTGGGTCAGACCAAAGGTCCATCGAGTCCAGTGTCCTGTCTTCCAACAGTGGCCAATGCCAGATGCCCCCAGAGGAAATGAACAGAACAGGGAATCCTCAAGAGATCCATCCCCTGTCACTCATTCCCAGCCTCTGACAAACAGAGGCTTGGGACACCATTCCTACCCATTTTGGCTAATAGCCATTGAGGGATCTATCCACTATGAATTTATGGAGCTCTTTTTTTTAACTCTGTTAAAGTCGTAGCCTTCACAACATCCTCTGGCAAGGAGTTCCACAGGTTGACTGTGCGTTGAGTGAAACAAAACTTTCTTTTGTTTGTTTTAAACCTGCTATCTATTAGTTTCATTTGGTGACTCCTAGCTCTTACGGGAACAAGTAAATAACTTTTCCTCATTCATTTTCTCCCCACCAGTCCTGATTTTACAGACCGCTATCATATCACCCCTTAGTCTCCTCTCTTCTAAGCTGAAAAGTCCCAGTCTTTTTAATCTCTCTTTATAGGACAGCCATCCTAAACCTCTAATCATTTTTGTTTCATTTTTTTTAATTCAATCTTCGATGTAATTGGGGCTTGATCCATTAATTACTTGGAAGAAGAGGCCAAGGCCTTAAAGCGGCATGGGAAGCTGACTTGGGAGCTGGTGGAGGGATTTGAGCCTGAGCCAGGCGTGCTCATGGCAGCCTGAGCCAAGGAGAAGGTGGGAAGCCACATTCAGTACCATCTGGAGCCTGTGAATCGTCTGCATATTCAGCCTCAGAGATGAGTTACAATAATACAGCCAGGAGGTGACGAATACCAGGATCACCGTGGGCAGGGTCGTCATCTGGGAGTTGCCTAGCCCACTGGAGGTAAAAAGGCATGTTAGGAGACAGATGCTACCGTGTCATCCAAGCTTAGCGAGGAGTCAGGTGTAACCCTATGGCCTGGACCACTTTGATCAACCGGGGCTGTGAGCCTTCAATGGGAGGTGGAGACAACGTCATGGCCAACTCATCGCTGTATCTCCCCTTTCCAATCAGCATCACATCAGTCATACCTAGCTCCAGCTTGTGCTCGTGGCCCGTCATCCTGTTGGCCTTTTGATATTCTAGTCATGGTGTGAGTATCATCAGGTGAATGTCATCAGCATCTACTGGCAGCTGAGCCCAGGGCATCTCAGTCGTTTTACATTGCCATTAAAGAGACGTGGGAATAGCAAGGATCCCTGCATGGAAAAAGAACCCATCACCACCCACAAGTTTTGCCAGAAAGGAATGAGTGCTACTGCTGGGCCTTCTCTCCGACTGTGTCATGCAAATGTGTTAGCGATACACTGCACTGCACCGTGGCAGAAGCTGCAGAGAGGCCCAGCAGCACAAGCTTGGAGTTCTCTGTGGCCATGACCATGAAGGTGCCATTGTTTTATGCCACTAGAGCCATCTCTGGGAAGAGCCTTGGTCCGAACCCGGATTGTGGGGCATCTAGCATGCTGGGTCATGTCTCTCATGTTTGAAGAGAGCGATTACTTTGGAAACTGTCACAAAACCCACCAGCTGCAAAGAGTCTAGAATAGTCCTGACCTATATTTGGTCTGTGGAACCATATTGCTTAGTGTGTTGACTTGGAAGCTAAATATGTTTTGTATCACCTTTCGCGTATTATCCCCATTCCATCTCCTTTACCCGGCATTTCATCCATTGCTCACTATGAATAACTCATTACTGTGTGGCGGGAGTGCAAATCATCCTTCCCTTACTCAGTTATTTGCATATTGCTGTTGTAGTGGATGAGGTGAAATGAGACAACAGAGGGCGAGAAACAGACAGGCCTGGCTTTAGTTAGGAATGAACCAACAGGGTTGTCATGAATAGGAGCTGCTAAGGAGAGTCTGATGTACCTGGAGAGCGAGGAAAGGGTTAAGCAACTCTAGAGATGCACCTGAGAAAGGAAGCTTCAGGTATTCAGCAAATGAAATGCAGATAGGAATTTCAAACTGAGAGAAGGTTTTTTTTCCCTCTCTTCCTTTGTTTTTAAATCAGAGCAGTTTTTCCCCAGGTAGCAAGAGAGACAGGCTCTCCCAGGAACAGACTCCCTGAATTGTGTAAGCAGGGGAAAGTTTACATCAGTGGTCCCGAATGAGGTGCCCGTGGGTGCCATGGCGTCCCCTGGGGCATTTATGTGCACCCGCCTAGTTGGGATCGTGACGCGGGATGGCCAGGGGAGGACAGGCCGCACATGCAGCAGGGCCGAACTTGCGCCATGATGGGGCGTGGGGAAGCGCCGGCGGTGGGAGAACCTGCCAGGGAGTGTGGCGGGGAAGCCGCGGGAGCAGGGCAGCCAGTCTGGAGTGGCCAAATGGCCGTGGTGGGGGGTTTGGCGCCGGCACAGGCGCATTTGGCACGGGGCTGCCAGCTGGGCGATGCAGCGGGATGACGTCACCCACCAATGCGGTGCCCGCCACACAAAAAGATTGGGGACCACTGGTTTAGATAGTCCATCAGGTTTTATTGTTTTCCTTGTCTGGCCGTTTGGAAATCATGTCTGAGCTGGTTAATTGTTTTTCTCTTTTGTAACTAAGGGTATGTCTGCATCTAAACCTAAAAACTAGTTCGAATTAGCATTTTGCTAATTCAAACTAGCATGTCCACATTGAGTGGACCCTGAACCGAGGTTAAGGCTGGTCGGAAGCAGTGCCGGCAGGGCATCAGATTAGGACTTAGAGCGTGGAGCTGCTGTCTCAGGCTAGCCGAGGGCTATGCTTAAAGGGACCCGACCCCCACCCCGGACAGACAGTTCTCAGGGGTTCCCCGCTCACTTGTCTAACTCGATGGAGGACAGCAAAGCAGTCCTGGCTTGGAGTGCCCTGAATGCTCACACTCGGCACATCACAGCACTTGGCCATCAGCCCGGCTGCACTTGCTGCAGGCTGCCATTCGGGGGGCTGAAGGAGAGCTTCCACCCCGAGGAGCCCGCAGAGCCACCCCAGTCCTCCCCATCAGGGGCTCGTACCCCATTCCTCCCTCACCTCCTTCCACTTACCCCTCCCTAGCCCCCCTTCCTGATGTACAAAATAAAGGACACATGTTCAAAAATAGAAACTCTCTTTATTTAACAAAACTCGAGGAGACTGGGAAAACGAGGTGGGAGAGGGGAAGAGAGAGGGTGTGAGAGGGTGGGAGAGGGGAGGGCAACTAAAATGATCAGGGGTTTGGAACAGGTCCCAGATGAAGGGAGGCTAAAGAGACTGGGACTTTTCAGCTTAGAAAAGAGGAGACGGAGGGGGGATATGTTAGGTCTATAAAATCATGAGTGGTGTGGTGAGGGTGCATAAAGAAAAGTTCTTCAATAGTTCCCGCAATAGAAGGACGAGAGGACACCAGATGAAATGAATGGGTAGCAGGCTACAACTAATAAAAGGAAGTTCTTCTTCACAAAGCAAATAGTCAACCTGTGAAACTCCTTGCTGCAGGAGGCTGTGAAGGCTAGAACTAGAACAGAGTTTAAAGAGAAGTGAGATAAAGTCATGGAGGTTGGGTCCATGGAGTGCTATTAGCCAGGGGGTAGAAATGGTGTCCCTGGCCTCTGTTTGTGGAAGGCTGGAGATGGATGGCACGAGACAAATGGCTTGGTCATTGTCTTCGGTCCATCCCCTCCAGGGTCCCTAGTGTTAGCCGCTGTCGGCAGACAGGCTACTGGGCTAGATGGACCTTTGGTCTGACCCAGTACGGCCATTCTAAGCTCAGGGCTCAGGGTCGGGGGTCTCACTGGACCACTCTGATTTTCATGCAAACCTGCTCCTGGGTGGCCAGGCTGGCAGCTATCCTGCCCTAGATGGCCACTTTCCTGTGCCTAGTGCGGAGGTCGTGGATGAGGTCCACGATGTCCGCACTAGACCAGGTGGGCGCCCGCCACTTGCGGACCCGGGCAGGCTCCCAGGAGCCGCCAGCCTGGTCCCGGGAAGAGGCGGAGGGCTGGGTGGCAGCGGGTGGCTGGCTTGAACCGTTCCAGGTGCAGGGTCTGCTGGCTGGGTGCTGGCAGGCTTGCACCTGGCACGGGCACCGTAGCCAGCCCGTGCCCCTTTAAGGGCTCCGGGGCCAGGAGGGGGGCAGAAGAGTTTTCCTGGTGGTGCCCAGAGTGGCCACCAGGGAAAGCTGGGGAGGGCTAGCCTCCCACTAGTTTGAATTAAGTGGCTACACAGCCCTTAATTCGAAGTAGTTAATTCGAACTAGGCGTTAGTCCTCGTGGAATGTGGTTTACCTAGTTCGAATTAAGCGCTCAAATTAAGTTCGAACTACCGGTTTGCTAGTGTAGCGCCTATCAAAGTTAATTCGAACTAACGTCTGTTAGTTCGAATTAACTTTGTAGTGTAGAAATATCCTACAGTTTACAGCCCTGGGATTCTCCCTGAGTCTATTTCACTCCATGGCTTTTAACACCCAGTCATTTACTATGCTTGCAACAGTAATCTTGTTTTGATAATAAAACTGTTTCCTTTTTCTTTTAATTAACCGGTATTGGTTGATTTTTGTGTCCTTAAACCTACATGCCTAAGTTACCCGGAAGAAGCAGAGCCCTATTGTTCTCTGCAGATTCCCTCTGTTTTCCCAACTTCAAGCAAAATGGAGCTTGGGGATAGGAGGAGAACTTTGCCTCAGGGCAGGGATTCCAAGTGACCTCTTCCCTGGAAAAGGGCTTATTTTATATATTTCTTTTAATTTACACTTGGTGGTGGCAGCAAACTGATTGTCTTTCTTTTGTGTGTCAGGGAAAGTGAGACTGGACAAGTTTCTGTTTGGAAGTTACAAAGACAGGTTCTTACAGAATTTATTCTGCTAGCTGGCCCCCATATATCTACACTCAAAATGCCAGGTTGGGAAATTGAGCCGTGACAAGAACCAACCTCTGAAGTTATCGAGAAACCCTGTTCTCCTCTTTTCCTCGTAACTTTAAGACTTGTTTTGTCTCTAGAGGTTCTAAAAATAAATGGATCTGTTTTTTACAGAAACCTGGTGGGATGGGTCACACGATTGGAATGTTGGTATGAAAGGGTACAGCTTGCTCAGGAAGGACAGACAGGGAAAAAAGGGAGGAGGGGTTGCCTTGTATATTAAAAATGTACACACTTGGACTGAAGTGGAGATGAACGTAGGAGATAGCTGTGTAGAGAGTCTCTGGGTTAAGCTAAAAGGAGTAAAAAATGAGGGTGATGTCATGCTAGGAGTCTACTACAGGCCACCTAGCCACGTGGAAGAGGTGGATGAGGCCTTTTTTAAACAATTAACAAAACTATCCAAAGCCCAAGATTTGGTGGTGATGGGGGACTTCAACTATCCAGACATATGTTGGGAAACTAACACAGCGGGGCACAGGCTATCCAATAAGTTTCTGGACTGCATTGGAGACAACTTTCTGTTTCAGAAGGTTGAAAAAGCTACCAGAGGAGAAGCTGTTCTGGATTTGATTTTAACAAATAGGGAGGAACTAGTTGAGAACTTGGAAGTGGAAGACAGTATGGGGGACAGTGATCATGAAATAATAGAGTTCATGATCTTAAGGAAAGGTAGAAGGGAGACCAGCACAATTGAGGTAATGGATTTCAGGAAGGCAGAGTTTGATAAGCTCAGAGAACTTGTAGGTAAGGTCCCATGGGAAGCAAGACTGAAGGGAAAAACTGAAGGGCCCAAAAGCAAACAATTCCGCTGTGTAGGAAAGATAGAAAATATGGCAAAAGACCAGCTTGGCTTAACAAGGAGATCTTGCATGATCTCAAAATAAAAAGGAGTCCTATAAAAAATGGAAACTAGGACAAATAACAAAGGATGAATATAGGCAAGCAACACGGGAATGCAGGGACAAGATTAGAAAGGCAAAGGCACAAAATGTGATCAAACTAGCTACAGGCATAAAGGGAAACAAGAAGACCTTTTATAAATACATTAAAAGCAAGAGGAAGACCAAGGACAGGGTAGGCCCACTGGTCAGTGAGGAGGGAGAAGCAGTAACAGGAAACTTGGAAATGGCGGAGATGCTCAATGACTTCTTTGTTTCGGTCTTCACCGAGAAGTCTGGAGGTGTGCCTAATGTAGTGAATACAAGCAGAGAGAGGGTAAGTTTAGAAGATAGGATACACAAAGAACAAGTTAAAAATCACTTAGGAAAGTTAGATGTCAGCAAGTCACCAGGTCCTGATGAAATGCATCCCAGGATACTCAAGGAGCTGATAGAGGAGGTATCTGAGCCTTTAGCTATGATCTTTGAAAAATCATGGCAGACAGGGGAGATTCCAGAAGACTGGAAAAGGGCAAATATTGTGCCCATCTATAAAAAGGGGAATAAGAACGACCCAGGAAACTACAGACCGGTCAGTTTAACGTCTGTCCCAGGGAAGATAATGGAGCAGGTAATTAAGGAAATCATATGCAAACACTTGGAAGGTAATAAAGTGATAGGGAATAGCCAGCATGGGTTTGTGAAGAACAAGTCATGCCAAACTAATCTGATAGCTTTCTTTGATAAGATAACGAGCCTTGTGGATAAGGGAGAAGCGGTGGATGTCATATACCTAGACTTTAGTAAGGCATTTGATACGGTCTCGCATGATATTCTTATTGATAAACTAGGCAAATATAACTTAGATAGGGCCACGATAAGGTGGGTGCATAATTGGCTGGATAACCGTAGTCAGAGAGTTGTTAACGGTTCCAAATCCTGCTGGAAAGGGATAACAAGTGGAGTTCCTCAAGGGTCTGTTTTGGGACCCGTACTGTTCAATATCTTCATCAATGATGTAGATATTGGGATAGAGAGTACGCTTATTAAGTTTGCAGATGATACCAAACTGGGTGGGGTTGCGACTTCTTTGGAGGATAGGGACATAATTCAAAATGACCTTAGCAAGTTAGAGAAATGGTCAGAGGTAAACAGGATGAGGTTTAATAAAGAGAAATGCAAAGTGCTCCACTTAGGAAGGAACAATCAGTTCCATACATACAAGATGGGAAGCGACTGTCTAGGAAGGAGCATGGCGGAAAGGGATCTAGAGGTCATAGTGGACCACAAGTTGAATATGAGCCAACAGTGTGATGCTGTTGCAAAAAAAGCAAATATGATTCTAGGTTGTATCAACAGGTGTGTTGTAAGCAAAACTCGTGAAGTCATTCTGCCACTCTACTCTGCACTAGTTAGGCCTCAACTGGAGTACTGTGTCCAGTTCTGGGCACCACATTTCAAGAAAGATGTGGAGAAATTGGAGAGGGTACAGAGAAGAGCGACAAGAATGATTAAAGGTTTAGAGAACATGACCTATGAAGCCAGGCTTCACGAACTGGGCTTGTTTAGTTTGGAAAAAAGAAGATTAAGGGGAGACATGATAGCGGTTTTCAAATATCTAAAAGGGTGTCACAAGGAGGAAGGCGAAAATTTGTTCCTCTTGGTTTCTGAGGACAGGACAAGGAGTAATGGGCTTAAAGTGCAGCAGGGGAGGTTTAGATTGGACATTAGGAAAAAATTCCTAACTGTCAGGGTGGTCAAATATTGGAATAAATTGCCAAGGGAGGTGGTGGAATCTCCCTCTCTGGAGATATTTAAGAACAGGTTAGATAAACATCTGTCAGAGATGGTGTAGACGGAGCTTGATCCTGCCTTGAGGGCGGGGGGCTGGACTCGATGACCTCTCGAGGTCCCTTCCAGTCCTATTATTCTATGATTCTATGATTCTATGAAGGAGCATGGCAGAAAGGGATCTAGGGAAAATAGTGGACAACAAGTTGAATGAGTCAACAGTGTGATGCTGTTGCAAAAAAAGCAAATATGATTCTAGGTTGTATCAACAGGTGTGTTGTAAGTGTAGCCCAAGGTCCAGTGTGTTTCAGCAGCAGCCCTGGGAACTACAAGTTGTGGACTACAAACTGCGGCATGTTAGGAGAACTTCCTGGTTCCTTCCAGGATGTGCCCTCTGCCCCCAGCAGGGTCTCAGCAAGGACTGTGCTAGAAGCAGCACACAGGCTGCATGCTGAGAGAAGGGGGCTGCTGAACTGTTTTCCTGTTCTATGTTTTTTACAGAATAAAGCCTGTTCCTGGTGATTTGTCGGAGTGGGTCTGGTCTGAGGTGCACTCACACATACACAACGCAGAGCACACCAAGCAGCCTCAGGCCTAGCCCTCCCCCCACAGTGGTGTAAGAAGTCACAAGCTTCCCCTATGCTGAATAACCTCACACTGGGCTAGCCAACAGGAGAGGTTACATAAGCAAAACTCGTGAAGTCATTCTGCCGCTCTACTCTGCACTAGTTAGGCCTCAGCTGGAGTACTGTGTCCAGTTCTGGGCGCCACATTTCAAGATGTGGAGAAATTGGAAAGGATACAGAGAAGAGCGACAAGAATAATTAAAGGTCTAGAGAACATGACCTATGAAGCCAGGCTTCATGAACTGGGCTTGTTTAGTTTGGAAAAAAGAAGATTAAGGGGGGACATGATAGCGGTTTTCAAATATCTAAAAGGGTGTCACAAGGAGGAAGGAGAAAATTTGTTCTTCTTGGTTTCTGAGGACAGGACAAGGAGTAATGGGCTTAAAGTGCAGCAAGGGAGGTTTAGATTGGACATTAGGAAAAAATTCCTAACTGTCAGGGTGGTCAAATATTGGAATAAATTGCCAAGGGAGGTGGTGGACTCTCCCTCTCTGGAGATATTTAAGAACAGGTTAGATAGACATCTGTCAGATATGGTGTAGATGGAGCTTGGTCCTGCCTTGAGGGCGGAGGGCTGGACTCGATGACCTCTCGAGGTCCCTTCCAGTCCTATGATTCTATGATTCTTTCGACATACATCAAACAGAACAAATCAATCAATTTAGTGTTTTCATGTTTAGTATTTTAATCCAAAGCTAGTCTTGAGAACAAACTTACAAATTACATTCATGAGCATAAAAGGAAAACAGATACAACACTACACTCTCTACAGGTGGTCAGTTTTTCACAGGTGGTGTAATTTCGACAAATCAGTTGTGCTCATGCAAAATAATATGCACGCTTCCAATCCAGCATCAGTTTCAGCCTATATAACTTTCTCCTGGCAAGCAACATCATTACTTATCCCGGGGCCCCAAATACACCCAACACACAGCTTTGCTTTATTTTCCTTTTGTAATTGTTTTAACAAATAGCAGGAGCAGTTACAAGGAAGAATTCATGTTCGGTTTAGAATAAAAGTAAAGAGCTAAACAGAGATCAGTGTTTGTGGCAAAGAACACAGAGTAATACTCATTAGACTCTTACCAAATCCTATAATAGCATTGCCAAATTTGATTTAACTGTGTGACACATTTGGAAAGCCATTCAGGCTACAAGATTAACGATGAAAAAATAGATGAGTTATCCATCTTTCATTCTATAACCGTTAAGGGATAGTTCCACTCTGAAAAGCAGTTCCAAAATCTGTTCTGTTTTTTAGAGAATTGTTTATCCTCTAAATTTGATGAGCCATCTCCTCTGATCATAATCTAACTTTCTTTCCTATCATTACTTTATAATTAGACAACAAACTAAATGACCTGATTTATTTATAAATAACCCTCTAACCTACAGGCGCCTCTCTCTCTTTCGCCTTGTTCTTGGTTGTTTCCCCTCCTCTTTCATCACTTGTCATTACCTACCTAATTTAGTTTATAAACTCTCCAGGGCTGGCATTTTGCCTGTTATAGATGGGCACATCTAGAGCAATCATCACTGTAGCAGTCAAGCACTTATTTCCTACGGCATTATCTACACGATGACACGGGGCACAGTACTACATTTGGAGGCTCTAATCAATGAAATTAAGAGATGGGGGAGGCAGGGAACAATCAGATCAATTAATCCACCTATCCCTGTGACTACCACACTGCCCTGATTAGGTTTTCTAAGATTTTGTCTAGGATAGCTATGCACCATCATAGCAATGCTGCTGCCGTTATGTTCTTCTCCAGTCTAACAGACATGTCATAGAATCATAGAGCTGGAAGAGACCTTAGAAGGCCATCAAGTCCAGCCCCCTGCCCAAGGCAGGACCAATCCCAACTAAATCAACCCATCCAGGGCTTTATCAAGCCGGGACTTAAACACCCCAGGAATGGAGACTCCACTACTTCCCTAGGTAACCCATTCCAGTGCTTCACCACCTCCTAGTGAAATAGTTTTTCCTAATATCCAACCTGGACCTCTCCCACCGCAACCTGAGACCATTGTTCCTTGTTCTGCCATCCATCACTACTGTGACCAGCCTTTCTCCAGCCTCTTTGGAACCTCCTTTCAGGAAGCTGAAGGCTGCTATCAAATCCCCCCTCACTCTTCTCTTCTGCAGACTAAACAGACACAACTCCCTCAGTCTCTCCTCGTAGGTCATATGCTCCAGCCCCCTAATCATTTTGGTTGCCCTCCGCTGGACCCTCTCCAATGCATCCACATCCTTCCTGTAATTGGGGGCCCAGAACTGGACACAATACTCCAGATGTGGCCTCACCAGAGCCGAGAAAAGAGGAATAATGACATCTCTGGATCAACTGGCAATGCTCCTCTTAATGCAACCTAGTATGCCATTACCCTTCTTGTCTACAAGGGCACACTGTTGACTCATGTCCAGCTTCTCATCCACTGTAACCCCCAGGTCCTTTTCTACAGATCTACTACTTAGCCAGTTGGTCCCCAGCCTGAAACAATGCTTGGGATTCTTCCGTCCCACGTCCAGAACTCTACACTTGTCCTTGTCTCTGGAGTAAACTTTCTTGACAGTCAGCCTCAGGTACTCATTTGCTTAGTCTCCTTCCATTTCTCCTTACGATAATCCTTTCTCCTATTCAACCCTAATGGATTCCTCTCAAACCTAGTGCTATGCAGCCTTTGAAGATTTGCTTCCACACTATGGCTTCTCCCTTTGTCATTCTCTGGCCAGTCCCTATATAATGTGTTCTACCCATTTTCTTGAGAATCAGCTCCACCTATCGCCTCAGTGATTTTTGAAGATCTTCTCTAAACTCCCCACAATTTGGTCAAAGAGTTGGAGCTCCCAGGACTCCCATCACAATCCTAGGTAAGTTCCGAGACGTCATGATGGGCATCTGAGGAGTACAAATGGGCAAAACACTTCCAACTCTTGCGAAAAGTGGCCTGGGATTCCAACAATGAACACAGTAATCAGAACCCTACCAGTAAGACTCATGAGGTATGTCTACACTGCAGCGCTATTTTGGGATACTTTTGGTATCCCAAAATAGCTATTCTGCATCTTGACAGCATGCTGGTTATTTTGAAGTATCTTTCGAAATAACAGGCGCTCTATTCTGATGTCCCTGTAAATCTCATTCCACACGGATGAAGGGACATTTTGGAATAGTGGTTTATTTCAAGATTTAGCGCTGTTGCATTGCTTATTTCAAGCTAAGAGTGCAGTGTAGACACACCCATGCAAAATACACAGGGCAGAAGAGAAAACAAAATAAAGGGACTGCAGTTCAGAAAGCTGCCAGATCTTAGAGGACTGTGACAGAAATATGGTGTTGTGTTGATGGGCATGGACTGAGGCTCAGGAAATCTGGATTCAATTCCCAGATTCTCAGTTTACATTTCCTGAACGACTTCGGGAAAAATCTCTCCTTATCTCAATTTCCCCTCTGTGTATCGGGGATGATAACCCTTCCTCCTTTTTCCCCACTCTTTTTCCTTTCAATTTAGATTGTAAGCTTTCTGGGGGCAAGAATTAACTCTTACTATGGGTTTGTACAGCAGGGCTGTGATCTCTATCGGGCCTCGAAGGGGGGTGCCCACATCAAGCCCCCCGGCCCAGGTCAAAAAATTCAGTCTCCTGCTACTGCACTAAAAATAACTGTGTAGACATCACCTTGAAGTTGTGGAGCTTATGTTTTACGTTCAATGCCTATCCTCTAAGCTTCAGACTCCAAGTTCCATCCAGGCCTACAGAGACACCATTATGAAAGTGGGCTCACAGCCTGCGTAGACATACCTAAGAGCTCCTGTAACACACATCACAGTGGTCCTACAGCCAACGTTTTCAATGAGCACTGGCCTTTGCCAACCATCAGGACAACAGAACTAACCTGTGAATTATTTGATGTGCCGACTAGCAGGTGGCAAGAAGAAGAGACAAAATCTACTCTGGAGATGAAGGAAGGCCCAGGGAGAAGAGAAATGGGTAAAGATGGAGATTTCATTAAGTAGGAGGAAACGAAAAAACACTGGCTGAAGGAAAATGAAATACCAAATGGCACTAATGGGCCAAGAGCCAGTGAGCAGTCAAAAGCTGCACTGAAATGGAGAGCAATGCAATCCAGTATAACTGGTTTATATAGCATCTGACATACTCAAAAAGCTTCTCAGAGTTAATTTCCCTCTTCCCTCTGCTATTATTTATGGAGGCGAGGGCAAAGGAGAAGAGAGAGACACTCAGAGGATATTTGAAAAAAGATGCAGAGCCAGAGAGGCAGAGCGATATAGAAAGGCTGGGCCAGGCAACACACACTGCAGAGGAGAGGGCTCCTTCAGCAACCGTACTGGAGTAGAACAGAAAGTCGATCACTATCAGCTGAGTCCTTGGAAGTTCTCAGGGTAAACTGGGGAATGTCCTGACACAGAGCTCCTTTCTTTGCACACAACACCTTTACTGGGGAGAAGAGATATAGATCTGTCACCTTTCGATGGTCTTTACCAGCAGGTATTTGAGAAATACCAGGCCTGCCATGTGGCTGAGACTCAAAAATGTGTCCTTCCTTAACAGAAGCTGCAGCGGTCAGTTACAATACGGGTGGCCCCACTCCTGCAAGCTGTGCCACATGTGACTGGGTGGAGTTGCAGTTAAGTCAATGGCAGACTTCAGGCTGGGAGCCTTCAATGGTTGAATATACAGTAAATGCAACAAGCACATTAATAAAGAAGCAAACTCGAGCACCAATCCAGGAAATGAAAGGGTTTCCAGGCCAGGTTATACTGCATGCAGCTCCTATCAAGTTCAACAATTAGGACTACTATACTCTGGGTGCCCAACTTGAGGTAGCTAGCATCTGATCTGCAGAGGTATCGAGCTCCTCCTGAAGTCAAAGGGAGCTCTGGAAAATCAGGTCTGTTTATCTCAAGCAGGACTCCCGAAAACCAAAGCACCCAGTGGTAAATGCCCCGATTCCATGTGTTGCACATTGCCACGCAGGACTAATTTCAGTGGGAGCTAGGGACAGTCAACACCTCGCAGGAGCGCCTAGGAATTTCATAGTCTAACCCCGTAATTCACATTATTATTAATGTTCACATACAAGCATGGTAAACCTGACTACTGGAATCTCAAATACAGTTTTTCCTGACTATTTTGTGTGATATGCAAATGTTCAGCCTCAATGCTGCATTACTGTTTTTATAGCCACATGCACATTCGCACACTCTCGGTTTTAGTTTACGAGGCAGAAAGAGAATAAAAACAATTTCCCCTTCCCCCATCCTTAGCTAGCACTCAGGGGGTTGTATAGCTATTTGGCACATCTCAGAAGATTTTTAAATTCAGTCCTCCCCATAAACAAAGCTTGCAGCTGCAGGTTCTTGTTTGGCAAGAGATTTTTTTTGTTCGCTTTCTTTAACTTAACTTTAACTGATGCACGATGTTGATCTTATTGTAAAAATGCTGCCCTAGAGAAGAACAGCAGGGTTCACTTTACATGGTGGAAAGAAAACGATTATTTAATGCCATTTGCAAAACTTAACTAAAAGCCTAAAAGGCTTCTGAAATTATTTTCATGTTTATGTTTCCACCTTCATCCTGCCTCAGGTTACAACTTACCAAGCAACTCCTCCTCTCTGAGAACGGGTCACATGTGATGTCTGAAGTGCCAGAACTGTCTTTTATTCTGTGTTTGTACAAAGCCCCGGACATCTGTTTGCAACCACAACAGAAAAAAATCATTATAAAGCGCAACCTATTTGGGGTGAGGGTCAGAAGAGGACTATCGAACAGTTTGTACACATTTGACAAGTGGGCAAAGAAAATTTCTTCCTAATTCAAACAGTTGGTATATTTTGCCCAAGCTTCCTAAAGAACTCGCCTTCATCCTAGATAGTTTTAATTCCAAAGCAGGATTTCGGGCAGTTATGACCAAGTACAAATACCAGCTATCACGAAGACTAATTTGCAACACCTCTTTAAGAGTATGTCAACACTGCAGAATTTTTTTCAGAAAGATTGCTGGTTTTCTGGAAAAACTATACTTACATCCACACTGCTATTGCATTCTTGCGACAGAAAGTTTTTTCTGTCAGCGATAAACCTCATTCTACAAGGAAGAAGCCTTTTTCTGAAAAAAAGCTTTTTCAGAAAAATGCGTATATGGACATGGAATAGAGTGTTTTTCCGAAAGAAGAGGCCTCCAGGAAAAAGCACAGGTGCCCTGGTGGCCACTCCGTCTACAGTAATCATAACTTACATGCAAGATAGCGTCCAATACATGTGAACGCTATCTTTTGAAAAAGCAGATTGCTTTTTCGTTGCGCTTTTGCTGTATGGACTCTATCTTTCGAAAGAAGTTTTTCCAGAAGATCTCTTCTGAAAAAGTTTCTTCCAAAAGAAGACTGCAGTCTAGACGTAGCCTGAGAAATAACCATAACTCGCTGATTTACCTCTAGATGCAAATGGTGTTTGTATCTTTCACTCACTGCTACCATTTAAAAACACAGCCTTTTCATTATATTTAAGTCACCTGATTTTTAAAGCTATTTTCTCACTATAGAACAGAGTCAGTTGAACGGCAGAAGGGGACATTAGAAAATACTATCAAAACTTCTAAAATTCCATTAAAATTTTGATTTTTTTTTAAATCACCAATTACCAAAGAAAAGGTTGGATTTACTTTCCTTGTGACATGCTTAGAATCTCTCATATTACACCACAACTTTTCTGCCTTGCTGGATGCTCATGAGAAATTTCCTGTGGTTTCTGTTCAGCATTTGTGCAGGAGCCTCAGATATGTTTTATGGTCCATTGCCTCTTCTGCTGTGGTCTGCAACCACCATTACCTTCTATGCTAGAAACGCACTAAGATATGCACCTGTGCAATCCACACCCTGACTAGAACACTGCATCACCCCAATTTCTCTCCTTTAGGACTGTAAGCTCAAAGGGAGATGGGATATACTCATTTTGGTCCTGTAAGGTTCCCAGCTTTGCAGGCAATCAGATTCAAGGGCTACTACCCATTCAATTACTAATCAGTTCAGACTTTCACATCTTTAAAAGTAAAAGCAACCCAAAGCCTCTCCTTTCCACGCTGTATTAATGAAAGAGGCTCAGGGATCTGCTGTCTCTCTCACAGAAATCCTCACAAGGGTTTCATGTACCAGCTAACACCAGCTCACCAGGGTTTGATGTAATGCTGGCTGCCCTCGGAAGCTTGTTCCAAGAGCTGCCCTTGTCTAAGGGAAGCCGCCAAAAGAGATGATAACCAAAGATTATACAGGAGCAAAAAATAAGCCCAGGCATGCAGATAGATCAAAATATGCTCATCTCTGCTGAGGGCTGTCTGCTCCAGACAGCACTGCGAAAACCATCTTGCCTGCCACATGACAGGGTCATGTGCAACTCACAAGAAGATTAATAGATTTCAAGGCAGCATTAAGATCTAATCTGACCTCCTCCTGCGTACCACAGAAGAGAGAATTTTACATCATTATTCCTGGGGGGAAATCAGAGTTACATCAACTGGCCCTAGAAGAGAGGGTCCCACACCAGGTTATGGGAAAAAACTGATCATTTTAATTACTTGCAAACCCAGAATATTTAGTCCAATTCCAGCAGCCCAAAAATTAAAAAGCAGCCTGCACAGAACTAATTCCTGCCCCTCAATGGGACAAGAATCAATGGGCTTAAATTGCAGCAAACGAGGTTTAGATTGGACATTAGGAAAAACTTCCTATCTGTCAGGGTGTTTAGACGTTAGAATAAATTACCTAGGGAGGTTGTGGAATCTCCATCACTGGAGATAATTAAGAGCAGGTTGGATAGATATCTATCAGGGATGATATCTCTACTCTGCACTAGTTAGGCCTCAGCTGGAGTACTGTGTCCAGTTCTGGGCACCACATTTCAAGAAAGACGTGGAGAAATTGGAAAGGGTACAGAGAAGAGCGACAAGAATGATTAAAGGTTTAGAGAACATGACCTATGAAGCCAGGCTTCATGAACTGGGCTTGTTTAGTTTGGAAAAAAGAAGATTAAGGGGGGACATGATAGCGGTTTTCAAATATCTAAAAGGGTGTCACAGGGAGGAAGGCGAAAATTTGTTCCTCTTGGTTTCTGAGGACAGGACAAGGAGTAATGGGCTTAAAGTGCAGCAGGGGAGGTTTAGATTGGACATTAGGAAAAAATTCCTAACTGTCAGGGTGGTCAAATATTGGAATAAATTGCCAAGGGAGGTGGTGGAATCTCCCTCTCTGGAGATATTTAAGAACAGGTTAGATAGACATCTGTCAGGGATGGTGTAGACGGAGCTTGATCCTGCCTTGAGGGCAGGGGGCTGGACTCGATGACCTCTCGAGGTCCCTTCCAGTCCTATTATTCTATGATTCTATGATTCTATGATCTAGGCAGTGCCTGGTCCTGCTGTGAGGGCAGGGGACTGGACTCGATGACCTCTCCAGGTCCACTCCAATTCTAGGATTCTATGAATCCCAAGTATCAGAGGGGTAGCCGTGTTAGTCTGAATCTGCAAAAGCGACCAGGAGTCCTGTGGCACCTTATAGACTCTGAAGTGTAGGAGCATAAGCTTTCCAATGCATCTGACGAAGTGGGTCTTTGCCCACGAAAGCTTATGCTCCTACACTTCAGTTAGTCTATAAGGTGCCACAGGACTCCTCGTCGCTTATGAATCCCAAGTATCCAGACCTGAGAAAGCAGGGTGGGTGGAGACGTGAGGGAATGGTTTCTGTACTTACCAGGCACAAACACCGCAGCAAAGCAAATCTACATTGGAATAGTAAACCATGGCACAGCAGGGGAAGGCTTGGGAAGAGACACGTTTTCACAGAGTCAGATGTTTTTAAGACCTCGAGATACCATTACAATCTGTTCCAATTACCACAAAATA
The DNA here is from genome assembly GCF_052426305.1 of Pelodiscus sinensis. Classification (NCBI taxonomy): domain Eukaryota; kingdom Metazoa; phylum Chordata; order Testudines; family Trionychidae; genus Pelodiscus; species Pelodiscus sinensis. The sequence goes on along the minus strand of NC_143053.1, from coordinate 6,835,003 downwards.
TCCTTTATCATAAATTTCATGAATCTATGGTAGCAACAAACATTATGTTTTGCATTGTTTGTCTTGTTGCCAGACTTATCAACAGGGGTGGAGAAGGAGGAGAAAAGAAGTGTAACTGCTTTGTCAAGCAGCAGCCATAGCCAGAGCTCCAGGCCCCTTTGAATTGCCCCATTTGCCCGCCAACCTGTAATCGGGCCTAGAGTTAAGCAAAAGTTTCATAGCCCATAGCAACCCCAATTCTCAGGTCTGATAAAAATAAATAAATAAACTGCTTTATTGAAAAACACTGCAAAAAGTAGTAAACCACACTAATAAAAATGGCGTAAAAAGCTACCTTTAATTTTGTCTGCATCTGCAGCAATAACAAGTTAAAAAACAAAAATATTGTTCAATCAGCTGTCTTTAACCTGAAAAAAAAAGTTACACAAATGTCTCTGAACTATGGATCAGCACAGCTTTCTAAACTTAACACTATCTACCAAGTTTTAAGGCATATAGGCTAATAGTAATGTTTGTGTAAAAAATGCAGTATTAAATATATAATTAGCAAAAAGGTACAGAAAAGCTAATAAAAGGCATATTTTAAAAATCCATATATAAATTACAAACAATTATAATCAATTACAAATCCAACATATGAAAGAACATTTTAAAACATTAATAAAAACTTCAAAACTGAAAATTAGGAAATATTTTAATTTAAATTTTACTTCTTTTTCTACCTGTAAACCATTTTGTGTTTGATAACTAACATCCAGAAGTGGAAAGCGCCCCAAAATTTTTCATTTTAGGCTAAAACACTCCCTTGCATAATCAAATACTTAGCAAAAACCAAACACATTCAAAAACAAAGCGACAAATAAAAACACTAAGGGGGCATAAAAGGTATAACAAAAAAAATTAAGTAAAAATTATGTGGTATTTTAATAAAATAATCCAAAAGTATAAAATAGAAAATTTAAACCAGCTGTAATTAATTTAATTAAAGCATATATTTCAAACCAATGTAAACCAGCATTTAAAGATAAAAATAAAAGAATAAATTATAGTCAATGTATTAATATACAGTAAAATCCCAGTAAGTGTATAGCTGCCCTAACACTATTTCAATATAAACTATTACAGATTATTAAGTTGGCTTAGCAGTCAAAAGTAAATAACTAGCCTAAAAAAAAAAGAGTCCCCAAAATATACTTTAAATAAAAGTAAATTAAAAGTTTAAAAGGCTAAATACTTCTAACACAAAAAGAGCAAACAAACAAATATTTTAAAGGTTGTCCCCCTTATAATCATTGATCTTCAATATTATAATATATACTCTAAAAATGTTCATACTAATTAAAATAATGTTTGTTATAATGTGCTATATGTATTGCTAAACTAATACCTTAAATTAACACCAGAAGCCCAAATTGCTTCACAATGCATTGCTTTAAAACAATTATACAAAATATGATCCATCTGATGTGATTATTAATGGGTCAAAAGAGGAACAATATAGGCCAAAAGGCCTAATTAATTGAATTGATGTAAGTGGTAATACTTGTGTTCATTTTGCTAGTATAATGTATTTTAAATTACTAAGAAAAATGTGGGGGGTTCTTAGTATTCGTAAAATGAAACGTTTTCATTCTGTTCTTAGTAAGATTTAAATTGTTTAGCTCTATCCTGTAATGTAAGAGGTTTTATTCTTAAAAACCTTGACCTATTCTATGTCTAAAATATTTATATATAAAATGCAAAATTATAAAAGTACCAGCACAAAGAAGCGTAAGCAAGCTTGTTTACACAGAAAAAGCAAAGAAAAACCACCAAGAAACGATAACTTCTTTATCTCAATGGCTAAAACCGGCAAATTAACGACCTTAAAGTGCAAAGGTAGCCATCCAAAAACCGAAACACAAAATACAAAATAACTCAAAAACACTTTTGTAAAACAACAACCAGTTTATAATTAACAGGCAAAACATAACCCAGCAAAATCCAGATATCGGAATAAAAACTAATCACTATAAAAAACTGGAGAGGCCCAAAGGACTTTGGGTTTGTCCTGCAACAACAACAGAGCATTGAATCACAATGGACAAAACCCACCTCCCCATTCGTGTTCAATCTAGCTGGCCACTAAATTATAATACAAACACACAAGAAGCATTTCTAAGGGCACATCTACACTCGCCGCAATGGAGACTGATGTTCTGGCATTCGATGTAGCAGGTTCGATTTAGACCCATAAATCAAATGCTGAGGGCAGCTTTAGCCAGTGCCTGTACTCCTCACAATTGCAAAGGAGTAAGGGAAGCCAACAGGAGCGTTTGCTCCCATCAGCATCCTGCTGTGTGGACGCCACCAAGCGTGGCTTAAGGTAAGATGATTCCAGCTACTTATTCTTATTTACACTCAAAAATCAAGACTTCGAGAACAAAATTATATAGACAAACAAGAACTCATGAAGGGAAGTAATTCTTTAATTGCCTATGCATCCATGTTAGGAGCCTGAGTAATAAACAAGAGGAATTGGAATGAATCATTAGATTCAATTTAGTTGGTATTACTGAAATGTCGACGGATGATTCGCATGAATAGAATGTTATAATCAATGGCTATAACCAATTTAGGAAGGACTGAGTGGGCAAAAGGGGTGGGGGAAATGGCACTCTATGTCAAATATGCCATTACTCGTTTCCAAGTCACTAGTAACATAAAAGAAAATCATCGTAAATGCTTCTAGATCAATGTCATAGTAGACAAAGCAGAAGATGGGATACCAATTGGTGTTTGCTAGAGACTGACACATCATGACACTCACCAAATGAAATTAATGGGTAGCAGGTTTAAAACGAATAAAAGAAAGTTCTTCTTCACACAGCGTGTAGTCAACCTGTGGAACTCCTTTCCAGAGGAGGCTGTGAAGGCTAGGACTATAATAGGGTATGTCTACACTACCCCGCTAGTTCGAACTACCGCACTTGCAAATGAAGCCCGGGATTTGAATTTCCCGGGCTTCATTTGCAGAAGCGGGGCGCCGCCATTTTTAAAACCCCGCTGGTTCGAACCCCGTGCAGCGCGGCTACACGGGGCACGAACTAGGTAGTTCGAACTAGGCTTCCTAGTTCGAACTACCGTTACTCCTCGTGGAATGAGGAGTAACGGTAGTTCGAACTAGGAAGCCTAGTTCGAACTACCTAGTTCGTGCCCCGTGTAGCCGCGCTGCATGGGGTTCGAACCAGCGGGGTTTTAAAAATGGCGGCGCCCCGCTTATGCAAATGAAGCCCGGGAAATTCAAATCCCGGGCTTCATTTGCAAGTGCGGTATGCCTACATTACCCTCCTAGTTCGAACTAGGAGGGTAGTGTAGACATACCCATAGAGTTTAAAGGGAAGCGAGATAATTTCATGGAGGTTAGGTCCATAAAAGGCTATTAGCCAGGGGATAAAATGGTGTTCTTGGCCTCTGTTTTTCAGAGGCTGGAGAGAGATGGCAGAAGACAAATCGCTCGATCATTGTCTTTGGTCCACCCTCTCTGGGGCACCTGGTGCTAGCCACTGTCAGTAGACAGGATACTGGGCTAGAAGGACCTTTGGTCTGACCCAGTACGGCCGTTCTTATGTTCTTATGCCAGTGTAATCCAGAGAGCCTCCCAACAGACCCGGGGCATCAGTACGTGGGCTTGAACCTGGGATCTTGGGGGATAAAGCCATGAGCCTCTACTTCATGAGCTAAAAGCCAACGGGCTCTGAGCTATAGCTGTAGAGTAGACTGCACTTTTCCTTCTCAGTGCCTCTGATTAACACCAGTGAACAGGATAACCAACTCTTTCCCCATCTATTTATAATATGTCGGGAAAAAGTTGTATGATCATTGGAGACTTCAATTCAGTGACATATGCTGGGGGCCTCATGATGCCAGTGCTAAACATCCTTGAAATTTCTGAATATTATAGATAGCAACTTCCTAACTTAAAAATGTTACAAAACAGTTAACCATTGGGACGCTTTACTGAAAGCTATGGTGTACCCTCCATCCTGGGCAATTCTAAAATCAAGATTAGATTTTTTTTTCCCTAAAAGATCTGCTCTAGGGATGATTTTGAGGCAGGGGCTCTGTCCTGTTTTACACAGCAGGTCAGAACAGATGACCATAGTGGTCCCTTTTGGCTTTGGACTCGAAGAAAAGTTATGTATTAAGCCTGGCAGCATGAATAAGGGGAAGATGAAGGGAACCCATGAAAGAATTCATTGCTACTATCATCTCATAGTCTCATTTAGCCCTGCGTACGTTAGAAAATAAGGGCCCAAACCTGCCTTATGAACATCTGTGCAAGTGAAGGCTGCAGAATCAGGGCCCTATGTTTAGAGGAAGCACTTAACTAGCCTCTGAAATGTAGCCACCTCCTGGTGCAGAGTGACAGCTCAGGACAAGGAGAAGCGAACATGGGGCTCAGTCTTACCTACAGAAGGAATTTATGTTGGCAGAATGTTATTGTACGACTAGTAGTTCTGCCAGAATACTGAGATGAATCTTACTCGGGCAAGACGTTCCATGGACTCTCTACAGCAGAGGTGGGCAACCATTTTTAAAGGGGGGCCACTTGAAAAATGTTCAAAGTGGTAGCAGGCTGCCGTGGAAGGGGCGGGGCCTCAGGTGGAAGGGGAGGGGCCTTTAAATAGAAACAAGCAAAAGCCTCCCTGTGGCTCTCAGGTAACATGGCAGGGCAGGAGCTGCGAGTCCTTGTAACTGCTTCTATTTAAAGGGCTCACGCCTTAGCAGCCACCGGGAAGGCGCAAGCCATTTAAATAGAAGCAGTTGAAAGGGCTCACGCCTCCCCGGCTCCCAGGCAGTTAGGGGGTGGGGTCGGGAACTGCCACATGGGCTGAATAAAAGAGCGAGGCGGGTCGGATCTGGCCCACTGACTGGCTCTTGCCCAGCCCTGATGAGCATAAGAGATCAGGGCTTTGGCTGTACAGTCACAATAATCAAGTCACAGTCAGGTACCCAAAGATAGAGAAACAGTAATTAAAATACAGCACAAAGGTTTCCAGCCTCTGGTCTATGGACCCCTCGGGGCTGCACCTTCATTTGAATTATTTTTAGGGATCCACAGATGAAAAAAAAAAAGCTTAAAACCCATTGATGCAGCTCTTCTCAGTAGTAGCCCTCAAAGCGCTTCATAAAGGAGGTGATTTGTTATCTCTTGGTCAGTGGCAGACCTGGGAACAGAGCCAAGGTCTCCGAAGTCCCAGTGCAGTGCTCTAGGTTACATTGCATCTGACCAGGTGGGTCTTTGCCCACGAAAGCTTATGCTACAATAAATCTGTCAGGCTGCGTCTAGACTGGCAAGTTTTTCTGCAAAAGCGGTTGCTTTTGTGGATAAACTTGCCAGCTGTCTACACTGGCTGCTTGAATTTCCGCAAGAACAATGACGATCTCATGTAAGGGCCAGTGTAGACAACGCAGTATTGTTTTCTGCAAAAAAGCCCCGATGGCGAAAATGGCGATCGGGGCTTTCTTGCGCAAAACCGCGTCTAGATTGGCACAGACGCTTTTCCGCAAAAAGTGCTTTTGCGGAAAAGCGTCCGTGCCAATCTAGACGCTCTTTTCCGCAAATGCTTTTAACGGAAAAACTTTTCCGTTAAAAGCATTTGCGGAAAATCATGCCAGTCTAGACTTAGCCACAGTCAATAAGGTGCCACAAGACTTCCCATTGTTTATGCAGATTCGAACGAACACGGCTACCCCTCTGATACTAGGTTATGTTGCCTCCCTACACGCTCCTCATGTTCTCTGTTGAGCTGCCTCACTCCCTGTAAGCTGTGCACTTGTGCCGTCTCTCAGGAGAGATTCAGATGCTGCCCAACTGATTAGCAGAGCTGCACATTTAGGGTTTTTTTGTCTACTGGTGGTGCGCATTCACACGCCTTGGTACATATAAAATATGATTCTGCGCATTGAAAACATCTGCACATGGATGGAGAAGATTGGACGGAACATTGGTGGAGAACTGTGTTTAAACCAGCCCCGCCCATGTCATACGTGCCCTGCAGGTAGAGGGGTAGTCACGGCTGGCAAAGTGACTCCTTGCATCAGCACTGAATTCACCTGCCCATGCTGGAGGTAAGTCACTCAAGCCTCCTACCCTTCAATAACTGCTACCTGCCATGTCCTAACTCAGAAGAGAACATAGTGAAAGTACCAGATACTTCCAGCAGCAGCAGAGATGCATTCTGGCGCATTCGGAGTAGTTAGGGGCTTTCATTTTACCTCCAATGCTGAAGAGATCATCTCATTCACTTAGGCAGGTACATCTATGTTCTCATGCACCCTCTTTCTGCTTCTTCAGCAGCAGTTACGCTACTTTCCAGAGCTGAGGCATCAAAGCTTATACTCAAACAAGGAAGTTTTTAAGCCACATTAATTTCGAGCTCTGCCAGAAACAGCGGGAAGACTAAAATAACGGTAGCCAAATGAGAAAGCGAGACATCCAAGCTGGTGAGGAACGAAGTGGCATTTTCCAGCTTCCAGATGGTTATTTCAAAGAGGGAAGAAAGAAAATATTTGTAAAAGAGATACAATTTAGACAGTTCATGGGCAGGATCTCCTTAAAGACCAGAGAGAATCAGAATACTGAAAAGAGATCCAACCAATCTGGAAATTCAAGTCCATCACTACATCCACGGTTCACTCTTCAGACATTTTTGTTAGGAATCATCCCACAATTATTCCTGGGGAAAGGAGGAGATAGTGATTATTTTGCTTAACTGCAATTATGCATGTTTAAAACACAGAAAAACACACTACCAGAACTAGACACAGCAGAGGGAAACCAGCAACATGCTATTTAGCCAATTGAAAATATCCCAAACAATATTGTAAAGAATGCAAAACTGGCAACTACCTGCACCCAGAAATCCCATAGTGCTTTTGAAATCCAGTCTAGGGAACCAATCCCACAAAGAGTGGGAATACACTGACCAGCTCCTGGGATGACAGAGGAATGATCTGGTGGTTAAAGCTATAAATCAGGAAGTCTGGGTTCTACCACAGAAGCTGCTGTGATTGGAGGAAAAAAATAACTTTCCATTCCTTAGCTGCCGTATCTATAAAAGCAAGATTCTGATATCTACCTCACTACCAGTGAGTATTAGTGGCTTAATTCATAAACACACACCCAGATCAGAGGATCCTGATAAAAAGGCAGATTACTAGAAGAAAAATCCTCCCATGACAAGCCCCAGCATGAAACACATTGCAACGAGGTCGGCTACAGAGCACAGCTGTTGCCGCTAATATTTCTACATTTACTTGAACACGCTCTGGGAGATGGTAATATTTTGAGCATGCTGTGGTAAACACCAACTCTGAGCCATTGTGCTGCAGTCTGAAAGAGGTAAGAACAGCCATTATACAGCCTAGACAAGAACAATCCATTGGTAATGAATCAAAGCTAAGAAGAAAACCACCCCGAAGTCTAAACAGATAGAGCGTAAGACGGAGAATGTCTTATTGCCCTTATATAAATCCATGGTATGCCCACATCTTGAATACTGTGTACAGATGTGGTCTCCTCACCTCAAAAAAGATATACTGGCACTAGAAAAGGTTCAGAGAAGGGCAACTAAAATGATGAGGGGTTTGGAATGGGTCCTATATGAGGAGAGATTAAAGAGACTAGGACTTTCCAGCCTGGAAAAGAGGAGACTAAGGGGGGATATGATAGAGGTCTATAAAATCATGAGTGATGTGGAAAAAGTGAATAAGGAAAAGTTATTTACTTGTTCCCATAATATAAGAACTAGGGGCCACCAAATGAAACTAATGGGTAGCAGGTTTTAAACAAATAGAAGGAAGTTCTTCTTCACACAGTGCATAGTCAAACTGTGGAACTCCTTGCCTGAGGAGGTTTTGAAGACTAGGACTATAACAGGGTTTAAAAGAGAACTAGGTAAATTCATGGAGGTTAGGTCCATAAATGGCTATTAGCCAGTATGGGTAAGGAATAGTATCCCTAGCCTCTATTTGTCAGAGGGTGGAGATGGATGGCAGGAGAGAGATCGCTTGATCATTACCTGTTCGATTCACTCCATTTGGGGCACATGGCATTGGCCACTGTCAGCAGACAGGATACTGGGCTGGATGGACCTTTGGTCTGACCCAGTACGGCCATTCTTATGTTCTTACGTTATCAGCAGAATAAGCATCATGTAACCCACACAACTCATGGGTGTGGTATACAATCCCATCTAGTGACACTGAGACCACTTACAGAGAGAATAACGGAACTGCTCTACAACCTTAGCTAATGGCCAGCTGGCTTTTAGCTGATAGAGTAGAACAGGGCTACTCAACACACGGGCTGCATGCAGACCATGGCCCGTTTGTTTGCAGCCCGCAGTTCAGTTTGGGTTCACATTGCAGTTTGGGTTGATATACATTTCAGTAGTTAAATTCCTGGACTGCTGTGAAGCCAAAACAAAAAAGCAGTCAATAGAATGGCCTTCTGTTGATATGCATTTTAGTAATTAAATTCCTGGACTGTCATTGCTCATTAAAAGTGGTGTCATATGGGTGGAAATTGGGTAAATACTGCATTTTAGTAATATCAACAGAACTAACTTAAATAGGGCCAGCGTGTTGTGTAGTCTTGCCTTAATTTTTGTATTCATGCCCATCAGTGTGAAAGAAGCTATTTGCATATATCTGCATGCATATGTAACCACACTTATGCTGCGGCCCTCAGCATGTGCTATGAGTATCATTGAGGTCCCCGGGGCTTCCAAAATTGAGTAAGCCTGGAGTAGAAACTCATGTCCTAAGCTCCAGAGGTCCCAGGTTTGATTCCGCTGACCGGAGATTGTAACTAAGGTTTGTCAGCACTACAATCACACAATGCAGCAGTGCTACAAAACTCACTGCAAAGCATCTGACACTCCTCTGGCTTTATCAGAGACAACTCCATGCCAGTCCCAGGTTGGGTAAGGTCACCAATATGGTGAGCTAAACCTAGCTGAATTGGGCAAGATTCCAAGAGAGACCACCAGCTCAGATTGAGATATATTGAGAATCCTGCCCCAAGAGACACTGACCTGTATTTTGAGTCTTTAGTTTTGCATGGAAGGGTGTTTGCAGAAGGCAGAGGTTGCCAAGATGCAGTCTTGAACTACAAGGCCATGCTCAGACCTGGCAGCTGCCTGCTGGAGGGCCCTTGGCAGACGCGATGCCATGGATAAGAAGACTTTCAGCAACTACCCTCCCACCCGTCTCACAAGTACCTGTGCTGTAGGTACGTTTCATGTCCCTCGCCCACTGAGCGCACGGCTGAATCTCGCACATGGCTTCTGCCGCAACGCACAGAGCGGAGAGGCACAGCATGAGCAGCCAGGATCAGAATGTGTTCAGATGCCATGGAAACGGGCGCAGAACAGGATGTGTAAACAAGCCCTCTCCGGGCACAGAATACTACACACAACCGCAGCCCATGCAGACGGGTTGTCACATTTAACATCGCATCAGCCGCCTGTAGGTCAACCCCGGCCCAGTTCCAGTTGGCGCAATTCACAGACTAGGGTTGCCTAGTCCGACTTCCTGAATAGTGCAGGCCAGGGAATTTCACCAGAGATTCCTGCACTGAGCCCATAAGGTCTGCTCAAGCTACAGAATACGGATTTAAAGACTCCACGTGATGGGGCCTCCAGAACATTCCTACATAAACTGTGCCAGTGGTAAATTCCTGTGACGGTTAAAAGTCCACATTACACACGATGCACTTGTCCTCAGCGAGCGCAAAAGGGGCAGTTACAGCTCCTCAAGGCCGTGTTCCAGCATGACCGAGTTTTCATTCCTCAGCCTGCAAAGGAAATTTTATATCAAAACAAGTCAGACCTGGAGAATTACCATGGCCATCGGAGAGCCCACACAGGGAACTCTGTGTGTCAGGAGAGGCTAGTTACACAACAAAAGGGAAAGTGATTTGTAAATTGAGTCTCTCTCTTGCAGGAGCAGGCTGAGAACTGAGGCCTTAGGACACGACATCTTCACGTTTCTTTTGTAGTAAAGCTTGGCGCTTAGGAGGACAGCCCTGGAGAGTGAAATTCTCTATCCACAAAGGAGGGGTAACAACATTGCAAGCTTCCCTTACCCTGCACCACCCACCTAGAGAGACCAGTGAGCCGAAGTCTTCCCGCCCATTAGCGTTCTCATATAATGGTGCTACTTGCTCACTATCAAAGCAGGACTCTAGCTACAGTCCTCATATCCCTGTAGGGACATTGTGGAAAATAGAGTCGCACTTACAAACCGAATCAGAGTCCTAAAAAAGCCCCAAAATAACCCAAATCCACAGACACTTGCTAAGGAACAAGGGAAGACACAGGAGTCGAACCAAGAGCCACAAAGCAGTATGACTGGTAAAGGATCACCAACTCGCAGCTCACAGTGAGCAAACAATCTGGAAGAAAAGACATAGATTGCTGGGGTGGAGAGGAATACGCTACCTTCTCTGCTTTCAGAGACAAATGCTTTCACAGCTGCTCCATGCCTTTGACTTCTGGTTTCTAGTAACCTTAAAGTTAAGCCTGAGTTCAGGTTGCCAAACAGCCATTCAAAACCTTCCTGTCAATTCTGGTGTAATGGGATCTAACACTGAAACACACAGTTGTTAACCCCAAGAAACTTAATGAACAAGGCCTCTGTGTCAGTGGGTTTCAAACTTTTTTTTCCTGTGTCCCAATTAGGAAAAATTGTTTATGGCCATGACCCGATGGCTGTGTTTAGACTGCATCCCTTTTCTGTAAAAGGGATGCAAATTAGACACAGCGCAATTGCAAATGAAGCGGGGATTTAAATCCCCCCGCTTCATTTGCATAAACATGGCTGCCGCTTTTTTCCGGCTCGGAGCTTTGCGGGAAAAAAGCACCAGTCTAGACGTGGATCTTTCGGAAACTAAAGCCTTTTACGAAAGATCCCTTATTCCTTATTTTAAGAGGAATAAGAGATCTTTCGGAAAAGACTTTATTTTCCGAAAGATCCCCATCTAGACTGGCGCTTTTTTCTGGCAAAGCTCTGAGCAGGAAAAAAGTGGCAGCCATGTTTATGCAAATGAAGCGGGGGGGGTTTAAATCCCCGCTTCATTTGCAATTGCGCTGTGTCTAATTTGCATCCCTTTTACGGAAAAGGGATGCAGTTTAGACACAGCCAATAAGTATATCTTTTTAAAGTTCCCCCAATCCCCACAGAGCTCCCCAGAGACTGCCAGGAAACTACTCCCCCCCCCCCCCGACAGAGTCACATGGCTGCTGGGGAACACCGCCCCACAAGCAGAGCTCTGGCTGTTGACCCAGTGCCCCATATCCTGCACCCCAGTGCTGGATCATAACCCTAAGTTTGTGAATGACTGTTCTATGTAAATAAGTAGTTGCCCCCCCTACAGCTTGAAGCGTAGGAATTCTGGAAGCAAGGGAGAACAATCCAGCGATTACAGGAAAAGTTATATACACACTGAATGGATCTTTGCTTTTGCTCACTTGGCCCAGAATGGCGTTATTCAGTTGTGAAATATGCTGCTGAAGCAGATGGCAAGTCCCCAGAGAGGCACCCTTCCATTTCCAGGACAGTGATTGGAACATACTGAGCCTGTTCAGATACACACAGCATGGGTGGTATTCCCTGGGCAAGGGCAACGACAGATCTGCTGTGCCACAGACCATAAATGGTGGCATCTCTTAGTGTGCTTGACACGCAAGTTTCTATTTCACAGCACACTTCAGCCCAACGGCAAAATTTTCCATGCAGGGTAAGTTCACCCACGTCTATATCTGAGGGATCTGGCTGTGATACTGTGCCCCCATACTTTTATGGAAATGTGTTTTTGAATATGAATATGCTTTATGCAAAATGAGGAAAGTAAAATACGATTCAAGAGCTTGTAACTCCTTGAATGTGTATATTCCATGTGTGCCTGTATCATTCTAGTATGCAAAGCTAGAAATATAAAGTGTAAACCTGTTTATTAATCTAGGTCTTCTAGTGAAAGCCATTAGTGTTGCTTAAGGAACTTAATGGTCCGGTGCTCAAGAAAAGGATCTGTGAAGAGTCTTGTTTTTCCTGTAAACTTAAACTGTGGTTGGTCCTATGAAGACATGTGATCATGACACCTGATGCTAGAATCCATCCTGAATTTGGTATTTTTCCATAGAAGTGAGGGGATGGGATAAAAACATCCCACCCTGTGGAAATTCTATTTAAGGGATAGAAAGCAACCAATGGTCTTCAGCCAGCTTCAAAGACTGCTCCCCACCTCAAGAGGACACATGAAAGGACTTGAAAAGAAAAGAACTCTAACAAGGGGAGAAGCTCTTAGACCCAGGTTAGGAACAGATCAGCTCTGGCCTGAAGAACATTACCTAAAATAAGGACTAAGGTGAGAAATTATGGTTTGTAACAATTTCTCTTCGTGTATTAGGCCTACTTGGTGTATTTTGTATATTTTAGCTTAGTAACTTACTTTTATCTGTCTGTCATCACTTGCAACTATGTACTCAAGTCCCACTTTTTATTTTTATATTTAATAAACTCACTTTTGTATATCATCAGACCTAGTGTAAATAATTGTTACCAGAGGCAGAGGGGGACAGACAACAGCAGTGCATCTCTCTCTCTTTCACGGATAAAGGGAATGAACGTACAAGCTTTCTCTGTGTAAAACTTTAATACAGAATAAGAGGGATTTGGGGGTTTAATCCCATTGGGGTGGTGCTCCTGGGCACTATCAAGTTCCTGTAACTGAGTCCTCCCAGAGCTAAGCTATTATCAGTGTTTATGTTATTCTGCTGGGGGGGCTGTTACCCCAACTCTGCGCCTTTGCTGGGGGAGACCAGAGCTTCTGGCTCAGCAAGACAGAGTGGTAGGGCATCCTAGAGGGCAGGTAGGTAGGCTCAGTGGGTGGTTTGATCAGCCCACCATTTTAAGGAGATCTCTGTGACCCAGCCCATCACTTGACATTCAGGGATACTGACCATTTTCACTTAGCTGACTTTAGCTATTCAGCCTCAAGACAACCACATTTCAAAGTATTCACCTATGGACATTCATTACCAATGAAATGCAGCCTGCTCTGGAGTGGGAGCAATCAGCCATCTACTGCCCAGCATACTATATAAAAACATTCAGAAATGCATGTGGAAACACATCCTGTAGAATACATCCTCTGGGACAAGACTATGATGCACTCTGAACAAGGCTCTTCTCCACTCAGGGGCAGACTAAGACAGGATCCATGAGATGTGTGTCCCACAGGCAGAGCCCCCACAAGGATCTGCTGGCAGAGGTGCAGCATTTGACCAACTTCTGCTAACTAGCTACCCCCTGGGTGGGCTGGGCTGTGGCAGGGATGCAAGGATGCAGGAGTGGGAGGGAGAGAAGTATGGCTGAGAGTCTGGACAGACTGGGTTAACTGGTGTTTCTTCATCAAGTTCGCCAACATGCTTTGAAATGCCACTTAGTGTAGACACCTTTAAAATAACATTACCAGGAGGTCTCGAGAGCTTTGCAGGGAACAGAACATCTGCCTGGAGAGACTTCGTTTCAGAGCCTACTATCTTGATGGACCTCAACCTCATTTTGCAAACTCTGAACCAACAAGAGAGTGCTGGGCCTCTAAACACACGTGATGAAGAACCAGAAACAACCCATCTCGTCTAACCAAATGTGCAAGATTGTTCATGACTGTGCAACCTGTGTCCAAGATTTCCAATGACCCCACAACTCACCTCAACCTCTCCAGTCACAGACAAGATCTTTCCCCCTTACCTTATCTTGGAAACGAGGTCCTATAGAGTTATTCTGTTCTTCCTGTCATACAAGAGCCCTGGACAATCTGAAACAAAAGATATAGATTGCTGAGTGGTGTTGGGGTGGAGAGGAATACGCTACCTTCTCTGCTTTCAGAGACAAATACTTTCACAGCTGCTCCATGCCTTTGACTTCTGGTTTCTAGTAACAGCTCATGGGCTTTGGGCTGCAGATCATGAATGAGTACAAAACAACACTTACCAGGTCTGCCACACTTTGCACATGTTAATCAGAACTTCTCCGAGGTAACTGAGGATTACTCCCATTTTAAAGATGGGAAAACAAAACAAAGGAGGGAATGGACTTAAAAATCCTCCAGATTTCCGGGTGTATTTATGTGCTGAGGAGTGTGGGACAAAACTAAAGAGATTTCTCAACTTTCACTGAAAACTTTTAAGAAATGTTCTGGTTTCTTTAGGGCAGGGGTGCGAAACCTTTTTTGGGTCGGGGGCCACTAAGCCACAGAAAAATCAGTCGGGGGGCACACACAACCAAGAAGAAAAAAAAAAGACAACCCCTCACTGACGTGGCCCCTAACTGAGAAGGAGAAAGACACACCTCACATTCCCCTCACACACCAGAACCTATGGGGTCCAGGCTAGTAGATTTTGTGTGCTCCAGTTCTGCTGTAGGCATAGGCTCCCCAATGCTGGGGGGAGCCCTGAGCCTCGCGGGCTGGATCCAGGCAAGCCGGGGGTCACATCCACCCCCCCGGGCCTGAGGTTCCCCACCCCTGCTTTAGGGCCTCACTCCTGCCAGACACTGAGCATGCTGGCTTTGGTGCAGCACTATAGAACAAGCGTAGGTTAAAGCATGTGAATAGTCCCATTGGAACATGCCCAAGATGTTACCCACTGTAAGTACTGGCTATTTTCTAATATTTTTTGGTGTGATCCTCTGCACAACACCTTACACGAACTTCAGTTTTCATCCAAATGATGGAACCTCCAGCCGCACAAAACCACTGAGGCCTTCATGGGGTGCTGATGGAGAAGGCAAGGCACTATCCGGTCAACCACACAGGTGGTCTCCCACCAGAGTCTGCTGTGGTCCACATCAGCCAGGTACCGACCAGCTTCTGAGAGATGCAATAGTATACTGCAGCCTCATGCTGCCAACACTTCTTAGCAGCTACACTGGCTACAGTAAATGGCCTTCTGTATCCGTAAACAGAGGATCCTTAATATATCAACATATCTTGAAATAGTGGTGAAGAACTATTTTTAATAGATTTGATTGCAAAATAAAAATAAATGTCTTTTCCATCAATTTATTACCAGAAACGCAAATGAAAAATCTTTAGCAAATATCTACTGAATCCCTATATTTGGTTAATAATGAATAGCAATGTCCTTTATTTATTCAAAACCAAAGCATCAATAGCTAGTGTTTTTCTACATATTTGGGGATTCTGGTTCATACTATGAACACTCTCCCCAAGCACAACTCTTTTTTATAGTAATAAATAGTAATAAATTTTCCATTTTTCAGTAATAAATACCATGCTAGCTTACAATAATATAAACTCACATACATGCATATTTAAAAAATCTGTAAAAACCTGAACTATAAGTTCCCCTACCAGATGTTATTCAGCTAAAACGCCCATTATTAATAATAATTTTATTACAGCACTGCTTAGATGCTCCAGTTGAGGCCAGGGCAAATTTTGCTAGGTACTTTGCAAACACAGGGTAAGAGACAATCAGTGCCTCAATAAGATCACGGCTTCATTTAAATTTACATGGCTGCCGCGCTGAGCCGACAAACAGCTGATCGGCTGTTTGTCCGCTCAGCGCGCTATTCTGGACACTCCCCTGCTGACATCAAAGCCCTTTGTCAGCAGCCCTGTTATTCCTTGTGGGATGAGGTTTACCGGGGCTGCCGACAAAGGGCTTTGATGTCAGCAGGGGAGCGTCCAGACTAGCGCGCTGAGCGGACAAACAGCTGATCAGCTGTTTGTTGGCTCAGCGCGGCAGCCATGTAAATTTAAATGAAGCCGCGATCATTTAAATCGCGGCTTCATTTGCCTTTGCCAAAAAAACAAATCTACATGGCTCCGTCAATGGAGCCATGTAATTTAGACGTACCCTAAGATCTCAGTCTAAATAGACAAAACAAAACAAAAAGCAGGAGGGGAAACCAGGTAACCCAAGAACAAGTGGAGGGAGCAGCCTAAAGTTGACGTTACAATGACTTTTTGTTGGAAAACAGTAGTAAATTTAGACTAAAAAATGTTAAAGAGGGAAAGTCAAAATTGAAACAAACTCTTCTAAATTGTCCTACCTTTGAAACTTTCTGAAATTTTGTCCTTTTTATCCTGATTTTTTTTAAATCTAAAAAATTCTCACAAGACAGGAATCTCACTTCCCATCCAACCCTAACCCCAAGTACTAGGTTTACACTAATGTCTCTTAGGAGAGCAGATTAAGCGTGGGAAGCCACAAAAAGGGATTCCTGACAGCTAATCCTGGATCTGACGTTTGACTGTTCCATCCCAGGACAGTAAGTTAAGGTGGTGAAATCTGACCACTACATAGACTGTGGAGGCCTTGATTTTTGTCTAGCCCCCAAGAGAGCAGATTGAGACTGAATATCAGTGTAATGGAGGGATTCGCCTTCCAACCCCATTTGTTGCAAGACATCACTCAGAAATCTAAACTACAAGGATTTCCACTGATAGACCTAATAAATCATCATCATTGTACAATTGCCTCAGCCCTCAGACTACCCCTTCCTTCCCCATTGCCCACACAGATCTCTGTGGTTTTCCGGCAGCCTGAACCACATAAAGAGACAGGGCCAGAAATTTGTGCTTCTACAGCAGAATACAAAGACTGAAACCGAGAGGCTGAAAAAATGAATTTCTCCAAGCTTACACAGAGGCTGAATGACACACCAAGAAAGTCTTCCTAGCAACCTTCCCACCCCATGAGGCTAAGAAATACACCACTTCATTAATCCTGAGTGTCTATGGCCCACAGCAGAATCCCGCATTAACAGATGCAAAAATGTATCATCCTCATTCACAGAAAAGATCTCAGACATTTGGAAAAACGTCTCTACCAGCCCACATCTGGCCCCATCATACACCCATACCCATCGCTACCTGCCCGTGTTCAGTACATTCACTACTAAAGGGGTATTGGACAGCAAAATGGAGTCTTGACCCAAGACTTATGTATCCAACACATGATCTTCTGAGCTAGCAAGTCATGAGCAATTGGTACCATCCATGACTGAAACAGCCAAATCCTCATTCAGAGAAGGAAACTTCCCTTTCTTTTTCAAACAGGCAACTGTATAGCAGGCATGTAAAAAACTCATCCTGATACATCCACTGTAGCAAACCACTGCCCAGTAACAAACATATTCCTAAGCATGCTCAAAGAGGATGCTAATTGATGCTAGCATCCTTGTCCTGGCACCATCTGGATTCAGTCCAGGACATGAGACAGGAATAATGTTCAGCGGTACTGACGGATGCTCTTCTGCTATTGATGGATGAAGGGCAAACATCTAGTCTCATCTTCCTGGATCTATGTAGTGCAGTCAACATTGCTGTCCACCAGCCACTGCTGTTTCATTTTAAAGGTAACAGGGGTACACTGGAGTGTGCTGGCCTGGTTTTCATCCTTCCCGGAGGGATGCACACAAGAAGTGGAGACAGGAAATGGCACCTGCATCACAGTCCTTTCTCCAGACCGACTCCACATCTACGTGCAACCCTTGGGAGACTGATCAGACAACATGAACTCAAGGGCCAGCAATGTGCAGGGGGCACACAGCTTACTTTTCACTACATATAACCCCCTAAACTCAACATGGCTCAGAGGTTCAAGATCATGGATGGTGAAGACAGCGTATTGAGGCTGACCATGCTCAAGGCCAGAAGAAATACTGGTGAGCACAAGGAAGTTTGCAGGCACCATGCAGTCTCCTTCAGTTGAAGGCACACACCCACAACGCTCAATTCAGTTGATAACTTCGGGATTCTCCTGTACTACTCCTCTGAGGCTAACAAAATTTCACCTCCTCCCGTCAAAGGATGACCTGGCCTCACTTACATGTATTTTTGTCACCTGCCATCTGGATCACAGCAGTGCTACAAACCTAGCCATGGGGTTATCAGCCCTCAGGGAACTCCAACTAGTACAGAACACCGTAGCATTTCCAGCCAATAACACTGGATGCCATGAGGACATCATACCTTCCTGTGGTTGCTAAACTGGCTTCTCATAGAAGAGTGAGTCAAAATCCTGGTCCTTTGTCTTCCAAATGGATCTAGCTAGGGGGAGAGGTAGATACATTGGAGGGCAGGGATAGGGTCCAGTATGACCTAGACAAATTAAAGGACTGGGCCAAAAGAAATCTGATGAGGTTCAACAAGGAAAAGTGCAGAGTCCTGTACTTGGGATGGAAGAATCCCAAGCATTGATACAGGCTGGGGACCAACTGGCTAAGTAGCAGTTTGGCAGAAAAGCAGAGGGGGATTACAGCGGATGAGAAGCGGGATGTAAGTTAACAGTGTGCCCTTGTAGCCAAGAAGGCTAATGGCATATTAGGTGCATTAGGAGGAGCATTGCCAGCAGATCTAGAGAAGTTATTATTCCCCTTTATTCGGCATTAGTGAGGCCACATCTAGATTACTGTGTCCAGTTCTGGGCCCACCACTACAGAAAGGATGTGGACGCACTGGAGAGGGTCCAGCAAAGGGCAACCAAAACGATGAGGGGGCTGGAGCACATGACCTACGAGGAGAAGCTGAGGGATTTGGGCTTATTTAGTCCACAGAAGAGAAGAGTGAGGGGGGATTTGATTGCAGCCTTCAACTTCCTGAAGTGAAGTTCTAAAGAGGATGGAGAAAGGCTGTTCTCAGTAGTAATAGATGGCAGAACAAGGAGCAATGGTCCCAAGTTACAGTGGGAGAGGTTTAGATTGGATATTAGGGAAAACTATTTCACTAGGAAGGTGATGAAGCACTGGGCTGGGTTCCCTAGGGAGGGGGTGGAATCTCCGTCCCTAGAGGTGTTTAAGTCCTGGCTTGACAAAGCCCTGGCTGGGATAATTGGGTTAGGGTTGGCCCCGCTTTGGGTAGAGGGCTGGACTCAATGATCTCCTGAGGTCTCTTCCAGCCCTAGGATTCTATGATCAATGGACGGGGCCCAGCCAGTCAGAGAAGGCCTGAAGTCGGGGACGAAGACAGCACTTGAAAGCTTTGCTCCTCACACAACAGAGCATTCTAAGAGAAGAACAAAGCTCCTCTGTGCAAGAGACACAATCTTCTCAGGGAGCACTTCAAGCCTATGGAATAAATTCCAATGGAAAATAAGGCTCATCACAAACTTCCCCGCCTTCTGCTTCACCAACCTGCCTTCTCTAACACGCGTGAGAGCAGACACATTTAAAATGAAAACCCAACTAACCGCACAGACAACTCTCCCCTTCGTGAGAAGATGAGAGAGAGAATGTACCACATGTAACAGATGTAAGTCACATTGCTTAATGCACAACTGGAAGATGCCTTCATACTAAAGTGATGTGAGTGGATAAGAGCTAGTATGTTATACGAAAGAAGCCTTAGGAGCTCAGTCTAATAAGAGGGTCAGACAGGAATGGGAGTTGGGCGGCTGAGGACTGAAATCACAAGTGAAGTTTAATGAATGAAATACAGGATGTTGGCAATTCCGAAGCAGAGTGAGGGTATGTCTACACTACCCTCCTAGTTCGAACTAGGAGGGTAATGTAGACATACCGCACTTGCAAATGAAGCCCGGGATTTGAATTTCCCGGGCTTCATTTGCATAAGCGGGGAGCCGCCATTTTTAAAACCCCGCTGGTTCAAACCCCGTGCAGTGCGGCTACACAGGGCACGAACTAGGTAGTTCGAACTAGGCTTCCTAGTTCGAACTACCGTTACTCCTCGTGAAATGGAGAGTTCAGCCAAGGACCCTAATAGGCTAGAAGTAAATGTACTTTTTAAAAGGGAACAGGTCTGATTTTCAAAAACCTCCACAATCCCAGCTCATTATGAATGCTCATCAGCTCTGAAAAATCAGGCACAGCGAACTTGCTAGGCAGGATGCTACGGAGGCACCTTATTAAGAGTCACAAAAAGGACAAAACACTTTAAGAACAGCAGACTGAGGCCAGGTCTACACTAGACCCAGAAGGTTGGATCTAGTGTAAAATATGTAAAATACACAGCCGGAGTCGGTTTTACCTTAAGCTGAGCTTGGCGCCGTCTTCACAATGGAAAGCCGAAGGGAGAAAATGCTCCCGTTGGCTTCTCTTACTCCTCACAACTGAGGTGCTGACCAGAGCCGCCCTCTGCATTCGATTTAGTGGGTCTTAACTAGGCTCGCTAAATCAAATGACAGAAGATCAATTTACGGCACATAAGTGGAGGCCTGACTCCTCTGATGTATTACATCAAACTACCTCTGCTGAAGACAACAGAGCCGGGAAGAATTTACACCAACTGAGAATCTACGCCAATCTATAGTTACACGTAAGGGGATGAAAACAATAGAGACTGTCAATCCTGAGTCATGTTCCAGGGTCTTTGTGGCTCAGAGGGCCAGAAAGAAAAAATCCACCTCCAGAACCCAAGGTGTATGCACCCAGTTAGCAGAAAGGTAGGTGGATCTTGGCTTTACCTTAAAGCCTCCAACCGCTGGAGAAGACAGGATATCAGTCTCTGTTGGCAGAGGAATTGCCAGGGCACGTTCAGAAAAACAAAAGTAGCTGATGGATTTCAGAGATCAGGCCAGACTGGGGTAACCGGCACAGGAATTCTGGAGGACTTGACAATGATAATAACGGTTT
The DNA here is from genome assembly GCF_052426305.1 of Pelodiscus sinensis. NCBI lineage: Eukaryota > Metazoa > Chordata > Testudines > Trionychidae > Pelodiscus > Pelodiscus sinensis. The sequence goes on along the minus strand of NC_143053.1, from coordinate 6,814,330 downwards.
TCTGACCAAGTCTCCTGCTGAGTTATGTGCTTGACCCACAAGAAGTATACACAGAAACGCAATACTAATAAAGAGATTACACAGAAGGGACACAGCTTCGTTCTGGATTAGCCAGAGCAGGCCCGACGCGGCTGCCATCTGGAATAGATTACTGGGTGGGTTCTACTGGAATTCTCCTGGCTCACTGCGCTAGCCATGCTTGGCAGCCATGCAGAAGCCTTCCTCAGACATAAATAGCCTCTGAGACACAAACACACCCACTGCCATGAGAAGCCAGTTGTGAAACAGAGTGACTTTTACCTGTGCTGATGACAACACCTTCTATTACTAAAACAAGGGGAATTGTAAAATTCTATTTTAATTTCCACTACCCACCTTAGGTAGGTATTTGGTCTCCCTAATCTGAGCTCCTTGCAGTCTTTAACATATTACTCCTCACAACACCCCGGTGAGGCAGGGCAGTGCTATTATCCTCTGTAACAGGAAACACGGACAGGACCCTTGCCCTCTGGCCCCTTTTGTGCCCACAAACCAGCTGGAAACTCCACCTTCTATGTGCAGAGCGTCAGGGACTGCTAGTTTCCAGCTAGCTAGGGAGCACAGCCTTCCGCTCCTTGGCTCCTCCTCTTCCTCTACTTCCTTCCTGCCAGCTTTATATAGCCCTGTGGCTAATGAGGCCAGCAGCTGATTCTCCATCTATCCCTCAGGTGTGGGCTTATTCAGCCAGCTCCAGTCAACCCAGTCCTGATGGTTTCCTAGCCAGCAGCCTGTCACATCCTCCTGTGACAGTTAAGGAACTGGGGACAGAGAGGCTAAGAGTTATGCCCCAGCTCTCTCAGGAAGTCTATGGCAAAGTAGGGACTTGGACCCAGGTCTGAGGCTTCCCAGGGCAATGAACCCTGACGGTGAGGAAGGCTTCTCTGGGCCTGCTGAGTGTGTCAGCTTCCTGTCTACCAGCCACAGACAATAACGAGTGTTACTTCAAAATACATAGTCCATGTCTACACAGCAGGCAGTTATTTTGAAATAATGTCGAAATACTGTCAAGCTGGAGGACTTCTTACTCCGACTCCTGTAACTCTCATTGTACGAGGAGTAAGGGAACTCGGAGGAAGAGGGCTCTATTTCGATATAAGTGCTGTGTAGACGCTCCCAATTTCTAAATAAGCTATGCAATTGATGTAGCTCAATTTGCATAGCTTATTTCAAGTTAAGCCCCACTGCGTAGATGTACCCTAAAGGCATGTCAACATGTTATTTTGAAATAACAAAGAGAGCATCCATACTACCAAGCCCGTTATTTTGAAATAAAGGGCTTGTTATTTCAAAATAAGAACTCCTGCTTGTGAAGATGAATAAGCTTATTTCGAAATAGTTATTTCGGGAGTTATTATTTCTAAATAACTTATTTCAAAATAACTCCCTAATATCAACATAGCCTCAGGTACTATAGGACCATTCGTTGTTTTTTTAATATTTGGGTTTTGTTGTTTTTTGTTTCGTTTTTTTAACTTCCCTGTTCTGTTCATTCTCTCCAGGGCATGTGGCATTGGCCACTGTCAGAAGACAGGATCCTGGGATAGATGGACCCTTGGTCCCATCCAGTCTGGCCATTCTTAGATTCTTATATTCTTAAGAAACTAGACCGTCTGCAGATTTTTTCCACTCCATCTAATGTGATGCGTGAATCAGGTCCAGTTCTCATACCCATACATTTTGGACAGCACAATGGCTTTATAGACTTTCAGACTGGCTCAACGCTTAATGTCATGTTGCTTGCCAACTTTGGCTGATAGTCTGCCAAACGATAAATTGGCTTTGTTGATATTACTTGTCAGCTCCTTGTCTATACTATCCTCATCTGACAATATACTGACAATAAAACAGAAGTCGGTAACTTCACTCAGCTGTGTGTTGCTAATGGCGACTTTCAGTTTCCTGTAGGGTTTCCCTGGCATAATTTGATACATGACCTCTCTTTTTCAGACTGACTGTCAGCCTGCAGCATTCTGCAGACTCTGAGAATCTGTCCAGAATCAACTATATCTCTTCTACATACCTCCAAGCCACAGAAAGTGCAACAACTGTGGATGACAGAGAGAAGAGGTGGGAGGGAGCTACTTATTGAAGACATGAAAATAGATAGATACATGAGTGGTAGTGTCCTGTGCCACAGGTTTTACTGAGAGAGCAAGAGACATCTCTGACCATCATAGAAATCAGAAGCAAGAAAAGAGCAGATACAACCTGTTGACTTCCACCTTCTCCCAGAAGCTTTTGCTATAGGATGGGCTAATAGTGCCATGGGACACCCACTGGTGGATTTCCTGCTCCAAGGGAGGCTTTCTCGACTCAGACTACCCTCCTAACACTCACAACCAAGTGCAGCGTGCACATGTATAGTCAGGAATTTAATGCTTGGAGCACTGGGCTCCGAATAATACAAAAGCGTGCTGTATTTCTGTTAGTGCCTTAATTGCTACGTGTCTGCTGTTTCTCCCGCCTCTTTTGTCGTTTACAAATTTCAATTCCATCCAAAGCTCCAATGACCCCTCTTAAGCGCTCCCTGCAGAATGCAATTGTAATTCAATGTAATTAAGCAGGACAGAAAGCCGGGACCTTTTTACATTGTCAACCGTATTTCATTTGTTGGACATGATGAAAAGGCTCTAATTGAATGCTCAGGCTGCTGAATGATACATTTCTGATTCTGTCAGTTTCCCACCGGATGCTTGAGAGATTCAGACAGTAGAATGTAAGGAGGATCGTTGCTCTGAACAGGGAGGATGGCCCTGTAATACCTCCCCTTTGAGATAAAGATTCTCCAGACCTGCGGAGCACAAAAAATCTACTAGCCTGGTCCCCCCTAGGCTCAGGTGTGTGAGGGGAGCATGGGGAGTGTCCTTCTCCTTCTTGGTCGGAGGCCACGTCAGTGAGGGTTTGTTTGTTTTTTGTTTCTCACTTGTGTGCTGTCCCCGAGTGATTTTTCTGTGGGTCAGCGGCCCCCGGCCCAAAAAAGATTTCCCACCCCTGCAATATAGCAACAGTCATGAAGTGCCAGGTGCTCCCAGAGGTATAAAATAAGTATATACACATTATTTTATGCCTAGGATTTCCTGTGTTTATTGTTTCCCAAAATGTCTTTATTGTATGCAAATTATACATGTTTCAAAAGGTATTTACACTTGACTGGTTGGTGTGGGGTTTTTTTTTTTTTAATAGCAAAAAATTGTAGTTCGAGTTCTCCTCTCAGCATCCAGATTTTCAATGCAAAGCAAAGGTTCCTATGCCCAACACAGGGATAGATAAACGCCACAAACATGCACTGGGCAGCTTCCTCCAGCTTCCTCCAGCTTACAAACAGACATTAGGACAAACAAAAAAGCCTACAATCTGAAATCTGAAACAGCTAAAATTGATAATTTTCAATTTTTACCAACTTCCAAACTGCTAAGCGGTGTTCCCTATAAACTGTACGTTTGGGCGGATTCAATCTCTCCTGACTGAATCTCAAGAGATTCAAATGCCACCCAGCTGATTAGCAAAGCATCCACAGCCAGCAATATGTGTTTCTATTGGTGGTGCACATCTGCACATGTTTTGGTGCAGAGAACAAAAGTTATTCTGCACATGGGTGTAAAAAATTAGAGGGAACATTGCTGCTGAGGGAAAACAACTCTGGGGATAATTTTTTTAAGTGAAAAGCCTACAACCAGAAACCCTTCTTATGCCTTGACAGTCTATACTGGACATGCATTAGTCCTTTCTTATATGAACTGGAATATTCCAAAGTAACTCTTATGCATATAACCTAACTGACCTAAGCCATCATTCCATATTTAGGTGGTAGCATGCTCTTTGAAGGCATCTTCCTACCAGAGAATCAAAGGTTGCTTTTGTTTTGTTTTTGTAACTGCAGCGACAAACAAGTCAAAGCCTGTAGCAATCAGTTCCAACTGCAAAAAGGAACTGGAGAGGCAGCGTTGCTTAGTAAGTGGACTACTAGACCAGAACTCAGGAGGCCAAAGAACTATTCCCTGTCCTGCCACTGGCCTGCTAAATTACTCTGAGCAAGGCACGTCTCTCCGTGCCTCAGTTTCTCCATCTATAAAATTTTATTACACTGACCTCCTTTGTGAAGTACAGGGGATAAAAAGCACTCTATAGCAGGTAGATATTATTATAAGCAGCACTAACTCCAACAGAATTTTATAGGCAAAACAATTCTGCATACTAACTGAAAACAGGTAGAAATCCCCAGCAGAACCATATAAGTTTTCATAATCGAAAAATAACCCCAGCAGATTGTCCCTGGAATTATGTGAATCATCATGTTGTTATAGCAACTTCATCTTTGCATCAAATCTAAAAACCAAGCACAGCTCAAATGCATTAGGTAAAAATGATCTATAACGAGATAAAAATAGATGGGTTCAACCTAAGAAAAACACCCCCACATTTCACTTAACCCCTTCTGAAAACATTTCCCTTTCTGTCATTAAAGAAAAGTAGCAGGGGGAGCAACATAGAGCTTGTTTTAAAAGAATACGGCAGTTCACGTCATCAAATTCTATTCTGACACCACAATCAAGATCCATTAAACCTTTGTAAATTACCATTGGGAAAAATGAGCTAAGCCAAATGAAATTCTGAACATTGCCAAAATACCCTTCAATCACACTCAGTTGATCCGGAGCTTGATGGAATTTACCCACTGTCTGAACATTCACACGCTCGCTGTTCTAAGCACTAAGACACAGTGTCTTAACAGCTGCAGCATCTCCTCCCGATGTGTGTAGAATGTCTTGACAGTAAATGAGTTTATTGGTTTTCCAGGTACAACACTACAACTTCAAGGAATCCAGAACAAAAGCAAAGCAGCGCTGTTGCCTCTAAGTATAGCCTTTTACAGCACAAATCAAACTCTTCCTGAAAATAAAAAGAAAAAACATTCTTCATGTAAGTGCAATATTGTTTCCCTTAATTTATGCACGTTCACTACGGGAAGTGCCGTGGGTTGGGTTACCACTTCCTGCAGCTCCCATTGGCCAAAAACAGTGAACTGCGGCCAACAGGAGCTGCAGGGAGTGGTTACATGAAGCTACACATGAAGACACACAGGTAAATAAAGCGGCTGGTGGCCTACCAGTGGCTAACCCTGGCAAGGCATGTCTGGCCCGCGGGCTGCTTATTGCCCACCCCTGGTCTAAGCCTTCCACTTCTGCAGGATTCAATCTTCCACTAAAACAAGCCAAAAAGGTGGGTAGGAGGAGATAAGTAGTAGTTAGAGATCTCCAACTCTTATCCAGGTTGAACTTCTCTCGTCCGGGACTCTCTGGTCCAGCAACATCTGTGGTCCTGCGGGACAACAGATGTTGCTAGACCAGAAAGCCCCAGCCTTAGAGGTTGAGAGTGGCTAGGAGTGGAGCCAGTCTGAGAGCAGAGGACCCGGGAGAGCTGCCACCCCATGGGGGATGGAGGCAGGGAGGACCAGGAGCAGCCACCGCCCTGCCCACAGCCAGAAGCAGGGAGCCTCAGGACCAAGTGGCTGGGAGCAGCTGCTGTCCCACACTGGGCTGGGTCAGGAACAGCTGTCATACCACACGGGGCCAGCGGCAGGTAGCAGAGTCCTGGGAGCAGGCTGGGGGCAGCAGAGCCAGGCAGGTGGTCCGGAGGAGGGTCAGGTCGCCGGGTTTTCCCAGGGCAGTGGCCAGGAGGGGAGCTTTGAGAGATCCCCAAGGCCTGACCTTCCCTGGTCCAGCAAATTACATTGTTTGGGACCGCTGAGTCCTGAGGGTGCCAGACCAGGGAGGTCCAACCTCTAGTAACACTGACAACTTTCCGAGTGAACTGCATCTATCAGAGCCAGTGTTGTCTTCCTGAAGCTGCAGGCAGACAGACCCAGTGCTTCTGCTGCTGCTCAGAGTTGTCCCAAGCTAGCACAGACCTATTCGGGACCTTGCAGACAGCAGCAAACTGGACCAGAATCAGGTCAGCTTAACTATGCTACTGATTGGCAGCTGTGTGTAGCATTACAAGCAGGCTCTACAGCAAGTCACTAGGGAAGAGGAGCTACAAAAGAGAGGCTGGGAAAGGAGTAGACCAGTAGGGAGAAAGTGGGGCTTCAGATTTATACAGAACATATCTTTTATCCCTTTGAATTAGAGAGATGGGGTGTGTTTGCCGGGGGGCTTGGTGCGGGGTGGGAGGGAGGAAACAAAGAGTGGTGATACAAATGATGTTTCATCCAGGATAGCAGGTTTCAGTCCTCGGACTAGCCGAGGTAAGGTAAAATTTCCAAGTCTCAGATAAGCGATTTTTTTTATGTGGATTCTTCAATTCATTCCACGGAACCCATTAAATCAGGGTGCGGGACCTTTTTTGGGTCAGGGGCCGCTGACCCCTCGTCAGAAGCAAAAAAACCCAAAACAAACCAACTTTCAATGACGGCGCCCTCAACTGAGAAAGAGAAAGACAGTCCTCACATTCCCCTCACACACCAGAGGTGGGGGAGTGGGGAAAGGGGGCAGGCTAGTAGATTTTGTGTGCTCCAGCTCCACAGCGGGGCAACAAGGGGGCTGGAGTGCCAGCAACGGCTCCCCAATGCCGCGGGGAGCCCTGAGCCTTGGGAGCCAAATTCAGGCAAGCCAGGCTGCTCCCAGTGCCAGGTTCCCTGCATTAAATGGCAACTTTTTGGTAATTTCTGAATAAGGTGAAGCAAGAGCTCCCCTATTCACAGCTACCATACAACTCCAGTAATCCCATCCAGATTCTCAGAGCTGGGCCAGGAGGCAGCTCACAGCTGTGACAATTAATACAAGGCAAATTAAACCCACCAAAACAAGGTTTCAGTACACAGCTTTGATCCCAACACAGGCAGCAGATTAATCAAGAAGAGGACAGTAAAATATTTTCACTAATTGCCTTCAGCAAAAATCAAGTACTAAAAAAGAACAGCCCGACTGCAATTTCCTCATGACCGAGGATGCCAGAAGCGCCATTCTCCCTTAAACAGAAAGGGCTTTTTAAATGCATTTCTTCATTAAAGTTTCCTCGTGGGCTGATGGAATGAGTCACCTTCCCCTGCTTCTCCATGAAGGAAAAAGTGGGAGGGAAAGACTCGCACGGCTTTACAAATACCTGTTTTGCCCAGGCAGTTCCAAAGGGAAAGGCTTTTAGTGCGCGGCATCCCAGATAACGTGAAGGGACGCCAAGTTTCTACACTAGCACAGCGACTCCTGGGCCCTTCTTTCCCTCACTACAGAGGGGAAGAGTTCTCCGGTAGCCTCAGGCCTTGCTCCATCCCCCCACACACACAGCTGTACACCCAGCCCTGAGCAAAATGCTGCCAAGCTCCTTTGCTCTGCAGAAGGGATTGGGAAGGAGCATGGGGTTGGCGCGCATGGTTGAATGTTGCTTTGCTCCCCACCTCACCCCCCGCAGCGCTTTGGTGGCAGGCTGGCTGGCTCATGCATACAGATGGGACTTTCTGCGCTCCACTCAACTATAATGAAGTGAGATCACATAAGCCATCATTATCAACAGCGCGAGTCATGTCATCTCTTCCCCACACACAGCCAGCGGAGTCAAGAGCACGGCACCATGTGAGCTGCATGTGATTCTGAGGGCGGGGGAGAGCAAGTTGTTGTTTTATAACTGGCTCTTAAAAGCTTTCAGATCAGAAAAGGTCTCAGGGCCACGCTCAAGAAGATTTTCCCTTGTTCAGCTGGTCACAGTGAGACCCTTTGTGGCCAATTCCCTGTGGCCGGGGAAGGGGAAGACAACACTGCATGCTGACTCTGTAGAAAGGAGAGGAAACATTTCCCTCTGGGAGATGGATGAGCAAACACAAACGATATTCTGTTGTCGCCCGGCTTTCCAAAGCCTCCCCTGAGGCAGCCGTTCAAGGTCCTCTTCGCTTGTTCAACAAACTTGGAAAAGCCAGGCAGCTCGGGAAATAATAAGGGGACGACGTCTGATCCTGACTGAAGGGATTTCTCTTCAAAGCGCTGCACAAACTTTTCTTCAGCCACAGAACCACTCCACAAGCAGGGAAGCAGCGTCATTCCCCGGAACAGACAAGGCAACTTGAGGCAGTGAGGATAACAACAACTTGCCCAACTTTTCAATCGCACACGACCAAACACCCCTGCCCCAAGCCCTACCCTGACCGTGCTTGCTCCTTTACCCTCCCTCCATCGCATACTCCCCCTCCCAGCCCCACTCACTTTTACTGGCTTCGGCAGGGAAGTTGGGTGAAGGAAAGAGTTGAGGATTCGAGCTGGCGGGGGAGGGTGCCGGCTCTGGGGTGGGGCTGGGGATATGCGGTTTGGGATGCTGTAGCGGGCTCCAGGCAGGGGCAGAGGATAAGGGTGTGGGGGAGGGCATGAGGATTCCTGCTGGGGATGTGGACTCTGAGGTGGGGCTGAGGATACAGGGCTTGGGGTACAGGAAGGGGGCTCTGGGCTGAGGCAACAGGTTAGGGTATGGGAGGGCTCCAGCTGGGGGCTGGGGCTCTGAGGTGGGACCAGAAATTACGGGTTTGAGGTGCAGGAGAGGGCTCGGGGCAAGGGGTTGGGATGTGGGGCAGGTGTGGGTTCTGTGAGGGAGTCTGAGTGCGGCAGGGGACTCCTGGCTGAGGCAGAGAGTTGGGATGTAAGAGGGGGTGAGGGCTGCTCCCCAGGGCCAGGTTTGTAGCTCCCATTGGCTAGAACGCCACTTTGTCTGGCCCAGTTAATACTGTAAGCTCTTCAGGGCAAGGACTGTCAGATCCCAGGCTGTTCAGTACTCGGCACAGTGGGACCCTACTCTCAGAGAGGGTGCAACTGGAACACAAAGAACACTGAGCTTCATCCATCCCTGATGTCACTCTCCTGTTTCCCAGTATCCCCAGGGAAGAATTTGGTCCCTATTGCTGGAGTTACACCGGGGGATAATGTGACAACCCTCCCCCACCACTAATGGAGTTACGCCAGGGAAGAATTTGGTCCTCTGCTTGTGTTTTGGTTAGAGATGGTGCAGCAGGGCTGCAAAGCGGGGGCTGTTTTCAACCCGCTGCATGCTCACATTTCGTGCTTCACGTGTCAGTAATTTTCTCTCTCACCTAGAACGGCACACCGACTTTTCTACAACATCGGCATTTATTCCATAGGGAGCAACAGAGACAAGAAGTTTGTGTGCAAACGTGAGAAAAACAAAATCAAGTGATATAAAACAGTAATACAAACGGGATCCTGGAGGCCTAATTCACTTACACCGGGGATGTGACCAGAGGGCCAGCCCGCCAATCTAATCACACAGCTGCAACAGGGGTGATGTGATTTGAGGTTGGCTGACAGCAGCAGTACTATATCTTGTTTTTAAGTGGTCTCCTCAGTGCCACACAAAAAGAGACACCATTTCTGAAAGACGCAAGCCACTTGCCTTTGACTGTGTTTGAAAAGTCGTGGGAAGAGCCAGCAGAGCAGTGGCCTTATGAGAAGATGGGAGAAAAACATATGCAAAGATATGTGGACTCCCTTAAATTTAACCTGCATCTCCACAATCAAAGGCCTTCGACCAGGCAACAGTCCTTGACCCAAAGAACATACAAGGGTCACACAAGAAAACAGGCAACAGATGGACAGAGAGTAGGGCTGCCAGATGGCCGAAACAAAAATACCAAACACTCCCCACCCCCCTAAAAAACACACCGGGAAAAAATTCTGTTGAAGGGGGAAAAAAAGGGGGGGAAGGGAAAGGAGACCAAAGTTATTGAGCCAAAAAAAAAAACAGCATTAAAAGAGCATGTTCCCTTTAAGAGCTAGTGCAGGGATAGGAACAGGGGAGCTGTTGAGCACTAAGACCCAGGGGAAGCATTGCTTCCCCTAGGTCTTTTGGCTGGCAGCTATTTTGTGCTGGCAGCCTTGGGGAACCAGGTAAGCAGGGCTTGCCAAGCAGCGGCAAGCCCTGCTCGCCAGCCGCGCGGATTCACGTGGTTCTGCATTCTGCACATGCACAGATCACTCTGCACCGGCTCTTTCGGGTTGTAATCTACTCGCCACAGGCGAGTAGATTACATTATTTGTCAAGCCCTGCAGGTAAGCATGGGGACTGGGGTCGGGAGGTGTCGGGAGCCGGGGGGTGGGGGAGGCAGGCGCTGAGTGTTTGTAGGGTTGCCAGGTGCCCGGCATTTTTACCTCCTGGCCGGGGGAAAATTCAGAAAATACTGGACATCTCAGGTGTCTGGTATTCTCTGAATTCTTTTACAGGACAGGAGGCGAAAATACCAGACTATCCGGGTGAATACCGGACACCTGGCAACCCTAACAGAGAGAGACCAACGGGGCAGTGCAAGAAACAATGAGACCATATTGATCAGCACAGAAGCATGCCAGCAACCTAACTGTCAAGTTTCTTGTAGGCATCACATCCAAGGAGAGTTTTAAGAAGGGAAGGAGGATAATGAGTTTGTTTGGGGATGTTTGCAGGGAACTCCTTGAAGCACATGAGGCAGCATAGAGAAAATATAAAGGTGCTTGCAGGCAAATTTAACAAGTGGGAAATAGGGATGCACATAAGGGGCTGCTCAGAATTATTCAGAACAGGAAAGGTGAATAATTACCGTGAAGTGAAGACAAGCAGCAAAAACAAACGAATGGATCTTTTAAGTGAACCAATCCTAGGGAATAAGCAGAAGCCAACAGGGCAGGTCGTCACTAAGGCCATGACTATACTAGGAGATTTTTTTGAAGTTCAACTTCTGGGCACCCGATTTTACAAATTCTAACTTCCGTGTCCTCACTACACAGAAGCATGGAATGTGGTTCGAGGCAGGCTCCATTAACGTGGACGTGATACCTCAGACTCAGAGTCCCAGGAACACTCTGGGGAGCTGCAGGAGGCCAATTACTTCGAATTAGCATCACTGGAGCGTCCACATTAATGTTATTTCACACTTACAGGTTTGGGAATAGCGCTACTCCTCATGAAATGCAGGACTGCAGAGTTCAAACTCCACGGCCCCTTTCCGCAATAACGGGTTTGGTAGCGTGGACGACCAATGAGGAAATATATAGGAAGATACAGCCGAAAGAGAACCTACTGCAGAAGGTTATACAATGGAAGTTACAGCTATTCGGGCATATCTGCCGAATGAATGATGAGCAAAAAGTTAAGACCCTGGTATTCAGCACAATAGATGGTCCGAATAGGAGAGGCAGACCCCACAGAGAATGGGGAGATGATATAGTAGATTGGTGTGGAGCTAGTCTACAGAAACTAAGCCACTCCGCACTGGGCAGGGAAAGATGGAAGGAAATAGTGAGGGAGGCATTGGACACCAATGGGCGTTAAGCCCATGGTTGTTGATGATGATGATGATAGTGTGGATGCATCTCTTACAAATTCGACCTTGGGGGGGTTATTTCAGACTAAGGTCCTAGTGTAGACCAGCCCTTACACAGGGACAGCTATAGCAGCTGGTGATGATTTCCCTTCATGTTGCTTTCCCTCTATATAGAATCTAAAAGGGTATGTCTACACTACCCCGCTAGTTCGAACTAGCGGGGGTAATGTAGTCATCCGCAGTTGCAAATGAAGCCCGGGATTTGAATTTCCCGGGCTTCATTTGCATGAAGCCGGCCGGCGCCATTTTTAAATGCCGGCTAGTTGGAACCCCGTGCCGTGCGGCTACACGCGGCACAGAGTACCTAGTTCGGATTAGGTTTCCTAATCCGAACTAGCTATACACCTCGTTCCACGAGGCGTGCAGCTAGTTTGGATTAGAAGCCTAATCTGAACTAGCTACTCCGTGCCATGTGTAGCCGCGCGGCACGGGGTTCCAACTAGCCGGCATTTAAAAATGGCACCGGCCGGCTTCATGCAAATGAAGCCCGGGAAATTCAAATCCCGGGCTTCATTTGCAACTGCGGATGACTACATTACCCCCGCTATTTCGAACTAGCGGGGTAGAGTAGACATACCCAAACACTTCCAGAAACTCTAATACATGGGTATGACCATGAAGTAGCATCAAGGTGAGGGAGGATGGAGTATCTATTTCCATTTGGATGCTGTGTGCTACGAACTGTTGTCTCAACCTAGCAACTGGTATTCATACTGATGATTCTTTACTCTTAGCAGGTCAAATAACATGGGTTAAGTAGGAGAGTGATATAAGGGCAGAAGATGTATTACCTTTGCTTGGAAAAGTGAATTCCTTGGGTTAATACTAAAGAGGATAAACACCCGTACAATCCAAACGATTATATTTTATCAGCTTATGTTTGTTAATAATGGCAAAAATTAAAGAAAGGAACAAACAGCCATCAGATGATAGTCCCTGTCACAATGGGCATTGCTACAGAAGATGGAATGCTGTACACGCTCTGCCAGTCACACACAACACTTGGGATACGTCTATACTGCGAGTTTTTGCGGAAGAAAATATGCTAATGAGGGACTCATTAGCATAAGTCACGATCTCATTAGCATATTTTCTGCTGTTTCTTTTTGCGCAAGAAGCAGCAGTGTAGCTGCTTCCTTTTTGTGCAAAAACCCCATTTTGCGCAAGATCCTTATGCCTGTCCCAAAGACAGACAGGTACCCTGAAGAGCTGAGAAACAAAAGTCCCTTTGTTGTTTTGACTCTCCAGTTTATTGGTTCTGCCGTAATCGTTTTGTGTACATGGTTTCCAGAAAACAGCACAAAGGATTTTGCACAAAAAAACCACATCCAAACTGCTTCTTTTTGCACAAAAACCCCTTGCACAAAAAGAAATGGCAGAGAATATGCTAATGAGATCACAACTTATGCTAATGTGTCCCTCATTAGCATATTTTCTGCCGAAAAAACTTGTCGTGTTTAGAAAAGAGGAGACTGAGGGGGGATATGATAGAGGTCTATAAAATCATGAGTGGTGTGGAGAGGACTGATAAAGAAAAGTTATTTATTAGTTCCCATAATAGAAGAACTAGAGGACACCAAATGAAATTAATGGGCAGCAGGTTTAAAACTAATAAAAGAAAGTTCTTCTTCACACAGCGTGTATCAACCTGTGGAACTCCTTGCCAGAGGAGGCTGTGAAGGCTAGGACTATAATAGAGTTTAAAGAGAAGCTGGATAAATTCATGGAGGTTAGGTCCATAAAAGGCTATTAGCCAGGGGATAAAATGGTGTCCTTGGCCTCTGTTTGTCAGAGGCTGGAGAGGGATGGCAGGAGATAAATCGCTTGATCATTGTCTTCGGTCCACCCTCTCTGGGGCACCTGGTGCTGGCCACTGTCGGTAGACAGGATACTGGGCTAGAAGGACCTTTGGTCTGACCCAGTACGGCCGTTCTTATGTTCTTATGTTGATGTAGCCTTGCTCCTTCCAGCTTTCTTAAACCAGAGGGAGAACAGAGTAGAAAATCGGACTGCTAAAATGAGGGAGCACTGCAGGACGCCCATCAGAGAACCTCCCCTGTACCAACCAGAATAAACATTTAAAGATAGGTTGCAAGGCTTTCAGTAACATCATGTTTAACGAAGGGCTATTGCAGGAGGAGACAGACCGTAAAATAGGCTGCCACTCACTCATTTCCTAGTTCATTACTGCATGTGTCCTAGATACAGAATTCACTTGGGGTATTCCCTTCCAAAACTGGACAGTCTTTCAACTCCAAGCAGAGAGCAGGAGGTGCTGTTTTCTGGAAACCGTGTACACAAAACGATTACAGCAGAACCAATAAACTGGAGAGTCAAAACAACTAAGGGACTTTTGTTTCTCAGCTCTTCAGGGTACCTGTCTGTCTTTGTGTATATAGTGCCAGGCAGATTCATAAATAATGAACCACAGTAATGAAACCCTGGGGAAATAAAATTTGTCAAAGGTTTTGTTCTACTCAACGGGGTTCAAAGCAGTAGCTGGAAGAGAGGGGGTTAAATTAGGTTTATAATGGCTTGGAAACTGCAAAATCGATTGTCTTTAGTGCTGCTCTCTTTCAGGGAACTCCCCTGTTGCTATTTTTCTTCCACCAGGGAAAAAAGGAAAAAACAATGCATGTAGTTAGTACTGTTATTCTACTAGTCTGGCCAGAGGAAAAAGGGAACACTATCACTACATCTTCTTATAGATTCAAAAACTGTAGCTACTAGGGTAGGAGTGGGCAATAATTTTGGCAGGGGCTCATTTAATGAATGTTGGTATGTGACTACAAGCCAGTTCCACCCCCATAATTCCACCCCCAAAGGGGTGGAAGAGGCGGCTTCCCCCAGAATCAGCTTCCCCCAGAGTTGTCTGGGGCCAGTGGCTATGAATTAAAAACACGGCAAATGGCTTCTGGCTCCCTCCCCTCTGCTACCACGTTGCCTGGCAGCAGCCTGGGTTGCGGCAGCTATTTAAAGGACTCCCGGCCATCACAGAATTATAGAATCCTAGGGTTGGAAGAGACCTCAGGAGGTCATCAACTCCAGCCCGCTGCTTGAAGCAGAACCAACCCCAACTCAGTCATCCCAGTCAGGGCTTTGTCAAGCCAGGACTTACACCTCTAGGGATAGAGCTTCCACTATCTCCTTAGGGAACCCATCCCAGTGCTTCACCACCCTTCTAGCGAAATAGCTTTCCCTAGTATCCAACCTAGACCTCCCCCGCTGTAACTTGAGACCACGGCTCCTTATTCTGCCATCCATTACTACTGAGAACAGCCTCTCTCCAGCCTCTTTGGAACCTCCCTTCTGGAAGTTGAAGGCTGCTATCAAATCCGCTCTCACTCTTCTCTTCTGCAGACTAAACAAGCCCAAATCCCTTGGCCTCTCCTTGTAGGTCATTTGGTTGCCCTCCACTGGACTCTCTCCAATGCGTCCACATCCTTTCTGTAATGGGAGGGGGAGCAGGACCCAGAACTGGATGCAATACTCCAAATGTGGCCTCACCAGTGCCGAATAAAGGGGAATAATCACTTCTCTGGATCTGCTGGCAATGCTTCTCCTAAAGCAGCCCAATATGCTGTTAGCCTTCTTGGCTACAAGGACACACCATTGACTCATATCTAGCTTCTCATCCACTGTAACCCCTAGGTCCTTTTCTGCCAAACTGCTACTGTCATGGCACTATCCCTGCAAAGGCCAGAGCTTGTTAGCCCTGCTGCCAGGCAACGCGGTAGCGGTGGGACCGCGAGCCCTTTAAATTGCTGCTATTTAAAGGGTTCGCAGTTCCAACCCCTGCTGAGGTAGCACCGCAACCGGAAGCTATGAGCCATTTAAATAGGAACCTGTTGCCTGAGCCCGAGCCTGGAAATTCAGTGGCACAGGCAGCAGGATATAAATAGAAAGCGGACAGATGCGGTCTGTGGGCCGATTCAAAGTGTTAGGCAGGACAGATCCTGTCAATGGGCCGCATCTTGCCCAGCCCTGCACTCGGGAGTTTAGCTGATCAGACTGGGAAGGAGAGGAATTTTTGGAAACCAGTAGACGATAGCCAATGAGAGATCCAAGGAGTCCCCCTCCATCTCTAACAGGCCTCCCTCCTATTCACCCAAACTTGGCAAAGCAAGTCACCAACTGCTAATAACAATATGGCCAAAAAACTGAGTACCTGAAGTTAAAAAACAAAACCCCTATTGAAACAGCCCTCGGGTCTGATTTATACAATGATGGCTCACCCCTTTTATTTAGGTACCATGCCCCCTTTGTGCTTATGCTTTATGCGGGGCTGGCCGCAGATCCCCAAGCGTGGGTGGGCAGCCACGGCTGGGAGCAAATTCTAGGGCATGGGGCAGGCAGACAGGACTCCTGGAACAGAGCAAGCAGTCAAGCAGAGCTAGGCGGCACTCCTTATCCATCCCCTTCGGGGACTGGTCCAGGCCTCATCCACGCCCCTCCCCTCCATGTTCTTCCTTGTCTCCCTGCACCTCACAGATTGAAGACCACGGAGCTATGCATTTTTGTAACAACCTTCTATTCACTGCATTCTACATTAATAAATTCAGTGAGGTACTTCCCATAATACTCAGTTCCTGGCCAGCTATCATTCAAGTTAGCAACACAAGAAACCCACGAGGATTACTCACAATTACTTGTGTTTACCACTTTCAATGTAGCCTGCTGATGAACAAGGTCAAGCTGAAACCCCCCTCCCCCCGTTTCCTTTATCAGCCATCAGGATGTTAAGATAAACAAGCAGTGGATTAATCAAGACTGTTCCAAGGAGAAGGGAAAAAAAACTGTTTTCCTTGGTCTCTGAGGATAGGACAAGAAGCAATGGGCTTAAATTGCAGCAAGGGAGGTTTAGTTTAGAAATTAGGAAAAACTTCCTCACTGTCAAGATGGTGAAGCACTGGAATAAATTGCCAGGGAGGTTGTGGCATCTCCATCTTTGGAGATATTTAAGAGCAGGTTGGATAGACATCTATCAGGGATGATTTAGATCAGGCCTGGGCAAAATATGGCCCACAGGCCGGATCCAGCCTGCCAAGCCACCAGATCCGGTCCACAGAGGCAGCGGGGAGCCCCAGGCAGACTCTCCTGCTTGCCCCGCAGCCCCGCGCGCCATGCAGAAACGGGACTGCAGGGCTCCATTTCTGTTTTAAAACTGGAGGGGAGGGGGGAAGTTTCAGATGCTGTCCCCATGCCCAGCACAATCCCATTGTCCGGTTTCTGGCCAGAAACCAGCCAGTGGAAGCTGCTTGTTTGAATAACAGGCAGCCAAGAAGAACCACACCCCCATTCCTCAGCTCAGTTATACAGCGAAGCACCTGGCCAGGCAAGCAGGAAGGCTGGCTGGGAAACGTTTTAAGCTCTGCAGGCAGACAGGCTAGTTTGGCTGCTGGCTGGCAAGTCTCCTGGCCACAGCCTGCTTCTGGCACCCCAGCCCTCCCCTGCCCCAACCCTCTGCCCAACCACTCAACATACCCAAACCCTCTGTCCCCCTCTTGCACCCATACCCCCTCCCAGATCTGACACCCTAATCTCCTGCCCCAGCTCACAGTCCCCTCCAACCCTAGGCCACATCCCAAACCCCTGTACTACAGTCCCCCGCCCTAGGTCACAAACACCTCCTTCACCCAAATTCCCTACCAGACTCCAGTCTCTCTTCTGCACCCCAATCCCTTACCCTAACCTCCTTTCTGCACCCATCCTCCATTCCAGACCCCGCACTTCCACCATTAATATCATGGAAGAGTGCGGCCCTCGACCACTTTCCAAAATCTTGGAGTGGCCCCCCATCAAAAATTATTACCCATCCCAATCTAAATGGTGCTTGAACCTGCCATGAAGGCAGGAGACATGATTTGATGAGCTTTGATCGAGGTCCCTTCAATTCTAGTACTCTATGATTGTATGATAAGTTGTTTCTAGTTCACTTTAGATCATAGGAGTTGCCAGATCTGAGCGTACCATTTACGCCAGTACACCCGACAGCGACTGGACAGTACTGTCTGATTCAGACAGCAATACAAGAAATCCCATAATGCAGAATTACGGAAGAGTTTTACTCTCGGGGGAATTCTGCACCAAAAAATTAAAAATCCTGCATGCATTGTCACATTCTGCAAATTTGTGCATTATTTTATTTGTCAAAATAACACAATATTAACTATGTCACTTTCAATTATTTTGGTAATTTACTTCAAAATGCCTGTCAGCGTCTCTAACACAACAAACAGACAACAAAAAAGATTCAGAAAATGTTTTTTGACAGAGTCCTTACTAAGCATGTTAATACAGAACTTTGAGTACTGTTTTAACACAGAGACGTATTTCCTGCACCTCTCAGAAAAAGTGCAAGTCTTGGCAGAGTCAGCGATAACACAGGAGGTGAGGGCAAAGGAGGTAATTGCTGGGCTGAAGCCTGGGAGTGAACCTGGAGGGTTGTTTGGTGTGGGTGGGAGAAGAATGCAACAGTTGTTTTTTGGCAGGTAGGGAGATGGACTGTTGAAGAGCCTGCCCTATGCAGACCCTACACTCCCCATTCAGTCAAGCACCTCTGCCAGCCAAACTGTGCTAGCCCTGAAACTGCAAACAAATAAAACAGTCCCTAGAAACACTGATTTAATTCTGCTGTTTATGGGAAGCATAGAAAAACGTGTAACTAGATTTTAAGGCTATTAAAAAAAATCAAGACTTCTGCAGTGTATACACTACGCTGCAAGTTCATCAAACTTTCCAAATAAAGCTCTGTGCAACACTGCTCATAATACTGAGCTGTTAAAAATGCAGCTATAATGATTTATTTATCTCTCACACAGCAGCAGGACTTCTCACAAAACCACAAGGGACCCAATGCAATGACAATCTTCTCTGTTAATTCAGGAACTATATTGCATTGAATTCTTAAAGTGTGGTTACATGCTAAAATGATATTGCACCACGAGGTTCTATAAATTATTCTCTCTCAATATTTCCCTAACTCACAAGGCTGCGGAGAAGCTGAAAGAAGTGTTCTGAGATGCCTGGATGAAAGGCATGCCAGAAGTATAAAGAATTGCTCAAAGACCAAGCTCTGGTTGCAACTCAAATGATTTTTTAACTGCTAGATCTACAAACTCCATCAATGATCTGACCGTGCAGCCCTGCCTTTTAAGCCTCATCTACACCAAGGAAACTTTGCAAATACCCCCTACCACTAACGGAGGGCCAGTTCCACTGCTTTTAGAAATTATGCCTACCTGTAGACAAGCTGCCCCAAGCGTTTTAAACACCATGTGGAAGAGATGTGCACTGATGAAAACACCAGTGGATAGCTAGCAGCAGCGGAAAACTTTTTTTTTTTTTTTGCAAGCATTCCCTTCAACTTTAATCATTACCAGAGCAAAGACCTGAAGGCTGGAACTCAGCGGACAATTCTGTATGAGACAGGAGGCAAAACATAGTTCAGATCTATTGCCCACATTGATAGTGTCTCTGCAAAGCTAACTGATAGGAAAACAAATTTCTATGTGGTGTAGCAAGCAGGTGTGACTCAAGTTAACTGAGTAAGGGCTGACACCTCTCTCTGACCAGAGCTACAGTCTGAGGAGGAAATAAACAGGTACAAGTCAAATCATGATGCACTAACATATGCTGGATAAGAGAATGACACATACAGTGAATCACTAGTATAAATACCTGTTAGCAGTGATTTACAAAGACATCCAGAGGATTCAGACACTAGATGAAGTTTCCAAAGGCACAGACAGAGGTTAGGCACCCCACCCTTATTTGCGTCTTTGAAAACCTCCCCTATTATGGAACAAATTTCAAAGAGAGCTATGTATCTACATCCCCTACATGGCATTGGAAAAAAAGTCCCCCTTTATGTCTATACTAGTGTATATTGAAAGGCTGGGAAAATCCACAACACTATGAAGTAGGCACAGTTAATACAGTTTGAAAATAGCAACAACTAGCAAGTATGGCCCATCGTTGACCCAGCAAAGTCATTTTGCATATATTACACTTATAGGAAAGTTCAAGAAATTAAATATATGTAATATTTTTTTTATTAATGTGCTTGCAAAAGGGAAGCAAAAGAACAGTTTTAAATTTGTAGGATTTCAGCTTCAAACATTATTCATTTTACTGAATAATTACCATACATAGTCCATTTGAATCAGAAACTCATAAAGCTTCCATTACTCTTTCCGTAACTAATTTGAATTATTTTGTGATTTGTAACAGTAAAAATTTCTTGGCACTAAAATGACAGTTGAATAGAAGACCTGATTTTAATTTTGTTAGCAAATATTTTTAGGAACTCTAATCATAATAGTCATGACTTTTTTTTTCCGATGAAAAACAAAAATAATTATTTAAACCTTTCACCCAGCCTATTCCGGTATAAAAAGTAGTGCATTCATCTAATTTCAGCACGAGGATTGATTATGCAAAATTTGGTATCTATAGGTAATCGCAAAGTATGACTTTATTTTGCACAAACAAACAAACTCTTCAAAATATGTAGTAGATTGGCCAGCTTATAGCAGAAATCACCAACCTGTGTGGGGCACCACCGCCCCCATTGGGGCATGGAGGAAAACTGGGAGGGGGCTGTGTTGGCCCAGGCCTCGGAGGGGCAGATAGGAGTGTCACACAGCCCAGCTCTAAGCTTGCCCCCAGCTGTGGCCCCAGTTCCGACCTCAGATTCAGCCTCCCAACTGTGGCCTGGCTGCACATCCACAACTGGACTCACCCCCAGGCTCTGCCCCTAACCATAACTCCATTCCGGGCCCCACTCTCGGCCCTATACAGAACCTTCGCTGCAGTCCCAGGCTCAAAAAGGATGTTGCAGAACTAGAGGGGCTTCAGAGAAGAGTCTTAAAAATGATCAAGGGCCTGGAAAAAATACTAATGAAGAGCAATTGAAAAGGTTAGGATTGTTATGTTAGAGAGAAGAAGATTGCAAGGGGACCAGATAACAGTCCAATAAGACAAGAACAAGGGAACATTCAATTTAATTAAAAGGGGAGAAATTCAAAATCAATACATCAAAAGGAAATTTTTTCAGGCAACGATGTTATGAAACTAGAACTCAGTTCCTGTTGAAATCAAGAATGTAACAGGATTTAAAAAGAAACTGGACATTTCCAGTTATATAAAGAATACCCAGGGTTACAATTAATTGTAAGAAATTTTGGAAGGAATATCAGACCTTATGTTTCTGGGGCTCATAACATTTGTCATGTAGTAGAGTGCTGGATGAGACCAAATATGGACAACACATTATTCCTCATCTACCTACAGTGGAATTAGGGTTTTTTAATTGTATCCTTTGGTATATATGGTTGTGACTATTTTCTTCCACTATTTGATCTGAGGAAGTGTGTCTGGCCCATGAAAGCTCATCACCTAATAAACCATCTTGTTAGTCTTTAAAGTGCTACATTGTCCTGCATTTTGCTAGGGTTACCAGGTAGTCATAAAAAATACCGGACACGCTTCATGGGGGGGGAGACACTGAGATTTAAAAAGTTAACGCTCAACTGTTAAAACTAGGGATGTGAAAGCGTAACCATATGTATGGTTAACCAATGAGTTTGGGTACAGTTACACGCAGGCTCCTATTATGCGCGGCGAGCCGGCTTAAAAACTGGCTCTCAGCACACACTGGTTCCTGAGGAGCCCCTTTCCCCCACCCCTCCGGCTCCTGCCAGAGATACGATACTGGAATAGGAAGACTTTAGATCCGATACAGTCTGGCAGTTCCTATGTCCTTAGAATCACAGACCTCACTGAACCACACAGAGAAATAAGACTCCAATCCACTCCCAATCACCCTGCGTAATTAAAATTCTATGCTGTAGGATAATGACAACATTATTCCTGAATTCACCATTCCTGAATGCAGCTGGCATGTACACCAATGGCTCTATGGTGCCATGTGCTGCCCCTCATCTACAGGCACCCACCCCACAGCTTCCTAAGATACCTTAGGAGTCAGCTAAGTGTTTTGTGCTAACCACGCTCCATCCTTTAGCTCAGTCAGAGGCAGCAACATGAGGAGAGGGCAAATGAGAGCTGCCTGCCACCCTACGTGTAAAGATGTGACCACTGAAAAGCAGTTACACGTTTACTTAAACACGTTTTAACATCCCTAGTTAAAATACAAATTGTCAACATCACATGTTCAAATATACAAAATCAATATCCTTAAATCAAATGCTAATAAGCTCTCAAGCAGCATTTATCTTACTTCACTTATCTATACATTTCATTTATTATACATGGAAATATATTTTGTCAGTGTGTGTGTGAATACTGAATCAACGATTATTGATATTTACAGATAAAAATCCAATCCTTCCTAGACTACATATGCTAAATAAGTATTGACACTGAGGAATACATCAAAGTTAGGCGGCACATGTGAGTTACTCTTGCCAGCATTAGCACTTCAATGCTTTAAAGAAAAAAAGCTGTCATGTTCTCTGCCAGCAAACTTAAGAGGGTTGGAATAAGTAATTATTAAAAGCAAAAGTCTATGTGGCTCCTGCTATTCGTAAGCAGAGAGAAAAAAGTACTTTACATCAGATAGGAAATTCTACCTCTACCTCCTGACAATTCACTACTTTTCATAACATTTCACGTTTCCTTTTTTGCAAACTTATCTTTTTTTTCAGTTCTGGGGAAACAGTGAAGAGACTGTAAATTCTTGTGGATTGGTAAATGTCACTCGCACAGTTCAGCTGCTCTTGAAAGATTCCTTCATAAACATTTTAAAAGACAATTAATCAAATGCAGTATTATGCTATAGTGATAGAAATGTAGCCGTGTTAGTCTGGGGTAGTTGAAGCAAAATGCAGGACAATGTAGCACTTTAAAGACTAACAAGATGGTTTATTAGATGATGAGCTTTCGTGGGCCAGACCCACTTCCTCAGATCAAATAGTGGAAGAAAGTAGTCACAACCATATATACCAAAGGATACAATTTAAAAAAATGAACAAATATGAAAAGGACAAATCACATTGCAGAACAGAAGGGGGATGCGGGGGGGTGGGAAGGGGGAGGAAGGAAGGTAAGTGTCTGTGAATTGCTGATATTAAAGGTAGGGAGAGTGGGATGTTTGTGAGTTAATGGTATTACAGGTGATAATTGGGGAAACTGTCTTGGTAATGGGTGAGAAAGTTCAAAGACTTGTTAAGTCCTTGTTGGTAAGTGTCGAATTTTAACATGAATGACAGTTCAGAGGATTCCCTTTCAAGTGCAGATGTAAAAGGTCTTATGCCACTGTGCCTGGTATGTGTAACAGAATGCCCCAAATTATCTTTTGGATTGAGGCTGTGATCCAATTTCCTCTCTAATTTTTTTCTTGGGGAGGCCTGGAGTAGGGCAGGGAAGGGGGGGGGGAGGGGAGAATGACACCTGTTTCAAATCAGACCAGAGGCAGCCATGCTGTAAGAGACTGAAAATTACTTTTTGAACAACAGAAAGCCTGACGATAATTTCTAGACCGTCTCCACTGTGGAGAAATGAGCAGGAGTAAATGCCCAGACCAGCAGATGCCCATGTATTTGGAGAGGTGTGGAAGAATCATAGAATCATTGCATACTAGAACTAGAAGGGCCCTCGAGAGATCGAGTCCAGTCCCCTGCCCTCATGGCAGGGCCAAGCACGGTCTAGATCATCCCTGGCGGATGTCTGTCTAACCTGCTCTTGAATATCTCCAGTAATGGAGATTCCACAACCTCCCTAGGCAATTTAGAAGTAAACATCTGATCATGTTCTCAAATAACTTAGCCAGATACCTCCTTCCCCCCGAAAAATGGAAGAGCCAAAATTTCTTGAAGCTCCCACCCCGACAAAGTGCTGAAGGCAGTAAGGAGAAGTCTTTACTACCATCAAACAGTTTACCCTGTATTCAAAACTCTCCACCTTCTGCAAGTGGCAGTTACACGAGGAAGGACCCATTCGGCTCACTCCATGTTCCAAAATATGGGCTCATCTAGACGACACTGAAGTTTCGAAACAGGATATACAAATTCCGCGGGAATTTACGTATCTTCTTCCGCTCTCACTTTCCAAAGTGGAGCTTTCTGAAGTGAAAGTAATCGGGACGCAGTTTTTTTGGCAACCTCCCCCCCTTTTTTCAAAAATCCACTCTTCCTCAAAAGATGAGGTTTACGCGGCTTTTTGAAAAAGGGGGGGACGGTTGCTGGAAAAAAACACACAGAACTTTCAAAAATGAGATCGGAAGAAGATACGCAAATTCCCGCGGAATTTGCATATCCTTTTTTGAAACTTCAGCGTAGTCTAGACATAGCCTTAGGGAGATGTTGAAAGTGGCGGTACAGATAGATATACTTGGGTGCATGCCTGCCAGTTGCATGCTTATTCCACCATAATGGAAGCAGTTTAGGATTCATTTTCGGGCTTTCTGTTGTTCAGAAAATAATTTTCAGTCTCCTATAGCATGGCTGCCTCTAGACTGATTTGAAGCAGGTTTTTGTTTCTTTCAACCCTCCCACCACTCCCGCTGCCGCACAGACAAAGGAAAAATTGGATCACAACCTTCATCCAGTAGGTAATTTGGGGCATTCTATACAGATCAGGCTGCGCGGCAGACCTTTAGCGCACAGCCATGCATTTGATTAATTGTCCTTTTAAATGTTTATGAGAGCATCTTTCAAAAGCAGCTGAACTGCGCTTGTGACATTTACCAATCCACAAGAATTTACAGTCGCTTTGCTGTTTCACCAGAAACTGAAAAAGATAAGCATGAAAAAAAGGAAACTTGAAATGTTACAAAAATTAGTGAATTGTTCAGGGGTTTGGAGTGGCAGAATTTCCTCGTTGCTTCTGCAACTGGCAGCCAGAGGGAAGGACATGCCCTCCCATTCCCAACATGGTAGCAGATGCTGAAAGTGGTTGCATTCAAATCACTACAGGTTGAACCTCTCTAGTCCCGCACCCTCAGGACCTGACCAGTTGAACGAGAGAATGTTCTGGACCACGGGAGGTCAATATTGTCTAGCAGCATTGCCAACACTTCCACTGTGTACTGGGCTGTTAGTGGGCATTTAGGGGTGAATTAGAGCTAAATAACAGCACAATACACTGAGAGCTAGGACTGGTGGCTGCAAACAAACATTATGGGACTGCAGGAAACTTAGCCACACCCATGAAAAATGGACATCTGGCTCACTAAAATCATTCCAGATGACGGATGCTTCCAGACCAGAGCATTCTGGACCAGAGAGGTTCAACCTGCAGCTGAAGTTAGCTAATGACTGCACATGCAGGGAGCCAGCAGCCCAATGCAGAGTAGAAAGCAGCCGGTGGCAGAGGGGTTGCTCCAGTCTACCCCCATTTAATGAATTTACCAGTTACATGTAACATTTAAGTAGTTAACTAATTAAATGAGATTTATATCCCTAGTTCCCACACGGTACCCACTATTATGCAAACCAAATAAGTCATCAGCCTCAAAACAGAAACCAGGTGGCAGAAGAGCAGTCCAGTTTCTCACCAGTCTTCGCCAAGAAAGATTCCTCTCGCCATAGAAATTAAAAACATCAATATTATCTGCAAAGCAAAGGGCAGCAGGAGCCAAGAACTCCAACTTACTGAACTACCAGACTGAGATACCATGGACTTCTTAGAGGAACTAACAGAAATGCCTCCCCTCTGTCATTCTTTGGAGTCCTTTAAGGCTTTTTGCTGCTCTTCTGTGAATTGCCTGACATCTTTTTGGTACCGACCAGGCAAGAACTGTACACTACACCTCCCCTGTATAACAAAAAAGACTACGACGCCCTTGGTTCACATCATGAAGCCTTTCTGTGTAAAGAGCATATGGAGAAAGCTAATGATTTCAATAAAGCAATCACATTAAGAGAGGAAACAACCATAAACATATTTGCCTTGGGCCCTAACATACCTCAGTCCTCCCCCCGTTCTCTACGTCTGGCACATTACAGTTTAGTCTCCTGCTGGGTGTAATATTCTGGATTCATTTCTGCTGTTGGGCTAGTGTGCCAGTAGTGGTGTTCTCCTGTATATCACAAGCTATCACACAAGATGATCTATTGGTCTCTTTTGGCCATGAATTCTATGATTCCATGACACTTCAGAAGTACCCAAGGATATTTAAACTCAAGCACAGTTCTTGCAAATCCTAAATTTAACTGCCCACACCTGATACCTGAGAATCCATAGCCTCAACCCTTTTCAGAGTTAACACTATGTCTGTTTGTACACCAATATGAAATACCCCAATGCAACATGAAAAAAAGCAAACCGCATTTGCGTCCCTCCTGCCGAATCATGAGAACAAGCATCATGAACCTTGCTCCTCCATGTTAAATGCCAGAGCTCGGCACCTCTCCCCATATCAACTTCTCTGTGGTTGGTAACTGGGCTACATGGTAAAAGAGTCTGCTCCTGGGGTTTCTTGTTTTATCGGAGGATCTGACCCCGCAAGCTCCCAAAACTCCCACTGAGAGCTGCAGGTTGTTACACTGTTAACGTAAGGGTGACATAAGAAAGAAAGGGGCTTTGAGACTAATCTTTTCATGAATGATACTGTCCAAAAGAAAGGGACTTGACACTCCAATGCAGTGAAGTCAGAGGTTTGCTTGTCATAGCTGGACTCAATGACCTAGGAGGTTCCATCTAGTCACATTCCAGCGGTACTACTCTTGCACCCATAATTAAGTAACTTTTGTATTAAGGCTCGGATTTCTTAATAAAAGTGTCACTCAACAGAAAAAGCAGCTAAAGTTAGGAGCAACTTCTTAAGAGAATTTAGGGAGAATCCCAGCCAGTAAGGAAAGATTAAAGGGACAGACGGAAAGGAAAGCTAAATTTAAATCTTACCCTCTTATCTCAGCCAGGAGCATCAATATCACCTGCTCACACAAACCTTTACCTGAAACCTCACTCACTTTCTTTTGAAAAGTTTAGTAACAAGTCCGACAGATCTCCTCAAATATACTCTGCAAATAATCCCACAGTTTACCAGTTGGAGCAGGATTAATCACAGATTAAAACAGGGATAGAGAATAAGACAAAGAATATTTTATTGCCTCCATATAAAACCATGGTATGCCCACATGCTGAATAGTGCACACAGAATGGATCCCATATGAAGAAAGATTCAAAAGACTTGGACTTTTCATCTTAGAAAAGAGGAGACTAAGGGGGGATATGATACAGGTCTATCAAATCATGACTGGTGTGGGAAAAGTGAATAAGGAAAAATTATTTATTTATTCCCACAATATAAGAACTAGAGGTCACCAAATGAAATTAATAGGCAGCAGGTTTAAAACAAACAAAAGGAAGTTTTTCTTATCTCAGTGCACAGTCAACCTGTGGAACTCCTTGCCAGAAGATGTGGTGAAGACTAGGACTTTAACAGGGTTCATAAAAGAGCTAGATAGATTCATGGAGGTTAGGTCCATTAATGGCTTGTTAGCCAGGATGGGTAGGAGTGGTGTCCCTAGCCTCTGTTTCTCTGGAAATGGATGACAGGAGAGGGATCACGTGAGGATTACTTTTTCTGTTCCCTTCCTCTGGGACATCTGGTATTGGCCACTGTCAGCAGACAGGATACTGGGACAGATGGACCATTGGTCTGGCCCAGTACAGCTGTACTTGTGTTCTTAATAAATATCTAAAGGAAAAGTACTTGGCACATGAAAGCCACTGAAACTCTAGAAATTTTAAGAGGAAGAATAAAATATGCCAAACTTCATGACAGGAAAAATAAATGTTCTCTTAGAGTGTCAGAATCTTCCAAAGACATTTCTAAGTGTTGCTGTACAATACAGTCCGCCCTTCAACCATCTTCTTGTTTTCAAAAGCCTCCATTAAGTTAGCACTATTTAGTTCAAGGACTTTCCCTCCCTAGCTGGTACAAGAAACTTCAAGGAACATTATTCCCCTTTCAAACATCACCCAAAAACTCTGTTCTGCCATTAGGAGAACTTACATGCCATTCAAAGAAATAAAGGAGAACAGTATGAAAACACAAAAGCATGCTTTTCTGAATTAATACTAGGGTTCGTATCCAGGGTGTGAGTGTTCATTTAACTGACCATAAACTGTTCTATGATCCAGTGCTTCCAAGCTGCTCCTGTCTGGGTGCAGGTAACAAGGCATTATAGCACGACAAAAACAGACATCTCTTTTACCATATCAGATGTTTGGCTTCCCTACTTGTTTTCACCTCCTCATTGCTGCTTCTACCATCAAACTACTGTGCATGTGGAGGGGGTTATGCAAAACATTTGTACTGCATTATCCAGAATACACTGGTGCCCCGGCAGAGAAACTTGCAATGGTATCTGGCAGTCAGTTCACTACAGCAGTGTACAGTGAAGAAGTTACACACATTCAGAGATAAAAGTGTTAAAGTTCCATATGACTGAAGCCATTGCTGTGCATGGAAGGGAAAGCAGTTTCTAATATTAGGATATAATTCTGTTATAATTTTGTTAGAATGCTTTCAGTCTTCAAAGCACTTTATGAACATTTAATTAATCCCCTTAACCCCTGTGAGGTAGCTGACTGCTGTCATCAACATTTTAACTGCAACAGATAGAAAGCATTCAGTGAT
The DNA here is from genome assembly GCF_052426305.1 of Pelodiscus sinensis. NCBI lineage: Eukaryota > Metazoa > Chordata > Testudines > Trionychidae > Pelodiscus > Pelodiscus sinensis. The sequence continues at coordinate 6,786,332 of NC_143053.1, read as the reverse complement.
TTAACACATGGCCAGAGAATACACTATTTCAGAATCAGGAGTAGGACCCAGGAGTTTCTACTATCTAGTCCTCTAAGATTACATCCCTCTCTTGCAATAAACCCGATCTCTTTCTATCCTAGGACATAGCCAGAGAAACTAACTGGCTGTGTCTAGACTGCATCCCTTTTCCGTAAAAGGGATGCAAATTAGACACATCGTAATTGCAAATGAAGCGGGGATTTAAATCCCCCCCGCTTCATTTGCATAAACATGGCTGCCGCTTTTTTCCGGCTCGGAGCTTTGCCAGAAAAAAGCGCCAGTCTAGACGCGGATTTTTCGGAAAATAAAGCCTTTTCCGAAAGATCCCTTATTCCTCTTAAAATAAGGAATAAGGGCTCTTTCGGAAAAGGCTTTATTTTCCGAAAGATCCGCGTCTAGACTGGCGCTTTTTTCCGGAAAATCTCCAAGCCAGAAAAAAGCGGCAGCCATTTTAATGCAAATGAAGCGGGGGGGATTTAAATCCCCGCTTCATTTGCAATTGCGATGTGTCTAATTTGCATCCCTTTTATGGAAAAGGGATGCAGTCTAGACACAGCCACTGTGTCTATCTCAATGGACTTTTCTTTTTTCTTGACAAGTATTGTGGTTTTAAAAACAGTAATACTGTTGCAAAAAAAGGCAAACATCATTCTGAGATGCATTAACAGGAATGCTGTAAGCAAGACACGAGAAGTCATTCTTCCGTTCTACTCTGTGCTGATTAGGCCTCAGCTGGAGTACTGTGTCCAGTTCTGGGCACCACATTTCAGGAAACATGTGGAGAAATTGGAGAAGGTCCAGAGAAGGGCAACAAACGTAAATAAAGGTATAGAAAACCTGACCTACGAGGGAACACAGAAATAATTTATTTAGGGTTTGTTTAATTTGGAAAAGAGAAGACTCAGAGGGGACATGATAACAGCTTTCAAGTACCTAAAAGGGTGTAACAAGGAGGAGGGAGAAAAATATTCTCTTTACCATCTAATAATAGGACAAGAAACAATTGGTTTAGGTGGCCATTAGGAAAAAACTTACTAACTCTCAGGGTAATTAAATACTGGAATAAATTGCCTACGGCGGTTGTGGAATCTCCATCATTGGAGATATTTAAAAGCAGGTTAGACAACCATTTCTCAGGGTTGATCTAGATGGTGCTTGGTTCTGTCATGAGGGCTGGGGACTGGACTTGATGACTTCTCGAGGTCCCTTTCAGTTCTAGTGTTCTATGATTCCATGATATTCGTAATTAGTATTTATTTAGTCGACAGAACCAAAAGTTTACCCCTGTGGTTTCCAGCTGAGTAAAATGCAAGATTCCTGCCTCCGACATAAAAAGAATGGCAAATGAGGATGGAATGCATGTAGTGATGTCTACGGAGCCTCTTGATAATTCCATGGTTTAATTATTGTGTTATACTCTAAATTAAAGATGAAAGAGATACATATAGAAACTAAGGGCATGTCTACACTAGAAATTATTTCGAAGTAACTAAATTCGAAATAATAACTGCCAAAATAACAAAATCAAAATAGCATGTCCCCACTACAGGAGAGCCTCAAAATTAGTCGAAGGCAGGCTCCATTATTGTGGACGTGCTATCTCGACTTAGAGCCGCAGGAAGCACTGGGGAGTAATTACTTTGAATGACTCCGGGGAATAGTTATTTTGAAACAGGCGCAGCGAAGCGTCCATACTAATGCTATTTTGAAATAACTATTTTGAAATAAGCATTATTCCTAAAGAAAGCAGAAGTACAGATTTCAAAATAATCAGCCCATTATTTTGAAATAATGGGCTTGGTAGTGTGGATGCGCAGCTCATTATTTTGAAATAAGGGGGGTTATTTCAAAATAACTCTCTAATGTAGACTGAGGTATAGCCCCCCAAATTATTATTTATAGCTATTTATGAATTGCCCGGACTCCAGGCTGTTTAGAACAGACAGGGCAGAGGGATGCGAGAAAAATAAAATAATGTTTAACAGCTAGATTTCTTCAATAGTCAGGAAATTCAGAGTCACTGCAGCCTTCTGAAAGAATGTATTCATTTGTGCAGCTAAAGAGATGCTCCCTTTTTCCCCTGTTGGTAAGTGAGTTAAAATTAAATTCTATCAAACACCAAGATGTTATATGATATGCCAGATGCAGCAAGCAAACAGGGAACTTGATGAAATATACCGATTCTGTGAAGTTATATTTATCCAAGAGAAATTCACTATAAATAATATAACTTGGGGCATAATATTGTAAATGTTAATGATGGGGGTTAATTCTTGGACAATCCTGTTGTGGGGGAGTGGATTGTGGTCATGCTGATTTTTTTTAGTTGGTCAAGTGAAAGACTAAAATTCATATTTCCAATCAAGCATGCCATCAAGTTTGTTAAATATACACATACACACCTGTGCCAAAAGAAGCAGTAAATAAAAGGAACCGAAACCAAATATGGTGATTACAAAGACATCTGATCACAAATTGGAATAATCAGAAATGTAACTCTTTGATTAGTAATGCCCACATTCAACTCAGCCATATACACAGGAGACCAGGAATGGAAGACTTACTCAGCTGTCCCTGCCTGCGGTAGAGTCGTTGAAGTGACTTTGCATTGTATAATGGATTGTTAAAACAAGTTTAAAGAGCATCAAAGAGCATGAAGGGACTTCGTATAAATTACATGAATTTCAAAACAGACATTTCAGCAACCAGCAGAGTACTGAGGGAGAAACTGAAACGCTTGCAGGCATAACTGCAAAGCTGGCCTGGGGATGCACCTCCATGAGAGCCCACTGAAAGTTGCTGACCAGAACTGGAACACTGGTTGGATTGCTAGATCTCGGGATGGTTGTGACAACAGACAGCTTAGGCCTAATTTGTCCTATGCAAAGTGGTGTGACAAGATGAATTGCACAAAAAAGGAAATTATCAGCCCTATTTGCAAGAACTCAAATTATGATGTCTCGTTTCCTGATAGGATGGTGAGGACAAACAACTAATTTTGGTTGGACATTTTGAATCTTTGGAACTCAGTGGCCCAATCCAGGACCTTCAAAAAGACCAACCAACTTGTACCACCCAGGAGAAAAAGGATAAAACATCTCTCCCGAAAGCTGAGACAAAGATATGTTTGCTGTCTACAAATACAACAGGGAGATAAATAGCAGGAAGGGAGAAGATGTAAGTGCCAATGTGAACACAAAAACAAATGGATATAAACTGGCCAACACAACACATTTAGGATTGAAATTAAGCAAAGGTTTCTATCAGAAGAGTGATGTTCTGAAACACCCTTCAAAGGGAACAGTGGGGAAAAAAACCTAGCTGGCTTCAAAACTGAGCTTGATTGTTCTCCTTGACCTCTGAGGACAAGAAGCAATGGGCTTACACTGCAGCAATGGAAGTTTAGGTTGGACATTAGGAAAAACTTCCTGCTTGTCAGGGTGGTTAAACACTGGTTAGACAGACATCTATCAGGGATGGTCTAGATGGTGCTTGGTCCTGCCATGAGGGCAGGAGACTGGACTCGATGACCTCTTGAGGTCCCTTCCAGTTCTAGTGTTCTGTGATTCTAAGTTTACGGAGAGAATGGCATGATGAGACTGCCTGCAACAGCATATAGACCAACCTAGAAGCATTGAGACCATTAACAAAGAGAATGAGTCTGTTTGCAGCCTTAATTGAGACTCATGGTAGAGGCGGTAGAGGCTCATGGCACTAAGCTCCAGAGGCCCCAGGTTCAATACCACTTGTTGGTGTTACACTACCAGCAACCATCTCTAGGGGCTGGTGATGGGACACTAGATGGGGAGTGCTCTGAATCACTAGAAAGAGTTCTTTTACAGGTGTTTGGCTGGTGGGTCTTGCCCACATGCTTAGGGTCTAACTAACCACCATATTTGGGTTCAGAAGGAATTCCCTATCACCATGAGACTGACAGAGACTGGGGGAGGGAGGGAGTTGCCTTCCACTGCAGCATGGAGCATGGGTCACCTGCAGTTGTAAACTAGTGTAAGTTGGAGGTTTTAAACCATGATTTCAGGATGTCAGTAAGTGAGCCAGAGTTTATGGTTCTAATACAGGAGTGGGTAGGGTGACATCAAGTCCCTTTCTCAGAGAGGCACCTTTGTCTCTATTTTGTATCAATTCTATTCAGCTGATGGTGCACCAGGCAAAACGACTGTCACGTCCATTTTTCCCTTTAGCTGTGTGTGCAGTGTCATCAACTGCTATGAACAGGAACCGAGCTAAAAGCTGATAGTGAAGCAAAGATCAGGTGGTAAGTAACTCACAGACTTTCTCATAACTGATGACTTTTATTCATCCATTGACCTCTAACAGAACGTGGATGCCTTATTAGTAAGGAAGTGTACATGCCTATGCATGTGCTTTAAAGATTGTTGCAGAGTCAGCCTGTTCCCTTGCTTTGCAACAGCTTTCAGCTGAGGTTGTTTTAAAGTGGTTTAAATACTGAAAAAGTTACTGTTGTTAGCTAAGTTTGTAGAACACTGTACATGTCTACTATAGTTAATTAATTCATGCGTCCTTCAACTTCTGTGTATAGACATAAAATGAGACCAATTGTGAAAGCTCTGTGAACTGTATTCAGTCTGTACAGTTTGTCACAAACGTAGGAGTTTATGTTCGACAGGAGTGCTAGTCAGACCCCGGGGTTAACATAATTTGTGGGAAAGTAGGTTAGAAAGAGTTGACAGCCAGAAATCCACTGGGAAGAGGATTTTGGCAAACTAGCATGTTCACAAGTAATTAACTAAACTGCTGTGATCTAGCTTTGGATTGGTGTTGCTAGTACAACAGAGGAAGAACAGAGTTGCTAACCAATTATCACAAGTGAGATACCCAAATGGCAATCAAAATTAAAATAACCCTAAAAAAGGTGATATAGATAATCAGTTAAGCAACCGCTTAACTAGGATTTGTTTTATACCCTATTTTTCTCACACAGTTACCAGTCATAACTCTGTATAAAAGAGAGTTGCCTACAAGTTTTGTGGACAAAAAACTGCTCATGAAGAATCTTTCCATGCATACCAAGATTCAGACAATGTGGTTCAATATATCCAAAGCCCTGAGATACTCCTTCAAAAGATTCAGGCCTTTTATTTGCCCTCATCTGTCAGTGGGTCAGAAGATTTTAGCTTAATAAAAAAGTGCCAAAGTGTCATGTAAGCATGGTGGCAAACTCATCAGTCAAAGAGTATCTCAACAGTCATTTCCCACTTTGCCTGAACTTCTTTACTAAAGAAATGTCCCCTATGGAATACAGTATTGCACATGATTTAGTTGGGATTGGACCTCCAGCAGGAGGTTGGACTTGATCTCCAGAGTCTCTTTTAACTCTATGATAGGCAGCAGGTTTAAAACAAACAAAAGGAAGTTTGTCTTCTCTCAGTGCACAATCAACCTGTGGAACTCCTTGCCAGAGAGGAGATGGTGAAGGCTAGGACTTTAAAAGGGTTCAAAAAAGAGCTAGATAGATTCATGGAGAGGTTAGGTCCATCAATAGCTATTAGCCAGGAGGGGTAGTAATACAGCTGGTCCCTGAGTTGCAAATGATCGACTTACAACCATTCGCAGTTACGACCAAAGCTGTAGTAAATGGCGGACCCTGAGTTACTAATGTGATCCATGCTTATGAACAGCATGGTTACATGTTACTCTATGGAGCCCAACTTACAAATGAACCAAGTTACAACCAATTGCTTGGTCTGTAGGTCAGAAAGAGGCTGCAGTGTCCCTAGTCTCTGATTGTCTGGAAATGGGTGACAGCTCACAATATAGAGAGATATACCATCTCATAGAGCTGGAAGGGATCTTGAGAAGTCATTGAGTCCAGTCCCCTGCCCTCACAGCAGGACCAAGTACCATCCCTGACAGATTTGCCCCAGATCCCTAAATGGCCCTCTCAAAGATTGAGCTCACAACCCTGGGTTTAACAGGCCAATGCTCAAACCACTGAGCTATCCCTCCCCCCAATCATGTGAGGATTATCTGTTGTGTTCCTTCTCTCTGGGGCATCTGGTATTGGTCACTGTCAGCAGACAGGTCACTGGGCTAGACGGACTGTTTGTCTGACCCAGTATAGCTGTTCTTATAATTCTATGATTTCCGGGGGATTGGAAGGTGTTTACATCTAACTCTGATGCATCCTGACATTGGATCCTGAAGGAGAAAGAATATAGGTCTAATGGGGGGTTCCAGTCTGGCAAATGAGATTTTTTAATCTGATTTTTACTTATCTCTTTCAATTAAAATATGAGTTACACCACACCAAAACTATCACAAAAATAATGAAGATAGACCCAAACTGGGTTGTAATAACCAACCCTGAGGTTATGACAAAAAGCACCTCTTGAGTCAACCCTGAGCTAGTTTATACTATGACAGATCTGACAGTCTCTTGAGATATGCTGAATAATATTGATCAAGGTGTGCGTTTTTCAAATACCTGTATGTGCTGACAAACTACATCTACACTACATGCTTAAATTGTGTGGCTAGATACATAAATGGCGATGAAGTGGTTTCTTACTTTGAAACAAAACCAGCAAAAATTGTGCGCTGCATGCACTGTTTTCTTCCCACCTTCCTCTTTTCTAGACTGTCTGAAAGATCAATTAAAATGCTTATGCACACAGCAGGCAGGAAAAAACACTTGCAGAAAGATGAAACTCCTTGCTTTGTTTTTAATATGATTGCTAAAGAAAACATGTATAATGGTTTAAAGATTTCCATAGTGAGAAAGTAACTACTGATAGCTCAATCATCCCTTTAGAAAGTGCAAAAGGGATTTCTTTATATTCTTAAATCCTTAGTAAACCTGTAAGCACTCGTACAAATTGTGTTAAAATTGTGAAGAAAGTAGGAAAATTTCTCCCAAAATTATATCAGATTAAAGAGTATAAATGCATTCTAAATATACAAACACACACACACCATTCTACATATCAAACAGCAAACAGTTTCCTTCATTTATCGACTTATACATTCTTTTGATAACTTTCCAAGTAATCCCACTTCTATGTTTAATATATTGCCCACTCAGATAAGACAGACAACCACAGATACGGGGATTTTCTCTTTAACCACCATTCTGGGCAGCCCCAATAGAAGACTCCCTCACATTGGCCAAGCAGCAAGCCTCACTGTGCGCATTTTTCAGAGGTGTGAGAAAGCTTCAGAGGGCTAGCCGAGTCAGTCTGTAACTGGAAAAACTTAAACAACAAATAGTCTAGCAGCACCTTAAAAACTAACAAAACACGTTGATGGTATCATGAGTTTTTGTGGGTGAGGTCAGTGCAGTTTACTTTTTGGCCTCCCGGGCACCAACTGTAATGGTAATGTTGTGAGGTATCTGTCTACTGGAACAGGATTGAGACCTACCAACTCATTTCATACTAACATCAGATGATATCCGGTTACTATCCACCTCAGGCAAACATGAAATTGCTCAATTGAAGGCTCAAAGTCTCCACATCTCAGGCCAGGTCTAAATCAAACTCCAGAAGATAATCACAGGAGCGTCATTCTCCCCTGGACTGAAGACATAGCCTCATTCCCAAATCCCCTGAGCATACAGTCCACCACCCATGAACAACCTTTTTAGAGGCAAAGTAAGAACCGATGAATACTGAAGCTAGATGGTCATTCACAGGGCTTGACAAACGGCAGCGAAATCTACTTGCCAGCCCCACACTGTGCATGTGCAAGACCCGCATTGTGCTTGCGCGCGCCACTGGTGAACAGGGCGACCGGCTGAAATCTACTCGCCACGGGTGAGTAGATACACTGATCTGTCGAGCCCTGGACACATTCAAATGGTAACAAGAGTAGTTCTACTAGACCTCATACTCTTTTGACGATTGCAACTGCTCCCTCCTCCAGAGGATCACCACAGACAATGTTCTGCCCCCTATAAACTGGGTGCTTGCATTTCAGGTGAAGCTATGCAGGAGCAGAAACTTTCCTTCCCTATCTGGGGGACAATATTCATGCTAGTGGTCCACTCAGACAATTTTCCAACCAGCTTCCCTCAGCTTCCCCTTCTTCTCTCTCCTGTAGCATCAAGTGAAAACATTTCAAGAAATAAGGCAGAAATTGATTGTTCCTATTAAGAATTCATTTTTCTCAGCTGTTGCAACTAGAGATGTAAAATCCCGTTTTAAATGTTAACCAGTTAAACTATGCTTAACCAGTTAACCAACCACACTGGGGTGTGGCAGGCCCTACCGGGCTCACTACATTGCACCTTGGGCAGGGGGCTGCTCCAGCCGGACCAGGCACCAGTTAAACAGGTAACCAGTAAGCATCACCCAGTAAGGTTAACCGGTTATCTGTTTACATTCCTAGTTGCAACCTCAGCAAATCATAGATTACGAGGCCACAAGGAGCCACATTGATCCAGTCTGATCTCAGCCTTCCCTTTGTTGACTCCTGTTTGTATTAGAGCACACCATTTAGACAAATATCCAACCTCAATTTTAAAACAGTCTGTGATAGACAATCCCCCACAACCCTTGGTTCGTTATTTCAATGGTTAATTACTCTCACTGATAAAAATGTGCACCTTATTTCCAATATGAATTCGTCTAGTGTCAATTTCCAGCCACTGGATCACATTATGCCTGGCAAGCTCATTATCAAACATTTCTTTCCCACACAGGTATTTACGGAAGGGGATCATGTCAGCTCTTAACCTGCTCTTTGTTATGCTAAGCAGCCGGAGCTATCAGAGCATATCTGTATAGGGCAGGGTTTTCAATTCTTTCATCCTTCTCATGACTATTCAGAACACAAGGACAGCCTTATGAGTGGTAACAGCTAATTTAGACTCTACCATATTGTAAGTATAGTTCGGATTATGTTTTCCAATGTGCATCACTTTGCATTTATCAATACTGAATTTCATCTGCCATTTTGTTGCCCACTACCCAGTTTTATAAGATCCTTCTGTAACTCTTCACAGTCTGCTTTGGACTTAACTAGCTTAAGTAGTTTTGTATCACCTGCACATTTTGCTACCTCACTGTTTAACCCTTTTCTCAGCTCACGTATGAATATGCTAAATAGGATCGATCCCAGAATGGACCCCAGGTGACACTACTAGTCACCTCTCTCCCTTCTCAAAACAAACCATGTAATCCCACCCTTTGTTTCTTATCTTTTATCCAGTTATTGATCCATGTGATTACATTCCCTCTTATGCCATGGCAGTTGGCTTTCCTTAAGAGCCTTCATTGAGGAAAAGGCTTTCTGAAGATCTAAAAACACTATATTCGCTGGATCTCCCTTGTCCACATGCTTGGAGACACCCCTCAAAGAATTCTGGTAGATTGCTGAAGCATGATTTCACTGTACAAAAACCACGTTGACTCTTCCACAACAAATCGTGTTCATCTATGTGACAATTCTGTTCTTTACTATAGTTTTAACCAGTTTGCCTGGTACTGAAGTAAGGTTAACCTGCCCATAATTGCCAGGATCGTTTCTGAAACCTTTTTTTTTTTTTAATTGGTATCATATTAACTATCTTCCAGTCATCTAGAACAGAAGCTAATTGAAATGATAAGTTACATACCACAATTAGTAGTTCTGCAATTTCACATCTGAATTCTTCCAGAACTCTTCGGTGAATACTGTCCGGTCCCGGTGACTTATTACTGTTTAGTTTATCAGTGTGTTCCAAAATCTCCTCTAATGACACCTCATCTGGGCCAGTTCCTCAGATGTGTCACCTAAAAAGAATGGCTCAGATTTCAGAACTTCCCTCACCTCCTCCATCATAAAGACCAACTCAAGTCTTTAAATCCACTATGACACATAGCCAGAAAGGGTTTAAGCAGCTAGCAGGCTACGTGACCCAAATTCAATGTCATAAAAGTATATACATGGTAATAAGGGCCTTTCCTTATACATAGCTAACCAAGCCATGATAAGATAGAGCTTTGAAATGCAAACCTGTATTGTTAGAGAATTAGCAGTAAACACTAATTGTATGTGTTTACATATAACTCGTTAAATGTTATCCATGTAACCAGATTAGCCTGTGGATGCTAATTCTCTTTCATGTGTTAATTACATCATATTATGCTTATGGATGGTTCAGTTAACCTTAAGATCAAAGATGTTGCAGGAAATAATATTACCTACATTGTCTTCACCTTAAATATTCTGTCCCATAATGAAATGCCTTGACAGTATGGCTGGATAATTGCCTTATGTTAATTAGTACTACAAATTTACCGGTGTATACACAAGAGAAATAAGATTTTTACTTCAAAGGAACAAGGTGCATTGCTTATTCTTCATTCAAGGAAAGTCTGTTTTGTTACCAGGTGGTCAAGAGGCTACAGTAGCCTGACAGAGATCTATAATCCTGTGATCTCAGAACTGCTTGGATCAGTTGCAAGATGGAAGTCTCTGGCTCCAGTCTAGATTACCCTACTAATTCTCACAGAAGAATATGAACCAACTCTATATTTGATGCATCTATTTGAATTATCATCTATGAAACAGATTCTGAATAGGGATGTTAGTTAACGGTTAACTGAATAGACGAGTAACTGCATGAATTCCTATCAGTTACTCGACTACTCTGAGGTCCCTGGGAGCAGGACCAGCAGTCAGTGTGCTCTGCCCCACTCCTGGAAAGCCCCCTGCCACCTTGCGCTGCTGCCTCTGTATCAGCACGGGGTGCCAGGCGACAGCTGGTCCATGAGGGAAGGCAGTTTAAAAAACATCTCCCCACCAGACTGGCTGCCTGCTGCCTCGCACTGCTGCCTCTGAGACAGAGTCCAGACTTATTGGTTAATCATATAGTTGACTACATGTCAACATCTCTAATCCCAAAGGAACTTTTCGCACCTCACCATTTCTACTATGAAACCACCTTAAGAACTTTACTCATATATGTATGTATAATGCTCTTTAACTAACACTCTCTTTTCTAATAAATCTTCGTTCCATTAATAAGAATCAGCTACTAGAGTGTACGTTCTGAAATAATTATTGATTGGGCAGGAAAAGCACCCAATCCTTTGAGACTGGTAGGACTTTATACATGATGAACAAAATTTTCAGGAAGTCTCATTACATTGGAATTGACTGTCTGGGTGCAAGCCAAAGGTTGGACTGCTTTAAGGGACTGTGTTTTGGTCTGCTGGGTAACCAGCAATGTATTGCAGAAGCTGTTTTGTTGCTGGCTTGGTGAATCTAAGTATTAGCATAACCAGCAGGATGTGGGATTGTCTGCGCCATACTTTGATGTTTGCCTTCACTGAGCAATCTCAAGGTGGCCCCTCCCAGCACCAGCAATCACACCCTCTAACCCTTCTTGAACAGTGGGCATCACAGCTGGATACAGAATTCCAGCAGGGGTCGGCCCAGTGACAAATAGAGAAGTAACATAATATCCCTATTCCGACTTGAGATTCTCCTCTGTCTATACACCCAAGGATTGCATTAGATCTTTTGACCACTGCTTCATTGTAGATGCTCATATTCAGCTGATTATCAACCATGACTCCAAAGTCTTTTTCAGAGATACTGCTCTGGATAGAATTCGCTGTACCATTAAGTATGACTGACATTCTTTGCTCCGAGATGTATGACATTGCATTTGGTTGCAGTGACGTGCATATTATTTGCTTGAGCACTGCTTACCAAGTGAACCAGATCGCACTAGATCAGTTACCTACACCCTTTGCTATTACCATTCTCCCAATCTCCCATCACCTGCAAACTTTATGAGTGATGATTTCATGCCTCAGTGAATGGCTCTGCATCAGCATAGCAAGTTTGAGCCATAAGGCCCTTTGCAAGCCTCTGTAATTTGACAGAAAAAGATAACAGTGACATTCTCATTTACTATCCATGGTATATAAGTGGCGCCCAGTGACCCCTGCTTTAAAGGAGACCAAAAAGAGGCAAATGCTGTGGGAAGGGTCTACTGATTTACCTGGTTAAGAAGGGCTGGTCTTGAATGACTCTGGCATGGTTTTGAGACTCACCCTATCCTTACAAACAGAAGGCTTGCAAGAAAGAGAGAGAACCCAGTTTCTGATCCAGTTAAGCCCGGGCCAGTGAAATTTAAAAAAAAAAAAAGTGATGGCACAATTGGGTTGTGCAACACATGGCATTTGTATCCTATGTGGATAGTTGAGGTCTGAGAGTCTAATCAAAACCACTAACAGGAGCTAGGCTAGGGCCACAAGAACAAAACTTAAACATAAGCAACCTGGGTTTCTCTGTAAGGGACCCCAAATCAACACTCTTTAAATAGGAAAATAAATTGCAATCTGCCAATTGGCCATTAGGAGAAGTCAGTGCCTAGAGCTTTCAATCAGTCATGCATAACAGGAAACCCTCATAATTCGCGGAGTCGCTACTACTCATGGTTCTGCATATTAGTGGGTCTTCTGTCCCATCCATGGGTGGGGGGGAAGGGCACCAGGGGCTGGGAGCCATGGGGAACTCACTGTAGCTACCAGGATCACAGTGTTCCCTGCAGCTCCCAGCCCCCTGGATGAGTTCCCTTGTGGCTCCCACCCCTCATGGTGAGTTCCCATGGCTCCTGGCTGTTGCAGTGAGTTTGGGAGCCATAGGGAGCACACCCGGAGGGTGGGGAGGGGGAAAGCAGGAGCCAATGCTCCTAGTATTTGCAAATTTCGCCATTCACTATGGATGCAGTCGCAGACTGGAACATCCAAACCTAGCTAAATATGGATATATGTGGTGCTTGATCTGCAAAGAAGCTACGTCCCTTTGGGATTAGTCATGATGTTGTGAAGGCCAGACCTTTAACATGCTTCAAAAAAGAACTAAATAAATTCAAAGAGGTTAGGTCCATCAATTCTTATTAGCCAGGATAGGTAGGAACGGTGTCCCTAGCCTCTGTTTGCCAGAGGCTGGAAATGGATGACAGGAGAGGAATTGCTCGATGATTCCCTGTTCTGTTCAGTCCTTCTAGGGCATCTGGCATTGGCTACTGTCGGCAGACAGGATACTAGGCTAGATGGACCTTTGGTCTGACCCAGTATGGCTGTTCTTATGTTCTTATTGATGACAACAGAAAACGTCCCTGCATAACAGTACTCAACATCACTGATAAGAAAGTCATTTTGCTTCTCTCCTAGACTGGATCTAATGTTCAACAGAAGACCTCATTCACGGAAAGCAATGAAGCAGGAAACACCATATACCAACCATGCAGGCAGCATAACACCAGTGAGCAAACACAGAATTAGTAACTACAAACAAAAGAAGAGAGGAGACTCTGGGTCAAACAAAAATGAAACTAAGTAACCATCTCATAAATTTAAATTAGCCTGAGATTATAAAAGATGCAATCAAGATTATTCAATTAGCTTTGAACTCAAAAATTACTACTTCCCAGAAGGAATCATTTTCTCTCTCTCTACATATATATTAGGGAGATGCCTGTAGAGACTCCATCATTAGGGTTGTACTGAGGTTCACACTTAAAGCAGGGCTCACTTCCCTATTTCACATGTTAATTACTGAGTTTATTGCAGTAAATTTGGAGACTAATTCCTCAGAAGACAATTAGTTTTCTATCCATTGCTTTTAAGGAGAAGTCTTTATTGCCGTTTGCAGAGGAAGCATTTTTAAAATGCACCTTTTGGAAAAGCTGCCATTTTTTTCAGATGTCTGATTCCCTCCAGCTAAACCAACATCCCCATGCTTCAGAAGACAAACAGAGCAAACTAAGGCACAGACCAATTTAGAACGTCAAGCACAACAGGTCATTTACCTTAGTGCGGTAAAAAAACAACATCTCCCAACTAAAGAAGTAAAGATACGTTACATACTGTGCCCAACATCCATAAGTTCATGACAGAGCTAAACTCAGAATCCCGGAGTATGCCAGCCAGCCCCTCAGTCAAAGCCATTCAATCACATTTCATATTCTTGAGCAGACTACTATATCTCCTCATGTGGGACAGTAACATTTGCCATCTGCAGACTGAAAGCACAATGCAAGGAAGTTCTCCAATTCAAAAATGCACTAAATGTGAAAGTCCTCCATCTATTTGTCATTGGGGAGAAGGATTTGGCATTACAACCCTATCACCATCTCGTCCCTGACTAATATGAGATTGGCAGTACATTTCTAACTCTTCAAAAACCTACACTCAGAAACCCTGTACTTTCTTCAAGGATTTTACCTAAACTCTCCCTAAATTAGGTCTATTCCATTTAGTCCACAATATCTTGTCAAACTGTTCAACATTCCATGCTTGTTATTGCACTGTACAGGGGTCAGGTTTTACGGTTTCTAAAGACAAGACGCCATACATAGTACCATCAACGACATTTTGTGTTCAGCCACAGTGGAAGTAATTTGATGCTGCTTATGCCAAATCTGGTAATCCTTCTCTATACCACCATTTATTTATAAAACTCTGATATCCACTGCATGACTTTACATCCACATGCATACAATATACATATTACACAGAACAGAAAGCTACTCATGCACCTTCAAGTATTAAATAAATGCCTACCAGCAAATACAGTAATGATACAGACCAATAAGACACAACAAAAATACCATCAAGCCCTCCCCTGCGCATCTGAAAAAGACAATTAATCCACCACAGGATAGTGGCAGAAAGATTTGAATTCTCCTGTCTTGGAACCAAGGCAGAGAATACTTTCCCACCAGCACCCTCCAAACTATAAAGACGGTGGAATCCAGCCAGACCTTCGCTGCAGGTAAAGAAGAATTTGGATAACACAGTCCCATACCAATTAGGACTCTGTAATTGAAAATTAAACATGCCCAGCCCCTGCTACTTTTTACACTGGTTTGTGGAGAGTCTTTGTCTCTTTCTCACCTGCATGCTGTATCAGAGCATGTTCAGCACTCTTGGTAGTATTGCATGTGACTAGACATCTCTTTAGCACCACTCTCAGATCTCCAGAAAAGCACAGCCCTTTACTAATCACTCGCTCTATGCTACTGGTTCAGAAGCTCTCTTTTCAAACTTCCAATAATTCACAAAGATGGTGAAGCTCTGAATGAGTTATAGAGATCATTCCTGACATCGGCAGTTATCTATCTTCATCCGATCAATTACGTTACATTTATACAAACATTAAACATTCTGATGATTTATCTCAACTCAAAAAAAAAAAAAAAACCCTGGAAAATTTGCTGATAGCGAGCTCAGACGTAGCAAGACTCTTCATAGTGAAGTCCTAACAAAAGGCTACTTTGCCTAGTGGATGCAGCTGGGAGCTGCAAGCCGGGAACACGTCTATTCTGATTTCTACCAATACATTCCAATGTGGCTTTAGGACATTTTGAAACTCAGTTGCCTATATTAAGGTATCTAATCCCAATTTCATTGCCTAACCAAAATTGGCTTCGATTTCTGAGGGATGGAGCATCTGCTACCACCCCTCCCCCCCCAGTTAAGTCAATGGGTGATGGAGCTCCTCCAAATCTTGGCCCCTACATTTCAAATGTTTCTCTGTGTCTCAGCCCCCCTGTTTCATGAGAGGGTAAACTTTTTCCCCATCTCTCAAGGCAGTTAACAATGGTGAAATGCGCCCAACAGGGAACTCTACAAAGGACCACTCTAAATTATTTCAATACACCACACTGTACAAAACATGTTTGCTTTTCTGCCCAACTCCGTTCATTGTGTTACCTTGTCCTCCAGCGTCAGTGCTAGCTTACTAGAGGCCCTAAGAAGCAATATTTTTGCCCCTCACACACATACTAATAGTAGGAGGGGACTTGAGCTGGTTAGGGTACTGAGCAATTGCTTAGGGCAGTGGTCCCCAATGCAGTGCCCGCGGGCGCCATGGTGCCCGCCGGGCCATTTCTGTGCATCCACCAAGTGATAAGGGCCGGCCCCGCCCCCAGGCGTGCGGCGCATGGGCAGAGCCAGTCCCTGGATGCATTGGCTGCGCTGGCCTCGGGCGCGCAGCACATGGTCAGTGCCGGCCCCGGGCACATGGCAGTGAGGCGGCCCCACCCCCGGGTGCGCGGCGCAAGGTCTGTGCCGGCCCCAGCCCCGGACGTGCGGCGTATGGGCGGTGCCGGCCCAGGCACATGGGCAGCGCCGGCCCCAGGCACGCAGCACATGGGCAGCCCCGCCCCCGGGTAAGCGGCGCATGGGCGCTGCCGGCTCCTCGGCACGTGGCACAGGCCCCGGCTCCAGGCACGCAGCGCATGGGCGGTGGCAGCCCCGCCCCCAGGCATGCGGGACATGGGCTGATCCGGCCCTGGGCCTGTGGTGTGTGGGCACCCCACCCCTGGGCGTGCAGCACCGTTGTGGCGCCAGCCCCAGGAGTGCGGCGCATGGGTGGCGCCAGCTCCGGGCACACAGCATATGGGTGGCCTCGCCCCCAGGAACATGTGCGGCCCCGCCCCCGGGTGCCCGGTGTGGGAGCAGCCCTGCCCCCGGGCACCCGGCAGCCCCAAAAGGTTGGGGACTACTGGCTTAGGGTGTCTACACATAAAGTACTGAAACAGCACAGCTGTGCTGCTGCAGCACATCTGGTGAAGACACTCTATGCCAATGGGGAAAAAAAAACCTGCCTCCGCAAGCAGCATGACTCTATTGACAGGAGAAGCTCTCCTGCCCACATAAAGCTGTGCACATGAACACTTATGTTGGTGTAACTTATGTCGCTCAGGGGACTGAATATTCACACTCCAGAGCAACATAACTTTGCAGACATAGACTGCAATATAGACATATTCTAAGTCCACTTACGCCTCGCACCAGCCCTGCCCATCCTCCCATCCATCCTCAAACTGCATTTCTTGGTCTCCTATTGTGTCTTGTCAATCAGGTTATTTCTAGATTCTCTAGGACAGACACTCTCTTTGTGATCAACAAGTTGAACCTCTCTAGTCCAGCACTCTCTCGTCAGGCAACACCCATGGTCCAGCATGATTTTGGTTAGCCAGATGTCCACTTATGGATATAGCCAAGTTTTCCATGGTCCCATAAAGTTTGTTTACAGCCACCAGTACTTTAATTTACCCCTAAAAGGCTTCGAAGCCGTGGAAGTGTTAGTAATGCTGCTAGACAGTACTGACCTCCCATTGTTCGGAACCGGTCAGGTCTGAGGGTGTTGGACTAGAGACATTCAACCTGTAGCGTGTCAAAATTAAATATAAATCAACAATGTAACATTGTTGCAAAAAAACAAACACCATTCTGGGATGTATTAGCAGGGGTATTGTAAGCAAGACAGAAGATATTATTTTTCCACTCTTTTCAGCACTGGTAAGACCTCATCTAGAGGAATGTGTTCAGTTCTGGGCACCACACAAAGGAGAAAAGTCCAGAGAAGAGCAACAAAAATGATTAAAGGTCTAAAATGCATGACCCACCAGGAAACATTGAAAAAAATGTGTTTAGTCTGGAGAAGAGAAGACTAAGAGAAAACCGATAACAATAGTAGGTAAATGGTTGTAATAAAGACAAGGGTTATAAATTGTTTTCCTTATCAAGGAATAAGAAGCAATGGGCTTACCGCAAGGAAAATTTAGGTAAGACATTAGGGAGGTTAAATTTAAATTGACTAATAGTTGATGGGATTTCCATCGACTATTCAATTAGTCGATAAGGGAGCCTGAGCCTTTGAAATGTACACGAGCCCCACAGGGAGCGCGGGGCCAGTGGGAACTCCCTCGGTGGCCCACACTGCCTGTGGGACCTCAACCTTTGAAAGGCCACTGGAGCTCTTGAACATTTCAAAGGCACAGGCACTGCAGGGAGCGGATCCTGCTCTTCCCACTTGCTGTCTCTCTCTGACAGAGGCCGCAAGCGGGGGAAGCAACTAGTCACATCACTAGTCAACTATCCAATAAGCTTATACTCAGGGCTCGACAAATAATGCAATCTACTCACCCGTGGCGAGTAGACTGTAACCCGGAAGAGCCGGGTTCGGGCGATCTGTGCATGCGCAAAATGATCTGTGCATGCGCAGATCGCTGGACAGCGCGGCTGGCAAGCAGGGCTCGCCACGGTTCGGCAAGCCCTGCTTATACTTGTCAACTAATCGCTTACATCTCTATTAGACATTAGAAAAAACTTACTGTCGGAGTAGTTAAGCATAGGAATAAATTGCCCAGAGAGGCCGTAGAATCTCTGTCATTGGAGATTTTAAAGAGCAGGTGAGACAAACACCTGTCTGGGATGGTCTAGATGGTTCTTGGTCTCGCCATGAGTGCAGGGGCCTGGACTTGATAACCTTTTGTGATTCCTTCCAGTTCTAAGACTGTATGATTCTATTTAAAAAACCTAGGGAAGTTGGGAAATCTCCATCACTGGGGGTTTTTAAGAATAGGTTCAACAAACATCTGCCCAGGCCATGCCACTTCCAGCTGCTCCCCTTGGCTGGAAACAAGTGAACCAGAGCCAATGGGAGCCATGAGGCTCCATAGGTATGGACCCTTTAGGTAAACAAAGCAGCAAGGACCCACTAGCAGCTTCCCCGATGCGGCCCATGTCCCACTGTGAGAAACAGTAGTCTAGCTAAGGGTGCGTCTACTCTGCAAGGCTTAACTCGAAATTAGCTACGCAAGTTGAGATACATCAATTGCGTATCTTAGTTTGAAATAGCTTATTTCTAATAGGGAGCATCCACACAGTACCATAGAATCACAGAGTACTAGGACTGGAAGGGACCTCGAGAGGTCATCGAGTCCAGTCCCTTGCCCTCATGGCAGGACCAAATACTGTCTAGACCATCCCCAATAGACATTTATCTAACCTACTCTTAAATATCTCCAGAGATGGGGAGTCCACAACCTCCCTGGGCAATTTATTCCAGTGTCTGACTACCCTGACAGTTAGGAACTTTTTCCTAATGTCCAACCTAAACCGCCCTTGCTGCAGTTTAAGCCCATTGCTTCTTGTTCTATCCTCAGAGGCCAAGATGAACAAGTTTTCTCCCTCCTCCTTATGACACCCTTTTAGATACCTGAAAACGGCTATCATGTCCCCCCTCAATCTTCTCTTTTCTAAACTAAACAAACCCAATTCTTTCAGCCTTCCTTCATCGGTTATGTTCTCTAGACCTTTAATCATTCTTGATGCTCTTCTCTGGAACCTCTCCAATTTCTCCACATCTTTCTTGAAATGCAGTGCCCAGAACTGGGCACAATATTCCAACTGAGGCCTAACCAGCGCAGAGTAGCGTAGAAGAATGACTTCTCGTGTCTTGCTCACAACACACCTGTTAATGCATCCCAGAATCATGTTCGCTTTTTTTGCAACAGCATCTCACTGCTGACTCATATTCAGCTTGTGGTCCACTATAACTCCTAGATCCCTTTCTGTCGTACTCCTTCCTAGACAGTCGCTTCCCATTCTGTATGTGTGAAACTGATTGTTACTTCCTAAGTGGAGCACTTTGCATTTGTCTTTATTAAACTTCATCCTGTTTACCTCAGACCATTTCTCCAATTTGTCCAGATCATTTTGAATTATGACCCTATCCTCCAGAGCAGTCGCAACCCCTCACAGTTTGGTATCATCTGCAAACTTAATAAGCGTACTTTCTATGCCAATATCTAAATCATTGATGAAGATATTGAATAGAGCCGGTCCCAAAACAGATCTCTGCGGAACCCCACTTATTATACTTTTCCAGAAGGATTGTGAACCATTAATAACTATTCTCTGAGCATGGTTATCCAGCCAGTTATGCACCCACCTTATAGTAGCCCCATCTAAGTTGTATTTGCCTAGTTTATTGAGAAGAATATCATGCGAGACCATATCAAATGCCTTACTAAAATCTAGGTATACCACATCCACCGCTTCTCCCTTAGCCACAAGACTCGTTATCCTACCAAAGAAAGCAATCAGATTGGTTTGACATGATTTGTTCTTTACAAATCCATGCTGTCTGTTCCCTATCACCTTGCCACCTTCCAAGTGTTTACAGATGATTTCCTTAATTACTTGCTCCATTATCTTCCCTACATATTTCGAAATAGAGCATTCATCCTCCGACTTCCCTTGTTCCTCGTACAATGACGGTTACAGGAGTCGGAGTAAGAAGTCCTCCACCTTGACAGTATTTTGACACTATTTAGAAATAACTGCGGACTAAGTTATTTGTGAATAGTGCTAGTTATTTCAAAATAGTGTTGCAGAGCAGACGTACCCTAATACTTAGTCCTATCTCACTGCAGGATACTGGATCAGGTGATTTATCGTGGTCTCTTCTAATCCTACATTTCTATTATTCTGTTTCTATACAGAACCTAGCACAATGGAGTCCTTATCTCTGATTGCAGTTATACTGACACTGCACAATCATAACACAAATAATTAATCGTGCTGCTACAGCAATTTTACTAATAGCAAAGTTGTGTTTGTTTATTTTTTGGAAAAGAAATTTCATTTAGGGGATTCACATATATATATAGAGAGAGAGAGAGAAAGACAGCATCAGTATGGTTCTTAATCCGCCACAAATATACAGGCAACATTCACATCATCATGTCAGTACAGAAATATCATGGTAATGATTCTGACTGTGAGGGGTGGGTCTTTTCATGTTCCTATGGTTACCATAAGGCACTTTTCTGACCAAACCAAACTGCCGCAGAGAAATAGTAGGAGGATGTCACACAGGCATTTAATTTGGTTTGACAAGTGACATCATGCCTCTTAAGAGCTATCAAAAACGTGTTTTAGACCACAAATCTTTAGCATAGTATATGTGCAAACTTATTGCAAAGAGGATATATATTTTCCTCCAAATGCTTGCTATGCATGAAGACTAGTAGAGATCAGATTAGAGTTTCCTCCATGAGAGTTAAAGATACCATAACTACCTGAGGCAGAATAAAAAAGCCCAGTTTTCTTCATTAATGAGGTCTTCAAATAATGGAAAGGAAAGAATCTTCATTTGTGGTCTTGGCAGGGAAATGAACAGTGAGTGAACTTCAGATATGCTGCTTCTCCCAAAATAAGAGTATTTTAAATATTTAACAGTCTTGATATAGTGCTGTGCTCCACTGATGCATTGTACAGACATGAGCTACAACTCAAGCTCTCACATGTATTCTGTTAAAGTTTCAGAAGGCTGCTTTCATTTTTAAGAAGTTATCACTTTTACAAGCTGAGCTGCAATGACTAAGTTGCTTAACACAGGCAATCAAGGCCTGATTTGAAAATGATCAGTTCTGATTGGGAATAACAAGATGATATATCTCATGTAGGACACTGGTTTTTGCTAGACCTCATATTTTAAAAAAACCTAACTAATTCAGGATTCTCAATACATCCTATCAAAATAGGATCACAGTTTAGATTAGGGATGTTATTGGTTACCCAAATAACCGGTTACTGATAAGCGAATGCTTATCGGTTAACAGTCTCGGTTAACCACAACAACCCTCATGATATGCATTTAAAACTCGGACCGGTAGGCTGGCTCAATCTCAAAACTGGTCTGAGTTTTAAATGACGAACATGCAGGGCAGCTGCCTGCCACCCTGCGCTGCTGCCTCTGATACAGAAGTAAGGATGTGAATGAGTAATGGGCTGGTCAACTATAAGGAAATGCTTATTGGATAGTCAACACACTAGTTGACCAGTTGCTAACCCCCTTTGCTGCCTCTATCAAAAAGAGGCAACAAGGGGAGTGGGGAGAAGAGGAGGAAGTGCTGGCCCAGGCTGCATCTGGCATTTCAAAGCAGCTGACCTCGGGCTCCACACGATGCTGCCGCTTTGAAATGCCGCATACACCCCGGGGCAACATGTGGCATTTCAAAGCAGCAGCGCTGCATGGAGCCCGGGGTCAGCAGAGGCACTGCTGCTTTGAAACACTGCATGGAGCCTGACACCGGGCTCCCCGCAGTGTTTCAAAGTGGCAATACCACATCGAACCCAGGGTCAGCTGGGGACTCAGAGTCCCCAAATGACCCTGGACTCTATGCAGCTCTACTGCTTTGAAATGTTGCGGGGAGCACAGAGGCAGTGGGGGACTGTTTGAGTCCCCTGCTGACCCCGTGCACGCTACAGCACTTTCGCCTTTGAAGTGTAACAATAGCCCTGGGGCTGTTACTACACTTCAAAGGCAGAAGTGCCCTTATCGATTAATCAAATAGTCGATACAAATTGCATCAACTATTCGATTAGCCAATTAATCGAAATTTTACATCCCTATACAGAAGCAGCAGCACGGAGTAGTAGGTGGCTACCCAGGAATGGGGCCAGCAGTTCATGGGCTGTCAACCCTGCCCCCAGGAGGGTGCCAAGTAACCATGCAACCACTAAGAATTGCAGTGGTTACATAGTTATTAAAATATCCAATTTCTAACATCCCTTGTTTAGCTTGGTAAAAACTAAGTCTGACAAAACTCAAGAAATACAGAAATGTTCCAGTGAGGGCTTTCTTTCCCTCACAGATTGCATTAAAAGAGAGTTTCTCTGTTTACACTCAAGCCTTTAACCAAAAAATAAATAAAATAAGATCTCTGCCTTTCTTTGAACTGTTTCATGTGACACTCAGAAACTGAAACTGAGCAGAAAGAAATAAACCTGACTCACTATTGCTCAAGATGAGAGAAAAAGCAAACCATGGGGAAAAAGTTTTTTTGGGGGAAAAAGTTAGATTTTCAAAATATTCAAGAATCATAATATAAGATGTATTAATTACATGGACAGGGACAATTATGTTTTTTTAAAAAGGAATATCTTTAAAATTCCCATTCTTCTCTACGGGAGAGTCAGAGCAAGTAAAGCCAAATTCAAGACTCCAGATCCTATTCTTAGGTCAATCATTCACTGGTTGGTTGACCTTAAGCAAGTCAGTTAACCTCTTGGTCTTTCAGTGTTCTCACTTTTAAAACAGGGGTTAGGAGGGTTAATTAAGGGCTATGAGATCCTTTGTGAAAGACACTACATGAGTTCAACCCAGCAGGCTCAGCACAAATGAACCACGCTACAACTGAACTGAGCGGGAAACTCTAAAACTACTAGGAAAATGTGGCAAATGGACAATTGGAGAAAGAAATGAAGTAGCACTTGAGCGTATACAGGTAAAATGCCACTGCCGTGCAACTTGACAGAGTGTAAAAGATTTCCCTGGAGATAATTTAGATGAAAATGTCCAAAGACTGAATGTTAATTCCAGCTCCTGGTAGAATGAGGTATATAAAATGTAACCTCACGGCTGTAGGCCGCTCCATTCCTCCAGCTGGCTTTATAAACAGGGCTGTCAACAGGGAAGGGCAAAAGGGACCCACAATTTAAAGGGTTAAGAGCTCCCAGTCACCACTACTGATACCGAGGGATCGGCAGGAGCCCCACGCAGCACGGGCCACACAATGCTAACCGGCTGGCTGGAGGACACTGGCTCCTAGCCCCACTCCTTCTGCGGGCCTGTAGTACCTTCCCGCACCTTCCCCGGGAGCCCAGCAGTTCTATTGGCAGTCCTGTCCACAAACCTCAATCAATTCCTTCCAGCCAATGCCTACTGAATTAAAATCCACCACCACCACCACTAGACACACACAGTTCAATACATGTGGTTACATTGTCTACTCTGCCCCTTGAAACATTTATGCTTTAGAGTCAAAATTCAAGGTCTCCTCCACCTGCATGACACTTCCAGCCATCAGTGCTGTGTATGATTGCATTTTTAAATGCATCATTCATAAAATTGCAGAGCAGCCCAAAGAAAAGAAAGGGGTTCAGAAAGAAGGTCCCAAATAAGAGCAAGTGAGGGCCCTAACAAGGCCCTGTTTGAATCACGAGATAATTGCCAGAAAATTGAGGCTGAGTTGCAGACAAGCCATGGAAAATTGTGGAAAAAGAATAACTGACCTTATTATGTCCCGTCTTAAAGTCCATTATTATTTTTTCATGATTTTCCACTTTCAGCCACCTGGGGGCCCAGGGCTGACCAAAGCCCTGATATTTGGTTGTCTTTATTTTACACTTTCAGAGCTCAGTGGCTGGAGGAGGAGGAAGTCAACTAGGTTTTGAGTGGCCTTTTCCAAAAAGTGGAAACTGCTGACATTAGAAAAAAATGTCAGGCATTTCCCAGGTCTAGAAGTTCTTCACTTTGTAGATGCTGATGCTCAGAAGACACAAAGGGTATGTCTACCCTTGCAGCCTAATTCGAACTAGGGCTGCAAATGTAGGTATTCGGAATTGCAAATCAAGCCTGGGATTTAAATATCCCCTGTTTGATTTGCATCTTCCCGTCCGGGCAGCATTTTTTGAAATTTACAAGCCCAAAGTAACTGCCCGTGTCTACACGCAGCAGTGAAACGGGCATTCGAAATAAAGCCCTAGTTCGAACTACCTGTTAAACCTCGTTGCAAGAGGAATAACAGGTAGTTCGAACTAGGGCTTTATTTTGAACACCTGTTTCACTGCTGCGTGTTTAAATCCTGGGCTTGATTTGCAGCCCTAGTTCAAATTAGGCTGCAAGTGTAGACTTACCCAAAGTTACTGCAGTCATGATACAAGACCACAAATATGCTGCTTTCCCCTCTCCCCCGTTCCTCCAAAAAAATAATGGTTTAACTTATTTGCCTCTCTCTCCAGTGGTACCATCATGAAATTGTCAATGAGAAAAGAAAACAATTTGTGCAGCACTTCCCAAACTGCTGCACAAACAGTTAAGCTTCCCGATCTCACACGTTTAGTGACTTCTAGCATTTAACAACCTGAGGATTTGAAGCAGGGCTGAAGTGACTTGCAAAGGCTCACATAGCAAATCAGTCGCAGAGCTGCTCTCAGGACTCCCCATACCAGTTCTGGTAGCCACCAGAGACTTCTTCCCTGGCTAAGGCTCAGTAATCATTTGCAAATGAAATGCAACGGGAGTTGAGCACTTCCACAGTCCTCAAAACCCAGAGCTATGGAGATTAAGTTATATTTTGTTTTGCTAGTGTTAATCTAATGTTTTCCAAAGGTGCATGCATTTGAGTCCATTAGCACAACAACAATTCAAAGTAGAAAGCAAAGTTTTAGAATAAACATGCCCTGCTCACCCTCTGGATGAAATCCCTGGTTTAAATATTTATTCAAACACATTGCTTCGATGCGCTACGTGTGCAGTGCCAAAGACACCTTAAAGTTTCTTCTTACAATGATTTGCATACGGAAGTTTCATTAAAGAGATAACCCAATCTTACAGTGCTACTCCACAGGTGCATGCTGACCTCTGCACTGGACTGGCAGAAAATTGTGACGTAGTTCCAAGTCTTCAATGACCCCTTCTATGGCCATATATAAACAACTCCTAGTTCTCATCCCATATATAAAAATAGGAGTAATACCCACCTCTCTCTCATGGAGGCTGCTTACTCCATACAATGCTTTGAAAATGAGACTTGTTAAATACATTATGGCTGTGTCTAGACTGCATCCCTTTTCCGTAAAAGGGATGCAAATTAGACACATCGCAATTGCAAATGAAGCGGGGATTTAAATCCCCCCCGCTTCATTTTCATAAACATGGCTGCCGCTTTTTTCCGGCTCGGAGCTTTGCCGGGAGAAAGCGCCAGTCTAGACAGGGATCTTTCGGAAAATAAAGCCTTTTCCGAAAGATCCCTTATTCCTTTTTTTAAGAGGAATAAGGGATCTTTCGGAAAAGGCTTTATTTCCCGAAAGATCCCCGTCTAGACTGGCACTTTTTTCTGGCAAAGCTCCGAGATGGAAAAAAGCGGCCGCCATGTTTATGCAAATGAAGCGGGGGGATTTAAATCCCCGCTTCATTTGCAATTGCGATATGTCTAATTTGCATCCCTTTTACGGAAAAGGGATGCAGTCTAGACACAGCCTATAAGCATAACACTCTTTTCTTCTCACCCCTATATTATAGACCGTGTTTTGGTGAAGAACTTTTAACTGGGGAGAGGAAGGAAATGACAAAATTCTTTGGAAGCTGAGAGTGGCAGGTGGATGGAATCATCAGAACCAGACAGTTCCATGGTGCTTGGATGGCTGGACTATGGACAGACCCATCAGAACCAGAAGAGTCCAAGGCACTCTGGCAACCAAGACTATGGGAAGCATCTGGTATTGTCATTTCATGGTGTTTGGAAAGACTACAAATGGAAACATCAGAACCAGGTGCTTGTGGGGTGTTGGGATGGCAAGACGATTGTGTCTGAGATCAGGCAGGGCCCTCTCTTCTGAGCCACCCATCAAATCCATGGATACTAGAGTGATTTAAATTCACAGAGCCTGAACTAAGTCCGACCAATGCCCCAATCTCTACTATATGCCTAGGCCAACTCTCAGGGCACAGACCTGCAGTCTAGTACCACAGTGTGAGAGCTGGACCCCACTGTCCAGCTGACAAGGCCCTCTGGGTGCAGAGGCAACCCTTCAGACACTCTCATACTTAAAACACACTCTCTCTTTTTACGAGGGTGCTAGAAAATCTTCTGGGATACAGCTGGTTGGACTTGGGCTGCCATAATGCAGTGTAGAGTCAACAATTCCAAACCTGAGGTTACAAAATGAGTGTAGATGCTCAAGCCGTAGGTTAACAAACCCCAGAGCTGCTAACAAGTTCTGCAATTCTTGGGCGTGCACATATCAACGCTGGCTAGTTAGAGTGGTTCTGTGCACACTGCCATTTGGAGATCTGATACAATAACCAACCAGGTCCGAACTGCCCACGCACATAGACGGTGGAGTGGTACTGTGCTGAGCCACTAGGGAGTGCCTCCTTACTCAAAGATCTAGTCTATGTCTTCTATTATGGAAGTGTTTCCCAATTTTATTTGGCCACAGTACCCTTTTAAACTTAAAAGAATTTTGTGGAACCCCTAATAACAGTCTTATATATGGAGCTGAAAAGGTAGACCACAAGTAAGTAAGCATAATAATAACTATCGATGCAGCTAGTATATTCGTATTCAGTAATCCATGTGATCTATGCTCCCTGAGAGTGACTACAGGGATTTACGGTTGTATATAACAGGCGATTGCACCAG
The DNA here is from genome assembly GCF_052426305.1 of Pelodiscus sinensis. Classification (NCBI taxonomy): domain Eukaryota; kingdom Metazoa; phylum Chordata; order Testudines; family Trionychidae; genus Pelodiscus; species Pelodiscus sinensis. The sequence goes on along the minus strand of NC_143053.1, from coordinate 6,759,322 downwards.
ACTGACTGAGTGCATGTGCAGCGCTGAGTAGTGACATCGTCAACCCCCACTCTCTGGCTAAGCTGGCATTCCACAGGGACACTTATCGTGGCAAACACAAATGAAAATTGTTTTCAATAAAATTCATAAATGCTTAAATATTATTTATTTTTTTAAATCACAAAATGTTATTGTAAAGGAATTTTCTCACTGAACCCTTATTTTCACTTCACAGAACCCGGGGTTCTGCAGAACACCATTTGGGAAACACTGTATTATGGTATTAGAGAACCTGGTTGCTACTTAACAACTCCCTCCACACACTGACCCTGAACAAAAACCCTAGTGTAATCGAACGAGAAGTAGAGTGGCAAAGTATGGTAATATTATGACTAAGTAGAAGCTGAGAAAGGACACCAGATGTGAATGTGGAGTGCGTAAGCAAGTCTTTGAATGCTGCCTGACGCAGCACTCTCCATCAAAATCCTGTACTCCCAAGGAGCTATTCAAGATAAGTGATCCCAGCAGAACTTCACAACGGCTTTGGAGCTATGGTGATGATCCTCACTGAACAATATGCATCTTCTGAATAGGCTTCAAGGAAATTCCCATCCAGACTTTCACAGTTACCAGAAGCACAGTGCCTTCAACGGTGCACAACGACATCTGATGCTGTGAACCTGAGAAAAATGAGATCTGAAAGGCCCCAGCAACATGGGGCAGAGAGGGCTAAAAATAACTGTAGCTTATACTGCTGAGATGCTGTGCAGAGAAAGGGGCTGTCCCTCTAGAGCGGTGCTGCAAGTCACAAAAAGGAAGAAAGAAAAAAAAAAACCTCCATGAGAACACAAAGGGGATCTCTCATCAAATGTGTCACACAAAGCTAAAGACATCAGAACAAGTGTTCTGCAATGCTTAAGCTGTCCTCTAAGATTTGCTCTCTACATATTTGTGTACAGGAAGAGGCAGGAAAAGAATGGAGGGTGGATAAGATTGGTTGGAGCCAAGAATGTAAAGTGCGCAGGTGAATAGACAAATGCATTAGACACCCTGCCTCCAAAACTGCAGTACACACTCCAACAATTCGATGTGTTGCTCTAAGTCAAACTAGCACAAGCTGCGCAGTAAGCTGTGACACCTTGATCTTGCTGACTAATCATGCAATTTACCTTTAGTAAGGATCCTTTTTATTTTCCTTTTCCCATCCACCCCTGAAGCCAAAGGCAGAGTAGGGCAACTGCATTTGGCAGAAGAAGGCCCCGTTGAGCAGGACTACTGGTATCATACAGATTTTGAATCCTGAAGGACCAGAAAGAAGCTCCTGGGAGTTATCAGATTGATTAGAGGCAGGACCTTTACACTTGGAGCATTAGGGAGAAGAGAAGCTCCATTTACATACCAAAAGCTTTAGCCTGTGTGTGCTGCATGCTGCTCTTTATGGAAGGCAAGTAACCAAGGAGGTACTTACATTGTAAGCTCTTTGGGGCAGGGGCTGTCTCTTTGTTCTGTGTTTGTAGAGCATCTTGCACAACAGGGTCGGGGTAGGTCTACAACTGCAGCTCCTAGACATTATCTCAGGTTATTAATAGCAGTAAAAGGAAGTATCTGAAAAAAGGACTGTGAGAAAGAGAAGTGAATAGGAACAGGAAGGAGAGTTAGTAGAGAAATGGGACAGGTTATGACAGAAGCTCAGAAGATCTTTCCCACGTTCAGATAATAAAGGCAGTCATCACGGGGAAGATCCAGGCCAGAGCAATGGAAGAGGAAAAGAGAACATGCATCTCTGGGTGGAAATGAGAGTATTTGTGATTGAAATGCCTAGGTATAGATGGGAAGTTAACAAGAGGAAATGGATTTTTTTCTATAGGTCTACTGCAGGGAAGATTACATCTACCTGAAACTCTAGTTTTAGTTCAACTGAGTATTATATATTGTCACTGAGGGAATTCACTTCCATCATGGTTTTTACATTCATGCTAGAAATCCGGGGGAAAGATAGCATCTAGATAGTTTTGTCATACATCCACTCTACCAAAGAAGGGAAATTCAGAGTCGAACATCCTGTCTTATTATATTAGCACAATACTTTATATTCCTCTCAATAAGATTCATTTCAACAGGGCCCAGTTTTGACATTTTCCTAGGGTGAAAATGAGTTATAGTAAATGAGGAGCAATGAAACTTCACTTCGGTGCATGATGAGTACTTTATTTTGAAGAAACGTTAGCCGTTTCAAAGCAGCATAGTGAAAAAGCCTGAGGCCAGCATTTCAAACACAGATACCAAAAGTTTGGCACTTCATTTCAGTCAGGAGCTTGTATTTAATGGAAGATACACGTTAAAAAAATCAGCATTTCATATATCTGGCTGCCTAAATATCATTTTCAAGATCAAGGTTTTAATATTTTTGATCTTGGTTGTCATTAGGGAAAAAACTTCCACCCAAGTGACAATTTTGCACCACCACTAAAAGTGTGAATGGTTGTATTACTTGTAAGAGAACTTTAACAAAAGCCAAATAGCGCTGTCAGATCTTGCATGTTTCCATGCTAATAGATCTTCTGGGCCACTTTGGGCCTGACCCACAACACCAGATGAAATTCCAGCACCGGGCTCCATATATTCATAGTTCTACCAGTGAACTTTTAATATCACTCATCAACCACCCTTTACTCCATCCCCATTGACTTCAACAGAATGGGATCCAGGCCCCAAACCTTCTGAAACTCATCCATCCATCTGAAGCAATACTGACACACAAGCCAAAACCGACTTGGCAGGGTAGATTTGTGAATTTACTGGCTTTGGGACAACCTTTCATTCTTACAACTACAAATGTGCATGGTTCAGATGGGCAGCTAGCTTTTTAAAAAAAGTAGACAGGTACCATCCAAATGGAGAAGAAATGTATTAAAGGGACTGATCTTCAGTTGGTGTCCCTGACAATCTGATATCAGATGCTGGTGGCATGAGGGACATTTCCACAACACTGAAGAATCATGCAAAAGACATTGCTACTCATTTAGTAATATATGCATACCCCAAACTGTAGCAAATGCACCCATAAGCAGTAGAATACTACAGTTGTCACAAACATAATAAATAAAATAATCAAAGTTCACCCAAGTCTACCAGCAAATGGCCATTTCATTAGATTTTTTCATTGCATGGACAGCCAGTGACACAAAAAGCCTGCTCAAAGGATACAATTTATAAGCCACATCTAAGATGCTAAGAAATACAGTGGCAGAAGAATTTGCTCTAAACTCTGATGCTGCAGAACACCTATAAAGCTGCATATCATACAATATGATTTTTGCTAATTATGCTCAAGATCTTGTTTTGACATAGGCCTGTTACAGTAAGTACAGTTAAAAGTTTGCTTTGATTACCATTAACAAAGATCTAAATGAAAAAAAATCAAGCAATGCTTTTTAGCTTAGCACCTTAAATGGAAAATTTCCTAATGTTAGCAGATAATCCCTATGGCAGAACAGGTATACTCTGACCAATGCAAAGACAGAAAATACCCACTGTGAACCTGGTTAGGTCAAATTTATAAGCAGAGCATCCACACTACCAAGCCCATTATTTCTAAATCACAGGCTGCTTATTTCTAAACCTGTACTCCCGCTTTACTCAAGCATTAATGCTAATTTTGAAATAGTTATTTTGAAATAATCGTAGTGTGGATGCTCTGGAACCGCTATTTCAAAATAACTACCGCTATTCCAAAATAATTCAAACTAATTACTCCCCAAAAAACAGGACTATGTAGCACTTTAAAGACTAACAAGATGGTTTATTAGGTGATGAGCTTTCGTGGGCCAGACCCACTTCCTCAGATCAAATAGTGGAATGGTATATATGGTTGTGCCAATTTTCTTCCACTATTTGATCTGAGGAAGTGGGTCTGGCCCACGAAAGCTCATCACCTAATAAACCATCTTGTTAGTCTTTAAAGTGCTACATAGTCCTGTTTTTTGTTTCAGCTGCACCAGACGAACACGGCTACATTTCTATCACTAATTACTCCCCAGTGCTTCCTGGGGCTTTAAGTATGAGGTAGCACGTCCACATTAATGGAGCCTGCCTCGGACTCATTTCTAAGCTTCCCCATAGTGTAGATACACTATTTCAATTTTGTTATTTCAGGAGTAAAGTCGATTTTAGTAATTTTGAAATAGTTTCCTAATGTAGACATGCCCTTAAGTGACTGATGCAGCTGAAATAAGAGGAGAGAGGTATTCGCTAAATGGCACTGCTACAGAAAGTTACAAACGCATTTTAGCAGAGACACACTGCACTTAAAAAAGCTACAGTAAAATTACACAAACTCAATTGATCAGCGTCTGCAGTTCCCATTTCAAGTCAGATGAAAGTGCAATAAATAGTGAGCTAAGAAAATCAGTCATGCACAGCACTTTATTAAATAAGATGTTAGTCAATGAGTCAGCACAGCTCTATTAAGTTCTCGCAGAGTCTCATCTAACTTTCCCATTACTAAACAGATTACTAAACTGATAAACAGCAGTGGCTGTTTTTTTAATCTTTAGCACAAGATTTAAATATAAAACACTCTGCACAACAAAAGCTTTCTGGCTAGAACCAAGCGCAGTACCTGACATTTTCCTCATCAGAAGCTCTGAGGTTGTAGGCAGATTTTATGGATGATCTAGGGGCTCTTTCAAATTGTTAATAGGAGGTGCCTATTCACCTTCAACTATATAGAAACAGGTCAAATTTAAACTAATTACCATACTGTAGGAGATAGAGTCGGCAACACCTAGAGTCAAATTTGCCCAACACTTTCTAGTACAGGCCCTCTTTTTCAGTTGATTATAACTTTTCCAAACCTTAAGCATTCGTGTTTGAATTTTCCATGTTGGGTGGTGCCTTGGGTTGAACTTTTCTGGACAGTTTCAATAAAAAAGGATTCAGCTCTCTCTCAGAAAGAGGTTAGGGAAAATATATGACCCCTGCAGTCCTTCCTACCCCTGTTTTGCTGAGAACTCCATGCTTTGGAGTAGGGATGTTAAATATTGGATAACTGAATAGTTGAGCAATCCCCCCCAAAAAAGTTAGGTGGGAGGGATAGCTCAGTGGTATGAGCATTGGCCTGCTAAACCCAGGGTTATGAGTTCAATCCTAGTGGAGGCCATTTAGGGATTTGGGGCAAAAATTTGTCAGGGATGGTACTTGGTCCTGCTGTGAAGGCAGGTGACTGGACTCAATGACCTTCCAAGGTCTGCTCTAGGAGATAGGCAATCTCCATTAATTTATTTAAATTTAAAATTTTTAAATCTCACGAATTCTTATCAGTTAGTCAAATATTCTAAAGTCCCCAGGGCACTCTGGCCTCACTCTCACGGAGCCCCCTGCCACTCCATGCTTCTGCCTCTGTATTAGGGGCTGGTCCACGAGGGAAGCCAGTTTAAAAACCAACTCCCCTCACAGACCAGCTGCCTGTCACCCTGCGCTGCTCCCTCTGTCTAGGGGGGGGTCTGAGCTCCTGAACCTGGCACAAGGCAGAACTGAACCAGGCTGCTTGCCCTGCCTGGCTCCTAATACACTTTAAATGCAGAGCCGCAGTGGGGGTAGGTCCCAGACCGGTCTACCCCCTAACCCTAACCCAAGCCAGGACTGAACTGCACTGCTAACCAGCCTGCTAAAAAATGTACTGGCAAGGGGCAGGAGGAATGTGTGGAGTCTATAGCATTAACCTATACACATTTGCCTATTGGTTAATCAGTTAATCGACTACACTATTATATACCTACTCTGGAGTAAGTATTTTCCCTGGTATCAGGATTGTGCCTTTTGCCACCTGCATGAAAATCAACCCAAATTTGTCCAAATTATGAGGCTCTGAAAATCTCAGTTTGCACATACTGAGTAGAAACTTGCTAGACCACAACAGTTAAATTGTCAAAGGATTCTGTCTGCGAAGATCATGCAACAGGTCACAGCTGAGTATGACTCTCCCCGGAATTACTCCTCCCAGAAGCCTGAGTCACTGTGGCACAGGGCATAAGAACAAAGCCAGGAGATTGAGAGCACAAAAGAGACAATCCCACACCAAACATAGTATTTGTTCCACAGGAATAGACCTGCTCTGGAGATGAATCAGAGTTGTGTAATGAGGGACACTGTTTGTGAGACCCCTGCCTCACTTGTTGCAGAAGTTGGAAGGTGTGTACTGAATGATGCAGGGGACTGCTGCAAGAGAAAGGATAACCTCATTGTTACAGCAACTGGGAAGCTGCCCTGGAGTGTGGGATTCTACCCTGATTCTGCCACAGAGCTCCCATGTGATGCTGTGCAAGTCATATCAAACTGTTCACAGGCAGTCACTGACTGCACGTTCCTTATTTTCTGGGTGGCCAGTTTGCTCTGCTGGGGCTTGACTTGCAGAGGTGCTGAGCAGTCCCACCTGTGGTCAATGGGAGCTGAGTCATGAATACCTCAAGCGCTACGTGAGGCAAAGGACTCTGAAAACTCAGGTCCTAGATGCCCCAAAATTATATGACATTTGACATCGATGTCTGTAGTAAGAGAACGGTGTGAAACATAAGCCCAGGTATCACAGGCCAGGTGTGAGGCCTGACGCCTAGACAGTAATGGTCAAGACTTTGCTAATATAAAGCAGAATGAAGCTGTGAGCAAGAGTCAGGCTCCTGAGAAGTTGACAAGAACAGGGCTGCTATTACGGACACACTCCTACCTAAAAAGTACTAGGCACAGGCCGTGAACACGTTCCAGAGGGGTGGTAACCGAACACCTTGTTAAGAAACATCTCGGTACCAGCCTCCTCCCCACAGATAACAGGCAGACCGACCCAGGTTCAGGATCGGGTCTAAACTGACAGCATGATAGATAGTAATTGAACCCCATTTGTACGAGGTGAGGGGTAGTAACTAAGCAATAGGAGGTGGCAACCTGATACTGGGCCCGCCGTAAACAGAGACTGGCAGCAGCACGGGGGGTGGGCAGGCAGCACCATGGAGCCAGTGCTGGGGGGTAGGAGGGAGGGAGACTAGCTTTTAAGCCAGCTTCCCTCAACACCTGCTCCTGCTTTCCCCCTTGCTGCCTCTGATACAGTGACTCCATGATACGGAGGCAGCGGGTAGGGAATGCGTGTAGTCAACAAGATTAACCAATACACCTAGGCTTATCGGTTAATCGTATAGTTGACTACACATTGACTTCCCTACTGTAGACCTTTTGGTTCAGAGAAGCTAGAACTGTGCCTCATCTACAATAAACCTGGCCTGGCACCTTTGATCCTTATCTAATTTTGTGGCCTTTGGGGGCTCTCTCAGAGTCTGCTGTGTTGACGAATTGTGCATGGTCAACACAGTAAACAGGAAGCAAACGCATAAGCACACGCACATAATTGGTTATCACCACTGAACAAGCAGGAGACCCGTCAGGACCCCACCAGTGACACCTGGCTGTGCTTCAGTTTCCCATCAATAAATTGGGACCAATGCCCCTACTGTACCTCACAAGGGCAATGCGAAGACAAAAGTGTGAACCACTCAGATGCTGCAATGGTGAGTGTCGTAGGAAAGCTTATGAGGAAATTAATGACGCAGTAAGCTATTCACAGCAGGGCTTCAACAGTGTGCCAGTGAAGCCCAGGGCCACATGGCGGATGACAAAAATAAAACAAAAATACTGTTCATTGAGTATGCACTGTCCATCCAGCGTACTGAAGGAGGGGGTCTCATTGAAAAATATGTGGTCATGTCAAAGGTATATCGTAATGCATGTGCACAAAATGAGTGACTTAAAGAGTGCACAGGCAACCTTAAGCCTGTCATTTCTTAACATTTCACAACTTTCACTTTGCACCTCTTACATTCCATTAATGTGGGGGGAAGGGATTGTACATAACTGCTGTGATGATGCGTTGGGATTCCCTCGCCTCCTGCACCCCCGGAACTGCACGAACAGACTCCACCAGCCAGTATAATAGAGGGAGTTTATTGCTTCTCCAGGATACAGCACAGCACAGATGTAATCAGGTTCCAGGACAGGCCTAGGATGCCTCAGCCCCCCTTGACATGGGGGGGTCTGGGCTTCTAAACCCCAGCCTGTTGCTTAGGCTGCTTCCTCCATGATCCCAGACAGAGACTAACTCCCTCTCCTCCAGCCCTGCCCCCCAGCCAGGGCAGCATTCCACCTTCCTTTGTTTCTCTCCCTGGGGGGGTAGCTGGTCAGACAGGTTGAGAGACCCTCTTTGCATAATGACTCACTCCCTGTCCTTCTGGGCTGTGGTACCGAAGGCAGCCAGTGGGGGTTACCACAGAGCCAGCATAGAAGGCAGCCCGATACCCCCACTACGTCACAACTGCATTTAAAGCCTAGTTAAAAAGTATTCAATTATCTTCCTTCTGAACTCCACAGTCCCCTGCATTGCCTGCTCTCATCATTTGTCGCTTTATTTCTGTCCGCTACTGATGCATTTGTATCTTTCGCACATACACACACAACTCTGTGTTCAGAACATCGCTCTTCATCAATGTCAAGTGTTTTCACAGCCCTCGTCAACATCCACCTTGCTTTTAACCAGGGATTTTTCACTTCTGAACTCTCTATTCTTTCCTTTTGCCCCAAGTAAGAACGGGTAGAAGTACAGAAAGTGCGCTCATTTTAGGTAACCCAGTTTAATTAAATCAGTGCAGCAACATCACGAGTTTGGTTGAACGCATGCAACTTCAGTATGCGAACAAACCCCCAGTCTGAACTCTCAAGTATCAGAGCTACAGGACACGACGTATAATTATGTATTGCCTAACTTCATGTTCGTAGGTTGCTTAACATGGGTTTTTAAGATCTTTGCAGCAGGGGCCATGTCTTGTGCCATGTACAGGCCTAATTAGCGTGGGGAATGAGTGTAAAAGAAAATGAAAATGTTATACAATAAAGAGCACAAAACACTTTACAACTAATTAATTTGCATTTTATTGAGAATGTATAAAAACCAGTATGACAAAAAAAAACCACATAAGCCATCATAAGCATTTGTTCAACAAGCACTAAAACAATGTGACATTTCACATCACCATATTACTACACAGCTCTGCAACAAGACAAATGCTGCATCTTAGGCCACATCTACACTTAAGCATGGCACTGATGCAGCAGTGCCACTTCGCACTTTAGATGCACTAAGCCAACAGGAGAGTGCTCTCCTTTTTCTACTCAGTTAATCCACCTCCCCAAGAGACAGTAGCTATGTCAGCACTGACACAGCACTGTCTACATTGGGTTAGGTCGACCTAACTACGTTGCTTGGGGGGTGTGGACTTTGTCACACCCTTGAGTGATATAGTTATACCGATACACGTTGTAGTAAGACGAGGGCCTGAAACTTAAACCTAGGTATCACAGGCCTGGTGGAAGGCCTGAGGCCTACACAGCAGTGGTCAAGACTTTGCTAATATAAGATAAAGCGAAGCTATGTACAAGAGGCAGGCCCCTGCTCACAGAAGTTGGCAAGAACAGGGCTGACAACACAGAAACATTGAGACTTAACAAGGTACTAGGCAGACCGTAAGCACATTCCAGAGGGGTTGTAACAGAACAGGTTATGAAGAAAAATCTTGGTACTAATACACACCCTACAGATAAGAACATACAGACCCAGCTTCAGGACGGGGGTTTAACATGACAGCATGATAAATAGTGATTGAACCCCCATGTACAAGGTAATGGGTGGATCTAGGTAATGTCAGAGGGTGGCAACCTGATAAGGCAGAAGTGATGTGTAACTTGTACGTACCCGTGTATAAAAATGTACCCCAAAGAGCTGTCTGTGTCCAGCCAAGAGGGCAGTATCTCATCCCTAGCACCGAATGAACTATGTTCATTAACAGAGGGGTACACATGCATAGTGGTTCTTTAGCGTCTACTGACAACTATTATTGTACTTTGTTTGACAATAAACCTGGCCTGGTGCCTTTGATCCTTATCTGATTTTGTGGTCTTTGAGGGCTCTCTTGGAGTCTGCTGTGTTGGCTATTTGCTCAAGCTAACACAACACCCAGAGGGGCATATGCATGCAGCCAAAGGGTTATCATCACTGATGGAGCAGGAGACTTGTCAGGGCACCACAACAGTGACTTCTGACTACCATGTACATCTGTAGTGAAGACCAAACCTTAGTCTCACACCCCATTCAAGAGAAAGTTGGAATAAACTTTGTAGGTCTATCTTGCACATTTCCCTGCAATGCTGGGAATTGCTGTGCATGAGAAGCCAAGTGAAAATGATTCAGCTAGGTTCACTTCCCCCAGCTAAGTGAACTGTAGAAAATCAGAGCAGAAAGGATTAAAACGTGGATTTTTAATAGTTCTATTTTAATCTATCATGTTTTTATGACAGAGGTAAAAACTCCAAAATATCATTTTTACCGTGATATTGCCCCTTTAGCACTTGCAAAAGAGTCAACAATTCAAAATACCATGTTATTTTCGTTACCTATTTTAAATAATACAAGTATTGGTGGCTGAGACAGCGCATACCATACACTTTATGAAAATATGCTTATTAAATGAATATATCATAACTGAGATACACTTTATGCAAGATGGCTCCAGTAACACATCATTGGATGGGCTGTGATTTACTGAATATGATTATCCTATTTGTATGCATGTACCATTTGGGCATAAGCTAGGAATACTGACCTGTGAAACTGTAATCAAAATATTTGCTGCTTTGGGTCACACTCTCTACTGACAGTTCAGCTACAACAATGAAAAAGGGGCCACTGATGTGAGCAAGAGACAATGAATTGTAAAAGTGCTTAGCCTTCCTGGGAATAGGTGGGTCAATCCATGAAAAACGGCTACAGAGATATGTGACCATGTCAACTGAGACTAGAACCCATCTTGAATTGTGTAATTTTTCATGAGAACCTGGGAGGGGATCAAACTATGAAACAATGGACACCTGCCCTATGCAAATCTAAACGGCCCTCAGCGATCTGTAGGGCACCACTGAGAGATTCAGGGGTGATTTAAAGGACCTGGGATTCTGGAAGCCACTGCTACTGCAATAGAAGCCAGGAGCCCCAGACCTTTTTGAATCCATGAGCCCTGCGGCAGTTGCCCGTTGCATCCACCATATCAGTGGCCCAAAGGGACACAAAATAGATCTTCCTCCCCAATATCCATCCATTGCAAAGGTGCAGTGGGCAGGGAATCAGGAAATCATGCATTCCATTACAGTCGCCTCTGTTAATTAGTGCCCTGCACAACATTTAGAACTGAACAAGGATTAGCACCCCATTGAGCGATTACACAAACTGGCAACAGAACACAGATCTCCAACACAGTAGACCCAAGTCTGATGCAGTTAGCCACATTGCCAAATTTCTTAGTAATGCCATCCATACAAGGGGCTGCTTATGCATTAACAACACTCTTTCAGTGTCAGACAGCCCCCTCTAGTAGTTGGCTGACAAATGTTAAAAGCCTACTGCTGCTGCCAGAATTTGGTTTTGCCTTTTTCTTTAAAATAAAGCTTGCATAAGTAACTATCATGACGTGTACGTACAAAGGAGCAGCCTAGGCACCCTCAATCTTTTTACTTTGGAAAGCTTGATTTTGCAAACTTAACATTGTGTTAACACTAATACATAAAAAAATAGTCTCTCTCTATGCATGCTGTAAGTATGTGTTCAAAAGGGAACCCTTTTTCAGGCTGTATAGGTCTATTTCTGCTGCTACAACAGCTACCCAAACAAAATATCCCAGTGATGACTTCAGAAGGAATTCACCTACCTAGGGACAGCAAAGACTAGATGTTATATAGACACTAGTATGACTCATTCATCCTCCATTCAGCCTCTAATTTTACAGCCCATAACCTGGATTAAAGTCTTCATTCATGTTTATCAAGGGGGACTGTAGTCTGTAATAGTGACACGGCCCACAGTTAAGAATGCTGATCCCAGATCAAATACCCTTCTGTAAGATAAGGCCTCCCCCCCAATCCTGAAAGCTGTTTTACATGGACACACATGGCTTAAGTTAGTACCACCCGCCTAAATATAGGGTCTATTCATGCAGAGTAGCTTGCATACTCAGAGCTCAAGACTGTATTTGTATTTACACTTCGTATACTGTATTTATACGTATACAGCACTCAAACATTTGCTACACACATTGCAGAGCCAGTAAGTAGAGCCCAGTGCAGATACAAATTTTGTATTCGCATCCATACCGGCAAAAATGAGCCGTGGATATCCACATCCGCAACCACGATGTGGAGACGCACAGAGATAAAGCTTATACCCGCAAATATCCGGGGTTTTAGATGCAACATTTGTATCTGCATCTGCAAAAATGAGACACAAATATCTACAGCCATCTCCAAGGACATAAAGCGAATCTCCAGGGATTTGCAGGGTTCTGCCAATAAGAAGCATAGCCTCTATGATCTCATTTCACATGAGACAGTGAAGAGTGCAACATCAAGGGAAGTTAATGGTCAACTAGATTACAGCACTGTTAAGATCACAGGATTGCAGAAGCACAACACACAAGTCTCTGTCCTTCCTTTAAAGCCACATTTTGGGTTTTATTAACATTAACACTTTGCTTATAGGTGGCATGGAAGAACTGAGCTTTTAGGAGGAACAAGAGACATTTATTGCTTGGTAAGCAGGCACAAGAAAGGCATTCTGCATGTAGGAGGCACCACGTAAAAAGCCAGAGCCAAGAGTGGGAGATGAAAACAAAGGACATCAAGGTTGGAGTCAGTGACTGATCAGAGGAGAAATGCTATAAGATGAAAAGTCAGAGATGTAGGCTGTGGCTGAGTCAGCATTACTTTAAATGACTTGGACTATCAGCCTGCCACACTTAATCAGACCAATAAAAAGCTCAAGAGGTATAATATGCCAGTCAATACCTTAATGCCCTCATGACTAAGAAAAATACCACTTAATTAAAATGGTCACCACCAGAGTAAACATATTTTTAAAAGATGAGTCTTAGCTTTGTCACTACCACCAGCTGAAACTAAAAATAAAAAGTAAATTTAAAATCTAGCTTGCTTTTCACATTTTGTCTTAACCACAGAAATTTTCATGTACATCCCTACTTAACCTTACGCATGCAAGGAGTACCATCCTCACATGTATAAAGTTAAGCATGTGCAAATACTGGATAGCAAACACCATAGAAGACTATTTGAAATTCACTTTCAGCCCTTTTTTCAAATGGGAAATATTTTATTATATGTTAGAAAATATTTACTTTTGCTTTATTTCATAAGCCAAGACACTGGTGAGACCTAGATTTCCTGCTCCCTTTAAATGTTTGATATTCATACTATACAATCTAAGTTTATGTTCATTTATGAAGACATTTAGATCTTTGGAGAATTAAAAATATAGATACAGGAAAAAAAATCACTCAAGGGCTGCGTAAAAAGTGAAGTTTTCTAAATCAGGAAAAATCTGTACGATGTTTTGCCTGCATGACTGTATTTTGATAGACATGTTGCTGGTAACACCCCACTAGAGGTTCATTTGTGATAAATTCCACCTAAAACACATGCCTTGTGATGCCATGTTGTAGTTTCCTGGAAAACAATCACCATATCAAATCTGAGTGACATAAGTGAGCAAAACCTTTTATTTAACAATGGTCAGAACTAAGCATCATCCAAAGTTGCTACATCACAGAGAGACTATGAATGTTCCCAAGTTCCACTGCATTCAAAAAAAACTTAGAAAAAAGAACTTCACAGTGACATTTCCAGCTAGAGGGGGAGTGTGTCTGTCTACTTAGATGCACCATTAAACAGATCATCCAGCAATATGAAAACCAAATCCTTTGGCTGCCATGAGTTGAACACTGTGATACTGAAGGACACAGTGGAAGGGGAGTTCAAGGAACTGCCACTGTGTACAAACACTCTACAGACACACCTTAGAACAGGGGTGAGCAATAATTTTTGATAGGAGGGCACTCCAAGAATTTAAAGTGCTCAAGGGCAGCACTCCTCCCAGGATATTCACCCCCCCCCCCCATCTCTCACCCCACACACACCTTGTCTACAAACAGGGACCTCCCCATCCCTCCCCGATACCCCCCTCCTCTGCACACAGAGACCCCCTCATTCCTCACCCAACCCCCCCTCCTCTGCACACAGGGACCCCCCCCCTTCTCTGCACACAGGGAACCCAGTCCCTCACTCAACACCCCTCTTCTCTACACACAGGGACCCCCATCCCGTCCCTCACTCCACACACCCCCCTCAGCGACCAGGGCCCCACCCGTCCCTCACCCGACACCCCCCTTCTCTGCACACAGGGACCCCCTCATTCCTCACCCAACCCCCCCTCCTCTGCACACAGGGGACCCCCCCGTCCCTCACCCCACACCCCCCCTCTGAGTATAGGGCCCCCCGCCCCTCACACACAACACCCCCCTTCTCTGCACACAGGGCCCCCCCGCCCCTCACCCAACACCCCCTTCTCTACACACAGGGACCCCACCCCGTCCCTCACGCCACACACACCCCTCAGCGCACAGGGCCCCCCCGCCCCTCACCCGACACCCCCTTCCCTACACACAGGGACCCCCCCGCCCCTCACCCCCCTTCTCTGCACACAGGGACCCCCCCGCCCCTCACCCGACACCCCCTTCTTTGCACACAGGGACCCCCCCCACCCGACACCCCCCTTCTCTGCACACAGGGACCCCCCGCCCCTCACCCCACACCCCCCTTCTCTGCACACAGGGACCCCCCCCCGCCCCTCACCCCACACCCCCCTTCTCTGCACACAGAGACCCCCCCGCCCCTCACCCCACACCCCCCTTCTCTGCACACAGGGACCCCCCCCGCCCCTCACCCCACACCCCCCTTCTTTGCACACAGGGACCCCCCGCCCCTCACCCCACACCCCCCTTCTCTGCACACAGGGACCCCCCGCCCCTCACCCCACACCCCCCTTCTTTGCACACAGGGACCCCCCGCCCCTCACCCCCCTTCTCTGCACACAGGGACCCCCCGCCCCTCACCCCACACCCCCCTTCTCTGCACACAGGGGCCCCCCCGCCCCTCACCCCACACCCCCCTTCTCTGCACACAGGGACCCCCCGCCCCTCACCCCACACCCCCCTTCTCTGCACACAGGGACCCACCCCGCCCCTCACCCCACACCCCCCTTCTCTGCACACAGGAACCCCCCCCGCCCCTCACCCCCCTTCTCTGCACACAGGGACCCACCCCGCCCCTCACCCCACACCCCCCTTCTCTGCACACAGGGACCCCCCGCCCCTCACCCCCCCCTCTCTGCACACAGGGACCCCCCCCGCCCCTCACCCCACACCCCCCTTCTCTGCACACAGGGACCCCCCCCGCCCCTCACCCCACACCCCCCTTCTCTGCACACAGGGACCCCCCGCCCCTCACCCCACACCCCCTTCTTTGCACACAGGGACCCCCCGCCCCTCACCCCACACCCCCCTTCTCTGCACACAGGGACCCCCCGCCCCTCACCCCACACCCCCCTTCTTTGCACACAGGGACCCCCCCCGCCCCTCACCCCCCTTCTCTGCACACAGGGACCCCCCGCCCCTCACCCCACACCCCCCTTCTCTGCACACAGGGCCCCCCCGCCCCTCACCCCACACCCCCCTTCTCTGCACACAGGGACCCCCCGCCCCTCACCCCACACCCCCCTTCTCTGCACACAGGGACCCCCCGCCCCTCACCCCACACCCCCCTTCTCTGCACACAGGGACCCACCCCGCCCCTCACCCCACACCCCCCTTCTCTGCACACAGGAACCCCCCCCCCCCTCACCCCCCTTCTCTGCACACAGGGACCCACCCCGCCCCTCACCCCACACCCCCCTTCTCTGCACACAGGGACCCCCCCGCCCCTCACCCCCCTTCTCTGCACACAGGGACCCCCCCCGCCCCTCACCCCACACCCCCCTTCTCTGCACACAGGGACCCCCCCCGCCCCTCACCCCACACCCCCCTTCTCTGCACACAGGGACCCCCCGCCCCTCACCCCACACCCCCCTTCTCTGCACACAGGGACCCCCCCCGCCCCTCACCCCACACCCCCCCTTCTCTGCACACAGGGACCCCCCCGCCCCCCCCACCCCCCTTCTCTGCACACAGGGACCCCCCCGCCCCTCACCCCCCTTCTCTGCACACAGGGACCCCCCCCGCCCCTCACCCCACACCCCCCTTCTCTGCACACAGGGACCCCCCGCCCCTCACCCCACACCCCCCTTCTCTGCACACAGGGACCCCCCCCCCCTCACCCCACACCCCCCTTCTCTGCACACAGGGACCCCCCGCCCCTCACCCCACACCCCCCTTCTCTGCACACAGGGCTCCCCCCCGCCCCTCACCCCACACCCCCTTTCTCTGCACACAGGGACCCCCCGCCCCTCACCCCACACCCCCCTTCTCTGCACACAGGGCTCCCCCCCGCCCCTCACCCCACACCCCCTTTCTCTGCACACAGGGACCCCCCGCCCCTCACCCCACACCCCCCTTCTCTGCACACAGGGACCCCCCGCCCCTCACCCCACACCCCCTTCTTTGCACACAGGGACCCCCCGCCCCTCACCCCACACCCGCCTTCTCTGCACACAGGGACCCCCCCGCCCCTCACCCCACACCCGCCTTCTCTGCACACAGGGACCCCCCGCCCCTCACCCCACACCCCCTTCTCTGCACACAGGGACCCCCCCCGCCCCTCACCCCACACCCCCCTTCTCTGCACACAGGGACCCCCCCCGCCCCTCACCCCACACCCCCCTTCTCTGCACACAGGGACCCCCCCCGCCCCTCACCCCACACCCCCCTTCTCTGCACACAGGGGCCCCCCGCCCCTCACCCCACACCCCCCTTCTCTGCACACAGGGACCCCCCGCCCCTCACCCCACACCCCCCTTCTCTGCACACAGGGACCCCCCCGCCCCTCACCCCACACCCCCCTTCTCTGCACACAGGGACCCCCTGCCCTCACCCCACACCCCCCTTCTCTGCACACAGGGACCCCCCGCCCCTCACCCCACACCCCCCTTCTTTGCACACAGGGACCCCCCGCCCTTCACCCCACACCCCCCTTCTCTGCACACAGGGCCCCCCCCGCCCCTCACCCCACACCCCCCTTCTCTGCACACAGGGACCCCCCGCCCCTCACCCCCCCCCTTCTCTGCACACAGGGACCCCCCCCGCCCCTCACCCGACACCCCCCTTCTCTGCACACAGGGACCCCCCGCCCCTCACCCCACACCTCCCTTCTCTGCACACAGGGACCCCCCGCCCCTCACCCCACACCCCCCTTCTCTGCACACAGGGACCCCCCGCCCCTCACCCCACACCCCCCTTCTCTGCACACAGGGCCCCCCCCCCGCCCCTCACCCCACACCCCCCCCTGCTCTGCCCCCAGGGACCCCCCCGCCCCCCACCCCACACCCCCCTTCTCTGCACACAGGGACCCCCCGCCCCTCACCCCACACCCCCCTTCTCTGCACACAGGGCCCCCCCGCCCCTCACCCCACACCCCCCTCTGCACACAGGGACCCCCCGCCCCTCACCCCACACCCCCCTTCTCTGCACACAGGGACCCCCCCGCCCCTCACCCCACACCCCCCTTCTCTGCACACAGGGGCCCCCCGCCCCTCACCCCCACCCCCCTTCTCTGCACACAGGGCCCCCCCGCCCCTCACCCCACACCCCCCTTCTCTGCACACAGGGGCCCCCCCGCCCCTCACCCCACACCCCCCTTCTCTGCACACAGGGACCCCCCCGCCCCTCACCCCACACCCCCCTTCTCTGCACACAGGGACCCCCCCGCCCCTCACCCCACACCCCCCTTCTCTGCACACAGGGACCCCCCGCCCCTCACCCCACACCCCCCTTCTCTGCACACAGGGACCCCCGCCCCTCACCCCACACCCCCCTTCTCTGCACACAGGGACCCCCCGCCCCTCACCCCACACCCCCCTTCTCTGCACACAGGGACCCCCCCGCCCCTCACCCCCCTTCTCTGCACACAGGGACCCCCCCCGCCCCTCACCCCACACCCCCCTTCTCTGCACACAGGGACCCCCCCCGCCCCTCACCCCACACCCCCCTTCTCTGCACACAGGGACCCCCCCACCCCTCACCCCACACACCCCCCCGCGCACACAGGACCCCCCCCGCCCCTCCCCACCCCCCTTCTCTGCACACAGGGACCCCCCCCGCCCCTCACCCCACACCCCCCTTCTCTGCACACAGGGACCCCCGCCCCTCACCCCCCTTCTCTGCACACAGGGACCCCCCCCGCCCCTCACCCCACGCCCCCCTTCTCTGCACACAGGGACCCCCCGCCCCTCACCCCACGCCCCCCTTCTCTGCACACAGGGACCCCCGCCCCTCACCCCACACCCCCCTTCTCTGCACACAGGGACCCCCCCCGCCCCTCACCCCACACCCCCCTTCTCTGCACACAGGGACCCCCCCCACCCCTCACCCCCACACCCCCCTTCTCTGCACACAGGGACCCCCCCGCCCCTCACCCCCCCCCCTTCTCTGCACACAGGGCCCCCCCGCCCCTCACCCCACGCCCCCCTTCTCTGCACACAGGGACCCCCCGCCCCTCACCCCACGCCCCCCTTCTCTGCACACAGGGACCCCCCCCGCCCCTCACCCCACGCCCCCCTTCTCTGCACACAGGGACCCCCCGCCCCTCACCCCACGCCCCCCTTCTCTGCACACAGGGACCCCCCCCCCCCTCACCCCACACACCCCCCTTCTCTGCACACAGGGACCCCCCCCACCCCACACCCCCCTTCTCTGCACACAGGGACCCCCCCCGCCCCTCACCCCCACACCCCCTTCTCTGCACACAGGGACCCCCGCCCCTCACCCCCCTTCTCTGCACACAGGGACCCCCCGCCCCTCACCCCCCCCCTCTGCACACAGGGACCCCCCCCTCCCCTCACCCCCCTTCTCTGCACACAGGGACCCCCCCCGCCCCTCACCCCACGCCCCCCTTCTCTGCACACAGGGACCCCCCGCCCCTCACCCCACGCCCCCCTTCTCTGCACACAGGGACCCCCCGCCCCTCACCCCACGCCCCCCTTCTCTGCACACAGGGACCCCCCCCGCCCCTCACCCCACACCCCCCCCTCTGCACACAGGGACCCCCCCCCCTCACCCCCCCCCCCCTTTCTCTGCACACAGGGACCCCCCCCGCCCCTCACCCCCCCCCTCTCTGCACACAGGGACCCCCCCCGCCCCTCACCCCACGCCCCCCTTCTCTGCACACAGGGACCCCCCCCGCCCCTCACCCCACGCCCC